>NC_053024.1:461278392-461984597 GCF_003073215.2 Triticum urartu
TCACGATTTCTTCATGAGGACTCTAGCAAATGTTGCACTGTCTCCGTTTGAGCTGAAGCCTTATGCACCTTGGATTATGAGATTCCTCAGGACAAGGTCTTCACTCAACTACAAAGCTGATTTTCAGAATCACCTCAGCTACTTGCCCCCGATTGAAGTCCTCAAGCAGACCTATTCCTCAGTTGATGGAAAGGGCAAGGCACCAGCTGTTATAGATGAAGGCATTCATCCATTGGATGGTCAGTTTCGCAAAGCTGCCTCTTATTCCACCAATGATGACTCTGCCACACATGACTCTGCCAATGCACCCAAGTCTACTCCTCAAGCCACTGCTCCTCGTGTGATGACTGATCGTGAGCTTTTGCTTAGTCTTCACCAGAAGGTGGATCGAAATCATAAATGGGTTAAGCGTCAGTTTGGTTCATTTCTTCACAACATGACTGCTACACACAATGCAATGAAGAAAAACCATTACTACCTCCATGAAGTCTTCGGTCGCACCTGGGCCATTCTGTCACATCTGTATGGTGAAGACGATCTGAAGAAAATGGGTCTCAAGGAAGAGTTTGACTGGTCTGCACCTCCACCGAAGAAATTCAAGAAGGTCAAGGTTCCTTCCTTGGTGGCCAGCTCATATTCCTCATCGCGCGACACTGATGAAAATGAAGACTTATAGGGGCATTTTGAGTTAGTCTTCAAGCAGGTCTTTCTATATGGGCATTTTTTAACAACTCTCGTTCTTCTGAGACTTTACTGGATCGAGTTGTAAACTTAAACCCGATGGTGCTCTGATACTCTTGAGTCGTTTTTCTACATGCTTATTCCTCGCTAATATTATTGCACGCATGCTGAATTACATCAGTCACCATGTTTCATCATGCATTTCAAATTCTTCACTATTATATGTAAAATGCATGTATGAATTACAAGATATAGGGGGAGATCTCCATGATTCAACTCTTCAAGTGTGCATTGCTTCAAAAGCAAATTCCTCACTATGCACACCTTCAGGGGGAGTTCCTCCATATCTTGCAATCAAATTCCTCAATATCAGTATTTACACTTCATATGTTTATCCCCATTGAAAACTTAACCTATATTGTCATCAATCACCAAAAAGGGGGAGATTGTAAGTGCATCTAGTGCCCCTTAGTGATTTTGGTGTATTGAAGACTTATAGGTTAAGGGACTAATGTGTTTGTGAGTGTACACAGGTCTATAAGTCTATGAGGAGTTTGATATTTACATAAAAAGTCGACCCCTAAAAATGAAGTTCTTCGACTGAAGACTTTGGATTTCTGAAGACTTTCTGAAGACTTTGAAAGTGAAGAAATTGGTGTGACCTTGAAGAATTGGTATTCATTCGAGGAACATGAAGCGTGCAGACTTTTGTTTTCGTAGTTTCATTTTCTCTTTCTTGAGTCATAGGAAACACCATACTGTTAAAGGGGGTCGAGGAAATACTAAGGAAAAATTTCCATGTGATGCTCAACTCAAAATCCTACACCTACCAATCCCTTCGAGTGAAGCCATTGGAAATCTCACACAGTCCAGTCATATTCTTCAGCGACAAAGACGAAGTTCTTCTGGTCTCTGAGGAATTTGTTCTGACTAAGGAGTTAGGAATTCGCCAGTGCGGATTTCCTACACAGTGAGGAACATGATAGCCCTGAGGATTTTGCTACTCAAAATTCCGACCGTTGTTGTGCAATGCGCCAGCTGTCCCAAAATATCTATCCATCTAACGGTCATATCATTGAAGGGCATTTATGTCTTATCATGTCGGGCTACTCCCTAGGCTATAAATAGCCGCCCCCTACAACCACTAGCTGGTTGGCTGCTCCGAGAGAAACTGACACTTGTCATTTGAGAGCAACCCATCCTTCGAGGACTTTGAGCGAAAATCATTGAGTGAGGAAAAACCCAAACCCAAACAGCTACAAACCCCAAGTGATTGAGCATCACTAAAGAGATTGATCCTGCGTGGATCCGACGCTTGTTACCTTTGAAGACTGTGCTTCTTCTAGACGGTTAGGCATCATGGTCTAGAGCACCCAAGAGGAATTGTGGATCGCCGAGTGACCAAGTTTGTGAAGGTTCGGAAGTCACCTGAAGACTTACCACGAGTGATTGGACGAGGTCTGTGTGACCTTAGTTCAAGGAGAATACGGTGAGGACTTGGTGTCTTGAGCTGCGTGTTCAGGACTGGGTGTCCGGAACTGTGTGTCCTCGAGTTTAAATACTCAGCCGCTCCAACCAGACGTACAACTAAGACAACAGTTGGAACTGGTCTACCAAATCATTGTCTTCACCAAGCTTACTGATTCTATTTCCTCAACTCTTTCATTTCCTCATAACTGTGTTGTGTGCTTGTTCATATCTGTGTTTGAAGACTTTGACTGAAGACTTTCTCAATTTCCTCAGTTCAATTTCTTCAGTCTGTTTGTCTTCACCCTGTGTTATCCTGTGCTTGCGCTACCTGTACTCTGTGCCTGTCTTCATTTCATCATGATGACCATGCTTGTATTCTGTTATGTTTACTTTTGAGTACTTATTCCGCTGCTAGTAGTTCTTTGCTAAGGAATTTCCTCACCGGCAAATTCCTCAGTGAAGAATTTCATAAAAATCGCCTATTCACCCCCCCTCTAGTCGATATAACACACTTTCAGTTTCTGCTCGCATTGCCATCGCAGTCGGTATTCTGTGGTGCTACGTTTACGATGCGCGGCCCATCACAAACGGCTCACTATTATAGAATGTGTATGATGCGCGGCCCATCACAAACGGTTCACTATTTAGAAGATTAGCTAATCGCCATACGAGTGTCGGACAGGATTACGAAATGTCGGACCGCCGTAACATCGTCGTACACGACAACTATCGCACACGCTATTCTGTGGTGCAACGTTTACAATGCATACTTCATCAGAAACAATTCATGGCTGTGAATCGTGTACGATAAGGCAACTAACACAAATTTTTAGTTCGCCTGCACCGTTTGTGATATTGTCTGACATCGCACACGCTTTGGAAACGGCAACTGTGTGCATGCTTACACACGTTTCCTCTCTATGAACCGTCTCGTATTATGGTGTATATCGCAAACGTTTGTGTTTTACCAACCGTGTATGTCGTAACAACCTAGAGAGCGTAATTTCACCGTAATTTAATTGCTGCTATTTCAAATTGTACCAGATTTGAATTTGAATTTGAATGTATGCTACAGCTTTATTCATATCAATCAGGTTCAAACAACCAATGCATTATTTGATTCATAGGTACATATGTTCAAGAATTACATAAGAACCAAATAAATAATGATGAACCACAGTTGTATACTTGTACTATTAAAGACGGTAAAGAAAGAGGCGAAATATATTCTGGTTGCTGAACAAGGTGAAGCGGAATGCCCATATTATGCCCTCCCCCATGCAGAAGGCATGCACGACTCTAGTCCAACCCCTTGTGATGGCCGACCGCCCAACCTTCACGGTCTTCATGAAAACATCTAGATAATCATTGTGTTCTGGTAGAAATACTTTAACCTTTGCATGCCCACAAATCATGTAGTTTGAGAGGTAATCTTGAGTAAACTGCTTTGGCAAGCACTGCAAAGGAAAAAGATTCAGACATTGTCATCTAACACAACTCATTATGGGTAGTAAAAAGAAGGCTGCAGAGTTCTTATTTACCATCCTGCAGTTCGCTGTTGTCTTGCATAAAGTGTAAACAAATAGTTCAATTGCCATCTTTGGACCCATTTTACTAACAATCTGTCACAGCCTGATTTTTTTGCCCTTTTCTTTTGTTTTTTCTGAGATTTTTGCTTGAGTTTTCTTTTTCCGTGGCTATGTGGTCTGGAAACTGAAGAAGGTGACCTCTTCTTTCTTTCTAGAGTGGCTTGTCATCCTCAAACCCTTCCCAAGACCTTGCCATTTCCATCTTGGACCAAACCCCAATATTATTTTCCTTGGGAATATTCCTTTTCTATTAAAGGAATAACCCAATGTGGCCTAGGTTGTGAAGCAACCTATATTTCCATCACTCCTAAAATTCCCAAATAATTATCATAAATTTTTTGGGCCATATATTCCTCAAATATGGCAAAATATTTTATTTTCCATGTTCCTCATCAAGCTTAATTAAATCCTTTCCTATTTTGTCCTAAATGGCAGTTTGTGAAGCAAGTGCCATTTATCTTTGCCCAATTGACCCCAAACTTTCTGGACACCTTTTCAAGTCCAAATTATTGACTCATGCAAAAACTCAACTTAATTTTCCTAGTAAATATTCCTGAGCAATTTTTCAAAGTTCCTATCTGAGGGAATCAATTGTGAAGAAAGTACAGGCTAGGCATATCCAAATGAGTTAAAATTTTGCAAGGTCCTTAAGATGATCAAATAATGACTCTCCACCAAATATAAGCTCATGTAACTCAACTATGTGGACCCAGCCCCAAATCTTAGTTTCTGGTCAGATTTTCAGTTTCTGAAGCAACCATATTTTATATTGCTTCATTAAAGCAGAAACTTTTCCAAGGTATTCTCCTCTCCATATAAACACTCTCCACCAAAATTTGGCTCAATCCATTACATCATTTGCCCTGTGCAATGTTTCTAAGTTTCTGTCCAGAGCAAAGCTATATGAAGCAAGTGCTATTTTGGTTCATCCAAATGGCATGAAACTTTTTGTACACCTTAATATATTCAAATCATTGGGCCATGCCCAATTTCAGCTCAACTTGCCTCTTCATGTGAGTGCATCATCCAAATCTCTAATTATGGCCAATATGGTGGTTTCTACAGCAACCCTCAGCTAAACGTCTCCTCTTCGTCTGATATTTGGTAAACAGAATCATCTTAGTGATTAATCACAATGTGCCAAAGATATGAGTCCAACTTCTCTCATGTGAACCACAGAAAGTTACAAACACCTTGATGTTGCAATGTTTTGGATGCTAGGTGCAAATCTCTTATTTGCCCCTGGACCAAATTATTTCTTCCGTTGAACTAAAGGCACTAAGGTCCATCTACTGGACATGGTCGGCCCGTCCAGAACGCGCCGTTTGCACTAGTGCCCGTGGTGACCATCGTTTTGGCGTGCAATGGCCATGTCCAGAGAGTCGTTTTGCCTCGGCCCTGCTCGTGCTCGTCGTCTTCGGGCGCGTGAGCCTGTCCAGCGTGTTCCCCGCGTCGTCGCCGTCCCTTGGAGCCATCTCCTCCTCCCGAAGCCTCCTCGCTGGCGTTCGTCGCCGTTCTCCCACGGGATCGCTGTGGCCAACAGCGTTTTAATGGCGCTCTGCCTCTTCCTATGCTCCTCCTTGGCCCCTGCTGCCCCGTGCTCCTCTGTAGCTCGTCTGTTCTCCCCTCGTTGCCTTCCCCGTGCCTCCCCGTGATCGCTGCCATCGCTAGAGCCTCAGCTGTACGTGCCCGGCGGCACCCGTGCCCGTGCCTCTCGCCCTGGCTATAAGTAGCCCTCCCCGAGCCCCTCCGAGCACTCCAGAAGCCTCAAGTCACTCCTCTGGTCCCGCCCAGCCACTAGCCCGAGCTCGGGAAGCCCTCTTCGCCTCTGTTGGCCGCCATGGCCGTCGCTCCCCTCCGGCTAAATTTAGCCCGAAGCCGAGCCCTCCTCCACCTCTAGCCACCACCATCGCCTTTCCCACACTCCGGCGACTCTCCCCGTGCCCTTTCCCCCTCGCCGAAGCCACGGTGGCCGCGTGCCCCTCCTCACCCGAAGCCCCCTCCGCCGGAGTCCTTGCTGCTCTCAACCCCGCCCTCCTCGAGGTCCGTTCTGCCATGGGATGCGTGAGGCTCGACGCGCTGATCACCCCGGTAGGTCGGCCGGTGAAAACGGTGGCCGGAGCCGCCCGGAGTCCTCGTCGGGGCCAGCCGGTCTCGTCTCGCCCCGGTGCCATAGAGAGGAAGAAGAAGAAGGGGGCCAGGTGGAGGAGAGAGTCAACGCGGGCCCCACCTGTAAGCCACACAGGAGCCGGCCCTGCCTTGCCACGTCAGTTAAGTGCAAACGTAGTCCCGCAAATACGCTTTCATTTCAGCGTAAGCGTAAAGCATTGCGGCTTCGCCCAAAAATACGCCTTCACTGTCCCAAAAGCGTAGTTCCTGAATACGCTTTCAGTTTTTCTATTTTGGCCCAGTCTGTAAAAAATTCTATTACCGATAGGTCCCTGGCAGAAAAACTATTACAACCTTTTCCTCGCAACTCCGTTTGAGGTGAATCCAACGCCCACGTCTTCGTATCTTCGGTCCCAAACTTTTCGTATCATTTTCACTATGGTTTGTCATACTAGAAATGACCATTTTGCCCTTGCCGTTAACCCTTTCGAGAGAGAAGTGTTTCCGGCGAATCTTTCTACGATCTTTCCTCACATCTTCCCGATGGATTATTCATCCCTAGGCAAGCCACAATACCCACTTGCATGCTAGTCATGCAGTAGCCATGGTTTTATACTTGAATATTTAATCAATGTTTGCTCATTTAAAATATGGTTACCATTGTTCCGGTGATGCTTAGAGTTTCATGTTCACTATCGTGCTATGTTGTCTTGCACTTGGTTATCATGTATTCCTACTAGTATTCCTTTCATATGCTTATGCTTGCTAGTAGTGCATGTTGATGTCGGCGATGGGCTTTGGTGCATGACTGTCGTCTGTTCCGAGTGTCGTTATTATGCATGTTCCATTGCATCCAGTTGGGTAAATGCTTGCATGGTAGCATTGTTGATACGTTCTTGCATGATATTGATCGTTGATGCTAGTAGTTCTGCTATGTTTATGAGTAGTGTTGTACTTGTGATATTCATGCTCGTCATTATGCCATGCTCAGTTGGATATGATTCATTGTTGATATGGTTGTCGTACCCCATGTTTATATCATGCTCATGCATTGTAATTGCATCATGTTATTTTATCATGGCTCAGCATATTCCATTCAAGTTTAACCGGATTAAATTGAACTTGAACAACTGTTGGCTGAGTCATGGTGCCACCATATCAGGCTGACAAGCGCAACAACATTTGCCTTTATGGGGAGGACGGTAGTCGTCCATTGTCATGCCTTTTGTCAGTGTCAACGAGGGAAGGTTATGGGCATGTGTTACCCTGGCCCGGTAAGCAGACATAACCTTGTAAACCTGTTGTTGTTACGGTACCGTGTCCCTGTTTGGGACTGTTTATTTGCCACGACGGTGGTAGTTTTGCCATTGGTAAGATGGGTCACCCAGGACTAAGCCCAGTGGGGAGTTGGTCGGAGTGGCCATAAGAGTGTCATGGCAATGGGAGAGTTCTGTCGGAATGCCGTTGGTCCACCCGAATGGGAGTGCGAGGCCATGGGTTTCGTGGTGTGGGTAAAGTGCGCTACCTCTGCAGAGTGTATTAATCTATCGATAGTCGGGCCTGCGGATAAGGGCCCAGTTCGTAGTTGGTCACACCGTGGGTCAACACTAATAATAATAACTTGCTTAACAACAACCCCGGTTCGATGATGAGAAAGAGATTGGTTGTGATCAAGAGAGGATCATGGAGGTATCGTGGATACCAGAGTTGGTTGATCTTTATGTGATTGTGAGATAATCACCGTGGTATCGAGGATACCGAGTTGTTGGATATTTGTGATGTTGTGCGAGAATTGTGGGTAAAGATCAAGCTCCTTGTGGTCATTTAATGATTACTACGGTATTGTTTATACCAAGCTTGATTTGATCCTGAGATAATCGTGTGATGTCTGAGGCTGGTAAGTGATGCATGTGATGGTTATGAGGTAAACCGAGCAGAATAAGTGGTGCATATAGTGTCATCATGTGGCATATAGTGTCATCATGTTTATATGTTCATGCCATGCTCATATTGTTCTAGTTGTATCATGTTCATGTTGTTCATGCCATGTTAATCTGATGATTTCTTGATAATTCCTGCTTAATCTGTAATTGCCATTATTGGTGTCAAAATCGGCGGATCTCGGGTAGCAGGTCCCGAACTGTGCGTCTAGGCCGGATGGTAACAGGAGGCAGGGGACACGATGTTTTACCCAGGTTCGGGCCCTCTTGATGGAGGTAAAACCCTACGTCTTTCTTGATTAATATTGATGATATGGGTAGTACAAGAGTAGATCTACCACGAGATCAGAGAGGCTAAACCCTAGAAGCTAGCCTATGGTATGATTGTTGTTCGTCCTACGGACTAAAACTCTTCGGTTTATATAGACACCGGAGAGGGCTAGGGTTACACAGAGTCGGTTACAATGGTAGGAGATCTACATATCCGTATCGCCAAGCTTGCCTTCCACGCCAAGGAAAGTCCCTTCTGGACACGGGACGAAGTCTTCAATCTTGTATCTTCATAGTCCAGGAGTCCGGCCAAAGGTATAGTCCGGCTATCCGGACACCCCCTAATCCAGGACTCCCTCAGTAGCCCCCGAACCAGGCTTCAATGACGACGAGTCCGGCGCGCAAATTGTCTTCGGCATTGCAAGGCGGGTTCTTCTCCAAATTCCGTGTACCTGTTGAACAATGTCCGGTTTCTTGTAAATGTAGTGCTCCTTGGCTTCTACGCCCAATAATGGCCGTTTTCCACGTGTCAAACGAATACGAAAAGTCAGGGTGTTTTCTATATTTACACCCCTAGCCGCGTGAATGAGCCGCTTATTTAAGGGGACGAGGATTTAGATCCAAACCACACCTTCTCCCTTCCGCGAGTATTCATCAGAGCGTATCCGACAGAGGTCCATTCCATCATGGCCGGCCGCCGCAGCTCGTCCTCTCGCCCTTCCAGTCCTCAGCCTGGAGATTGGAAGAGGTGCTCCATCCCGCACAGTGAGCTAGTGACGCTCCAGACCAAGGGATTTCTCCCCCGGCCTATATGGTCCCGGTTCGAGCCGGACTTGCCACCTATAATGGCGGAGAGCAAGCGGAGAGAGCCCCCAATCCCTCCAAAGGAGAGCGGGTATGCCTTGCCCCTTACTTAATAAGAGGGCTCGAATTTCCAATTCATCCGTTTCTCCAGGGGCTTCTGGAGTTCCATGGCCTCCAGCTGCACAACCTCACGCCTGCCTCCATATTGCATATCGCGGGCTTCGTAGCCCTTTGTGAGCTATTCTTGGGCTACGAGGCTCATTTCGCGCTGTGGAAAAGGCTATTCTGCCTTTTTCCCCGCTCTAAGGAGGGGTCAATATATCAAGTGGGCGGAGCCGAAGTGTGGTGCATCGCCGGGACCGGATATCTATCCGGAACCCCAAAGAAGGCGTCCGAAGACTGGCCTTCGGAATGGTTTTATATAGAGGACGTCCTGCTGCCGGATCCTGTCCGGATCGTCCTCCCTGAGTTCGACAGTGCTCCCATAAAGAAGCGCCTAAGCTGGCGTCCACGGAGCCCTCAGAGGGAAAGTGACACAGACGTTATTTATCTGATGGGCCGGATAAGATTGTTAGCTCATTCCGGACTGACCATGATCGGGGTCATGGCCGCATGCATCATGCGAGGGGTGCAGCCGCTTCAGTATAGAGGCCGCCCCATGTGGGACTTCAACGGGGAGGACGACGCCACCCGCTATGGCCGTAAGGGGCCGGATTCGGCTGGCGCTCTAATAAAGACCTTGTCTGCTTTGTACAAGGGAGAAGAGGAGGAATTTCTCCGCGTCAACCCACGGGGTGGATTTTCTATGTACAATCCCCCAAGTTGGGTAAGTGGACACTTTTACTTGCCCATCTATTTTATATTCCCATTGTTAAATTTTTAGTCTAACGACTTCAACGCAGGAATTGTGCCAGGCTGTTAAAGAAATAAACAGCCCTCCTCCACAAGCCAAGGATCCGGGACGGTCCCTCGACCCGGCCTCTCAAGAGGATCCGGACTTATCTGTGGAGCAGATTGATGGAGTGTTTCATCAATTGAGCAAGGACAACGCCTTGGTGGCCATTACGGCCGATTATCCAGGGCTACTCCCAGCCTCACAGGTAACTGAGACCGAAGTCCCAGCACTTTGAAAAGGGATCTGTCCTCGCGTGTTTTCGATTGTCGTATGACAACTGTGTTTTGCAGGGGAGGTCCTTGAGACGGGAGGCCGAGCCTGCGGCGACTAGCTAACGAGGGGCGGCAAGGCCCCGCGAGCTGAAAAGAAGTGCGGTCCGGACTGAGGCACCGGTGCAAAGGTATAGCGCGCCACCTTATTCCCAGGTGCTATTCCTTCGAGGCATATTAACGCTCGTGCTCTCTTCAGGACGAAGAGACCTCGCCGGACTATATCCGGAGAGGCTGCCAATCGCGCCTCCACCACCCAAGCTCCAAAGCCTGGTCCGGAAGCAGAGGCGAACACAAGGCGTGCACCGGACGCTCCTCTGACGGAGGATGCGGACAGGTTGTCTGCCACCAATTCCGAGGTAGAGTGCCATGAACCACAGGTGTCGCCGGATAGTTCTTCGCGACGCTTGTTTCTCCCAAGAGGCATTGGATGCCTTCAATTCGGGAGATGCGTACCTCCGTGCCGCTCAAAATGGTCTAGCCAGAGCCACGGAGCAGTATGTGAAAGACATACGGGTAAGAAAATTTTGGTAATTATATATATATACCAGTAGCCCCAGAGACTTGAAACAGTTAGGATAACTGTTTTTTAGGATCATTTGTTATGCAGGTTCTTACAGAAAAGAATACCCTACTGTCCCACGAGCTGGAAGAGTGCAAAGCCCAACTTGAGGCCGCACTAGCCGCGGTAGGGGAGCCCAAGGAGACCCCCTCTGGTAATATACGCTTCGAAAGATAAGTATTTTGCGAAGTGCGGCGTGGGTGCAAATCTGACAAATGAAATTGCAGATGGCGCTGGATTAAATCCGGAAGTGCAACAACTCCATGCCAACTAAAGGCTAGTGAGAGCGTGCTGATAAAGGTGAGGCAGGAGAGGAACGATCTCTAAGATGCCAACACCAAGCTGGGCGTTGAACTGAAGGACGTTGGTGCCCAGCTATTGGACTCCGTTAAGGAGAATCAGCGGCTTCGACGCGGCATATATAGTAAGTGCTTAAACGAACTTTGAAAAAAGAGTTTGGCGAGGAAGTCAACTAACAGAGTAATGTCTGTAGGTATGCTGACAGGTCGTCCTGCAGAGGAAATGCCTGGTTCTACGGGTGACCTTCTTCCCGAGCTCTCACAACTACACGAGCGAGTTTGGCAGGTGATGCAAGGTGTCGCCCAGGCCTTGTGGCCATCCGTCTCCATGCCCGAAGGCCTTGGAGAGCTTGTAGAGAAGCTGAAGGGAGCGCGGCGGCGTTTTCGATTGTGGAAGATGTCGGCCTGCCGTCAAGGCGCCAGGGAGGCCTGGGCCATAGTGAAGACGCGGTACATGAAGGCTAACCCAAACCACATGGCCGAGGTCGGACCCGTAGGGCCCGATGGGAAGGAGATCCCTGTGAGCTTAGTATACGGCCAAGTAGAGTTGGCCACAAAGTATTCCCAACAGGACTGTAAACTAGACAGACTGTTAGATGGTATTGAAGAGGAATACAATCAGTCAGAATGACTATGTAATTTTAATTGACATGTGTAATGCCTTCTAGCCGGATTGTAGATCGTTTGTCATGGCCGACCTTTTCGCTTCAACCTCGGGACCTGACGGTCCAGAGTGTGTCCGAGTACCCTCGCGGTTATATAAGAACCGGGGTATGCATGGAGACCAGGCGTAGGGGTCATTAGTGCTTGAACAGACAAGTGCCCAACTAGTTATGTTATATTACATGGTTAGTAAGAAACATCTTCTAGGGAGAATAGTTCCGTTAGGGGTTCCTTTCCCTGGGAGGCATGCCCTAAAGTGCATGTCCATTCTGCGAAAAGAGACGCAGGAAAAACATCTGGGGGCGTATAGATAAATAAGTGAAAGAAAAGATCATCTTTAGTTCATCGACCGAATATTCCCTTAAGAACGCTAGCTTTCGGCTTCACCCAGTCTGAGGTACACACCCGGCTGACCCGGCAGTAACAATCGCAGAGGTGCTCCCTTTACCACCTAGCCAAACAATCGGGAACATAGGGGTAAGCATAGGAGCCAGGCAACCCAGCTTGGCCAAAACTTAAGTCATGTCGATGCATATAATGGCGAATAAAAGGTACATGCGGAAGTATGACACATGTGTTGGGCATGAAGCCCGTATAAATAAGCTTCTATTTAAAGAAGCCCCCAGGTTTAATGAGCACGGATAGCACGTCACTTTATGAGCCTTTAAAGGCTACAAGAGAGAGAGAGAGGAGAAGGAGAGAAATGTAAGACAGAAAGTATATAAAAAATGGACAGAGGAAGGAGACGAACACAGAGTCCGGCGCTAGGCATAGAATCTTCGTAGACGGGCTGCGTTCCATGGGCTCGGCTCGAGTCAGTTATCTGATGCATCTCGCAGGCGGTACGCTCCACCAGTTAGGACTTGGTCGATTATGAAGGGACCTTCCCACTTGGGCTTGAGTTTGTCCTTTTTCTTGTCCGACAGGCATAGAACTAATTTGCCAATGTTGTAATTTTTGGCCCGTACTTCTCTGCTTTGATATCTTCGAGCCTGCTGTTGATAGAATGCGGAACGGGCTTTTTCCACGTCACGCTCTTCCTCCAAGGCATCCAAACTGTCCCACTAATCGAGCTCGGCTTCTCTTTCTTCGTACATGCGCACTCGAGGTGAGTCATGAATTATGTCGCAGGGCAAAACTGCCTCTGCGCCGTACACCATGAAGAATGGTGTGTATCCGGCGGTGCGATTCGGCGTGGTCCGCAGCCCCCAGAGTACGGAGTCGAGCTCCTCTACCCAGTGCGTATTAGATTCCTTAAGGGACCGCACTAATCTAGGTTTGATGCCGCTCATGATAAGACCATTTGCACGTTCGACCTGGCCGTTGGTTTGTGGGTGATAGACGGAAGCATAATCGAGCTTTATGCCCATGTTTTTGCACCATAGTTTTACCTCATCGGCCGTAAAGTTCGTGCCGTTATCAGTGATGATGCTGTGGGGGACGCCGTAACGGTGTACAACCCTGGATATAAAGTCTATCACCGGTCCGGATTCGGCCGTCTTAACAGGCTTGGCTTCTATCCATTTGGTGAACTTATCCACCATGACCAGTAAGTATTTTTTCTTGTGGGTTCCACCTTTAAGGGGTCCAACCATGTCAAGCCCCCAAACCGCGAAGGGCCAAGTGATGGGGATAGTTTGGAGGGCGGTGGGTGGCATATGGCTTTGGTTTGCACAAAGCTGGCAACCGACGCATCGTTGGACTAAGTCCTTTGCGTCTGCCCGGGCCGTCGGCCAATAAAAGCCTGTATGGAAGGCGTTTCTTACAAGGGACCGAGCTGCAGCGTGATGTCCGCCGAGTCCGACATGAATTTCTGCCAGGAGGTTCCTCCCTTCCTCTTCGGAGATGCACCTTTGAAGGACTCCGGTAGTGCTTTTCTTATGAAGCTCTCCCTCATGGACTTTATAGGCTTTAGATCGCCGCACTATGCAGCGTGCCTCATTTTGGTCCTCAAGGAGTTCCTGCCTGGTAAGGTAGGCAAGGAATGGTTCTGTCCATGGGGCGATTACGACCATTATTACGTGGGCTGAAGGTGTTATTTCATTGGCAGAGCCTCCAATTATGTCAGAGTGTTCGGTGTCGGGCAGTGCGGTTGGGTCCGGGCTGTTATTGCCAGGTTCCCCTTCCCATACTACGGACAGCTTGAACAGCCTTTCCAAGAAGATGTTGGGGGGGGGACTACATCGCGTTTTGCGCTGATGCGTGCCAGGACATCTTCCACCTGATTATTTCCTGGGCTATATGGTGAAATTCGAGCCCTTCGAACCGAGCTGACATTTTTAGGACGGCGTTGCGATAAGCTGCCATTTTTGGATCCTTGGCATCAAAGTCTCCATTTATTTGGGATATTGCGAGGTTCGAGTCCCCACGCACCTCTAGGCGTTGAATGCCCATGGATACTGCCATCCGTAGACCATGTAAAAGGGCCTCATATTCGGCTGTGTTGTTGGAGTCTGTGTACATTATCTAGAATACATATTGAACTGTGTCTCCTGTGGGGGACGTCAAAACGATGCCAGCCCCTAGACCGGCCAACATTTTGGAGCCGTCGAAGTGCATGGCCAAGTTTGAATATGTGACGTACTCTTTAGTGAGTTCGGCCTCCGTCCATTCTGCGACGAAGTCGGCCAAAACTTGTGACTTGATAGCTCGCCGTGGCTTGTAAGTTATGTCAAACGGGAGGAGCTCAATGGCCCATTTTGCAATCCGTCCCGTCGCGTCGCGGTTGTTTATAATATCGTTAAGTGGCACTTCCGAGGTTACTGTTATTGAGCACTCTTGAAAGTAGTGTCGCAGCTTCCGGGATGCCATAAATACCGCGTACGCAATCTTTTGATAATGCGGGTACCGTGACTTGCACGGAGTAAGGACAGTGGACACGTAATAGACCGGCTTTTGAAGGGGGAATTTGTGCCCGTCCGTTTCTCGTTCGACGATGAGCACTGCGCTTATGACCTGATGGGTTGCTGCAATGTATAATAGCATTGGTTCGCCAATGTTTGGCGCGGCCAGGACTGGGTTTGTTGCCAAGATGGCTTTTATTTCGTCGAGTCCAGCCGTGGCTGCATCCGTCCACTCAAAGTGTTCGGTGCGCCGAAGGAGGCGGTAAAGGGGTAGGGCCTTTTCTCCTAGGCGGGAGATAAAGTGGCTTAGAGCCACCATGCATTCGGTTAATTTTTGTATTTGTTTGAGGTCCTTCGAGATATCCAATTGTGACAGAGCTCGGATCTTGGCTGGATTTGCTTCAATTCCTCTACCGGATAATGTCGTATGTTCGGAGGTTATCGAATGTTAGCCTCAAGTCGTCTACTAGAGATTCGACATGTCTTGTTTTAACGACCACATCATCTATGTATGCCTCCACTGTTTTGCCGATCTGGTTTGCCAGACATGTCTGAACCATGCGCTGATATGTTGCGCCGGCGTTTTTAAGCCCGAAGGGCATTGTGTTGAAGCAGAATGGGCCGTATGGTGCGATGAATGCCGTTGCGGCTTGGTCTGACTCTGCCATCTTTATTTGATGGTAGCCGGAGTATGCGTCGAGGAAACACAATGAATCGTGTCCTGCTGTAGCGTCGATAATTTGATCGACGCGGGGGAGAGGGAAGGGATCCTTCGGGCAAGCCTTGTTAAGGTCTTTGAAATCAACGCACAGGCGCCAGGATTTTTCCTTCTTTGGTACCATCACCAGGTTTGCTAGCCAGTCCGGATGTTTTATATCTTTGATGAATCCGGCCTCCAATAGCTTGGCTAGTTCCTCTCCCATGGCCTGTCTCTTAGGTTCGGAAAAACGCCGCAGAGCCTGTTTGACTGGCTTGAATCCTTTTAGGATAGTTAAGCTGTGTTCGGCCAGCCTGCGTGGGATTCCTGGCATGTCTGAAGGGTGCCAGGAGAAAATGTCCCAGTTCTCTCGTAGGAACTCTCGCAGTGCAGCGTCTACATCAGGGTTTAACTGTGCCCCGATGGAAGCTGTTTTGTTGGGGTCCGTTGGATGGACCTGGAATTTGACTATTTCGTCCATCGGTTTAAAGGAGGTGGACTTGGATCTTTTATCGAGTATCACATCGTCCCTATTTACCGTGGAGCGCAGCGCAGTCAGTTCCTCAGCCGCTAGGGCTTCGGATAGGGCCTCGAGGGCCAGTGCGGCTGTCTTGTTTTCGGCGCGGAGTGCTATGTCCGGATCACTAACAAGAGTGATGATTCCGTTAGGCCCGGGCATCTTGAGCTTCATGTACCCGTAATGGGGAATTGCTTGTGAAAGTGCGTTATATCGACTAGAGGGGGGGTGAATAGGCGATTTTTATGAAAGTCTTCAAAACGTGAGAGTTGTGAAGACAAACAGTGAAGATCATGCCTATTACTATGCAGCGGAAGTTAGATTACACTAGGCCAGCCATGGTCATGTATTCAATAGAGTGAAAGCGCAATGACAAACAGCTTCAGTGTAATAAGGATCAGGTAGGAAGAAGTTATGAAGCCGAACAGATCATACATTCATGTTGTGAAGACAAAAGATAAAGCAAGCATGCAATGGCTTCACAATGAATAACTGTAAGTGAAAGGAAGTGAAGATGAAACCCAGTGACACGTTGAAGATAATGATTTGTTGGACCAGTTCCAGTTGCTGTGACAACTGTACGTCTGGTTGGAGCGGCTAGGTATTTAAACCAAAGGACACATAGTCCTGGACACCCAGTCAAGGACACTTAGTCCAAGACACCCAGTCCTCACCGTTTTCTCCTTGAGCTAAGGTCACACAGACCTCGCCCAATCACTCAGGTAAGTCTTCAAGGTAGACTCCCAAACCTTCACAGACTTCGTTCACTGACAATCCACAATTTCTCTTGGATGCTCAGAATGCGACGCCTAACCGTCTGGAGGATGCACAGTCCTCAAGTGTAATAAGTCTTCAAATCACACAGACACGAAGACTTAAGTGATGCCCAATTTACTCTGGCTCTGGGTGGTTAGGGCTTTTCTCCTCACTGGGAATTTTTCTTTCAAAGGCTTCGAGGTGGGTTGCTCTCAAACGACAAAAGCCGTGCACTGAAATCTGAGCAGCCAACCGTTTATGGTTGTGGGGGGTGGACTATTTATAGCCACTTGGCAACCCGACCTGATCTGTCCGAAATGAGCCTGGGTCACTAAGGAACTGACATGTGTACCAACGGTCGAATTTTGAACTCACACGGCAACTTTACTTGGGCGACAAGTAAAGCTGACTTGTCTGACTCTGGACAAGATTTTCTCTCAAAGTCTTCGCTCGAAGACATAGGATTTGAATTAGGCATCACTTCAGTCATTCTGACTGGTTCTCTTCGACCCCACTTAACAGTACGGTGGTTCCTATGACACAACATGAATGAAATAAAACTACGAAGGATCTAGGTCTTCGAGTTCCAAAAGCTTCATAGGGAGTCTTCTCATGTCATTGTCTTCAATATGAATATCTTCATAAACCACCATTGTCTTCAATGTCTTCGTACATTTTTAGGGGTCATCTCTGGTAGTAAAACCGAATCAATGAGGGACTTCTACCTGTGTTTTCCTGCAATTCTCACAAACACATCAGTCCCTCAGCTAGGTTTGTCGTCAATACTCCAAAACCAACTAGGGGTGGCACTAGATGCACTTACAATCTCCCCCTTTTTGGTGATTGATGACAAACTAGTTGAAGTTTTCAACGGGAAACATAATTTGTGAAATTGTAAAAGAATTGTCTTCATAAGTTGCAAGGGCTCCCCCTGAAGATGTGCATATAAGTAATTTGCTTCTTGAATGCAAATGCACATGCCAGGTTGTACTTGTGGAGATCCACTTCAACTTATGACAATCCACTATGCATGTGAAAGTATATGAAGATAATGACATGCATAATGGAAAATGGACGTCTGCAGAATGAGATGAGTGCGGAATTTATCGTCGCACATGCGGAATTTATCTTCGCAAAACGGAGTGACAAACAGGTAGCAGACGACCATCAAGGCTAAGTGTTACAACTCAATGAAGCAAATGTAGCAAAAAAAAGGGAGTTGTAAGCACGAAGCAAAATGTAGCAAAACATGAAGGCACCCGCCCATAGTGACCCGCTTGAAGACTATAACCATCATATGCTTCTCCCCCTTTTGTCAGTGATGACCAAAAAGGTTGGAAGACATAGAGGTTTCTACGCGTTCCCAGGCGCAGCAGGGTCGGTGGAGTTGTTTGGTGGCGGTGCAGACGAGCTTGGTGCAGATTCGACGTGCGTTGAAGCAGGTGGAGATGATGTCGCGTCGTCTTCTTCTTCAATAATCCGGGCAGACACGGTGGCAGCAGAAGAAGAGAACTCTGACTCTTCAAGTGATGGTGTGCTGCGCATCACTGCTCTTCTTGGAGGTGTGGAGTCAAATTTGAAGTGCTCTGTGAAGCCATCATCATGCAGTTCAGCTTCAGGGCACATCATGGTGAGGCCCTTCCAAGTGCGGCGACAGGTCTCGTGTGTGACAAATGCATTCTTGGTTGCCAGATTTCTGATGCGATTGACGTCTTGCATGATGCTTCTCATCTGCCTCTTGAGCCAGTCGTGATTCCTATCTTGCTTTTGGTGAAGAGCCACAAGAAGCTCTCTGTCATTGAGTGCACGAGCGCGCTTCTTGGGTCTCTTTGCAGCTGTGCTGTTGGTGGCTTTAGTTGATGCAGGGGCACGTGTGGTGCCAGCCATTGGATACACTCGGGAGAGAGCTTCAACACCTTCAATATTTTGAGTGAAGCTCTGGTGTTCTGCATTCTGAAGACTTAGTGGTTGCTTGGCCGGCTCTGGATATATTGCTTCAGCAGATGTGTCCACATCTGGCAAAAATATCCTATGATTGCGGGCTGAGGGTTGATAGGAGATTGCAGAGTGAAGCTTTATCAGCCTCATAACCCAAGGACCATAAAACTTTAATCCAAACAGTTCTGAAGCAGACGCTACAAATTGACGGATGAAGAGATCCTGTGCATTGAAGCATTTGCCATGAAGAATGCAGAAGATGAGAGTCTTCATTGCACCATCAATTGTCGCATATCGAGAGTGTCCCTTGACAGGCCATAGAGTCCGCCTTATGATATGATATATTGTTCTGGCCAAGTACTCTAAGTCTTCAACGAAGAACCTAGTTGGATAGGGTGCATTCGGAGGCAGTGGCTTCATCATTGAGAGCATCTGACTCATATCTGGCTCAGGACGCTGAAATATGCTCTCAATTGCTTCAGCATGGAGTTGGCACCCTTCTTCAAAGAATTCGCCAGGAGTGGGAAGGCCGGTAAGCTCAATTAGGTCGAAAGCATTGGCTTCATGATGGATATTGCCTGTCATCCACTCCAGAATCCATGTCTTCGGATCTCTGTTATAGCCTTTGATATGCACAGTGGCATAGAACTGGAGCAGAAGCTCTTCGTTCCAGTGCTCTTCATTAGTGATAAATGGCAGCAAACCCACTTGCTTGAAGCAATCCAGTGCTTTTTCCAGACCAGGCAGACCAGCAACAGCTTCAACCTCAAGGCGCTTGTGAGGAAAGATGCGGCCTTGGTTGTAAAGGATGCATGAATAATAGTTGCGCTGTTGATGGCTCCAGAACCTATCTGATACAATCCGTTCCCTTGAATAAGGGTTCTTGGAGCGGTCGAAAAACGTGTTATCTGCCCTAAAGCCGTTGATGTTGAAGGAACCAGGAGCTGATGCAGGACCTGGGAACCTTGGTAGTCGTGGGATCGGCTTCTGGACCTGGGGCCTGTGCGCAATATGATAGTTGAATTGTGGTCCGGCAGCAGACTCAGGCACAGAATGTTCAGGAGCAGTAGCTTCGGTGTCTTCTGAAGCTGTTGTTGGGGAGGGCTCCACACTTGCTTCGGCGTTGTTTGTGGCAGCCTCAACATTTTCAGCTTCAGGCACGTTCTCCTTGAGAACTGCTTCTTGTTGGTGCGGGGGAGTTGGAGCTTGTGGTATTTCTGCTTGCTCTTCGGCTGATGCAGCCGGAATGTCTTCAGCAGCCTGAGCCCTTGGCCCTTTGCGAAGCCTACGGAGTGTAGGCGCCGGTGGAGTTGCAGTGGGTTGGGGCTCATCTTCCTCCTGTGGGCGATCTGCCCACGACGCATCTTGTGTGATTGGCGTCAATGGACGACCAATACTGATCTGTTCGCTTGTCTCAAGCTGAGGAAGGGCTGCATCACCTTGCACATTGTCTTGGGGACCAATGTCTTCAGCAGCGTAAGGTTCGTCTGCTGGAATGTCTTCAGTGTTGGGTTCATGCACAGTCAACTGACGATCTGTGTCAGGATAGCGGACGCAGAGGGGTTCAACTATCAGGGGCTCTGTGGGAGCAGCCCGAGATTTCTTGGTCTTGCGCTTCTTGATGATGGGTTCAGAAGGAGAGGCTTCAGAATGTTTTCTCTTCTTAGCTTCAGCCTCTGCAGTCCGTGTCTTCTTGTGCTGTGAGGCGGTTGATCGACTCTTTGGCTTCGAGCCAGTCATTGCAGCGGGGAAGACAAGCGGAGCAGTTTCTGACCTTGGCGCTTCAGGTTCGGGCACAGCCGCCTTCTTTTTCTTCTTCGCGGCCATCCTGGGGTCAATGCCGGGACGCCCAAGTGCCTTGCGCTTTTCTGCCTCATTGTAGGCTTGCACGCAGCGATCAGCCAAAGTCTTCATGCGTTCTCGCGAGCCTTGAGCTTCGGCACGCGTCTTCAGGAAGTTCTCTTTCAGCTCGTGCAACATGATCTTGAAGTTTTTCACTTCTTGCACACTGAGCTTGGCCACGTGCTTCTTGAACTGAGCCTTTTCATGATCAATTTTCTGCTTCAGTTCTACAATTCGCTGGGCTATTGCAAGTTCTGAAGCAATTGCACCTTGAAAGGCAACGCTGAGGCCTATGGGTAGCTGCAGATCATTGAAGCTTATGTCTGGTGTGCCAAACCATTCATCGATGAAGTCGTGGATGATGGCGACATCAAACAGAGGCAGATTGTTGAAGATTTCAGCCTCCTCCTTGCTCTTGATGAGCTGCTCAAGAGCATCATCTCCAAGATCTTCATCGCTTGAGAGATCAATGGCTTCACAGCGCAGAATGTCAGCAGCTGTGAGCTCTTTGCCTGTGTGTGGCTGAGGCTTCTTGGCTTCTTGGGGCTTGGACACTCGTGATAAGCCTTCTGACTGCACACTGGCTTCAGGAGGTGCAGTTGCTAAAGGATTCACTCTTGCGATCTTGGGAGAAGCGGCTGGCTTTGAAGATTTTGGAGCTTTTGGCTTCTTCTGCTTTGGCTTCGGAGCAGCAGGGGCGTCATCTGACTCAGTATCTGCTGGAGGGTCATTCACAGCAGTCCCTTGGACTAGGATGCGAGTGATGAGGCCTGCAAGATTGGCATACGGCCCGATGATATTGGGATCGGCGTTGCGTGTGCCATCTGCCCTTGGTGAGGAGGGACCAGGGTTGAAGTCAAGCCCAAATTTCTTCTTGTTTATCTTCGCTGACTGTTGTGCAAACTGAATGTTGCGCTTGAAGAGATTATCATCGCGGCACCAGAGAAGTGATGACGGATGTGCCTCAGCTGGCTGTGGTCCTCTCACCATGCATGGATAGAAGCCTTGAGCAATGGCTTCGTCTCTGGACCTGGGTACGAGATTTTTGTATAATACATCTCCCCACGGTCTCTTGATGGCGCACTTCTCCGCATATTCCTGAGTGACGAAGCGGTAGTGGAACCATTGGTCTGCCCAATATCTTCGAATCCATTGGATTCGTGTCTTGCGCTGACCATAGCTTTCTTCAGGATCAGTTTTGTACATCTCTGCCAATTCATCAGGCAGATCTTTGGACGTTTCACCACGTCGCTGTCTGCCTCCCTTCCTTGCTGCTGTTTCTGAAGCCATGAATAACTTGGAAGGCTTCAAGATGTTCAAAGGCTTCAAAGGCTTCCTTTTGCAAGAACTGGCTTCAGGCGAGTTGATGTGATGCTGCAAGTACTCTGCAAATGAATGCAGACTATGAGAACCAAAGGATTCTCCCACGGACATGTACCTGTGACAGCATTAAGGTGCGAGGGAAGGGGAAGAGGTCATATGCATTCTCAGAAGATTTTGAAGATAAATCGGTTTAGAAGATATTGACCTCATTATGCGAAGACATTCACTTATAGATAAGAAGTTGGTTCCAGATTTGTACGAACCCATAGATCAGTACAAGTGAGGAATCTAACTACTTTATGAAGCACAAGTGAATATACTAGGCATGTTATGAGATGCAGCGAGAGATTTAACTGGTGTGAAGAGAAACTTCTTATGGCAGAAAGTGACTGAACTGTAGGATCAAAAGAGGCTGTAAAAAGAGGTTTTATTTACCACACTTGGAACTGCTAGACGAAGTGAGAGTTGAGGTCGAGCAGTTCAATCCTCCGTGCCCTAACTTGGCAACGGAAGACACCCACGGCGACGGCGGAGAGAGCGATGTCCGCTGTCGGCGTGAAAACGGCGTCGGAGAGGTTGCGGCAGTGAAGCGCTTCGTCACCGGCGTCGTCGAGTGCTAGCGGTGGCGCTAGGGTTCGTGCGAGGGTGGAAGAAGGAGATAATGACCGCAGTGAATCGTGTATTTATAGGGATAGAGGCGGCACTGCGCTATTACGCAGGTACCCCTGGCGGTTCGCATTTGAGGCACGCGTGGCCAGTTAGAGGAAGATTGGGATTTGTTCCATGTCCCACGCACGCCTAAATTGTCGGGCGGTCGTTCCTTCTTCTCCGGATCTTATGTGGAGGAATGAGCATTAAAAACGGACTTTTATGGTTGTCACTATGTCTTCAGCTGACAAGGACACAGTGAAGACATTTGACAGTTTCAACAGAATGCATATGACTTGGAGAGATAGAGTTTGAGATAGAAAGCATAGAGAGGTTAGGGTCCGATCACATTCACTTAGTTCAAAAGATTCAACCAGGAAGACATAGCTATAAGTGAATGATGTAGAGGACAGAACATCAGTACATATATATCCATATAATCAACACAGTGAAGATAATCATGAAGACATATTGAGAATGAAACCAAACCAATTGTGAAGACATTGAGAGGTAACGCCATGAGAGAAACACTTCAAAATGGAACGTTTGGTGGTGGCGTTACCCACCGCATAGGAAGTATTAGACCCAGACACGGCGCACAATTATCGTGGCGCTCCGAAGTCAAATTCCACATTAATGTATTCACACTTAGAATGTATGTCTTCATTGTTTGAAGATATACGCTACTTCGTGTGTTGCACATCTAAGTCATCAATATGCTTAAGTGTTAGGATGTGTGCCTGATCACAGGACATTTGAGGATTCCAAGATATTTAGCTCACGCCGTAACTTGCAAAATCTCTTCTCATCCAAGGGCTTTGTGAAGATATCTGCCAATTGCTCTTCAGTGTTGACGTGTATGATATCAATGTCTTCCTTCACAACATGATCTCTGAGAAAGTGATGACGAATTTCAATGTGCTTTGTCTTCAAGTGCTGAACTGGGTTGTTGGCAATCTTGATGGCGCTTTCGTTGTCGCAGTAAAGTGGCACTTGCTTCAGATGAATGCCATAATCCTTGAGTGTTTGCTTCATCCACAGAAGCTGAGCGCAGCAAGATCCAGCAGCAATGTATTCAGATTCAGCAGTGGAGAGTGATACACAGTTCTGCTTCTTTGAAGACCAACATACAAGTGATCGTCCCAGAAAGTGACATGTCCCTGATGTAGACTTGCGATCAACTTTGTCACCAGCATAATCAGCATCCGAAAATCCAACTAAATCAAATTCTGAGCCCTTTGGATACCATAATCCTAGAGTTGGGGTGTGAGCCAAATATCGAAGAATTCGCTTCACAGCTAAGTGATGCGACTCCTTTGGTGTCGCTTGAAATCGAGCACACATGCAAACACTAAGCATGATATCTGGCCTAGATGCACATAAATAAAGCAAAGACCCAATCATGGAGCAGTATACCTTTTGATCGAACTCTTTACCATTGTCGTCGGGACCCAGATGATGCTTGGCTGGCATTGGTGTTGTGAAGCCTTTGCAGTCTTGCATACCGAACTTCTTCAGGCACTCTTTAAGATATTTCTCTTGAGATATGAAGATGCCGTTGCATTGTTGCCGTATTTGAAGACCGAGAAAGAACTTCAGCTCCCCCATCATGGACATCTGATATTGCTCTTGCATCATGTATCCAAACTCTTCACTATACTTCTGATTGGTGCAGCCGAAGATAATGTCATCCACATATATTTGGCACACAAACAGTTCACCATCATATGTTTTCGTGAAAAGAGTGGGATCCAGGGAACCAGGTATGAAGCCTTTACTTTTCAGAAAGTACTTGAGTGTATCATACCAGGCCCTAGGGGCTTGTTTGAGGCCATACAGTGCCTTGTTGAGCTTGTATACCATATCAGGATGTTTTGGATTTTCAAAGCCAGGTGGTTGTGCAACATACACTTCTTCTTCAATCTTGCCATTGAGAAAGGCACTTTTCACATCCATCTGATAGAGAAGTATGTTATGATGATTTGCATAGGCCAGCAGTATGTGTATGGCTTCAAGCCTAGCCACAGGAGCAAATGTTTCATCGAAGTCAATGCCCTCCACTTGAGTATATCCTTGAGCAACTAGACGAGCTTTGTTTCTGACAACTTGACCATGCTCATCTTGCTTGTTGCGGTATATCCATTTGGTGCCTATTATGTTGTGCTTCCGTGGATCAGGACGCTTAACCAGTTCCCATACATTATTCAGCTCAAACTGTTGAAGCTCTTCTTGCATAGCTTGAATCCATTCAGGTTCCATGAAGGCTTCTTCAACTTTCTTGGGTTCTGATATTGAGACGAATGCGAAATGCCCACAGAAGTTTGTTAGCTGAGTTGCCCTTGAACGAGTGAGTGGACTAGGTGCATTGATGCTGTCCAGTATTTTATCAATTTGTACTTCATTTGCAACACGAGGGTGTGTGGGGCGAAGACTTTGCTCTTGCTGATCTATGTGGTCATTTGAAGGTATATCTTCAGGCTGAGCATTGTCTTCATGTGGATCAGGTGCTGAGATGATAAGTTCTTCTTCAGGTTGAGCTTCAGAAGGTACAATTTCTCCAGTTCCCATAAGCTTGATTGATTCATTTGCTGGAACTTCATCTAGCACATTTGGCAATTGCTCTCTTTGTGATCCATTGGTTTCATCAAATCGCACATCCACTGTTTCAACCACTTTGTAGTGGAAGAGATTGAAGACTCTGTAGGAGTGCGAATCCTTTCCATATCCAAGCATGAAACCTTAATGTGCTTTTGGTGCAAACTTTGAGGTGTGGTGTGGGTCCTTGATCCAGCATTTTGCGCCAAATACTCTGAAATAACTGACATTTGGCTTCTTGCCAGTTAGGAGTTCATAGGATGTCTTGTTCAGAAGCTTGTGAAGATAAACACGATTGATTGTATGGCATGCAGTATCAATGGCTTCAGTCCAGAATTTTCTTGGAGTCTTGTATTCATCTAGCATTGTTCTAGCCATCTCAATGAGTGTTCTGTTCTTGCGTTCGACGACGCCATTCTGCTGTGGCGTGTATGGAGCTGAGAATTCATGTGTGATGCCCAAGGTATCGAGATATGTATCAAGGCCAGTGTTCTTGAATTCAGTGCCATTGTCACTTCTGATGTGCTTTATCTTGGCGCCAAAATTGTTCATAGCTCGATTTGTGAAGCGTCTGAAGACATCCTGCACTTCAGTCTTGTAAAGGATTATGTGCACCCAAGTATATCTAGAATAATCATCAACAATTACGAAGCCATAGAGGCATGCAGAAGTAGTAAAAGTTGAGTAGTGAGTGGGACCGAAAAGATCCATGTGAAGCAGTTCGAAGGGTTGAGTAGTGGTCATGATTGTCTTCGAAGGATGTTTTGCCCTTGTCATCTTCCCTGCTTCACAGGCACCGCATAAGTGATCTTTCTTGAACTTGACGCCTTCGATGCCTATGACGTGCTTTTTCTTCGCAAGGGTGTGGAGATTCCTCATGCCAGCATGCCCAAGCCTTCGATGCCAAAGCCAGCATTCTGAAGCTTTTGCAAGAAGACATACTGCAAGTTGTGGTCCTGCTGAGAAATCTACCACATACAAATCACCTTTCCTATACCCTTCAAACACTAGAGATTTGTCAGATTGCATTAGCACCAGGCAGCGATATTTGCCAAACATTACAATCATATTCAAATCGCAAAGCATTGAGACAGACATTAAGTTGAAGCCAAGGGATTCAACAAGCATGACTTTATCCATGTGTTGATCCTTTGAGATTGCAACTCTACCTAGACCCAATACCTTACTTTTACCAGTGTCAGCGAATGTAATGTGGCTCTTGTCGGATGGACGTAAAGTTGAGTCCATAAGAAGGCTTCTTCTGCCAGTCATGTGATTTGTACACCCACTGTCAATAATCCATTCTGAAGACTTTGAAGTCGCTGGTATCGTACCCTACAGTGCAGTTAGGGGGATAGGCTTCACGAAGAGTGTTGTGAAGCATAAACATTTGACGAACCAGTGGGTTATGAAAACTTAGATCCAGATTAGGACTAATGGGGAGAGTAGCATGCGATTCAGGAACGAAGTACATAATGATGCCATTTGGGCAGTTTATCTTGCGCCCCACAAGATTTTTATGGTCCCCAGCAATAGCATCAGAAGATTTTGTTTTTGTGCTGGAGACCTTTCCCTGCAAAAAAAAGTTAAGCTTTCTTAACCACCCACATCTTCAAGGGTGGCTTAGAAGCTATGAGTCTAAGAGCAGCATCTGAGAATTTTGGCTTTGAAGCCTTAGCAAACAGTCTAGTAGGGGGACAATAATACTCATAGGCATAAGCAGAATAATTTTTGGTCATATGAATATGACAGTTCGATGAACCGCTCTCATATTCATATGCCTGAGTATGGTTTCCCTGCAAAACATTTGCGTTAGTGTGACTCAGGTGAGTCCTCTGTCTGTATGAAGCCTTTGGACCGAGGTTTGTCTTCTTCAAGTGAGGTGTCATGAAGACATTCACAGGAAGATTTTCCAGACATGTTTTCGGAACCCAGATCTTCTTCATAGCCGGTCCATTCCTGCAGTTAGTACCAATGTACCTGGCAAACACTTCACCATTCTGATTCTTAAACAGTTTATAGTTTGTATCAAAGGATTCATCAATGATAATTGGGTTAGCACAAGTGAAGCCAGATAAATTGGATGGATCTGCTGAAAGTTCCTTTGCAGCAACCCATGTAGTTTTGGGGTACTGCTCAGGTTTCCAGTAAGAGCCATCTGCATTGATTTTCCTCACGAACCCAACACCCTCTTTCCTAGGGTTTCGGTTCAGAATCTGCTTCTTAAGGACATCACATAATGTTTGATGCCCTTTCAGACTTTTGTACATCCCTGTTTCAAGCAATGTCTTCAACCTAGCATTCTCATCAGCAATAGCAGTGGTATCCTCAACAGAGGGGTTAGTTGCCACATCAACAGTTGAAGATATTGGAACAGTAGTAGCAGTGGAACATTCAGCAACAGAATTAGCATTATTACGCTCAATGCATTTAAGACATGGTGGTTCAAATCCTTCCTGAGCGGGACTGATCTGTTCGGCGCGAAGTGACTCGTTTTCCTTTTGAAGATCTTCATGAGCCACCCTCAATTTCTTGAGTTCTTGCTTCCTTTGAAGATAGTCATAGGAAAGCTTTTCATGAGTTGTTGAGAGAGTATCATGACGATCTTCAAGTTCCTGATACTTAACGTGAAGGTTTTTTATGTCTTCAATTAAGGATTCAGATCGAGTCATTTCAGCACCCAACAGATCATCGCTTCTATCTAACAGTTTTTGAATATGTTCCATAGCTTTCTGTTGTTCAGTTGCAATTTTAGCAAGTGTTTTATAGCTAGGTTTTGAATCACATTCAGAGTCATCGTCACTGGATGTTTCATAGCGAGTGGTGCGTGTGTTTACCTTGGCACCGCGTGCCATGAAGCAGTAGGTAGGAGTGGAGTCGTTCTTGTCATTTGCGTCGGTGTCGGTGATGCAATTACTGACTTCAGTGTTGAAGATGGACTTGGCGACGTATGCTGTAGCCAGACTCGCAGTGCCAGAATCAGACTCCTCCTGAGATTCCACCTCTGCCTCCTCAGATGCGGATTCCTCCTCTGAATCCATCTCCTTGCCTACAAACGCACGCGCCTTGCCAGATGAGCTCTCCTTGTGTGATGAAGACTTTGATGAAGACTTGGAAGAAGACTTTGAGTGTTTCTTCTTCTTCTTGTCGTCAGAATCATATTCCTTGCTCTTCTTCTTCCTTCTGTTCTCATTGTCCCACTGTGGACACTCAGAGATGAAGTGCCCAGTTTTCTTGCACTTGTGACATGTTTTCTTCTTGTAGTCATGAGCAGAAGCTTCATCATTCCTTGAGCTTGATCGTGAAGATTTTCTGAAGCCTTTCTTCTTGGTGAATTTTTGAAACTTCTTCACTAGCATTGCAAGTTCTCTTCCAATGTCTTCAGGATCATCAGAACTGTAGTCAGATTCTTCTTCAGATGAGGAGACAGCTTTTGCCTTCAAGGCACGAGTTCGCCCATAGTTTGGACCGTAGATATCTCTTTTCTCAGAAAGCTGAAACTCATGTGTGTTGAGCCTCTCAAGTATGTCAGACGGATCGAGTGTCTTGAAATCAGGACGTTCTTGAATCATCAGGGCCAGAATGTCAAACGAACTATCAAGTGATCTCAGCACCGTCTTGACGATTTCATGTTTGGTGATCTCAGTAGCGCCGAGGGCTTGAAGCTCATTTGTGATGTCAGTGGGCCGATCAAAGGTGTGCTGGACATTCTCATTGTCATTTCGTTTGAAGCGGTTGAAGAGATTGCGAAGGACACTGATTCTTTGATCTCTCTGGGTTGATATGCCTTCATTAACTTCGGAGAGCCAATCCCAGACCAGTTTGGATGTCTTCAAGGCACTCACACGGCCATACTGTCCTTTGGTCAGATGACCACAGATGATATTCTTGGCAGTAGAGTCCAGTTGAACGAACTTCTTCACATCAGCAGCAGTGACACCTTCTCCAGCCTTGGGAACGCCGTTTTCGACGACATACCATAGGTCGACGTCAATGGCTTCAAGATGCATGCGCATCTTATTCTTCCAGTAGGGATATTCAGTTCCATCGAAGACGGGACAAGCAGCGGAGACTTTGATTATCCCTGCAGTCGACATAGCTAAAACTCCAGGTGGTTAAATCGAATCACACAGAACAAGGGAGCACCTCGCTCTGATACCAATTGAAAGTGCGTTATATCGACTAGAGGGGGGGTGAATAGGCGATTTTTATGAAAGTCTTCAAAACGTGAGAGTTGTGAAGACAAACAATGAAGATCATGCCTATTACTATGCAGCGGAAGTTAGATTACACTAGGCCAGCCATGGTCATGTATTCAATAGAGTGAAAGCGCAATGACAAACAGCTTCAGTGTAATAAGGATCAGGTAGGAAGAAGTTATGAAGCCGAACAGATCATACATTCATGTTGTGAAGACAAAAGATAAAGCAAGCATGCAATGGCTTCACAATGAATAACTGTAAGTGAAAGGAAGTGAAGATGAAACCAGTGACACGTTGAAGACAATGATTTGTTGGACCAGTTCCAGTTGCTGTGACAACTGTACGTCTGGTTGGAGCGGCTAGGTATTTAAACCAAAGGACACACAGTCCCGGACACCCAGTCAAGGACACTTAGTCCAAGACACCCAGTCCTCACCGTTTTCTCCTTGAGCTAAGGTCACACAGACCTCGCCCAATCACTCAGGTAAGTCTTCAAGGTAGACTCCCAAACCTTCACAGACTTCGTTCACTGACAATCCACAATTTCTCTTGGATGCTCAGAATGCGACGCCTAACCGTCTGGAGGATGCACAGTCCTCAAGTGTAATAAGTCTTCAAATCACACAGACACGAAGACTTAAGTGATGCCCAATTTACTCTGGCTCTGGGTGGTTAGGGCTTTTCTCCTCACTGGGAATTTTTCTTTCAAAGGCTTCGAGGTGGGTTGCTCTCAAACGACAAAAGCCGTGCACTGAAATCTGAGCAGCCAACCGTTTATGGTTGTGGGGGGTGGACTATTTATAGCCACTTGGCAACCCGACCTGATCTGTCCGAAATGACCCTGGGTCACTAAGGAACTGACACGTGTACCAACGGTCGAATTTTGAACTCACACGGCAACTTTACTTGGGCGACAAGTAAAGCTGACTTGTCTGACTCTGGACAAGATTTTCTCTCAAAGTCTTCGCTCGAAGACATATGATTTGAATTAGGCATCACTTCAGTCATTCAGTCATTCCTGACTGGTCTCTTCGACCCCACTTTAACAGTACGGGTTCCTATGACAACAACATGAATGAATAAAACTACGAAGATCTAGGTCTTCCGAGTTCCAAAAGCTTCATAGGGAGTCTTCTCATGTCATTGTCTTCAATTATGAATATCTTCATAAACCACCATTGTTTCAATGTCTTCGTACATTTTAGGTCATCTCTGGTAGTAAAACCGAATCAATGAGACTTCTACCTGTGTTTCCTGCAATTCTCACAAACACATTAGTCCCTCCAGCTAGTTTGTCGTCAATACTCCAAAACCAACTTAGGTGGCACTAGATGCACTTACAACTTACAGCTTGGAAGACTGTAAACGCTTCCCGCCCTAGCAGAGCGTGATATCCGCTACTGAACGGGGCCACCTGGAACGTGACCTCTTCGGACCTGTAATTATCCGGCGTGCCGAACACCACATCTAGTGTGATTTTTCCTGTACAGCGCGCTTCCCGACTGGGGATTATTCCTCTAAAGGTTGTGTTGCTTCGCTCAATGCTGTTCTAGTCTATTTCCATTTTCTGAAGGGTTTCCTCATAAATGAGGTTCAATCCGCTGCCGCCATCCATGAGTACCTTGGTAAGACGAAAGCCGTCCACTATTGGACTGAGGACCAATGCGGCTGGTGCTCGGGCTATTCGGAATTTAGGTTCATCACTAGCGTTAAAAGTAATAGCCGTGTCACTCTAGGGGTTTATTGTTGCTACTTGGTAGACTTCGGCAAGGCCGCGGAGTGTTATTTTTCGCATATTATTTGATGCGAAAGTCTCGAAGACTATTAATACCGTACTGGTTTCTCTGGGGTGGCTTTCTGTGGCTTCTGGAATTAGAAGATCTTCGCCAATTTTTGCCACCTGCCGGAGTATCCAACATGCTTTAAGGCTGTGAGTTGGTGTGGCGCCCACTGCACTGTGGATTTTACAGGGTCCATTAAGCCATCCTTCCAGTACGGTTCCGTGCCCTGTAGAGGGCTTTTGCTTTTTGGTATTGAACCCGGGTGTCTGGCGATGATGCACCCTTTTGTTTCGGGCTGGGTTTGTATTCAGGGCCGGATTGTCCCAAAATTTTATTTCGGTTTTCCAGGCGCTTTCCATCGCACAGTACTTCCGTATTATGGACGCCAAGTCAGCGAAGCGTGTAATATCACGACGACTTATGGCGTTGAGGATTCCCTTGTCCGTGCAATTATTGCAGAAGAATAAAATTGCGTCTTCCTTGCGGCAGTCCTTTATCCTGTTCATAACCAGGAGGAATCTGGCCCAGCAGTGATGTACTGTTTCTTCAGGCTCTTGCCTAATTTGGGATAGATCGCTTATGTACGGGTGGGTGGGTGGAATCAAATCCGGAACCTCACCCAATCTGAGACCCAGGGGCCAAGGAGTTTCCGAACTCGGAAGTTTGGATTCTTGGATGCTGTCCAATGAATCTAGCCCGTCACCTGACTTTAAGTTCAGGTCTTGAGTGATGTCCTCCCCTCCACGGGTATCCGACTTGGAGGGATCGGGAATCCAGACATATCTAGTCCTTAAGATAGATGAAGGGTCGCCGCACTGTCCCTCTACCACAGCAACGTGATGGGTGACCTGGGGGAGTTAATCTCTCTGAGATCGGGTTTAGACCCAATCTGGTCGTAACCCGTAGCGACTCCCAGGGCGGCGAAGCGATCCAAGAGCTCGTTTAGGGAAGAGAGCTCCATTGGATCTAGCTGCTCGGCGAATTCCGAGCTGACGTGAAGATTGCTTTCGATGACCCGAGAGGTCATCATCGGCGCAGCAGCCGAACGGGTGGTCATAAGGAAACCACTTAGCCTGAGAGTCTGGCTGATAGCCAAAGCTCCCTTAGCAACGGTGCCGTCTTTAAAGACGGGATGAGGCATCCTTCCTGATGGTGACGGCACAGAGGAACTCTTAATGAAAGCACCAATGTCGGTGTCAAAACCGGTGGATCTCGGGTAGGGGGTCCCGAACTGTGCGTCTAGGCCGGATGGTAACAGGAGGCAGGGGACACGATGTTTTACCCAGGTTCGGGCCCTCTTGATGGAGGTAAAACCCTACGTCTTGCTTGATTAATATTGATGATATGGGTAGTACAAGAGTAGATCTACCACGAGATCAGAGAGGCTAAACCCTAGAAGCTAGCCTATAGTATGATCGTTGTTCGTCCTACGGACTAAAACTCTCCGGTTTATATAGACACCGGAGAGGGCTAGGGTTACATAGAGTCGGTTACAATGGTAGGAGATCTACATATCCGTATCTCCAAGCTTGCCTTCCACGCCAAGGAAAGTCCCTTCCGGACACGGGACAAAGTCTTCAATCTTGTATCTTCATAGTCCAGAAGTCCGGCCAAAGGTATAGTCCGGCTATCCGGACACCCCCTAATCCAGGACTCCCTCAGCTATGTTGTTCTCTGTCTTGATTGCTTTGGTTGTTGTGAGCTTGCAAGTACATTCAATGTACTGACCTGGCGTGTCATGCCAGTTTGCAGGTCATACCGGATTTGATTGCTTGTTTGCCGTGGATTCCTTGTTTGTGAGCTAGGATAAGCGTTCTAGCCAGAGTCCCCGCGGAGTGGAGTTCACCACCGTCATCGTTGGTCCGCTGCTAGAAGTTATTCCGCTGCTTTGAGTTGTTCAGTTGCTTGCATAGAGCAATAGTGGCAGGCATTGTGTCATTGTGCCAATGTAATCCCTTGTTATATCGGAACCCCTTGTACCCATTATAGATTGTAATAAAGAGCAGATTTGTTCCATGCTAAGCAGTGCCGTATTCCAGAAGACTTCTCCTTGATCTCTGGGCTGGTATACGGGGTGTTCCGGTTTCTCTGAGCCGGGGTGCCACAGGCTTGGTATTAGAGCAGGTCTGGCTATAGGATGCCCTAGCTCGCGCGAACGTTAGAAATCGGTAGTATGGAGCCTAGTTGGTTTGTTGCACTTGTTTGCTGCATTTGTTTGTTGCATAGCATACACATAGATTATTGTTTAGTCGCCAACAGTTAATCTTGTGAGTGTAGGTGGCATCAGTTTTGATCCACTACCTGCACCCTCCTTCTTAGCATGCCTGCTCTTTGGTGTTTGGCGTCATCTCTGTCCCAGAAGAGTGATGTCCTGGTGCCAAGTGTTCCAGACACCATTCGCAGGAGTTATGCTCAGATATTGTGTCGATATCTTTCCGTCACCCACCCGTATTATTTTAGCGATAGACTTATCTCTATCCCGAATCGTGCCATCCATCTCGTCCCTTCGGCAACCCTTACTGCTATTTGTTATCAGAAAAAGGAAAATGCTAGCAAGCCTTGCTTTTCCTCCCCTATCTTGCCCTGTCATTCCATTCTTTGGACGTGTACGGTTCCCCTTCGTACGCTTGATGATGATATGGTTGTGACCCTAGTGTTCCATCCCATGATCATCATGTCCGTCCTCACCTGTTTACCCATCCAGATCCAACCAGTGTTCAGCCAGCGCTTGGTGTAGCCTTGGTTACGCCAACTCCTTCCACACGCAAATTCACTTTTCATGCACACCACCACAGCATATTAGACCGCAATACCGGAGTTTTCGTGAGATTTTGTGCTTAGGCGTACATGCATATTATTGTTGTGAGTAGCAGTAATATGTAACATTGCTTGATTATATTATTGTATGCTTTGTGTGCTTTTGTTTTGTCATTTCTTTTGCTTATTTCTTTGGGCCCTCAGTGTTACATATTTTCCCCTCATTAAAGTTGCTCATCAACCGACATTGGACCCAAAGGGTCAGCAAGGAATGCATATATTTGGAAATTCAGCTAAACAGAATGGAATTCTCCGCTGACCGTGGTGAAATGAGAAATATCTGATTGTGATGATGATAATCAAGTTTGCATTAACGTGCACTTCTCACAACAATATGGATAATCAAGTCACCCCCAGTGTGCACCCTTCATAGCATAAATGATCAAATCAGCGAGAAGATAAATTATGTGCAAGATCGACGGCATATTCTCAGTCAAAGGTATGATTCAGATGCAAGTTTTGATTCTTCGTTGAGGATGATTTTGAAACTCGATATACCTGGAAGAAAGCAAGAATGTGCCATGTATTTAATATTCAGAGAGGAGGATAGTCCAGCAAAGCCCCGTTTCATATAAATAATCCACAGCAGAAATATTAAGATGGTGTGTATATGGTAACTGGTCCACATATCATAATGAGAAGCTTCTGGGGTAAGCAACTCAGTCTTCCCTCGCAAGCTACCAGAGAAGCTTCCAGTGCAAGATTCCTCTATCTTCATCAGTACGACATATGGATGACTTCCAGTGCAAAATACTCAGGCTTCTTCAGTAAGCAACCGCAAAAGCTTCCGTCATAAGGTACTGAGTCCTCCCTAGCAAGTCATTAAGGGGGGAAGCTTCTGAAGCACGATACCTAGTCTTCCTCAGCAAGATACTCTCGATGGTTTCCAACATAAGGCATCCAATATTCTTCAGTACGGTATTGGTACAAGATATGACACAGCGAATTAACAACATATGGCCGTGAATCCCAAGAATCAGGTCTGCAACAGTTTGGTCAGAAGCAAGAATCAGTCAGAAAACAAGTCTGTCTCAGGAATTAAATTCTCATTTATATTGTGAGTATGCTGCCAAGCTCCTGCAAGTCAGTGGTACAACGGTGAAGGCAAGGTGAGAATCCGAAAATCTCACGAGTCATGCCAAAAATAAGGAAGTCAGTTATACACCTCAGTGGTGATGCAAGAACCGACAAGTTTTAGAGAAAGACAACATGAGATAGCAAATTTTTTCCATACTCAGCAAGGCCATTTTCCTCATACACGGCAAAGGTGATATCATTAACCCTTGTCACCACCTTCTATGCTTGGCAACAATGAGCTATATGCAAGTACGTGTGAACCCGGTATAGCTCCCACGGTACATGAACAAGGATAAGTTATGCTTGCCGAAATATTGCACCCGACAGTCCCTATGGCCACATGAAGAATGCGATATGATCATGCTATTTCAGCAAAGAATCCAGAATAAGAGCACAGTAATAAAGGAGCAAGACCAACAATGCAGGTATGAAAATTGTTGCATGACCCACATGGTGCAGATACCCTGGACAGTCTGAGTCACTATGGATCGCCATGAATATTCATCAAGGGGGTCTACTCTATATTGGTAAAAACCCCATATCAAGGAAAGACCCGCTTAGTTAACAGTATATGCTCAGATTTGTCAGTATCGAATATCTGGGTCTGTCGTCAGACCAGAGGTCAATCCAACAGCCGATTCCAGTGACTGTGGTAAAACATCGCACAATCTACTATCTCCATGGATATGCCGATAGAATGAATAAGCAAAGGATGAATAACAGTCTTGAAGCATGTGTCCTCACTTATGTGAATCACCAAAGGATAGCCTAGCCGGAACAAAAAATTTCCACCAGCGCCACCGTCAGTCAAGGATGAGGATATTATCATATAAGGTCGTACCCCTTTTATGCTGGCCACGACAGGAGATAGTCAAATATGTGGTATGGATCTGACACTCAAGACAGTGGAGTCAGTCAAGATGATTCAGAAATTCCTGCGATAAGTCAGAATCTGTCAAGAAAACGGTTATGCCTCAACTCACTGTTTGGAACCCGAAGTACCTGCATTTAGTGGAAGAACACAATGCAAGGAGTAAGAGCTTGGGTGTTCATCAAAAAATCTGATCACCAATTCATGGAAGTTAGCCAGTACATCCATAGCAATCGGAAATCACTCTCGGATTTGTGAGACGGGCATATATTTCAGTCATGATAACTCGTCACACTCAGCTAAGTCAGCGGATACAGAAATAATTGGGGCCAGTATAAGCATGAAACCATGAGGTAAGATCAGTTAGGATGTGGATACAGTAAAGCAAACCATCCCAGAGCCAATCAGGTAAGTCCGATGAAGAATTTAATGGGAACAATCAATAAAGGAAAAAGGATACCCGAGTTGGAAACGGTCTCCTTAAGTCAGTATATGCATACTTGTTCCCTCAGCAACCAAATCTCGAGGACGGTATTTCTTTAAGGGGGAAGAGTTGTCACCGCCTGATTTTTGGCCCTTTCTTTTTCTTTTGTTTTTCTGAGATTTTTGCTTGAGTTTCCTTTTTCCGTGGCTATGTGGTCTGGAAACTGAAGACGGTGACCTCTTCTTTCTTTCCAGAGTGGCTTGTCATCCTCCAACTCTTCCCAAGACCTTGACATTTCCATCTTGGACCAAACCCCAATATTATTTTCCTTGGGAATATTCCTTTTCTATTAAAGGAATAACCCAATGTGCCCTAGGTTGTGAAGCAACCTATATTTCCATCACTCATAAAATTCCCAAATAATTCTCATAAATTATTTGGGTCATATCTTCCTCAAATATGGCAAAATAGTTTATTTTCCATGTTCCTCATCAAGCTCAATTAAATCCTTTCCTATTTTGTCCTAAATGGCAGTTTGTGAAGCAAGTGCCATTTACCTTTGCCCAATTGTCCTCAAAATTTTTGGGCACCTTTTAATGTCCAAATGATTGCCTCATGCAAAAATTCAACTTAATTTGCCTAGTAAATATTCCTGAATTTTTTTTCAAAGTTCCTATCTGAGGGGATTAATTGTGAAGGAAGTACAAGCTAGGCATATCCAAATGAGTTGAAATTTTGCAAGGTCCTTCAGATGATCAAATAATGACTCTCTACAAAATATGAGCTCATGTAACTCATCTATGTGGGCCCAACCCCAAATCTTAGTTTCTGGTTAGATTTTTCAGTTTGTGAAGCAACCATATTTTATCTTGCTTCATTTAAGCTGAAACTTTTCCAGGGCATTCCCTATCCATATAAACACTCTCCACCACAATTTGGCTCAATCCATTACATCATTTTCCCTGTGCAATTTTTCCAAGTTTTTGTCCTGAGCAAAGCTATATGAAGTAAGTGCTATTTTTGGTTCATCCAAATGGGATGAAACTTTTTGGACAGCTTCATATATTCAAATAATTGGGCCATCCAAATCTCTTGCCTTTTCATGTGAGTGCATCATCCAAATCTCTAATTCTCACCATTATGGTGGTTTCTACAGCAACCCTCAGCTATACCTCTCCTCTTAGTCTGACTTTTGGTAAACAGAATCACCTTAGTGATTGATCACGATGTGCCAAAGATCTGAGTCCAACTCCTCTCATGTGAACCACTACAAGTTACAAACACCTTGTTGTTGCAATGTTTTGGATGCTAGGTGCAAATCTCTTCTTTTCCCCTGGACCAAATTATTTCTTCAGTTGGACTAAGGGCACTAAGGTCCATCTACTGGACATGGTCGGCCCGGCCAGAACGCCCTGTTTGCACTAGTGCCCGTGGTGACCACCGTTTTCGCGTGCAATGGCCGTGTCCAGGGCGTCGTTTTGCCTCGGCCCTGCTCGTTCTCGTCGTCTTCGCGTTCGTTGATACGTCTTGAACGTATCTATAATTTTTTATTGTTCCATGCTATTTATATTATCCATCTTGGATGTTTTATATGCCTTTATATGCTATTTTATATTATTTTTGGGACTAACCTATTAACCTAGAGCCCAGTGCCAGTTTCTGTTTTTTCCTTGTTTTTGAGTTTTACAGAAAAGGAATACCAAACGGAGTCCAATTGACGTGCCAATTTTTGATGATTTTTTATGGACCAAAAGAAGCCCCCGAAGTAAAAGAGTTGGGCCAAAAGAGTCCCGAGCCATCCACGAGGGTGGAGGGTGCTCCCTATACCCCGGGCTTGCCCCCCTATCTCATGGATGACTCGGAGACCCCCCTGATGTGAGACCGGCGCCAAAAATTCCTATAAATATAGAAACCCCCAAAAAAACCTAGATCGGGAGATCCGCTGCCGCAAGCCTATGTAGCCACCAAAACTAATCAGGACCCTGTTCCGGCACCCTGCCGGAGGGGGGAATCATCACCGGTGGCCATCTTCATCATCTCGGTGCTCTCCATGATGAGGAGGGAGTAGTTCATCCTCGAGGCTGAGGGTATGTACCAGTAGCTATGTGTTTGATCTCTCTCTCTCTCGTGTTCTTGATATGGCATGATCTTCATGTACCGTGAGCTTTGGTATTATAGTTGGATCTTATGATGTTTCTTCCCCTATATCTCCTTGTGATGAATTGAGTTTTCCCTTTGAAGTTATCTTATCGGATTGAGTCTTTAAGGATTTGAGAACACTTGATGTATATCTTGCATGTGCTTATCTGTGGTGACAATGGGATATTCACGTGATCCACTTGATGTAAGTTTTGGTGATCAACTTGCGAGTTGTGTGACCTTGTGAACTTATGCATAGGGGTTGGCACACGTTTTCATCTTGACTCTCCGGTAGAAACTTTGGGGCACTCTTTGAAGTTCTTTGTGTTGGTTGAACAGATGAATCTGAGATTGTGTGATGCATATCATATAATCATACCCACGGATACTTGAGGTGACATTGGAGTATCTAGGTGACATTAGGGTTTTGATTGATTTGTGTCTTCAGGTGTTATTTTACTATGAACTCTAGGGTTGTTTTTGACACTTAAAGGAATAGCCCATGGATTGATCAGAAATAATAACTTTGAGGTGGTTTCGTACCCTACAATAATCTATTCGTTTGTTCTCGGATATTAGTGACTTTGGAGTGACTCTTTGTTGCATGTTGAGGGATAGTTATATGATACAAATATGTTATTATTGTTGAGAGAACTTGCATAGTGAAAGTATGAACCCTAGGCCTTGTTTCAACACATTACAATATGGTTTTCGCTCACTTTTATCATTAGTTACCTTGCTGTTTTTATATTTTCATATTACAAAAACCTATATCTACCATCCATATTGCACTTGTATCACCATCTCTTTTCCGAACTAGTGCACCTATACAATTTACCATTGTATTGGGTGTGTTGGGGACACAAGAGACTCTTTGTTATTTGGTTGCAGGGTTGTTTGAGAGAGACCATCTTCATCCTACGCCTCCCACGGATTGATAAACCTTAGGTCATCCACTTGAGGGAAATTTGCTACTATCCTACAAACCTCTGCACTTGGAGGCCCAACAACATCTACTAGAAGAAGGTTGTGTACTAGACATCAAGCTCTTTTCTGGCGCCGTTGCCGGGGAGGCGAGTGCTTGAAGGTATATCTTTAGATCTTGCAATGGAATCTTTTTGTTTCTTGTTTTATCACTAGTTTAGTCTATAAAAGAAAACTACAAAAGAAAAATGGAATTGAGGTTGCCTCATATGCTTTATATTTTTAATGTCTTTCGTGAAAATAAGGATTCCGATAATTGTGCCAAAGTGTTAGAAGAAGAATGCATTAAAATGTTTGGCACTAAATATTTGAATGATGAGCATGATTGCAATGTTGTTAGTATGAATTCTTTGAATGTCCATGATGCTAATGATATGCAAAGCCACAAGCTTGGGGATGCTATGTTTGATGAACATGATATTTTTAGTCCCCCAAGTTTCGATGAGAAAATTTATTATGATGATAGCATGCCCCTATTTATGATGATTATTGTGATGACATGTGTGGGAGTCCTGGATTAGGGGGTCTCCGGACAACCGGACTATTTTGATTGGCCGGACTGTTAGACTATGAAGATACAAGATTGAAGACTTCGTCTCGTGTCCGGATGGGACTCTACTTGGCGTGGAAGGCAAGCTAGGCAATACGTATATGGATATCTCCTCCTTTGTAAACGACCTTGTGTAACCCTAACTGTCGGTGTCAAAACCGGCGGATCTCGGGTAGGGGGTCCCGAACTATGCGTCTAGGCCGGATGGTAACAGGAGACAGGGGACACTTTATTTTACCCAGGTTCAGGCCCTCTCGTGGAGGTAATACCCTACTCCTGCTTGATTAATATTGATGATATGGGTAGTACAAGAGTAGATCTACCACGAGATCAAGGAGGCTAAACCCTAGAAGCTAGCCTATGGTATGATTGTTGTACGGAGTTGGTTGCCTACGGACTACAACCCTCCGGTTTATATAGACACCGGATAGGGTTAGGGTTACACAGAGTCGGTTACAATAGTAGGAGATCTTGAATATCCGCATCGCCAAGCTTGCCTTCCACGCCAAGGAAAATCCCATCCGGACACGGGACGAAGTCTTCAATCTTGTATCTTCATAGTCCAGGAGTCCGGCCGAAGGTATAGTCTGGCTACCCGAACACCCCCTAATCCAGGACTCCCCCAGTAGCCCCCGGACCAGGCTTCAATGACGACGAGTCCGGCGCGAGGGTTGTTCGGTATTGCAAGGCGGGTTCTTCTCCAAATCTTGTGTACCTGTAGGAATAATGTCCGATTCTCGTAATATAGTCCGGCTGCCCAATAATGGCCGTCTTCCATGTGTTCAAACAAATGCGAAAAGCCGGGGCGTTTTTACATCCACACCCCTAGCCGTATAAACGATCCGCCTATTTAACGGGATGGGGATTTAGGTCCAAACCACATCTTCTCCTTTCCGCGAGTTATCATCGGAGCGCTTCCAGCAAAGGTCCATTCCAACATGACCAGCCGTCGCAGCTCCTCCCCTCGCCCCTCCGGTCCCAAACCCAGGGACTGGGAGAGTTGCACCATCCCGCATAGCAAGTTAGCGTCACTTCAGGCCAAGGGATTCCTCCCTCAGGCATACATGGTCCCGGTCCGAGCCGGTCTCGCCACCTATAATGGCGGAAAACAAGCGGAGAGCACCCCCAATCCTTCTAAAGGAGAGCGGGTGTGCCTCGTCCCCTATCTAATAAGGGGACTGGGATTTCCAATTCACCCATTTCTCCGCGGGCTTCTGGAGTTCTACGGCCTCCAGCTGCACAATCTCACGCCTGCCTTCGTATTGCACATTGCGGGCTTCGTCGCCCTTTGCGAGCTATTTTTAGGCGTTGAGGCTCATTTCGCGCTATGGAAGAGGTTATTCTGCCTGGTGCCCCGTTCTGAAAAGGGGTCTATATATCAAGTGGGCGGAGCCGAAGTATGGCGCATCGCCGGGACCGGATACCTATCTGGAACCCCAAAGAAGGCGTCCGAGGACTGGCCTTCAGAATGGTTTTACATAGATGACGTCCCGCTACCGGACCCTAACCGGGTCGGTCTCCCTGAGTTCAATAGTGCTCCATTGAAGAAACGCTTGAGCTGGCGTCCGCGGAGCTCTCAAAGAGAAAGTGACAGAGACGTCCTTTACCTGATGGGCCGGATAAGACTGTTGGCTCATTCCGGACTAACCATGATTGGAGTCATGGCCGCATGCATTATGCGGGGGGTGCAGCCGCTTCAATATAGAGGCCACCCCATGTGGGATTTTAACGGGGAGGATGACGCCACACTTTACGGTCGTAAGGGGCCGGCCTCAGCCGCCGCCTTAGTAAAGATCTTATCCTCTTTGTATAAGGGAGAAAAGGAGGAATTCCTCCGCGTCAACCCACAGGCCGGATTCAGTATGTACGATCCTCTGAGTTGGGTAAGTGAACAATTGCGCTTGCCCGTTTGTTTTATACTCCCATGGTTAGATAGGTAGTCTAACGACTTCAATGCAGGAACTGCGACAGGAGGTAAAGGATATAAGCAGCCGTCCTCCACAGCCCGAGGACCCCGAACGGTCCCTCAATCCAGACTCCGAAGAGGATCCGGACATATCGGTGGAGCTTATTGATGGGGTGTTCCATCAGTTAAGCAAGGACAATACCTTGGTAGCCATCACGGCCGATTACCCAGGGTTAATTCCGGCCTCCCAGGTGACAGAAACCGGAGTCTCATTCCCTTGAGAGAGATTGCATTCTCGCGTATTCCGGTGTTTCTGATGACAACCGTGTTTTGCAGGGGAGTTTTCCAAGGCAGGAGGCCGAACCTGCAACGGCTAGCCAACGAGGGGCCGCAGGGCCCCGTGGGGCAAAAAGGAACAAAGTCCGGACTGGGAAGCCGGCGCAAAGGTATAGTGCACCCTCTGTTTCCCTGGAGTTATTCTATCAGGGTATATTAATGTTCGTGCTATCTTCAGAACGAAGAGACCTCGCCGGACTATATCCAGAGAGGTTGCCAATCGCGCCTCCACCAGCCAGGCTCCAACGTCTGGCCAGGAAGCAGAGGCGAGCACAAGGCGCGCACCGGACGCTCCTCCGACAGAGGATGCGGACAGGCTGTCTGCCACAAATTCTAAAGTGGAGAGTGCCATGAACCACAGGCGTCGCCGGACAGTTCTACGCGACGCTTGTTTCTCCCAAGAGGCTTTAGATGTCTTTAATTCGGGAGATGCGTACCTCCGTGCCGCTCAAGATGGTTTAACCAGAGCCACGAAGCACTATGTAAAAGACATACGGGTAAGAAAATTTTGGTCAAATATATATGTACCAGTAGCCCCCGAGACTTAAAATAGTTAGAGCAAATGATTTAAGGATCATTTAATATGCAGGTTCTTACAGAGAAGAATACTGTACTGTCCCAGGAGCTGGAAAAATGCAAGGCCCAACTAGAGGCCGCACTAGCCACAACAAGGGAGCCCAAAGAGACCCCCTCAGGTAAGATACACTTTGAAAGATTAGTATTGTGCGGTGTGGGTGCAAATCTGACAAATCATATTGTAGATGGCGCCGGACTCGATCCGGACAAGCAACAACTCTTACGCCGGCTAAACCGGTGAGAGTATGTTGACAAAGGTGAGGCGACAGAAGAATGATCTTTAGGATGCCAACACCAAGCTGGACGTCGAACTTAAAGATGTTCGTGGCGAGCTATCGGACTCCACGAAGGAGAATCAGCGGCTTCGACGCGGCATTTTTAGTAAGTGCTTGAAAAAACTTTGAAAAAAGAGTTCGGCGAGGAAGTCGACTAACAGAGTAATGTCTGTAGGTATGCTCACAGGTCATCCTGTAGAGGAGATGCCCGGTTCTACAGGTGACCTTCTTCCCGAACTCATGCAACTGCACGAGCGAATCCGGCAGGCGATGTGAAGTGTTGCCCAAGCCTTATGGCCTGCCCACTCCATGCCCGAGGGCCTTGGAGAGCTTGCGGAGAAGCTGAAGGGAGCTCGGCAGCGCTTCCGGTTGTGGAAGATATCGGCCTGCCGACAAGGCGCTAGGGAAGCCTGGGCCATGGTGAAGACCCGTTTTACGAAGTCTGACCCAAACCACATGGCCGAGGTCGGACCAGTGGGGCCTGACGGGAAGGAGATCCCTGTGAGCTTAGTATACGGCCAAGTAGAGTTGGCCGCGAAGTATTCCCAGCAGGACTGTAAATTAGACAGCCTGTTAGATGGTATAGAAGAGGAATACAATCAGTCAGAATGACTATGTAATTTTGAATTGACATGTGTAATGCCTTCTAGCCGGATTGTAGATCATTTGTCGTTGCCGACCTTTTCGCTTCAACCTCGGGACCTGACGGTCCGGAGTGTGTCCGAATACCATAGCGGTTATATAAGAACCGTGGTATAAGTGGAGACCAGGCGTAGGGGTCATTAGTGCTTTATCAGACAAGTGCCCAACTAGTTATGTTATATTACATGGTTAGTAAGAAACATCTTCCAGAGAGAATAGTTCTGTTAGGGGTTCCTTTCGCTGGGAGGCATGCCCTAAAGTGCATGTCCGGACTGCGTAAAAAGACGCAGAAAAAAGCATCTGGGGGCGCATAAAATGAGTAAAAAGATCATCTTTTATCTCACCGACCGAATATTCCCTTAAGAACGCTAGCTTTCGGCTTCACCCAGTCTGAGGTACACATCCGGCTGACCCGGCAGTAACAATCGCAGAGGTGCTCCCTTTACCGCCTAGCCGAACAATCGGGAATGTAGGGTAAGCACAGGAGCCAGGCATCCCAGCTTGGCCAAAACTTAAGTCATATCGATGCATATAATGGTGAAGAAAAAGGTACATGCGGAAGTTTGACGCATGTGTTGGGCATGAAGCCTGTATAAATAAGCTTCTATTAAAGAAGCCCCCAGGTTTAATGAGCGCGAGTGGCGCGTCACTAGATAAGCCTTTAAGGGCTATAAAAGAAAAGAGGGGAAGGAGAGAAATGTAAGACAGAAAAATGCAAAAAATGGAAAGAGGAAGGAGATGAACACAGAGTCCGGCGCTAGGCGTAGAATCTTCAGAGACGGGTGGCATTCCACGGGTTCGGCTCGAGTCAGTTATCCGACGCATCTCGCAGGCGGTACGCCCCGCAAGTCAGGACTTGGTCGATTATGAATGGACCTTCCCACTTGGGCTTGAGTTTGTCCTTCTTCTTATCCGGCAGGCGTAGAACTAGTTCGCCAACATTGTAATTTTTGGCCCGTACTTCTCTGCTTTGATATCTTCGGGCCTGCTGTTGATAGAATGCGGAACGGGCTTTTGCCACATCACGCTCCTCCTCCAGGGCGTCCAAGTTGTCCTGCCGATCGAGCTCGGCTTCTCTTTCTTCGTACATGCGCACTCTAGGTGAGTCATGAATTATGTCGCAGGGCAGAACTGCCTTTGCGCCGTACACCATAAAAAATGGTGAGTATCCGGTGGTGCGATTTGGCGTGGTCCGCAGCCCCCATAGCACGGAGTCGAGCTCCTCTACCCAGTGCATGTTAGATTCCTTGAGGGACCGCACCAGTCTAGGTTTAATGCCGCTCATGATAAGACCATTTGCACGTTCGACCTGGCCGTTGGTTTGTGGGTGATAGACGGAAGCATAATCGAGCTTGATGCCCATGTTTTTGCACCAGAGTTTTACCTCGTCGGCGGTAAAGTTTGTACCATTATCGGTTATGATGCTGTGGGGGACGCCATAACGGTGTACAACCCCGGATATGAAGTCTATCACAGGTCCGGATTCGGCCGTTTTAACAGGCTTGGCTTCTATCCATTTGGTGAATTTATCCACCATGACCAGTAAGTATTTTTTCCTATCGGTCCCACCTTTAAGGGGTCCGACCATGTCAAGCCCCCAGACCGCGAAAGGCCAGGTGATGGGTATAGTTTGGAGTGCGGTGGGTGGCATATGGCTTTGGTTGGCAAAAAGTTGGCAACCAGCGCATCGTTGGACTAAGTCCTGAGCGTTTGCCCGGGCCGTCGGCCAATAAAAGCCTGTACGGAAAGCCTTGCTAACAAGGGACCGAGCAGTGGCGTGGTGACCATCGAGTCCGGCATGAACTTCAGCCAGAAGGTTCCGCCCTTCCTCTTCAGAGATGCACCTTTGAAGGACTCCGGTAGTGCTTTTCTTATAAAGCTCTCCCTCATGGACTCTATAGGCTTTAGATCGCCGCACTATGCGGCGGGCCTCGTTTTAGTCCTCCGGGAGTTCCTGCCTAGTGAGGTAGGCTAGGAATGGTTCTGTCCACGGGGCGATGACCGCCATTATTACGTGGGCTGAAGGTGTAATTTCATTGGCAGAGCCTCCAATTGTTTCAGATTGTTCGGCGTCGAGTGGTGCGGCTGGGTCCGGGCTGTTATTTGTGGGTTCCCCCTCCCTGCTACGGATGGTTTGAACAATCTTTCCAAGAAGATGTTGAGGGGGACTGCATCGCGTTTTGCTCCGATGCGTGCCAGGACGTCCGCTGCTTGATTGTTTTCTCGGGCTATATGGTGAAACTCCAGCCCTTCGAACCGAGCTGACATTTTTAGGACGGCGTTGCGGTAAGCTGCCATTTTTGGGTCCTTGGCGTCGAAGTCTCCATTTATTTGGGATATCGCGAGGTTTGAATCCCCGCGTACCTCTAGGCGCTGGATACCCATGGATACTGCTATCCGAAGACCATGTAGGAGGGCCTCATATTCGGCTATATTGTTGGAATCCATGTACATGATCTGGAGCACATATTGGACTGTGTCTCCTGTGGGGGACATCAGGACGACGCCAGCCCCCAGTCCGGCCAACATTTTGGAGCCGTCGAAATGCATAATCCAGTTTGAATATGTGTCGTACTCTTTAGGGAGCTCGGCCTCCGTCCATTCTGCGATGAAGTCGGCCAAAACTTGCGATTTAATAGCTCGCCGTGGCTTATAGGTTATATCGAACGGGAGGAGCTCGATGGCCCATTTTGCAATCCGGCCCGTTGCGTTGCGGTTGTTGATAATATCGTTGAGTGGCACTTCCGAGGCTACTGTTATGGAACACTCTTGAAAGTAGTGTCGTAGCTTTCGGGATGCCATGAATACCGCGTATGCAATCTTTTGATAATGCAGGTACTGTGATTTGCATGGAGTGAGGACAGTGGATATGTAGTAGACCGGCCTTTGAAGGGGGAATTTGTGTCCATCCGTTTCCCGCTCGACAACGAGCACTGCACTAACAACTTGATATGTTGCTGCAATGTACAATAGCATTGGTTCACCGGTGTTCGGCACGGCCAGGACTGGGTTTGTTGCCAATATGGCTTTTATTTCCTCAAGTCCGACCGTGGCAGCCTCTGTCCACTCGAAGTGTTCGGTGCGCCGAAGGAGGCGATAGAGGGGTAGTGCCTTTTCTCCCAAGCGAGAGATGAAGCGGCTTAAAGCCACCACGCATCTAGTTAATTTTTATATTTGTTTGAGGTCCTTTGGGATATCCAATTGTGACAAAGCTCGGATCTTGGCTGGATTTGCTTCAATTCCTCTACCGGATACAATGAAGCCCAAGAGCTTTCCGGCTGGAACGCGAAGACGCATTTTCCGGATTGAGCTTGATGTCATATTTTCGGAGGTTATCGAATGTAAGCCTCAAGTCGTCTATTAGAGATTCGACATGTCTTGATTTGACGACCACATCATCCACATACGCCTCCACTGTTTTGCCGATCTGATTTGCCAGACATGTCTGGATCATGCGCTGATATGTTGCGCCGGCGTTCTTCAGCCCGAAGGGCATTGTGTTGAAGCAGAATGGGCCGTATGGTGTGATGAATGCTGTTGCAGCTTGGTCTGATTCTGCCATCTTGATTTGATGGTAACCGGAGTATGCGTCGAGGAAACACAACGAGTCGTGTCCTGCGGTGGCATCGATAATTTGGTCGATACGGGGGAGGGGGAAGGGATCCTTTGGGCAAGCCTTGTTAAGGTCTTTAAAATCGACACATAGGCGCCAGGATTTGTCCTTCTTTGGTACCATCACCAAGTTTGCTAGCTAGTCCGGATGTTTTATGTCTCTAATGAATCCGGCCTCCAATAGCTTGGCTAGCTCCTCTCCCATAGCCTGCCTCTTGGGTTCGGAAAAACACCGAAGGGCTTGTTTGACAGGTTTGAATCCTTTTAGGATATTTAAGATGTGTTCGGCCAGCCTGCGTGGGATCCCTGGCATGTCTGAAGGGTGCCAGGCAAAAATGTCCCAGCTTTCTCGTAGGAACTATCGCAGTGCGGCGTCTACATCAGGGTTCAGTCGTGCCCCGATGGAAGCTGTTTTATTGGGGTCCGTTGGATGGACCTGGAATTTGACTATTTCGTCAGCTGGCTTGAAGGATGTGGATTTGGATCTTTTATTGAGTATCACATCATCCCTGTTGACCGTGGAGCGCAGCGCAGCCAGCTCCTCGGCCTCTAAGGCTTCGGATAGTGCCTCAAGGGCTAATGCGGCCGTCTTATTTTCGGCGCGGAGTGCTATATCCGGATCACTAGATAGAGTGATAATTCCATTTGGCCCAGGCATCTTAAGCTTCATGTACCCGTAATGGGGTATTGCTTGGAAGATTGTGAATGCTTCCCGCCCTAGTAAAGCGTGATGTCCGCTTTTAAACGGGGCCACCTGAAACGTGACTTCTTCGGACCTATAATTATCCGGCGTGCTGAACACCACCTCTAGTGTGATTTTTCCTGTGCAGCGTGCTTCCCGACTGGGGATTATTCCTCTAAATGTTGTGCTGCTTTGCTCGACGCGGTTCCAGTCTATTTCCATTTTTTGAAGGGTTTCCTCGTAAATGAGGTTCAATCTGCTGCCTCCATCCATGAGCACCTTGGTGAGGCAAAAGCCGTCCACTATGGGACTGAGGACCAATGCGGCTGGTGCTCGGGCCGTTCGGAATCTAGGTTCATCACTTGCGTTGAAGGTAATGGCAGTGTCGCTCCATGGATTTATTGTTGCAACTTGATAGACTTCGGCGAGGCTGCGGAGTGTTCTTTTTCGCATATTGTTTGATGCGAAAGTCTCGAAGACCGTGAGAACGGTACTGGTGTTCTCGGGCTGGTTTTCTGCGGCCTCCAGAATTAAGAGATCATCGCCAATTTTGGCCACCTGCCGGAGTATCCAACATGCTCTAAGGCTGTGAGTTGGCGTGGCGTCCTCTGTACTGTGAATTCTACAGGGTCCATCAAGCCACCTTTCCAGTACAGTTCCATGCCCTGTAGAGGGTTTTGGCTTTTTGGTGTTTATCCCGGGTGTCCTATGATGATGCACCCTCTTAGTTCGGACGGGATTACTATTCAAGGCCGGATTATCCCAAAATTTTATTTCGTTTTTCCAGGCACTTTCCATCGCACAGTATTTTTGTACTATGGATGCCAAGTCAGCGAAGCGTGTAATATCACGATGACTTATGGCGTTAAGGATTCCCTCGTCCGTGCAATTACTGCAGAAAATTGAGATTGCGTCTCCCTCGCGGCAATCCTTTATCCTGTTCATAACCAGGAGGAATCTGGCCCAGTAATGATGTACTGTTTCCTCGGGCTTCTGCCTGATTTGGGAGAGATCGCTTATGTTCGGGTGGGCGGGTGTCGTTGAATCTGAAACCTCACCCGATCCAAGATTCGGAGGCCGAAGGGTTTCCGAACTCTGAAGTTCGGATTCTTGGATGTTGTCCAACGAATCTAGCCCGTTGCCTGATCCTAAGCTCAGGTCTTGAGTTACATCCTCCTCTCCACGGATATCCGGCTTGGAGGAGTCGGGAATTCAGACGTAGGTAGTCCTTAAAATAGATGAAGGGTCGCCGCACGGCGCCTCTACCACGGCAACATGGTGGGTGACTTGGGGAGAGTTAATTTCTCTTAAATCGGGTTTAAGCCCAACCTGGTCGTAATCCGTAGCGACCCCCTGGGCGGCGATGCGATCCAAGAGCTCGTTTGCGGAAGAGAGCTCCATTGGATCTAGCTGCTCGATGAGCTCTGAGCTGTTGTGTAGGTCGCTTTTGATGACCCGAGAGGTCACCGTCGGCGCAACAGCCGAACAGGCGGTCATGAGAAAACCACCTAGCCGGAGGGTTTGGCCGATAGCCAAGGCTCCCTTAGCAACGGCGCCGTCTTTAAAGACGGGAGGAGGCATCCTTCCTGATTGTGATGGCACAGAGGAACTCTCAATGAAAGCACCAATGTCGGTGTCAAAACCGGCGGATCTCGGGTAGGGGGTTCCGAACTATGCGTCTAGGCCGAATGGTAACAGGAGACAGGGGACACTTTATTTTACCCAAGTTCGGGCCCTCTCGATGGAGGTAATACCCTACTCCTGCTTGATTAATATTGATGATATGGGTAGTACAAGAGTAGATCTACCACGAGATCAAGGAGGCTAAACGCTAGAAGCTAGCCTATGGTATGATTGTTGTACGGAGTTGGTTGCCTATGGACTACAACCCTCCGGTTTATATAGACACCGGATAGGGTTACGGTTACACAGAGTCGGTTACAATAGTAGGAGATCTTGAATATCCGCATCGCCAAGCTTGCCTTCCACGCCAAGGAAAATCCCATCCGGACACGGGACGAAGTCTTCAATCTTGTATCTTCATAGTCCAGGAGTCTGGCCGAAGGTATAGTCCGGCTACCCGAACACCCCCTAATCCAGGACTCCCTCATTAACCCTCTCCGGTGTCTATATAAATCGGAGGGTTTTAGTCCATAGGACAACAATCACAACATACAATCATACCGTAGGCTAGCTTCTAGGGTTTAGCCTCTCTGATCTCGTGGTAGATCTACTCTTGTAACACTCATATCTTCAATATTAATCAAGCAGGACATAGGGTTTTACCTCCATCTAGAGGGCCCGAACCTGGGTAAAACTTCGTGTCCCTTGCCTCCTGTTACCATCCGCCCTAGACGCACAGTTCGGGACCCCCTACCCGAGATCCGCCGGTTTTGACACCGACATAGGTGCTTTCATTGAGAGTTCCTCTGTGTCGTCGCCGTTAGGCTTGATGGCTCCTACTATCATTGATAGTGATGCGGTCCAGCGTGAGACTTTTCTCCCCGGACAGATCTTCGTATTTGGCGGCTTTGCACTGTGGGCTAATTTGCTTGGCCATCTGGAGCAGATTGAAAGCTACGCCCCTGGCCGTCAGGTCAGATTTGGAAGTTTGAACTACACGGCCGACATCCGCGGAGACTTGATCTTCGACGGATTCGAGCCACAGCCGGGCGTGCCGCACTGTCGCGATGGGTATGACCTAGCTCTGCCATCGGACGGTACCTTAAAGGCCACCCCCGCATCAGCTCTGACCCTTAGCTCGGAGCCAGTTGCACTAATCGAGGACGGGTGGCTAGACACCACCTCAGGGGCTGCAGTCTCCATGGAGATCGAGCCGAACACCAACATCATCCTCTACGCAGCCCGTGACTCCAAGGTGCCGGACTCTCCTCCGGACCCCGAACCATCCGTGCCCCTGCCAATCGAATCCGAGTGGGCGCCGATCATGGAATTCACCGCCGCGGATATCTTTCAGCACTCGCCCTTCGGCAACATTCTAAATTCACTAAGGTCTCTCTCCTTGTCAGGAGAGCCCTGGCCGGATTATGGCCAACAGGATTGGGATGCGGACGATGAAGAAATTCGATGCCCACCCACCACCCACCTTGTAGCCACTGTCGAGGATTTAACCGACATGCTCGACTTCGACTCCACAGACATCGACGGTATGGACAACGATGCGGGAGGCGAAGATGAACCACCGCCCACAGGGCGCCGGACGTCCACTTCATCATATGACGTATACATGGTGGACACACCAAAAGAAAACGATGACGAGGAACGGAAGGACGCATCGAAGGCTTGTTCCCTCGAGAAGCAGTCAAAGTGGCGGCGCAAGCGCCGCCCTAAATCCCGCCTTGCCAGAAATAACGACCACACAGACCCAGCGTTGGAGCAGGGCGAATCACTGCCAGACCATGGCAATACGGAAAATCAAACTGAACAAACCAATTCTGTCAAAGATAATAGTCCAGACTACACAATGCCGGACAGGCACCCGGAGAAGCAGAATGACCGTCAAAGGCTTGTTGCCACCGCGAGGAGCCTAAAAAAGCAGAAGCAAAGGCTCAAGGCTGCGCAGGACACACTCCAAATCAGATGGAGTAAAATACTCAACACAACAGCGAAGTACGGCGACAATCGCCCCACCAAGAGCTACCCGAAGCGGAAGTTGCTACCTAAATTCGATGAGGAGGCCTCAGACCCCTGACAACCAAAAATCAAAACAGCCACCTGGCCGGATAGACGACCTCACGGCCAACATAGAGCGGCAAATAATGCCACTCACAAGACAATACGCGATTCACGCGGGGGCTTGCACCAAAAGGACAGCGCAACCAGATCCATCTATGGACCACGCAAGCACGCCCCAGCATACGATATAACATCCAAACAACGCGGTACACCCAGATATAGGGGTGCCGCACACCCCCTATGTTTCACCGATGAGGTGCTGGATCATGAATTTCCAGAGGGATTCAAACCTGTAAACATAGAGGCATACGACGGAACAACAGACCCTGGGGTCTGGATCGAGGACTATATCCTCCACATCCATATGGCTCGAGGATATGATCTCCACGCCATCAAATATTTACCCCTCAAGCTCAAAGGGCCAGCCCGCCACTGGCTTAAAGGCCTCCCTGAAAACTCCATTGGAAATTGGGAAGAGCTTGAAGACGCTTTTCGGGCAAATTTCCAAGGAACTTATGTCCGGCCTCTGGACACGAATGATTTGAGCCATATAACTCAACAGCCCAGAGAGTCAGCCCGAAAACTTTGGAACAGGTTTCTTACTAAAAAGAACCAAATTGTCGACTGTCCGGACGCCGAAGCATTGCCAGCTTTTAAACATAGCGTCCGTGACGAATGGCTCGCCAGACACCTCGGCCAAGAAAAGCCGAGAACGATGGCAGCATTAACAAGCCTCATGACCCGCTTTTGCGCGGGTGAGGACAGCTGGCTAGCCAGATGCAGCACCAGCGACCCCAGTACATCCAAAGTTAGAGATGGAAACGGGAAATCACGGCGCGACAGCAATAACAAACGCCGAAACAAAGGAGATAGCACGAAGAGCACGGCAGTAAACGCCGGATTCAAAAGCTCTCGGCCAGGTCAGAAGCCGCCCTCTAAAGGCGCCAGAGATGAACTGTCCAGCCTGAATAAAATTCTGGACCAAATATGTCAGGTCCATAGCACCCTTGGCAAACCAGCCAATCATACCCACAGAGAATGTTGGGTCTTCAAGCAGTCTGGCAAGCTCAACGCCATACACAAGGGGGAGGATACACCAAGCGAAGATGAGGATGAGCCTCTCAAGGGAGACGCTGGGGAACAAAAGAAATTTCCACCAGAGGTCAAAACAGTAAACGTGTTGCACGTGATCAATGGAAGAAACAAAACGGCACTCCCAAAAAAATACGCCCGAAGGCCTATCACCGCGGAGTCCTGCCACTGGTCGTCTCAACCGATCACTTTTGACCATCGTGATTACTCAGCAAGTATCCGGCGTGCAGGATGGGCTGCCCTGGTATTAGACCCAATAATTGACGGATATCGCCTCGCACGAGTCCTGATGGACGGTGGCAGTAGTCTAAACCTGATATACCAGGATACAATCCATGAAATGGGGATAGACCCAACAAAAATTCGCTAACGGTGTCCTGGACTAGGGGGTACTCACCACGTCGTCTCCCGATCTATTAGATTGGGTCGAGGACTCCCGTGGCCGTATACTCATGGGCCAGTTCGGACGGCTACCACATACAAGGAAGATTCCACAAGACATGGCGATCAAGACAAGGACTTCTCCCCACCGGCGTATTCGGCTAGGACTCTTGTTATCTTACGCCTCCGGTGCATTATATAAACCGAGGCCAGGCTAGTCGATAGACATACAATATACACAACAATCATACCATAGGCTAGCTTCTAGGGTTTAGCCTCCTTGATCTCGTGGTAGATCTACTCTTGTACTACCCATATCATCAATATTAATCAAGCAGGAGTAGGGTATTACCTCCATCGAGAGGGCCCGAACCTGGGTAAAATAAAGTGTCCCCTGTCTCCTGTTACCATCCGGTCTAGATGCACAGTTCGGGACCCCCTACCTGAGATCCGCCGGTTTTGACACCGACATTGGTGCTTTCATTGAGAGTTCCGCTGTGTGATCGACAAAAGGATCGATGGCTCTCCTGCAGATCAACGGCGACTTCGGCGTCTTCGTCACCAGTTCGACTGGTCACCTTGGTTTGACCAAGAATTGCGCCCCGTGTTCGGATCGCCATGTTCGGACGAGGGCCTTCATCAAACATCAACTCCAATCTCTATCAAGATTACGGAGGAATTATCTATGGAGCTCGGGGGCTCAACGTCAACATTGCCCTCAAGCGACCGTGCTGTTTTTCTGGACAGCAAACTCGTATCTGCCACCACCACCTCCTTGAGTATCGCTTTGACGATTGCTTTGGTGGAATTGTGCGGAATTGAGTCTACAACAACCCTGGGAAATTTCGTCGAGTTCCGATGGAGGAATCTCTGGCAATCCACGATATACCGGAGCCCTATCAAATTTGGACGGGAATTTGGATGAGTTTAGGGCGTGGTGTCCAGCTTCTAGCTCGGACGTCCTTTGGAAGATCCAACCGTTGACCGGCTGCGGAATTCCTATATCTACCACCTCTAAAAATTTCAGCTCGATCCGACCGTCCAAACTCCGGGAACCTTCCGATTAGTGCATCACTTTTCGGATCTGTTTTCTGCGTGAAAATGAATCCGACCCGAGTTCATCTTTTTTATGAACGGGATTTCGGACATCCCTTTTGAAGGAAGTTTTGTATGGGGTATTGTGTTTTGTTCCCGAACACATCCCACTAACTTTAAGATCAACTTCTTCGGATCATCATCTCGGCAAGCCGAACAAGAGTCCGGCATCGCGAAGGATAAATCATCACCAACATCGCCGCCCCACGGATTACACGGAGCGGGCATACCGGCATCGCCTCACGGTCGCTTCATCAAGCCGGCATCGACCACGTCACGACCTGCATCGACAGGGCCGCACTATTGCTTCTTCAAGCTGGTGTCCATCACGCCGACCTACTTCGACTCATCGGCTGACATCGAGGCTTCGACATCTCGTCTGGACCGGGGGCTTCGCCATCTCTTCATCAACCTACTCCGGACACTTCGGCATCACTAGCCGACCAGCTCCGTCACGTTAGCTGGGCCGAGGGCTTTGCCTCGGCGAGTCAACCTTTACCAGCATTGCCATGCCGTTGTTTTATCGCCCATCAGGCAATGGGTGTGCGGAGCGGGTCCCAATTTTAGGAATCACCTTCCATCGGTTTGCTACAACAAATAAACCAGGTGCTATTAATCCCAGTATTTTTTGCTTGTTTGGGTTCATTTTTCCCAAGGAATTATTACTCTGGTTTGTCCGTCATATGTACACAGGTCTATCAAATGGTGGCTGCATTAACGAAGTCGCATGGTGGTTCGGTCAGTTTCCGCACATAGTCCGGCGAACGCCGCACTCGGAGCTCGGACCGACCTGTGAATTCAGGCTTTGCCACGCCTTTACCGCATCACGCCGACGCCCTGCATCGACTTGACTTCGATGCCAGGCCATATTTCTTTTATTACTCACTTTGCACAAATTATTTATTATGCAACGATTTTTTTAATTATCATTATTACTATTATCTCCGGTTTGCACTATTTTTTGTGCACAGGAAAATGATCCGGGGACTTCGGCGTCACTCTGCCAGTCTGCATTGATCGTGCTATGTCACCACTTCGGCGTGTCAAGCTCTCTGCTCCGCCACCTCGGGACTGGCTTGAGGGATGGAACCTTGCCCCGCATCAAGCTCGGACCGTGTCATCAATACCGAACACATTAACAAGCTAAGTCGCTTTCATGCTAAAAGCTTTAATTTCTAACTTGCGTTCGGTTCGACCAAGCATTATACCTTTTTGGAAAAAAGTTGCTTGTAAAAATTTCCTTGTCCAAACTTTGTTTGTGACGCATAAATTCAAATACCCCATTTACTTGGGGGCTTCCTTTATGAAGCTTTTCCTGTTGCATATGATTATACTTGTACGGCTTCGTTCCTTGTTCGTGTATTACGCCACAATATGCACCACATTGACTTAAGCGATTTGCAAGCTGGGTTGCCTCGCTCTTGTGTTTACCCCTACATTCCCGATTGTTCGGCTAGGGAGTAAAGGGAGCACCTCTGCGATTGTCACGATCGGGTCACCCGAGCCGAACCTCAGACTGGGTGAAGCCGAAAGCTAGCGCTCTTATAGTTATTCAATGATGGTCGGCACACAACGGAACTCATGAGTACAAAAAATCTATTGCACAAGTCTCATAATAACAATGAGCACCGAAGAAAGGTATCGGTGGGGGTACTATTTTCTTCGAAGATGCTTCTTACTCTTCGCAGTAATATAGCATAAGTTCCCTGAGCGTGCTTTGTCTGTTACAGCCTTATGGCCTGATTGCCTGGTTATTGGAAACACCGTCGATATTCTCGACCGATGGAGTACATAACACTTTTCGGTCCTTAACCGAAGAGGGAGAAGCCGACGGTCAGTTAAGACGCGTTTAAAGTTCGGTTGAACATAGATATGATATAAGTACTTCGGTACATGCAATCATTCTTCTACCCAAGTCACTTGGGGGCTCTTAAGTTTATTTGAGCCGTTTTATAATAAGTGTTCTTCTTCTCAGTCGTTGCAAAGTTCTATTATTATTATTTATCACTCCTTTTTTCGACGCGAGTGTGCGGTCACTAGCCAGGGAGCCTAATTTCTCTCTCAAAGCCGCTAGAGTTAAGTTTGCTAAACTGGCCTAATGAGAAGTACTCCGCCCTCGGGATAGGAGGTTGAAGCCATAGGCTGACCCGCTCGAAGTCTTGAGATAGGATGTGTCATGTTAAAGGACGACAGAAGCACTTCTTTTTTCTAAGACCAATTTTCGGATTGGCACCGAACACTTGATCTTGTTCGGACGTCATGTTTTTACTGACGTTTCTTGGTTTTCCAAGCTTTTCGGCACTTTTAAACTATTTGTGCTTTTCCAGCATTAGTCTCGCAGTGCAACGCCGGACACCTTTAGGGATTCGGCAAAAACATTCTCAGATATTGCTATATATGCATCGGTTTTGAATTGTGTCTTCGGTCAATAGTTGGGTTGCCCGGCTCCTGCACTTGCTTCCTACGTTCCGTTTTGTTCAGCTAGGCGTGCGAAGGGAGAACCACTGCGATTGTGCTTCCAGCTCACATGGTTAAGCACCTTAGTGGAGAAAGCCGAAAACTGACTATCACAATAAGCGTAAACTGGTCAGCGATCCGATGACTATGACAGGCCATTCATAACATTGGCCGAAGTGTTTACGGCTTGACCTCGACTGTCGCCGAACACTACCGGGGTCTATTAACTGGCCTCCCAAGCTAAATCCTCGATATTTTGCTCTTACATTCGAGCTGAGGTTTCATGATCATGCTTAGCATGACAACCCAAAGAAAGGAACCGATAGCGGGACTATTTTCTTTGGAATACATTTCTTCTGTTAAACAGTAATATAACATATCTCTCTGCGTTCCTTTGTTTATAAAACCGTGTGGCCAGATTGCCTTGTTTGTCGTAAATCTTTGCCCTCATAAAGGCTTTATAAAGTAGGACAAACACTCCTCGGCTACTGGCCGAGGAGGTGGAAGCCGATGGTCGGTCAACAAAGTTTTGTACAATGCGGATCCGAGCATTAATGACGTAAAGTACTTAGATACATAGAGTCATTACACATAATTTGTGAATTTACTATGGATATTGATCCTTAATTCGGCCACCCGTGCCCGCATTAAGGCTCGGGGGCTACTGGGCTTCGGGCTTATTATTTACAAATATTAAAGGGGCACATTGATCCCCTCATCTGGTGTTGCCACCCGACCAGTGTCTCGAGGGCTACTGCATTGCTTGTCCAATGTAGAAAATTTTATGTGCAATATAGTTTCCGAGGAGATTTTGATCCTCAGGTTGGTCGGCCGCACCCAACCTGAGTCTCGAGGACTGAGCACGCCTCTTTTAGTGACCCAAAGTATTCTGCCGAGCTTGGACTTGATCCTCAGGCCGATTTTGCAAATCAACCTGAGTCTCAGCGGCTACTGGGATCAGCGGTCTTATATCATCCTTCATGTGCATCTCGGGTTTTAGACCGATACACACCTTGAGGGCTACTGGCTATATATCTCGGCAGAGAATAAATTGCACCAATAATAAATATTGACAAAAAATCGGCCCATAGTCGGGGTGGTGCACCACCTCGGAAGCAGTCCGGCATAAAGCTCGGGCGCTAGTGGCTGGCTCCATAGAGGGCATTTCCGGCATTAAGCTCCGCTAAACTTCTTCAACTTTTTTGAACCAAGGTGATATGACACCTTGGATATAGTCCGGCATTGGAGCCTGGACACAGTCCGGCGTTGGAGCCCGGATATATTTCGGCGTTGGAGCTCGGATATACAGTCCGGCGTTGGAGCTCGGATATATTTCGGCGTTGGAGCTCGGATATACAGTCCGGCGTTGGAGCTCGGATACATAGTCCGGCATTGGAGCTCGGATACATTCCGGCGCTAGAGCTGGGAAGCGGTCCGGCGTTGGTGCTCGGCTGCAAAAGATACCTCGAATGCAGTCCGGCGTTGGAGCTCGGACGCAAGAGGACCCTGCCTCCCGGGAACAACTTCAAACCCGAGGTGTGGCATAAAAATAAACAAGGCATTGATAAAGGCTGGAAACTTAAAGGGGCTCCTCGGATACCCGACGTGTAAACTCGTCGAATGCATTTCAGCGATCCTCAAGATCGAAGATAAAGAAGATTTGTTGAACCAGTTTTCAAGACCGGAAACCAAGATGAAGAATAGTTCAGAAGAATCGAGGAGCGTCCCTAACTTGAAGACCGGTTCAGGGGGCTACTGACGGTGTCCTGGACTAGGGGGTACTCACCACGTCGTCTCCCGATCTATTAGATTGGACCGAGGACCCCCGTGGCCGTATACTCATGGGCCAGTTCGAACGGCTACCGCATACAAGGAAGATTCCACAAGACTTGGCGATCAAGACAAGGACTTCTCCCCACCAGCGTATTCGGCTAGGACTCTTGTTATCCTAGGCCTCCAGTGCATTATATAAACCGAGGCCAGGCTAGTCGATAGACATACAATATACACAACAATCATACCATAGGCTAGCTTCTAGGGTTTAGCCTCCTTGATCTCATGGTAGATCTACTCTTGTACTACCCATATCATCAATATTAATCAAGCAGGAGTAGGGTATTACCTCCATCGAGAGGGCTCGAACCTGGGTAAAATAAAGTGTCCCCTGTCTCCTCTTACCATCTGGCCTAGACGCACAGTTTGGGACCCCCTACCCGAGATCCGTCGGTTTTGACACCAACATTCGCCATAGCAATATTACCTTTAAAGAGGTAACGCGAGGCCCAGGGGCTCGTTGCACGGGCTCCCTGTTACTAAACGTTATATTCGGCTCCCCCGATAACTTCCGTAGCAAACATCTAACCTTCCACATCGCTCCGTTCCGAAGTGGCTATCAAGCACTACTCGGACGCGAAGCTTTCGCTCGCTTTAATGCAATACCACACTACGCTTCCATCACACTCATGATGCCCGGTCCACGTGGCATCATTAAAGTGAACGGAAATATTAAGCGATTTCTGCGCGCCGAAGAGCGTGCGGCTGCCTTAATGGCCGCACACTAAAAACGCCCTCACCAACTAATTAGCAGGTCCCCTATTACAATACAAGGGGCTCAACGTGCGCAGACAAGTGGCAATTCTTACTCACCTTGAATTCTACATGGTTTATTTAAAAAACTATCCTTTTGCACGACAACTTTTTTACCTAAGCTCCTCTCTTTTACAGATAATCATCGTGCTACACCCGTCCAGGATACGGCACAACAGAGACACAGGCGCAGACGTGCAGCAGGGACCCGCTCCAAGGATTCTTTTTAGATTAAGACCCTGTGTAAACCTTTTTTACTGTCTCTTGTTGATACATATCCACCGAATTCTCAGCACAATTGAGAAGGATGCTGACATCTTGGCATGTGGCCACGTCAGAATAACGCACACACCTGGACACAAGGGGCTTCTTACAAGCGGCGCTATTTCGGCCCAGTTTATACCATAAAGACCGAATACCTTAGGGAGTGTTCGGCGTCGCAAGTTCGGCCTTATATGCATCAGCTCCGAGTCATTGTCTTTGGTCAAATGTTGGGTTTGCCAGGCTACTGTGTTTTGGTGCCTTACATTCTGCTTTGCCGGCTAAGGTAGCACCAAGAGAACTACTGTGATTGTGCCCTGGTTTATCCGGACAAGCGCCTCAGTAGAGAAAGCCGAAAACTGACTGTCATGATATAGCGTGAGACTGGTCAACCACTCGATGACCTATCAGAATGTTAGAATTCCTCCGCCTTAACGAAGGGCCGTTTTCCGGCCAGGCATATGCGCACCCCGCGATCGGGAGAGTGCGGAGCCACCAGGGGCTATGTAGTAGCCCCACTGTCAAACTCCTATGGCTAAGTGAAAGTGTTCAAGCATTATAGTCCGGTTGCCTCGCTCGCTGCGCTATCACCTCCTTATCAGGACCAAGACGTTGGGTTAAGTGTGAACACGCGTTTTTTTGCGAGCACCTCCGCATTACATGCGTGGGGGTTGAAGCCGACGACTGCAATATTTCAGGTTATACACATGTATACATAAACGGCCGCACAGGAGGCATCATAGTACTTTCAGGCAAAAGTATAAACACAGCCTTATAAAAACTTCATAAAAGCATTATGTTTACAATGAGAATACATATCACTCAAACATAATATTTTTCGAGCACTGGGCCTCTATCAAACGAGCACCCTCGAGAACTTCCTTGAAATAGTGTTCGGCAGCCACACGGCCTATGGCCGAACCCTGCGCCGCAACAGTGGTAGCGTCCATCTCCTCCCAGTATGCTTTAACACGGGCAAGGGCCATCCGCGAGCCTTCTATGCACGCCGACCTCTTCATCGCATTAATGCGCGACACCACATCAAGGAGCTGCTGCACTAAGCTGAAATAGCTGTTCGGCTTAGGCCCTTCCGGCCATAATTGATCCACAACAGACCTCATGGCGAGTCCCGACAACCTATACAGTTCGCCCCATTCGGCTAGCTGGTCAGTCAATGCAAGCGGACGCTCTGGAACATGGAATTGCGTCTAGAACAGCTTGTCCACTTCACGATCTGTCTGACCTTGGAAGTACTTGGCCGCATCGGCAGCGCTCGCCGCCAAATCCATATACCCATCTGCCGAGCTCCAAAGCCGATCCAAAGGGGCATACAGTGGATCTCCGAACTTCCTCCGTAACATGAAGGGTTTTCCAGCCGCAATATCCCCGGCTTCCCGCAGCTCCTCCTTTTTCGCTCTCATAGCAGTACGGGTGTCTTTGTCTGCCGCCGCGGCCTTCTCAAGGTCTGTTGCCTTTGCTTGGTTCTCTTTCTCAAGGACCTGACAACGGTCGGCAATGTCTTTCAATTCTACGGCCATCTTTGCCATCTTCTCTTGGCTCTCGCAATGTGCGGCCTTCTCGGCTTTCAACTCTTCGGCCGCCTTCAAAGCAACCACATTACTACTCCTCGCTTGTTCCTTGGCTCGGGCAAGTTCCGCCCGCAAGGCTTCCATGGTGGCAGCCCCATCTGCAGTCACAACATATTAAAGATACTAGCATTATGCTGCTCTTACTATGTGGCGTTCACCGGATAATAACACTTACCCTGTGCCTCGTCAAGCCTCTTGTTAACAAGCTTGATGTCGGCGTCTGCCGCATCCAGCTGCCGTTTTAATTGGGCAAACTCCCAAGTCCGGCTAGCCACCGGAGCGCCCACCACCTGCACATAAAAGCAGACGGGTTATTGCCTGGGAATTTGATCCTCTATTCGCCGCCGTTCTCGACGACAACCAGAGTCTTAGGGGCTACTATAACATGTGCAGTACTATCACATCTTATCTGACATACCTCAAAGCCTGTCAATAGACTCATAAAGGCTTCATGTAATCCGCTTTCAGCGGACGAGATTCTCTCCATCACCGTACCCATCAGCGTACGGTGCTCTTCTGAGATGGCCGCTCGCCCCACCAACTCCCTCAGAACGTCTGACCGCACACTAGACGGTGTCGGACTCTTTCGTATGCTCTCTTAGGGAGCCGGACACTGGGGACTTCTGGGGTCTATGGGACTATCTTCTGGCCTCACTGGATCCAGAGAGGCCCTCCACGATGACACTTCGGGGTCGCCCGCTTCTGGAGCGGAGGAGTCCGGGGGAGGCGTTTCGCTCTCCATCATCTCCGAAAGAAGATCCCCCAAAGACGAACTCATTTGAGAGGGGCTGAGGCCCGAACTGCAAGATATATGCGGTGGTTGTTTTCTCAGAGGAAAAAGATAGCATACTCTTACTATTAAAATATTTTGGATCACTTACGACTCGTTGGAGGGCAGATCCCCTCGCGGACTTTGTGCGGCAAAAGCACCCCCGAGGCAGGACCCTCTGTGTGAGACTTCTTCTCCCGTTTGGAGGCTTCGGCTTCCGGATCCTCGGAAGCAGTCCTTTTCCTCCCCGGATCCTCGGAAGCACTTGGAGGCCCAATAACATCTGCATCATGTTATTTTATCATGGCTCAGCATATTGCATTCAAGTTTAACCGGATTAAGTTGAACTTGAACAACTTTTGGCTGAGTCATGGTGCCACCATATCAGGCTGACAAGTGAAACCACATTTTCCTTTATGGGGAGGCTAGTAGTCGTCCGTTGTCATGCCTTTTGTCAGTGTCTCCAACGAGGGAAGGTTATGGGCATGTGTTACCCTGGCCCGGTAAGGAGACATAACCTTGTGAACCCGTTGTTGTTATGGTACCGTGTCCCCGTTTGGGACTGTTTATTTGCCATGGCGGTGGTAGTTTTGCCTTTGGTAGGCTGGGTCACCCAGGACTAAGCCTAGTGGGGAGTTGGTCGGAGTGGCCGTAAGAGTGTCATGGCAATGGGAGAGTTCTGTCGGAATGTCGTTGGTCCACCCGAATGGGAGTGCGAGGCCATGGGTTCCGTGGCATGGGTAAAGTGCGCTACCTCTGCAAAGTGTATTAATCTATCGATAGACGCGCCCGCAAATAAGGGCCCAGTTCATAGTTGGTCACACTGTGGGTCAACAGTAATAATAATAACTTGCTTAACAACAACCCCGGTTCAATGATGAGAAAGAGATTGGTTGTGATCAAGAGAGGATCACGGAGGTATAGTGGATACTAGAGTTGGTTGATCTTTATGTGATCGTGAGATGATCACCGTGGTATCGAGGATACCGAGTTGTTGGATATTCGTGATGTTGTGCGCGAATCATGGGTAAAGATCAAGCTCCTTGCGGTCATTTAATGATTACTACGGTATTGTTTATACCAAGCTTGATTTGATCCTGAGATGATCGTGTGATGTCCGAGGCTGGTAAGTGATGCATGTGATGGTTACGAGGTAAACCGAGCAGAATAAGTGGTGCATATTGTTGGGGAACGTGGTAAATTCAAATTTTTCCTACGCACATGCAAGATCTATCTAGGTGATGCATACCAACGAGAAGGGAAGAGTGTTGTCCGCGTACCCTCATAGACTGTAAGCGGAAGCGTTATGACAACGCGGTTGATGTAGTCGAACGTCTTCACAATCCGACTGATCCTAGCACCAAAGGTACGGAACCTCCATGATCTGCACACGTTCAGCTCGGCGACGTCCCGCGAATTCTAGATCCAGCTGAGTGTCGAGGGAGAGTTTCGTCAGCACGACGGCGTGATGATGATGATGATGAAGCCACCGGAACAGGGCTTCGCCTAAGCACTGCAACGATATGACCGAGGTGGATTATGGTAGAAGGGGGCACCACACACGGCTAAGACAATTGTCAACTTGTGTGTCTATGGGGTGCCCCCTCCCCCGTATATAAAGGAGTGGAGGAGGGGGAGGGGCCGACCCTCTATGGTGCGCCCAGAGGAGTCCTACTCCCACCAGGAGTAGGATTCCCCCCTTCCCTAGTTCGATTAGGAGAGGAAGGAAGGGGGAGAGAGGGGAAAGGAAAGGGGGGGCGGCGCCCCACCAAATTCAGATTGGGCTTGGGGCCGCCCCCTCCTAGGCTCCCTTCTCCTCTCTCCCACTATGGCCCAATAAGGCCCATATATTTCCCGGGGAGTCCCGGTAACCTCCCGGTACTCCGGTATATCCCGAACTCACCTGGAACCATTCCAATGTCCAAACATAGGCTACCAATATATCAATATTTATGTCTCAACCATTTCAAGACTCCTCGTCGTGCCCGTGATCACATCCGGGACTCCGAACAACCTTCTGTACATCAAAACACAAAAACTCATAATACCGATCGTTACCGAACGTTAAGCGTGCGGACCCTACGGGTTAGAGAACTATGTAGACATGACCGAGACTCATCTCCGGTCAATAACCAATAGCGGAACCTGGATGCTTATATTGGTTCCTACATATTCGACGAAGATCTTTATCGGTCAAACCGCATAACAACATACGTTGTTCCCTTTGTCATCAGTATGTTACTTGCCCGAGATTCGATCGTCGGTATCTCAATACCTAGTTCAATCTCGTTACCGGCAAGTCTCTTTACTCATTCCGTAATGCAACATCCTGTAACTAACTCATTAGTCACATTGCTTGCAAGGCTTATAGTGATGTGCATTACTGAGAGGGCCCAGAGATACCTCCCCGATACACGGAGTGACAAATCCTAATCTCGATCTATGCCAACTCAACAAACACCATCTAAGACACCTGTAGAGCATCTTTATAGTCACCCAGTTACGTTGTGACAGTTGATAGCACACTAAGTGTTCCTCCAGTATTCAGGAGTTGCATAATCTCATAGTCATAGGAACATGTATAAGTTATGGAGAAAGCAATAGCAATAAACTAAACGATCATCGTGCTAAGCTAACGAATGGGTCAAGTCAATAACATCATTCTCTAATGATGTGATCCCGTTCATCAGATGACAACTCTTTGTCCATGGCTAGGAAACTTAACGATCTTTGATTAACGACCTAGTCAAGTAGAGGCATACTAGTGACACTCTGTTTGTCTATGTATTCACACTTGTACAAACTTTTCGGTTAGTACAATTCTAGCATGAATAATAAACATTTATCATGATATAAGGAAATATAAATAACAACTTTATTATTGCCTCTAGGGCATAATTCCTTCAGTCTCCCACTTGCACTAGAGTCAATAATCTAGATTACATTGTGATGATTCTAACACCCAGGGAGTCTTGCAAATCTCTATGTCTCCCTCCTTGACTTGATCGCGGATGGAATAGAAGCGTCTCTTGATGTGCTTGGTTCTCTTGTGAAATCTGGATTCCTTTGCCAAGGCAATTGCACCAGTATTGCCACAAAAGATTTTCATTGGACCCGATGCACTAGGTATGACACCTAGATCGAATATGAACTCCTTCATCCATACTCCTTCATTTGCTGCTTCCGAAGCAGCTATGTACTCCGCTTCACATGTAGATCCCGCCACGACGCTCTGCTTGGAACTGCACCAACTGACAGCTCTACATTTAATAAAAATATGTATCTGGTTTGTGACTTAGAGTCATCCGGATCAGTGTCAAAGCTTGCATCGACGTAACCGTTTACGATGAGCTCTTTGTCACCTCCATAAATGAGAAACATATCCTTAGTCCTTTTCAGGTATTCCAGGATGTTCTTGACCGCTGTCCAGTGATCAACTCCTGGATTACTTTGGTACCTCCCTACCAAACTAATAGCAAGGCACACATCAGGTCTGGTACACAACGTTGCATACATGATAGAACCTATGGCTGAAGCATAGGGAATGACTTTCATTTTCTCTCTATCTTCTGCAGTGGTCGGGCATTGAGTCTGACTCAACTTCACACCTTGTAACAAAGGCAAGAACCCTTTCTTTGCTTGATCCATTTTGAACTTCTTCAAAACTTTATCAAGGTATGTCCTTTGTGAAAGTCCAATTAAGCGTCTTGATCTATCTCTATAGATCTTGATGCCCAATATATAAGCAGCTTCACCGAGATCTTTCATTGAAAAATTCTTATTCCAGTATCCTTTTATGCTATTCAGAAATTCAGTATCGTTTTCGATCAACAATATGTCATCCACATATAATATCAGAAATGCTACAGACCTCCCACTCACTTTCTTGTCAATACAAGCTTCTCCAAAAGTCTGTATAAAACCATATGCTTTGATCACACTATCAAAGTGTATATTCCAACTCCCAGAGGCTTGCACCAGTCCATAAATGGATCACTGGAGCTTGCACACTTTGTTAGCACCTTTTGGATCGACAAAACCTTCTGGTTGCATGATATACAACTCTTCTCTAAGATATCCATTAAGGAATGCAGTTTTGACATCCATTTGCCAAATTTCATAATCATAAAATGCGGCAATTGCTAACATGATTCGGATGGACTGAAGCATCTCCACGGGTGAGAAAGTCTCATCGTAGTCAACTCCTTCTACTTGTCGAAAACCTTTTGCAACAAGTCGAGCTTTGTAGACAGTAACATTATCGTCCGCGTCAGTCTTCTTCTTCAAGATCCATTTGTTCTCTATGGCCTGCCGATCATCGGGCAAGTCAACCAAAGTCCACACTTTGTTCTCATACATGGATCACATCTCAGATTTCATGGCCTCAAGCCATTTTGTGGAATCCGGGCTCATCATCGCTTCCTCATAGTTCGTAGGTTCGTCATGGTCAAGTAACATGACCTCCAGAACAGGATTACCGTACCACTCTGGTGCGGACCTTGATCTGGTTAACCTACGAGATTCGGTAGTAACTTGATCAGAAGTTTCATGATCATCATAATTAGCTTCCTCACTTACTGGTGTAGGAATCACTGGAACTAATTTCAGTGATGAACTACTTTACAATAAGGGAGCAGGTACAATTACCTCATCAAGTTCTACTTTCCTCCCACTCACTTCTTTCGAGAGAAACTCCTTCTCTAGAAAGGATCCATTCTTAGCAATGAATATCTTGCCTTCAGATCTGTGATAGAAGGTGTACCCAACAGTCTCCTTGGGGTATCCTATGAAGACACATTTCTCCGATTTGGGTTCGAGCTTATCAGGTTGAAGTTTTTTCACATAAGCATCGCAGCCCCAAACTTTAAGAAACGACAACTTGGGTTTCTTGCCAAACCACAGTACATAAGGTGTCGTCTCAACGGATTTTGATGGTGCCTCTAAAGCATAAATCCAAAACAATAGCGGTAAATCAGTGAGAGACATCATAGGTCGCACCATATCTAATAAAGTGCGGTTACGACGTTCGGACACACCATTACGCTGTGGTGTTCCAGGTGGCGTGAGTTGCGAAACTATTCCGCATTGTTTCAAATGAAGACCAAACTCATAACTCAAATATTCACCTCCACGATCAGATCATAGAAACTTAATTTTCTTTTCACGATGATTTTCCACTTCACTCTGAAATTCTTTGAACTTTTCAAATGTTTCAGACTTATGTTTCATTAAGTAGATATACCCATATCTGCTCAAATAATCTGTGAAGGTAAGAAAATAACAATACTCGTCGCGAGCATCAACACTTATCGGACCGCATACATCAGTATGTATTATTTCCATCAAGTCTGTTGCTCGTTCCATTGTTCCGGAGAACAGAGTCTTAGTCATCTTGACCATTTGGCATAGTTCGCAAGGATCAAGTGATTCATAATCAAGTAATTCCAAAAGCCCATCAGCATGGAGTTTCTTCATGCGCTTTACACCAATATGACCTAAACGGCAGTGCCACAAATAAGTTGCACTATCATTATTAATCTTATATCTTTTGGCTTCAATACTATGAATATATGTATCACTACTATCAAGATTTAGTAAAAACAGACCACTCATCAAGGGTGCATGACCATAAAAGATAATAATCATATAAATAGAACAACCAGTATTCTTTGATTTAAAGGAATAACCGTCTCGCATCAAACAAGATCCAGATATAATGTTCATGCTCAACGCTGGCAACAAATAACAATTATTTAGGTCTAAAACTAATCCCGAAGGTAGATGTAGAGGTAGCGTGCCGACGGTGATCACATCAACTTTGGAACCATTTCCCACACGCATCGTCACCTCATCGTTAGCCAATCTTCGCTTAATCTGTAGCCCCTATTTCGAGTTGCAAATATTAGCAACAAAACCAGTATCAAATACCCAGGCACTACAGCGAGCATTAGTAAGGTACACATCAATAACATGTATATCAAATATACCATTCACTTTGCCATCCTTCTTCTTGACCAAATACTTGGGGCAGTTCCACTTCAAGTGACCAGTCCCTTTGCAGTAGAAGCACTCAGTCTGAGGCTTCTGTCCAGACTTGGGCTTCTTCACTTGAGCACCAATTTAAGTGTTCTTCTTCTTGAAGTTCCCTTCTTCCCTTTACCCTTTTTCTTGAAACTGGTGGTCTTGTTGACCATCAACACTTGATGCTCTTTCTTGATTTCTACCTCCATAGCCTTTATCATTGCGAAGAGCGTGGGAAACGTCTTATCCATCCCTTGCATATTATAGTTCATCACAAAGCTCTTGTAGCTTGGTGGCAGTGATTGAAGAACTTTTTCAATGACACTATCATCAGGAAGATTAACTCCCAGTTGAGTTTAAGTGGTTGTGGTAGCCAGACATTCTGAGTATATGTTCACAGACAAAACTATTCTCCTCCATTTTGCAGCTGTAGAACTTATTGGAGACTTCATATCTCTCAATCCGAGAATTTTCTTGAAATATTAACATCAACTCCTGGAACATCTCATATGCTCCATGACGTTCAAAACGTCGTTGAAGTCCCGGTTCTAAGCCGTAAAGCATGGCACACTGAACTATCGAGTAGTCATCAACTTTGCTCTGCCAGGTGTTCACAACATCTGGCGTTCCTCCTGCAGCGGATTTGTCACCTAGCGGTGCTTCTAGGACGTAATTCTTCTGTGCAACAATGAGGATAATCCTCAAGTTATGGTCCCAGACCGTGTAATTGCTACCATCTTGTTTCAACTTAGCTTTCTCAAGGAACGCATTAAAATTCAACGGAACAACAGCACGGGCCATCTATCTACAACAACATAGACATGCAAAATACTATCAGGTACTAAGTTCAGGATAAATTAAAGTTCAATTAATCAAATTACTTAAGAACTCCCACTTACATAGACAACCCTCTAATCATCTAAGTGACCACATGATCCATGTCAACTAAACCATGTCCGATCATCACGTGAGATGGAGAAGTTTCCAATGGTGAACATCACTATGTTGATCATATCTACTATATAATTCATGCTCGACCTTTCGGTCTCAGTGTTCCAAGGCCATATCTGCATATGCTAGGCTCATGAAGTTTAACCCGAGTATTCTGCGTGTGCAAAACTGGCTTGCACCCGTTATATGTGAACGTAGAGCTTATCACACCCGATCATCACGTGGTGTCTCGGCACGACGAACTGTAGTAATGGTGCATACTTAGGGAGAACACTTGTACCTTGAAATTTAGTGAGAGATCATCCTATAATGCTATCGCCGAACTAAGGATAATAAGATGCATAAAGGATAAACATCACATGCAATCAATATAAGTGATATTATATGGCCATCATCATCTTGTGCCTTTGATCTCCATCTCCAAAGCACCGTCATGATCACCATCGTCACCAGCTTGACACCTGATCTCCATCGAAGCATCATTGTCGTCTTGCCAACTATTGCTTCTATGACTATTGCTACCGCTTAGTGATAAAGTAAAGCAATTACATGGCGATTGCATTTCATACAGTAAAGCGACAACCATATGGCTCCTGCCAGTTGCCAATAACTCTGTTACAAAACATGATCATCTCATACAATAAAATTTAGCATCATGTCTTGACCATATCACTGTTGGCGAACGTAGTAATTTCAAAAAAATTCCTATGCACACGCAAGATCATGGTGATGCATAGCAACGAGAGAGGATAGTATCGTCCATGTACCCTCGTAGACCGTAAGCGGAAGCGTTATGAGAACGCGGTTGATGTAGTTGTATGTCTTCACAATCCGACCGATCCAAGTACCGAACGTACGGCACCTCCGAGTTCAGCACACGTTCAGCTCGATGACGTCCCAGGAACTATGATCCAGCAGAGTTTCACAAGAGAGTTCCGTCAGCACGATGGTGTGATGATGGTGATGATGTTGCTACTAACGAGGGCTTCGCCTAAGCACCGCTACGATATGATCGAGGTGCATTATGGTGGAGGGGGGCACCGCACTCGGCTTGGAACAATCAACTTGTGTGTCCTAGGGTGCCCCCTGCCCCCGTATATAAAGGAGCAAGGGGGAGGCCGGTCGGCCCTTGCAAGGTGCACCAGGAGGAGGAGTCCTCCTCCTAGTAGGAGTAGGACTCCCCTTTCCTACTCCTACTAGGAGGGGGAAAGGAAGGAGGGGAGGGAGAAGGAAAGGGAGCACCGCCCCCCTTCCCTAGTCCAATTCAGACCAGAGGGGGAGGGGGCGCACGGCCTACCCTGTCCGGCCCTCTCTCTCTCTCCACTAAGGCCCATGTGGCCCAATACTTCTCCCGGGGGGTTCCGGTAACCCTCCGGCACTCTGGTTTTCTCCGAAATCACTTGGAACACTTTCGATATCCGAACCTAGTCGTCCAATATATCAATCTTTATGTCTCGACCATTTTGAGACTCCTCGTCATGTCCATGATCACATCCGGGACTCCGAACTACCTTTGGTACATCAAATCACATAAACTCATAATACCGATCTGTAACATCCCAAATTTTCAATTTGGAATGTTATACATTATATCATCATTGCATATCATATTTTATTGCATTTTGGCTAGATCCTAGAAATCCTACGCAACTCAAGGACCCATGGACAGAGTTGGGGATTTCGTTATTTTCATATTTGGGTTTTCTCAAATTTTGAAAATAGGATCATTTGATTTTATTTATTTTATCTTCAATTATTTCAATTATAAAAATAAGAGAGAGGGAATAAAATGACTTTCCCAAAATAAAGAAATATTGAGGATTTAAAAAAATCAAATAAGATTTTATTTCGGAGTTTTCTCGCTATTTTATTTGAATTAGGAAAAAAATACGCGTTTTTCAAAATTGCATTTTGGCCCCAAATAAATGTTCATCTTGTGTGCCTTGATTTTATAACTCGGGGAAAATTTATTTCGGGATTTTTGGAGTCCATTTAGTGTTTCTTTTATTTGTTTTTCTGCGTGATATTATTACTATAAAAAAACGAACCGACCTAACCGGGCTGTGTCCGACTAGGACTCTGGCCCGGCCGGCCCTTATAAGCCGGGGAGGCCAACCCCGTAGCCCAGCTCGAGCGGCCCCGCCGCCCCAAACCCTAGCGCCGCCACCGACGCCGCCGCCCGACGCCGCTCCGCCGCCGACCCTGCCGCCCACCGGAACCTCCGCCCAACGCCGGAGCCGTCCCGCCGCCGAGGTTGACCACCGCCGGCGCCGCCGGTTTCCTCGAGAAAACCGCCCGGTTTTCGTTCGGTTTTTTTAAAAAAACCCTAGATCTGTTTTTTTATTTAGCTCGGTTTTTTCGGTTTAGTTTATTTAGCGAACACCCGTTCGTTCGTTCGTTTTAACGAACGGTTTTTGTCTTTTAGCCGCAGTTAGCGAACGTTCGTTCGTTAGCCTGTTCGTCCGTTTTTCTTTTTCTTGGATTTTCCGCGATTATTTCTGATCACGATTTCCGATCTGTTTTTCATTTTAGTATAACTTTTCGCTCGTTTATCGGAATCAGGGGATTCAAGCGCCTAGAGTTTCGTCTCGAAACCCTCTTTCCGTTTAACCAACTCAAACAAGTTTTTGCTTCTGTAAAATTTGAATTAGGTCTAGATTACTAAACGAAGCCTGTTTCTTTCGCCGTTTGACTTTCGTTGTTTCGTTCGAATGGTTTCTTTTTGCAAACCGGAGTTCTTAAGTTGAAATTTCTGGTTAGATCTCTTATTTGACTTTTACATGTGCATTAAATGAGTGCTTATTGTGTGCTTGTTTGTTTGCGATAGAGTACCCGGAGTGCGCCGCTTGCTACTTCGAATCTCTAGGTTTCACGGATCATCAGCAAGGCAAGTAACACTTTGATCATACCTCTTACTACCCAGTTTTATTGCATTAGATCAATCCTCACAGAAGTGCATGGTTAGGATCTGACTTAAATTTTGGATTTGGGAAGTAGATGAGGTAGTGCCTATTCACCTGTTTATTATCAAACCCTGGGAGTTACTTCTACGTTATGCTTATATTGCTATGCTATGCTCGTAGACGTGGTTTGGGTTTGAGTGTTTTCATGACAGCTGTGAGATTGTTTAATTAATGGTTAACTTAAGGTGGCAACTCTAATACACATCTGGGTGGATTGAGGCACCTGGGTATTCCAGCGATTGCCTATTTTTCTTCATGGACCGCCACCCAGGCTCAAAGGGATCATGAGATTATTCATACTAGAAACTTCCGTGTGCAGCCACAAGCTACTATGGCCTCTAGCATAGTTGATTAAGTCGTGCAAACTCTTACAGTGCTAGACTAGCAGATGTAGGGGAAAGTAGGTGTAACGGTCTACCCGATCGTAAGGTGCTAGCGCTTCTGAAAAACTATGTCTCGTGCATCCGTTTCTCAAACACCATGTAGTGCGAGAATCCCAACGGAGGAGATCGAGTATTGTGGGGAAAAGTGCGCAAACCTCTGCAGAGTGTATAAACTAATCATGGTTAGCCGTGTCCCCGGTTATGGACAACTTGAGTATCTAGTACTTGGATTATCATGAGAATCTCATCATGTGACTTTAATTAATTTTGTTGGGTTTTAATGATGATATTTAATTGGGATTGAGAGGGTGTCTACACTCTCAATGTTTAACAACCACCATGATAGTTAAATAAAATTTCTTCCTTTGCAGTAGGGAAAAACTGGCTTTATGCAAAATTGTAACCATAGAGCTTTCCCCCAGCCATATATGCATGTAGTATAGCCTATTTTGTTCACTACTCTCTATGTGTTACATTGCCAGCATATTCCATGTGTTGGCCCATTTTCGGGCTGCAACGTTCATGTTGCAGACTTTTCAGACGACGAATAAGGAGCCTTAGGTCGTGGTTCTATACTCAGTGATGCCGTTGGAGTTGATGGACTCACTTATCTTCCAAGCCTTCCGCTGTTATCGTTAGTAGATGGCCTTAAGCCATACTATTTGTATTAAGCTCTCTTTTGAGACATTCGATGTAATAAGTGTGTGATTGCTAGTCTGTTATAAATCCTTCAAGTACTGTGCGTGTCAGCATTACTGATCCAGGGATGACGCTGAAGCACAGAGATCAGACTGTTTGAGGTCTCGTCGCTACAAGATGGTATCAGAGCACACGCTGACTGTAGGACACGACCACTAAGATAAAGACCTAGATCACTACTCGCTTCTCATTTCTGACTCCTCATCTTTTCTACTCTTTTAGGATGGCGGATGCAAGGAACAAGTTCACGCAACCGTATGAAGATACACCCTTTGGACGCCACCTGAAGGAAGTCACTAAGTACCTGAACATCGGAGTACCAAGCTTCACCGGGACCTACAACGCCACTTTACCCGAGGAAGAGCGCTGGATGATTCAAGTTCAAGTTCCCGGAAGGACATTCGCGCCAGTCACCGTGCCCATAGAGTTTTCCTTTGATGCACCAACCTGGAGTCTAGGAATGAGCATGGCAGCCGACATCACCATGGGATGTATTGGAGAAGTTTACCGCAATGATATCAAGGATAGTATCTATCAGATTTGTGGGCACCGAGATGAGCAATGGGAGATGATCAGCATCAGGAAGGATAGATCAATTGCAGCTTTTATCCAAGAGTTAAATCAGCACATTCGACGTCAGGAGAACCAGATGTGCGCAGGCATGATAGATTTGAAGAAGGCAATGATAAGAATCACGGAGCTGGAGGAAGAACTCAAAGATACACGCGAAGATTATATGGAGGAAATCAAAGTATTAGTGGAGAAGAATGACGACCTGACTAGGAAGCTAAAGTTTTCATGGGATATCCTGCGCCAGGAGGAGAAGATGACGATTCCACTTGCCCGGAGAACTACATCATCATCGACGACACCGACTCGGACCCAGATGACAGCGATGATGACTATGTTGATGAAGCTGGAGCGGATATCATGGAGTCTTCATCGGAGCAGTTTTTCTAGTAGACCACCATAACAGTAGTAGTATTCCACCATATATATAGCATAGTCCAAGCACTTTTATAACGATAGTTCTAGACCGACTGTATTCCCTTGTTTGAATTGAATGAAGTGATTTTGTTTGCATTTGCCTCATGTGCATATGGGTAGTGTTTTCTCTCTAGACCTCAATCTATTCTATATTCTCATCTTTTCTAAACCCTCAGATGCCTCCGAGACGTGACAATGGATTTGCTTTCCCACTGGAGCTCACTCAGTTGATCCAGCAGCAGAATGCATTGATGCAGCTGCTAGTCCAGAATCAGAATCAGGGGAACAACAACAACAACAACCCACCACCACCACCTGTTGATCACTTAACCCATTTCCTTAGACTGAATCTGTCGGTGTTCTCTAGTAGCACCGAGCCGATAGTGGCAGATGATTGGCTCCGCAAGACAGGGAGGGAATTGACCACAGCAGGATGCATAGATGCGGAAAAGGTGCGTTTTGCCGCACATCAGCTTGAAGGACCCGCAGCATCATGGTGGGAGAATTTCACAGCCACTTATCCTGTCGACAGTGTCACATGGGATCAGTTTCAGCAGGCTTTCCGTACTGCCCATGTTTCAGCAGGAGCTATGGCCATGAAGAAGCGTGAGTTTCGCAACTTGCGCCAAGGAGGACGGACAGTTGGCCAATATGTGGATGACTTTAGTAAGTTAGCACGTTATGCCCCGGATGACGTTGCTACGGATGCAGCTAAGCAGGAGAAATTTCTGGAAGGACTGAATGATGAGTTGAGCATGCAATTGATGGTAGCAACTTTCAACAACTACCAGGAGTTGGTAGATCGTGCTCTTATGATTGAAGGGAAGCAGCAACAGATTGAGAACCACAATAGGAAGTATGGATAGGGGAAATACAATTCAGGAGCTCAGCAGAAGCCACGTTTTACCTCGAAATCGGGAGGACATTTTCAGCATACCCATGGAGGAGGGAGTTCGCATAATCATAATGGCCCCAAGAATGGTAACGGGAATGAGGGAAGCAACGGTCAGAACCGTACCAACCCAACAAACCCAGCCAACAGAGACCTGAGCCAAGTCACTTGTTATAAGTGTCAGAAGACCGGACATTATGCCAATGAATGTCCTGAAGCCCAAAATGGAAATGGCAATGGAAGCTCAGGGAAGAAACCAAACCCTTTTAACAGGGGACAAGTGAACCACGTTAACGTGGAAGAGGTTGAAGCCCAGCCAGATGCAGTAATAGGTAAGTTTTTGGTTAAGTCATTTACTGCAATCGTTCTTTTTGATACTGGTGCATCACATTCATACATATCAAGGGGATTTGTGGATAAGTATAAACTGCCCACCAAGGTTCTTAGAAGACCTATGTTAGTAAGCTCACAAGGAGCGGAGTATATGGCCAGTAGAGGATGTTTTCAAGTGCCATTGAGTATAGGTAGGCATGTGTTTCCCTTGGATTTGATCATTTTGGAATCGCAAGGTTTGGATGTAATTCTAGGTATGGATTGGCTATCGATGTATGGAGGAAACATCGATTGCGCCAGTAAGTCGATTTTGCTTACCACCTAGAGGGAAGACGGATCAAATATGTATCACGGCATGTGCCGAATAGGACTCAAGTAAATTCCTTAATAGGAGTTGTGCAGGAGGAAGTACCGGTGGTAAAGGATTTTTCGGATGTATTTCCAGAGGAGTTGCCAGGCATGCCACCGGATAGAGACATTGAGTTTTTGATTGAGCTTACGCCAGGCACAGGGCCAATATCTAAGAGACCGTACAGAATTCCTACAAAGGATTTAGAGGAGATTAAGAAGCAGATTAAGGAATTACTGGATAAGGGTTATGTCGGATTTCGGGTTCTGGCAGACCCTTGAGGTTCGAACACTGGGGTGCGCGCGGAGATTTCGCCTCCTACCTACCTGCACCCCTCCGCCATGCTAGGATCTAAAACTAAGGAAAGAACAACACAAGAGACACAGGGTTTATACTGGTTCGGGCCACCGTTGTGGTGTAATACCGTACTCCAGTGTGTGGTGTGGTGGATTGCCTCTTGGGCTGATGATGATGAACAATACAAGGAAGAACAGCCTCGCGAGGGTCTGTTCTTGGCTGGGGCGATGAACTGCTCGGTGGAGTTCAGTCACCTTCTCCCTCTCTCTGCCTCCAGCCAACCGACCCCTTGCTATGTGAGTGGCTGGTCCTATTTATAGAGGCCCTAGTCCTCTTCCCAAATATCGAGCGGGAATGGAGCCAACATTGGCGGGCTAATTTGAAGGGGGATAGCAAGTATCAGCTATCCTGACAAAAGTAGTCTTCGCCTGCGCAAAGCTCTGGTGATGACGCCGTCTTGGGCTCCACGGTGACCTCCGTCTCGTAGTCCTCCTGGTCTTGGTCTCTTTGCACCGAAATGGCAACCTTTGCCTGATGCCTCGGTACTCCGCGGCTGCGCTTGCCCCCTTTGCACCAAAGAGGAAAGGAGGACGCTGCGCGGGCTGGCACCCGCCTGGCGCCCTGAGTCGTCATGGCTTGTGTCACGGGCACCTCGTGAGGTACCCCGCCTTGATCTCTCCGCCTCCTCGTGAGCCAGCCTGACGAGGCCGTGCCTGAGGAAGCTCTGCGTCGTCTGCCCCGTGAGGCTTGGCCCCTCACGAGGGTCTTGTGTTTGTGTTGGTGAAGATGGGCCATGCTGGGCCCCCCTTTGAGCCACGCCGCAGGCCGCAGGCAGGCAAGTCGGGGGACCCCCATTCCCAGAACACCGACAGTAGCCCTCGGGCCCAAGGCGCGCCCGGACTTGGCCGTGCTGGGAGGCGAGAGGGCAAGAGCGAAGCACCGCGGGCCCTAACAGCCTACGGCCTTGGGCGCCGCGTGGCGGTTGATTGGACGTGGGCGTCTCCACTTCCCCATGGCACCTCGGCAACTGCATGGATTAGACAAGTCCCTGCATGCAAAGCGGGTCATGATTACTTGCGATCATGGGGCCGTCGGTTGGCCCTCGCCAGCTATAAGTACTGATCGACGTGCGCCCTTCCAGTTTATCTCCCCTCGCTTCTCCTTCTTTTTCATGGTCCCGTCGAGGAGGTTTTCGGCCGCGGAGAAGGGGAAGGCTTGCCAGGTTGGGCGTGTGTCTCCTCCGCCCAAGCGCGGCCGAGGGCGCCCCCGCAAACATCCTGTGGCCACCACGGCAGCTTCCCGCGGCCGCGGAGACGCTTCCCAGCACGGTGGCGGGCGGATTGCTGCGACCGGGGGGTGCACTCCGGCTGCACGTCCCCCCATGCCGTGCTTCCGCGCTGCAGAGGTGCTGCCAGAGTTCGTCGTGTGGTCGGCAGAGCCGACTAGCACCCGGCTTCCTCTTCCTTGCTTCCTCCTTGGCGAACTCCCGGCCGGCGCCCCGGGCGGCCTCTGGCTTCAGGCCGACGGCTGCTGCAGCCGGGCCTCATGGGTTTCTCTAGAGGTCTTCGCAACCGGGAGCCTGGCCCTGGCCCGCGGTTGGCAGTCGTTTGCCCGCGCGCGCGGCCTGGGCCGCCGGTGCACCCTACACTTCAAGTTCGACGGTGATGCCACCCTCTATGTGAGGGTGTTTGGGGAAGATGGTCGCCGCGCAGGGTGTTGCCCCGAGGGTGACGACCGCGGCTGGGAACCCGACTCCGGCGATGACGGAGAGGGCAGCGCTCGCACGGCAGGCGGCGCTCAGGGTTCTTCAAGCTTCTCTGGTTCTTCTTCAGGCGGCGACTCTTCTAGCGGTGGGCGCGGTCAGCCTCCATGCCGTCGTATCTGCTTGGGAGGTGGTAGCGTGTCCGCCCACCGTCGCGCCCTGGTGAAGCACGAGAGGGAGTCCGCCTGAGCTCCGGAGGCAGCTCGGGCTTCCCTACGGGCTGGTGCGAGGTGAGCTGCACCAGATTTGTTCTTCCTTTTCCCTTTTTCCTGCGTAAAAGGACAGTTGTGTGGAGCCCCGCGGGGGCGTGTATGGGTTATTGCTGTTAATCATCGTTTTGCTTTCTTTATCATACCTTCCGGCTACGTGCCCATGCGTGGATGATTCCCGGCCCCAGCCGTGGGGGCGACCGACCCAGGCCCTGGTTCTGTGTCGCGGTGCCCGAGGGGCACGTACTGGAGGGGTGCTCCTGCAAGGGGCCCAGGTCGCGAGCCCTTTGAATGACTACGATAGGGACTCTCGCGAGGGCGCTTGGCTGACCCCCTCGCAAGGCTTTGCACCAGAGAAATCAAGGCAGGAGAATGAAAGGTCGAAGAACCGCAAGCCAAAGACGGCGACAACTTCAATAAAACTTCGAATGAGAAGGAACAAGCCAACAGCGGAAAGCAAATGAAAAGCCGCGTCCAGCACCTAATCTAGTCTTCGACGTCTTCTCACTAGCACGGAGCTAAGTGCTGCCACTGGGCGTGGGAGGGAGCCCCAGGGCCTGAGGCCGGCACTCCTGAGACTCCGGGGCGTGTACAGCCCCAACTCATTATTACGTGAGAGTGTCACGGGCGGCGAGCTTCACAGGCGTTGGCCTTCTTCACAGGCTCCGGGCCTTTTCCAAAACACGATAGCTTCACAGGCACTCGCCTTGCTTCACAGGCTCTGGGCCTTTTCCAAAACGCGATAGCTTCACAGGCACTCGCCTTGCTTCACAGGCTCTGGGCCTTTTCCAAAACGCGATAGCTTCATAGGCACTCGCCTTGCTTCACAGGCTCTGGGCCTTTTCCAAAATGCGATAGCTTCACAGGCACTCGCCTTGCTTCACAGGCTCTGGGCCTTTTAAGGGGTAGAACCTCCAGAGGTGCTGGATGTTCCATGCATTCTGGACCGACACTCCCTCCTGAGTCTCCAAGCACGCGGAGCCGGGCCTAGAAACATGAACAACCTTGAACGGGCCCTCCCACATGGGAGAGAGCTTGTGCAGTCCCTCCCTGGAGAGGACCCGCCTGAGCACGAGGTCTCCTACCTCAAGAGTCCTGGGGCGGATGTTGCGGCAGTGATATCGCCGCAGCGCTTGTTGGTACCTCGCCGCTCGCAGCGCGGCTTCTCAGCGACGTTCTTCCCCCAGCACGAGGTCCATCCCCCGCATGGTGTCCTGTTGCGCCTCGTCGAACGCCAGGACCCGCGCGGAGCAACGTCTCACCTCGTGAGGGAGGACCGCTTCCGCTCCGTAGACCAGGAAGAACGGGGTCTCTCCAGTCGGCTTGGTCGCGGTGGTGCGGATGGACCATAGCACGGACTGAAGCTCGTCGTACCAACCTCTGCCGCAGGCCTCCAGCTTCTTCTTGAATGTCCTGGTCTTGAGGCCCCTCAGGACCTCCGCGTTTGCTCGCTCGGCCTGGCCGTTGCTTCGGGGGTGCGCCACTGAAGCGTAGCATATCTGCGTTTCAAGGTTAGCACAGTATGTTTTGAACAGGTTACTGGTGAACTGCGAACCATTGTCCATGATGATGCGATTCAGCACCCCGAACCGGCTCACGATGCCCTTGATGAACTTGACCGCGGAACCCGCGGGAATGGTGCGGACAGCCTCTACTTCAGCCCACTTGGTGAACTTCGAGGAGTTAAGCGCTTTGGAGTTAAGGGCTATGCAGATTCTAAACGCAAGGAGAAAGTTTACGAAGCCGGAGATAGAGTTTATCTTCGTGTATCTCCACTTCGAGGAGTTAAGCACTTTGGAGTTAAGGGAAAGTTAGCGCCACATTTTGTGGGACCATACAAAGTTTTGGAACGCATGGGAGAAGTTGCCTATAAATTGGAACTGCCTGAGGGATTGTCGGGAGTTCACGATGTGTTCCACGTTTCCCAGTTGATGAAGTGCCACACAGAGATGGCGGATATACCGCTGAGAGATACAGTGCCGCTGGAAGCGATTCAGTTGGATAGTGATTTGACTTATGAGGAGAAACCAGTCAAGAATTCTCGAGTATGCCAGCCGAGTCACCCGCAGCAAGGTTATCAAGTTTTGCAAAGTTCAATGGAGCCACCATACCAAGGATAAAGCCACCTAGGAACGAGAGGAAGATCTATGGAAGGACCACCATCACCTATTTGCTAGCCAACCCGAATCTCGAGGGAAAGATTCATCTTAAGGGGGGTAGGTTTGTAACATCCCAAATTTTCAATTTGGAATGTTATACATTAGATCATCATTGCATATCATATTTTATTGCATTTTGGCTAGATCCTAGAAATCCTACTCAACTCAAGGACCCATGGAGAGAGTTGGGGATTTCGTTATTTTCATATTTGGGTTTTCTCAAATTTTGAAAATAGGATCATTTGATTTGATTTATTTTATCTTCAATTATTTCAATTATAAAAATAAGAGAGAGGGAATAAAATGACTTTCCCAAAATAAAGAAATATTGAGGATTTAAAAAATCAAATAAGATTTTATTTCGGAGTTTTCTCGCTATTTTATTTGAATTAGGAAAAAATATGCATTTCTCAAAATTGCATTTAGGCCCCAAATAAATGTTCATCTTGTCCTGCTTGATTTTACAATTCGGAGAAAATTTATTTCGGGATTTTTGGAGTCCGTTAAGTGTTTCTTTTATTTGTTTTTCTGCGCGAAATTATTATTATAAAAAAACAAACGAACCGACCTAACCAGGCCGTGTCCAACTAGAACTCTGGCCCGGCCGGCCCTTATAAGCCAGGGAGGCTGACCCCATAGCCCAGCCCGAGCCGCCCCGCCGCCCCAAACCCTAGCGCCGCCACCGACGCCGTCACCCGATGCCGCTGCCCGGAGCCGCTCCGTCGCCGACCCCGCCGCCCACCGGAGCCCCCGCCCGACGCCGGAGCCGCCCCGCCGCCAAGGTTGACCACCGCCGCCGCCGCCAGTTTCCTCGAGAAAACCGCCCGGTTTCCGTTTAGTTTTAAAAAAACCCTAGATCTGTTTTTTTATTTTGCTCGGTTTTTTCGGTTTAGTTTATTTAGCGAACGCCCGTTCGTTCGTTCGTTTTAACGAACAGTTTTCGTCTTTTATCCGTAGTTAGTGAACGTTTGTTCGTTAGCCTGTTCGTCCGTTTTTCTTTTTCTCGGATTTTCCGCGATTATTTCTGATCGCGATTTCCGATCTGTTTTTCATTTTAGTATAACTTTTCGCTCGTTTATCGGAATCAGGCGATTCAAGCGCCTAGAGTTTCGTCTCGAAACCCTCTTTCCGTTTAACCAACTCAAACAAGTTTTTGCTTCTGTAAAATTTGACTTAGGTCCAGATTAGTAAACGAAGCCTGTTTCTTTTGCCGTTTGACTTTCGTTGTTTCGTTCGAATGGTTTCCTTTTGCAAACCGGAGTTCTTAAGTTGAACTTTCCGGTTAGATATCTTATTTGAGTTTTACCTGTGCATTAGATGAGTGCTTATTGTGTGCTTGTTTGTTTGTTTGTTTGCGATAGAGTGCCCGGAGTGCGCCGCTTGCTACTTCGAATCTCTAGGTTTCACGGATCATCAGCAAGGCAAGTAACACTTTGATCATACCTCTTACTACCCAGTTTTATTGCGTTAGATCAATCCTCAAACAATTGCATGGTTAGGATCTGACTAAAATTGTGGGCTTGGGAAGTAAATGAGGTAGTACCTATTCACCTGTTTATTATCAAACCCTGGGAGTTACTTCTATGTTATGCTTATATTGCTATGCTATGCTCGTAGACGTGGTTTGGGTTTGAGTGTTTTCATGACAGATGTGAGATTGTTTAATTAATGGTTAAATTAAGGTGGCAAATCTAATACACATCTGGGTGGATTGAGGCACCTGGGTATTCCATCGATTGCCTATTTTTCCTTATGGACCGCCACCCAGGCTCAAAGGGATCATGAGATTATTCATACTAGAAACTTCCGTGTGCAGCCACAAGCTACTATGGGCTCTAGCATAGTTGATTAAGTTGTGCGAACTCTTACAGTGGTAGACTAGTAGATGTAGGGGAAAGTAGGTGTAACGGTCTACCCGATCGTAAGGTGCTAGCTCTTCTGAAAAACTATGTCTCGTTCATCCGTTTCTCAAACACCATGTAGTGCGAGAATCCCAACGGAGGAGATCGAGTCTTGTGGGGAAAAGTGCACAAACCTCTGCAGAGTGTATAAACTAATCATGGTTAGCCGTGTCCCCTGTTATGGGCAACTTGAGTATCTAGTACTTGGATTATCATGTGAATCTGATCATGTGACTTTAATTAATTTTGTTGGGTTTTAATGATGATATTTAATTGAGATCGAGAGGGTTTCTACACTCTCAATGTTTAACAACCACCATGATAGTTAAATAAAAGTTATTCCTTTGCAGTAGGGAAAAACCAGCTTTACGCAAAACTGTAACCATAGAGCTTTCCACCAGCCATATATGCATGTAGTATAGCCCATTCTGTTCACTACTCTCTATGTGTTACATTGCCAGCATCTTCCATGTGCTGACCCATTTTCGGGCTGCAACGTTCATGTTGCAGACTTTTCAGCCGACGAATAAGGAGCCTTAGGTCGTGGTTCTATACTCAGTGATGCCGTTGGAGTTGATGGACTCACTTATCTTCCAAGCCTTCCGCTGTTTTCGTTAGTAGATGGCCTTAAGCCATACTATTTGTATCAAGCTCTCTTTTGAGACATTCGATGTAATAAGTGTGTGATTGCTACTCTGTTATAAATCCTTCAAGTACTGTGCGTGTCAGCATTACTGATCCAGGGATGACACTGAAGCACAGAGATCAGACTGTTTGAGGTCTGGTCGCTACACGATCGTCATTCGACGTTTTGCGTGCGGACCCTGCGGGTTCGAGAACTATGTAGACATGACTGAGACACGTCTCCGGTCAATAACCAATAGCGGAACCTGGATGCTCATATTGGCTCCTACATATGCTACGAAGATCTTTATCGGTCAAACCGCATAACAACATACGTTGTTCCCTTTGTCATCGGTATGATACTTGCCCGAGATTCGATCGTCGGTATCTCAATACCTAGCTCAATCTCATTACCGGCAAGTCTCTTTACTCGTTCTGTAATGCATCATCGCGCAGCTAACTCATTAGTTGCATTGCTTGCAAGGCTTATAGTGATGTGCATTACGGAGAGGGCCTAGAGATACCTCTCCGACAATCGGAGCGACAAATCCTAATCTCGATCTATGCCAACTCAAAAAGTACCATCAGAGACACCTGTAGAGCACCTTTATAATCACCCAGTTACGTTGTGATGTTTGGTAGCACACAAAGTGTTCCTCTGGTAATCGGGAGTTGCATAATCTCATAGTCATAGGAACATGTATAAGTCATGAAGAAAGCAATAGCAGTAAACTAAAACGATCAAGTGCTAAGCTAACGGAATGGGTCAAGTCAATCACATCATTCTCCTAATGATGTGATCCCATTTATCAAATGACAACTCATGTCTATGGTTAGGAAACATAACCATCTTTGACTAACGAGCTAGTCAAGTAGAGGCATACTAGTGACACTCTGTTTGTCTATGTATTCACACATGTATTATGTTTCCGGTTAATACAATTCTAGCATGAATAATAATCATTTATCATGAAATAAGGAAATTAATAATAACTTTATTATTGCCTCTAGGGCATATTTCCTTCAGTCTCCCACTTGCACTTGAGTCAATAATCTAGTTCACATCGCCATGTGATTTAGCACCAATAGTTCACATCTTTATGTGATTAACACCCATAGTTCACATCACCATGGAGCCTTGGTGTTGATCATGTTTTGCTCATGAGAGAGGCTTAGTCAATGGGTCTGCAACATTCAGATTTGTATGTATCTTGCAAATCTCTATGTCTCCCACCTGGACTTGATCGCGGATGGAATTGAAGCGTCTCTTGATGTGTTTTGTTCTCCTGTGAAATCTGGATTCCTTTGCCAAGACAATTGCACTAGTATTGTCACAAAATATTTTCATTGGACCCGATGCACTAGGTATGACACCTAGATCGGATATGAACTCCTTCATCCAAACTCCTCCATTTGCTGTTTCTGAAGTAGCTATGTACTCCCCTTCACACGTAGATCCTGCCAAGACGCTTTGTTTAGAACTGCTCCAACTGACAACTCCACCGTTCAATATAAACACGTATCCGGTTTGCGATTTAGAATTGTCCGGATCAGTGTCAAAGATTGCATCGACGTAACCATTTACGACGAGCTCTTTGTCACCTCCATAAACGAGAAACATATCCTTAGTCCTTTTCAAGTATTCCAGGATGTTCTTGACCATTGTCCTGTTATCCACTCCTGGATTACTTTGGCACATCCCTGCTAAACTAATAGCAAGGCACACATCAGGTCTGGTACATAGAATTGCATACATGATAGACCCTATGGCTGAAGCATAGGGAACACTTTTCATTTTCTCTCTATCTTCTGCAGTGGTCGGGCATTGAGTCTTACTCAACTTCACACCTTGTAACACAGGCAAGAACCCTTCCTTAGCTTGATCCATTTTGAACTTCTTCAAAACTTTATCAAGGTATGTGCTTTGTGAAAGTCCAATTAAGCGTCTTGATCTATTTCTATAGATCTTGATGCCCAATATATAAGCAGCTTCACCGAGGTCTTTCATTGAAAAACTCTTATTCAATTATAATTTTATGCTATCCAGAAATTCTATATCATTTCCAATCAACAATATGTCATCCACATATAATATTAGAAATGCTACAGAGCTCCCACTCACTTTCTTGTAAATACAAGCTTCTCCAAGAGTCTGTATAAAACCATATGCTTTGATCACACTATCAAAACGTTTATTCCAACTCCGAGAGGCTTGCACCAGTCCATAAATGGATCGCTGGATCTTGCACACTTTGTTAGCACCCTTTGGATCGATAAAACCTTCAGGTTGCATCATCTACAACTATTCTTCCAGAAATCCATTCAGGAATGCAGTCTTCACATCCATTTGTCAAATTTCATAATCATAAAATGCGGCAATTGCTAACATGATTCGGACGGACTTAAGCATCGCTACGGGTGAGAAGGTCTCATCATAGTCAACTCCTTGAACTTGTCAAAAACCTTTCGCAACAAGTCGAGCTTTGTAGACATTAACATTACCGTCAGCGCCAGTCTTCTTCTTGAAGATCCATTTATTCTCGATGGCTTGCCGATCATCGGGCAAGTCAACCAAAGCCTACACTTTGTTCTCATACATGGATCCCATCTCAGATTTCATGGCCTCAAGCCATTTTGCGGAATCTCGGCTCATCATCACTTCCTCATAGTTCGTAGGTTCGTCATGGTCAAGTAACATGACCTCCAAAACAGGATTACCGTACCACTCTGGTGCGGATCTTACTCTGGTTGACCTACGAGGTTCGGCAGTAACTTGATCTGAAGTTTCATGATCATCATCATTAGCTTCCTCACTAATTGGTGTAGGTGTCACAGGAACTGGTTTCTGTGATGGACTACTTTCCAATAAGGGAGCATGTACAGTTACCTCATCAAGTTCCACTTTCCTCCCACTCACTTCTTTCGAAAAAAACTCCCTCTCTAGAAAGGATCCATTCTTAGCAACAAATGTCTTGCCTTCGGATTTGTGATAGAAGGTGTACCCAACAGTCTCTTTTGCGTATCCTATGAAGACACATTTCTCCGATTTAGGTTCGAGCATATCAGGTTGAAGATTTTCACATAAGCATCGCAGCCCCAAACTTTTAAGAAACAAAAACTTTGGTTTCTTGCCAAACCATAGTTCATAAGCCGTCGTCTCAATGGATTTAGATGCTGCCCTATTTAACGTGAATGCAGCTGTTTCTAAAGCATAACCCCAAAATGATAGTGGTAAATCAATAAGAGACATCATAGATCGCACCATATCTAGTAAAGTACGATTAGGACGTTCGGACACACCATTACACTGTGGTGTTCCGGCTGGCGTGAGTTGCGAAACTATTCCGCATTGTTTCAAATGAAGACCAAACTCGTAACTCAAATATTCTCCTCCACGATCAGATCATGGAAACTTTGTTTTCTTGTTACGATGATTTTCCACTTCACTATTAAATTCTTTGAACTTTTCAAATGTTTCAGACTTATGTTTCATCAAGTAGATATACCCATATCTGCTCAAATCATCTATGAAGGTGAGAAAATAACGATACCCGCCGCGAGCCTCAACATTCATCGGACCACATACATTAGTATGTATGATTTCCAACAAATCTGTTGCTTGCTCCATAGTTCGGGGAACGGCGTTTTAGTCATCTTGCCCATGAGTCATGGTTCACAAGTACCAAGTGATTCCAAAAGTCCATCAGAATGGAGTTTCTTCATGTGCTTTACACCAATATGACCTAAACGGCAGTGCCACAAATAAGTTGCACTATCATTATCAACTATGTATCTTTTGGCTTCAACATTATGAATATGTGTATCACTACTATCGAGATTCATTAAAAATAGACCACTCTTTAAGGGTGCATGACCATAAAAGATATTACTCATATAAATAGAACAACCATTATTCTATGATTTAAATGAATAGCCGTCTCGCATCAAACAAGATCCAGATATAATGTTCATGCTTAACGCTGGCACCAAATAACAATTATTCAGGTCTAAAACTAATCCCGACGGTAGATGTAGATGTAGTGTGCCGATGGCGATCACATCGACTTTGGAACCATTTCCCACGTGCATCGTCACCACGTCCTTAGCCAATCTTCGCTTAATCCGTAGTCCCTGTTTCGAGTTGCAAATATTAGCAACAGAACCAGTATCAAATACCCAGGTGCTACTAGGATCTTTAGTAAGGTACACATCAATAACATGTATATCACATATACCTTTGTTCACCTTGCCATCCTTCTTACCCGCCAAATACTTGGGGCAGTTCCGCTTCCAGTGACCAGTCCCTTTGTAGTAGAAGCACTCAGTCTTAGGCTTAGGTCCAGACTTGGGTTTCTTCTCTTGAGCAGCAACTTGTTTGCCGTTCTTCTTGAAGTTCCCTTTCTTCTTCTTCCCTTTACCCTTTTTCTTGAAACTGGTGGTCTTGTTGACCATCAACACTTGATGCTCCTTCTTGATTTCTACCTCCGCAGCTTTCAGCATTGCGAAGAGCTTGGGAATCGTCTTATCCATCCCTTGCATATTATAGTTCATCACGAAGCTCTTGTAGCTTGATGGCATTGATTGAAAAACTCTGTCAATGACACTATCAACAGGAAGATTAACTCCCAGTTGAGTCAAGTGGTTATGGTACCCATACATTTTGAGTATATGTTCACTGACAGAACTATTCTCCTCTATCTTGTAGCTGTAGAATTTATTGGCGACTTCATATCTCTCAATCCGAGCATTTTCTTGAAATATTAACTACAACTCCTAGAACATCTCATATGCTCCATGACGTTCAAAACATCGTTGAAATCCCGGTTCTAAGCCGTAAAGCATGGCACACTGAACTATCGAGTAGTCATCAGCTTTGCTCTGCCAGACGTTCATAACATCTGGCGTTGCTCCTGCAGCAGGTTTGGCACCTGGCGGTGCTTCCAGGACGTAATTCTTCTGTGTAGCAAAGAGGATAATCCTGAAGTTACGGACCCAGTCCGTGTAATTGCTACCATCATCTTTCAACTTTGCTTTCTCAAGGAACGCATTAAAATTCAACTGAACAATAGCACGGGCCATCTATCTACAACAATATAGACAAGCAAAATACTATCAGGTACTAAGTTCATGATAAATTAAAGTTCAATTAATCATATTTAAGAACTCCCACTTAGATAGACATCCCTCTAATCATCTAAGTGATCACGTGATCCAAATCAACTAAACCATGACTGATCATCACATGAAATGGAGTAGTTTTCAATGGTGAACATCACTATGTTGATCATATCTACTATGTGATTCACGCTCGACCTTTTGGTCTTAGTGTTCCGAGGCCATATCTGCATATGCTAGGCTCATCAAGTTTAACCCGAGCATTCCTGCGTGTGCAAAACTGGCTTGCACCCGTTCTATGTGAACGTAGAGCTTATCACACCTGATCATCGCGTGGTGTCTCGGCATGACGAACTTTGGCAACGGTGCATACTCAGGGAGAACACTTGTACCTTGAAATTTAGTGACAGATCATCTTATAATGCTACCGTCAATCAAGCAGAATAAGATGCATAAAGGATACACATCACATGCAATAAATATAAGTGATATGATATGGCCATCATCATCTTGTGCCTTTGATCTCCATCTCCAAAGCACCGTCATGATCACCATCGTCACCGGCGCGACACCTTGATCTCCATCGTAGCATCATTGTCGTCTCGCGAAATATTGCTTCTACGACTATCGCTACCGTTTAGTGATAAAGTAAAGCAATTACAGGGCGATTGCATTTCATACAATAAATCGACAACCATATGGCTCCTGCCAGTTGCCGATAACTCCGTTACAAAACATGATCATCTCATACAATAAAATATAGCATCATGCCTTGACCATATCACATCACAACATGCCATGCAAAAACAAGTTAGACGTCCTCTACTTTGTTCTTGCAAGTTTTACATGGCTGCTACGGGCTGAGTAAGAACCGTTCCTACGTACGCATCAAAACCACAACGATATTTGGTCAAGTTAGTGCTGTTTTAACCTTCAACAAGGATCGGGCGTAGTCACACTCGGTTCAACTAAAGTTGGAGAAACTGACCCCCGCCAGCCACATGTGTGCAAAGCACGTCGGTAGAACCAGTCTCGCGTATGCGTACGCGTAATGTCGGTCCGGGCCGCTTCATCCAACAATACCGCCAAACCAAAGTATGACATGCTAGTAAGCAGTATGACTTGTATCGCCCACAACTCACTTGTGTTCTACTCGTGCATATAACATCTACGCATAAACCTGGCTCGGATGCCATTGTTGGGGAATGTAGTAATTTCAAAAAAATCCTACACACACACAAGATCATGGTGATGCATAGCAACGAGACAGGAGAGTATCGTCCACGTACCCTCGTAGACCGTAAGCGGAAGCGTTATGAGAACGCGGTTGATGTAGTCATACGTCTTCATGATTCGACCGATCCAAGTACCGAACATACGACACCTCCGAGTTCAGCACACATTCAGCTCGATGACGTCCCACGAACTCTGATCCAACCGAGTTTCACAAGAGAGTTCCGTCAGCACGACGGCATGATGACGGTGATGATGTTGCTACCAACGCAGGGCTTCACCTAAGCACCGCTACGATATGATCAAGGTGGATTATGGTGGAGGGGGGCACCGCACACGGCTTGGAACAATCAACTTGTGTGTCCTAGGGTGCCCCCTGCCCTCGTATATAAAGGAGCAAGGGGGAGGCCGGCCGGCCCTTGCAAGGCACGCCAGGAGGAGGAGGAGTCCTCCTAGTAGGAGTAGGACTCCCTTTTCCTACTCCTAATAGGAGGGGAAAGGAAGGAGGAGAGGGAGAAGGAAAGGGGGGCGCCGCCCCCTTCCCTTGTCCAATTCAGACCAGAGGGGAGGGGGCGCGCGGCCTGCCCTGGCCGGCCTTCTCTCCCTCCACTAAGGCCCATGTGGCCCATTACTTCTCCCGGGGGGTTCCGGTAACCCTTCGGCACTCCGGGTTTCTCCGAAATCACCTGGAACACTTCCGATATTCGAATATAGTCATCCAATATATCAATATTTATGTCTCGACCATTTCGAGACTCCTCGTCATGTCTATGATCACATCCGGGACTCCGAACTACCTTCGGTACATCAAATCACATAAACTCATAATAAAAATCATCATTGAACATTAAGCGTGCGGACCCTACGGGTTCGAGAACTATGTAGACATGACCAAGACACATCTCCAGTCAATAACCAATAGCAGAACCTGGATGCTCATATTGGCTCCTACATATTCTACAAAGATCTTTATCGGTCAAACCGCATAACAACATACGTTGTTCCCTTTGTCATCGCTATGTTACTTGCCCGAGATTCGATCGTCGGTATCTCAATACCTAGCTCAATCTCGTTACCGGCAAGTCTCTTTACTCGTTCCATAATGCATCATCCCACAACTAACTCATTAGTTGCATTGCTTGCAAGGCTTATAGTGATGTGCATTACCGAGAGGGCCCAGAGATACCTCTCTGACAATCGGAGCGACAAATCCTAATCTTGATATATGCCAACTCAACAAGTACCATCGGAGACACCTGTAGAGCACCTTTATAATCACCCAGTTACGTTGTGATGTTTCGTAGCACACAAAGTGTTCCTCCGGTAATCGGGAGTTGTATAATCTCATAGTCATAGGAACATGTATAAGTCATGAAGAAAGCAATAGCAGTAAACTAAAACGATCAAGTGCTAAGCTAACGGAATGTGTCAAGTCAATCACATCATTCTCCTAATGATGTGATCTCGTTAATCAAATGAAAACTCATGTCTATGGTTAGGAAACGTAACCATCTTTGACTAATGAGCTAGTCAAGTAGAGGCATACTAGTGACACTCTATTTGTCTACGTATTCACACATGTATTATGTTTCCGGTTAATACAATTCTAGCATGAATAATAAACATTTATCATGAAATAAGGAAATTAATAGTAACTTTAATATTGCCTCTAGGTCATATTTCCTTCAATTACATCACAACATGCCCTGCAAAAACAAGTTAGACGTCCTCTACTTTGTTGTTGAAGTTTTACGTGGCTGCTATGGGCTGAGCAAGAACCGTTTTTACCTACGCATCAAAAACCACAACGTGGTATAGTGATTGCTTTTTGATCTTCAGAAAGAACCCTGTTCATTGAATCTGATTGAACTAATGTTGGAGAAACTGACACCCACCAGCCACCTGTGTGCGAAGCATGTCGGTAGAACTAGTCTCGCATAAGCGTACGCGTAATGTCGTTCTGAGCCGCTTCATCCAACAATACTGCTGAATCAACAATCAACTAGTGACGGAAAGCAATATGTATATACCCACGCCCACAACTCCTTTGTGTTCTACTCGTGCATATAACATCTACGCATAGACCTGGCTCTGATACCACTATTGGGGAACGTAGTAATTTCAAAATTTTCCTATGCACACGCAAGATCTATCTAGGTGATGCATAGCAACGAGAAGGGAAGAGTGTTGTCCATGTACCGTCGTTGACCATAAGTGGAAGTATTATGATAACGCGGTTGATGTAGTCGAACATCTTCATGATCCGAAAGATCCTAGCACCAAAGGTACAACACCTCCGCGATCTGCACACGTTCAACTCGGTGACGTTCCGCGAATTCTAGATCCAGCTGAGTGTCGAGGGAGAGTTTCGGCAGCACGACGGTGTGATGACGGTGATGATGAAGCTACCAGAACAGGGCATCGCCTAAGCACTGCAACGATATGACCGAGGTGGATTATGGTGGAAGGGGGCACCACACACGACTAAGACAATTGTCAACTTGTGTGTCTATGGGGTGCCCCCCTCCCCCGAATATAAAGGAGTGGAGGAGGGGGAGGGTCGGCCCTCTATGGCGTGCCCAAGGGAGTCCTACTCCCACCGGGAGTAGGATTCCCCCCTTCCCTAGTTGGATTAGGAGAGGAAGGAAGGGGGGAGAGGGGGAAAGGAAGGGGGGCCAACCCCCTCCCAATTCGGATTGGGCTTGGGGGGGGCCCTCCTAGGCTCCCTTCTCCTCTCTCCCACTATGGCCCAATAAGGCCCATATACTTCCCGGGGGGTTCCGGTAACCTCCCGGTACTCCGCTATATTCCCGAACTCACCCAAAACCATTCCGATGTCCAAACATAGGCTTCCAATATATCGATATTTATGTCTCGACCATTTCGAGACTCCTCGTCATGCCCGTGATCACATCTAGGACTCCGAACAACCTTCGGTACATCAAAACACATAAACTCATAATATCGATCATCGCCGAACGTTAAGCGTGCGGACCCTACAGGTTCGAGAACTATGTAGACATGACCGAGACTCATCTCTGGTCAATAACCAATAGCAGAACCTGGATGCTCATATTGGTTCCTACATATTCTACGAAGATTGAGGGAGTCCTGGATTAGGGGGTGTCCGTATGGCCGGACTATACCTTCAGCCGGACTCCTGGACTATGAAGATACAAGATTGAAGACTTTGTCCCGTGTCCGGGAGGGACTTTCCTTGGCGTGGAAGGCAAGCTTGGCGATACGGATATGTGGATCTCCTACCATTGTAACCGACTTTGTGTAACCCTAACCCTCTCCGGTGTCTATATAAACTGGAGGGTTTTAGTCCGTAGGACAACATACACAACAATCATACCATATGCTAGCTTCTAGGGTTTAGCCTCTCCGATCTCGTGGTAGATCTACTCTTGTACTACCCATATCATCAATATTAATCAAGCAGGACGTAGGGTTTTACCTCCATCAAGAGGGCCCGAACCTGGGTAAAACTTTGTGTCCCTTGCCTCCTGTTACCATCCGGCCTAGACGCACAGTTCGGGACCCCCTACCCGAGATCCGCCAGTTTTGACACCGAACGGAGGAGCACACGGTGGCCCTTGTAGCGGAAGTACAAAGAAGCCTCTCTAGGCAATTCTCCAGTCCGGCCATTAAACGTCCGGACACAGTCAAGCGCGCCCGGAGTAACCTACAACAAGACCGCCTGGCACGTTCCGAGCAGGCGTAGCAATGCGGCCCCAACCCCAGCCCTCGCAAAAATGCGACACCAGTGCTTCGCGTACATAACTACGCTCTAGAAATACCATGGGTACAGGGGGAGGGGCACCATCATGGCACGCGCGAAACACGGCTTAAACCGCACCAGGGGCTGCCGATTTTTTAATTTTCTCTTACTTTCAGGACTCCATTCTTTGGAAGGCCTGTTCGGCAGTTCAATTGCCGCACAAACGATGCAAGAACCAGGGAAGCAGACAAGCCAGGCCGCATTACAGAACTCCCAGGTGGTCTCTATCACGAGCAGTATACCTGTTTCGCATACCATTCCGCAGCCTGCCCCTGGAACGGACATGTTAAATAGTGCAACCTTTTGCTTATCGCATTATTTGTATCGTTCTGCTTTGATCGCATCCCTTTTTAATAAACAATGCATAGCTTTTGTCTATTTTTGCATTACTCTTTTTTTTACAAATATATGTTCCTTAACGACATGTTGCACCCGTACACTTTGGTACGGCCAAAATACGCCAGGGGCTTTAGTACCCCTCAATATGGTGTGAGAAGTCCGAACACTTTAACAAGTGTGGCATCCCGAACTTATAGCATTATATGCATCGGCTTCGAATCATGTCTTGGGTCAATAGTTGGTTTGCCCGGCTCCTATGTTTTGGTGCCTTACGTTCCGCTATGTCGGCTAAGGTAGCACTAGGAGAACTACTGCGATTGTGCCCCAGTTGAGCTGGGTCGAGCACCTTAGTAGAGAAAGCTAAAAGTGATTGTCATGATGAAGCGAGAGCTGGTCGCTGTTCAAGAGGTTTTTCGAGTCCCTAAAGACTTATGCCGGTTAGAGCGAGGAGTCGGCTCTGTCCGGCCAAGGCGTGGATAGTGCCCCGAACTCGGTCTTCCGAATACCAGGGGCTTCGCCAAAATTTAAAATTATAGAATTATATGGCTAAGTGAGAGTGTTCACGCATTATAGTCCGATTGCCTTGTTCATTGTGCTGAGCGCCTCCCTCGAAGGACCCAAACATGGGAAAAAGATTGCTCAGGTTTATCCCCGAACACCCCAGCACTAGCGGCACGGGGGCAGAAGCCGACGACTCGCCATCTCTCAAAATTGATAAACATCCGCAGATAAGGTAATATTTTAAATTCCAACAGCATTCCTTAGCGCATATGAACAAGTTTTCAGCGCACAGGACAAAACGAGCGAGTTTTACTCAAAAATTACATCCCTGGAACATTCATCCGCCATAAGGCGGGCACCCTTCAGAACATCCTTATAATAATTCTAGGGCTTGCGATGCTCTTTCCCCGGCGGTGGCCCGTCCTTCACAAGCTTCTCAGCATCCAGCTTGCCCCAGTGCACCTTAGCACGGGCAAGGGCCCAACGGGCACCTTCAATGCAGACGGAGCGCTTGATGACTTCGAGCCTTGGACAGGCCCCCACCAGCAGCCGCACCAGCCCGAAATAGCTCCCAGGCAGAGCCTCTCCAGGCCACAGCCGAACTATGAGGCCCTTCATGGCCTGTTCGGCCGCCTTGTGGAGCTCGACCAGTTGCTTCAGCTGGTCGCTCAGGGGCACGGGGTGTCTGGCCTCAGCATACTGAGACTAGAACACCATCTCTGTCGAGCTGCCCTCCTCTGCTCGATAGAATGCGGCGGCATCAGACACGCTACATGGAAGATCTGCGAATGCTCCTAGAGAGCTCCAGATTCGGGTAAGTAACAAGTAACTCACGTTTATGTGTTTGCTTTGCATAAAGAATGCCTTACCCGCCGCTATCTTTTTCACCGCATCCAACTCCTGGAGGGTCTTCTGGGATTCGGCCTTGGCAGACTTGGCATTTTCAATAGCCACCGCGAGCTCGGACGCTCGCGTCTTTGAGTCAAGCTCCAAACTCTCATGTTTTTTCATGAGAGCCTGGAGCTCTTGCTGCACCTTGCCAACCTGGGCCTCATACTTCTCCCGCTCGGTGCGCTCCATGGCCGCCCTCTTCTCGGCCTCGAACAACGCTTGCTTAAGGGTCGCCACCTCAGACGTGGCCCCTACAATAGCCACGATAATCCTGTCATTTTTTGCAATTGCACTTTTTCAAAAGATATTTAAACAAGGTATTTCTTACCTTCCTTGTCCTCGAGCTGCTTCTTGGCACGCCCGAGCTCTTGCTCGGACTACTCGAGGTTCTGCTCTAGCGTGTCCACTTCCGCAGTCAGTGCGGCGGACGCCAGTAGAGAAGCCTGCATACGCATATTGACTCCTTTTTGTTAGACTCATGCGAATTTTATTTGATCCTCTATTCGGCTTTTCTTCCCGAACGCCAAACAGAGCATCAGGGGCTACTGTCTACGCGGTAATATTATTTACACATTCTTTACTTACCTCAAAGCCTATTAAAAGGCAAGCACAAGCTTCAGTCAGTCCGCTCTTGGCGGACTGAACCTTTTGGACCACCGCACTCATAATGGTGCGGTGCTCCTCGTCGATGGAGGCGCCTTTGAGCACCTCCAACAGATTGTGGCGCCTCCGGTTGGACGGGGGTCACCGGCACGGTGGGCTTGCTCCTCTTGGAAGGAGGTCGCCCGCTGGACTCTGGAACCTTTGAAGGTTCCGGAGCGGTGTCCGGCCTAGAGCCGGACTTGGAGCCCTGAGGGGTTTTAGCCCCTTTACTCCTGGAGTCCGGGAGGTCGCCTTGCGGCGCCTCCAGGACCACCTCCTCCTGGATTGGAACCTGTTGGGACAACACTTCGGCATCATCCGTAGGGCGGGGGGAGGTAGCCGTCGGAAGCGAATTCACATCCGACGGGTCCAGTGAACCGCTCGATGACGCGTCGAGCCGGTCTTTGGGTGGGCTGCATAATCATATTCGACATAAGGAATACTATGAATTACTCTGGTATCCGGATACTTACAATTTCGCCAGGGGCTTGGCCCTAAGCGGCCACTCCTCTCCGCCGTCGTCGGCGTTGGTGGAGTAGTCCGGAGGAAGGGTTTTCCCCTTCTTGGACCCTTCGGCCTCCCCAGTGAGGGCGGCCTTCCTTTTCTTCTCTCCTCCCGCTGGAGGGGGAGAGGTCTCTTCCTCCTCCTCCTCGTCTTCACGGGAGGAATGCGCCTTGGAGCCGTCAGATGATGAACCCGACACCTCCTGGTGCCGGGCACTTTTTCGAGTCCTCGTGGCCTTCTTCTCCGGCACCACATAGGGTGCCGGAACCAGCAACTTCGCCAAGCGGGCATCGGCTGGGTCTTCGGGCAAAGGAGCCGGACATTCGATCTGTCCGGACTTCGCCTGCCAATCCTGTCAAAGGTAAGGGAGCTTAGATCCCGCATAGAGTTAAACTATGAAAAACTAATACCCTGTAAAAGGTACAAACAACTTATCGCGCTAGCGTGACGCTGCGCGCTGAATCTGCGATCCTCGGTAGCGGATGCGGGAGCCTCGGCGCCCTTGAAAAGCACCTTCCAGGCATCTTCATACGTTGTGTCGAAGAGCCTGCTCGGAGTTCGGTGCTGCACCGGGTTGAACTCCCACAGATTGAAGGCCCGTTGTTGACACGGGAGGATCCGGCGGATGAGCATAACCTGGACTATGTTGACAAGCTTGAGCTGCTTGTTCACCAGGGTTTGGATGCATGTTTGCAGTCCAGTCACCTCACCTTTGCTGCCCCACGATAGGCCTGTCTCTTTCCAGGACGTGAGCCGCGTTGGGGGTCCGGACCGGAACTCGGGGGCTGCCACCCACTCAGGGTCGCGCGGCTCGGTGATGTAAAACCACCCCGATTGCCACCCCTTCAGGATCTCCACAAAGGAGCCCTCGAGCCATAAGACATTGGGCATCTTGCCCACCATGGCGCCTCCGCACTCCGCCTGGTTGCTGCGCACCACCTTCGGCTTGACATTGAAAGTCTTGAGCCATAGGCCGAAATGGGGGCGGATGCGGAGGAAAGCCTCGCACATGACGATAAACGCCGAGATGTTGAGGATGAAGTTCGGGGCCAGATCATGGAAATCTAGGCCGTAGTAGAACATGAGTCCCTGGACAAATGGGTGCATAGGAAAGCACAGTCCGTGGAGGAAGTGGGGAAGGAACACTACCCTCTCATGGGGCCTTGGGGTGGGGAGGAGCTGCCCCTCTTCGGGAAGCCGGTACGTGATGTCGTTATACAAGTATCCGCCCTTCCTCAGTTTTTTGATGTGTCCCTCCATGATGGAGGAGACCATCCACTTGCCTCCCGCTCCGGACATGGCTGGAGAAGTTTGAGGTGGGGAGTGCGGACTTGGACGATGGAGCTTGAGTGCGCAAAAATGGATAGGCGAAGGAGGAAGAAGGCGTAGGTGAAAAGGTGGATCCTTATCGCCTTATATGGGTGGACGCAACTACGTGTCCCCACCAGCCTGGTAAAACTCGCTTATCTCCAAGCGCCATAATCAATGGCGCAATTGGGTTACCCACGCCCGTATTGATGAGAATCCCGGAATAAGGGGACATGATCTATGCTTCGACAAGACGTGCCAAGGAAACCGCCTCGCATGACACGCTGAGGTGGGACAATAAAACGATTCGAATAAAGGCTTGGCCGTGGTGCGATGTCACACTACGGAATACGTCAGCAGATTAGATTTGTGTAAATATTATTCTCTCTATGGCAATATGTGGAAACTTATTTTGCAGAGCCGGACACTATTCTTTGTGTTCAAAATCTTCTATGAAGTACTTGGAGGAGGAACCCGCCTTGCAATGCCGAAGACAATCTGTGCGCCGGACTCGTCGTCATTAAAGCCTGGTTCAGGGGCTACTGAGGGAGTCCTGGATTAGGGGGTGTCCAGATGGCCGGACTATACCTTCAGCCGGACTCCTGGACTATGAAGATACAAGATTGAAGACTTCGTCCCGTGTCCGGGAGGGACTTTCCTTGGCGTGGAAGGCAAGCTTGGCGATACGGATATGTGGATCTCCTACCATTGTAACCGACTTTGTGTAACCCAACCCTCTCCGGTGTCTATATAAACCGTAGGGTTTTAGTCCGTAGGACAACATACACAACAATCATACCATAGGCTAGCTTCTAGGGTTTAGCCTCTCCGATCTCGTGGTAGATCTACTCTTGTACTACCCATATCATCAATATTAATGAAGCAGGACATAGGGTTTTACCTCCATCAAGAGGGCCCGAACCTGGGTAAAACTTCGTTTCCCTTGCCTCCTGTTACCATCCGGCCTAGACGCATAGTTTGGGACCCCCTACCCGAGATCCGCTGGTTTTGACACCAACAAAGATCTTTATCGATCAAACCGCATAACAACATACATTGTTCCCTTTGTCATCGGTATGTTACTTGCCCGAGATTCGATCGTTGGTATCTCAATACCTAGTTCAATCTCATTACCAGCAAGTCTCTTTACTCGTTCCGTAATGCAACATCCCATAACTAACTCATTAGTCACATTGCTTGCAAGGCTTATAGTGATGTGCATTACCGAGAGGGCCCAGAGATACCTCTCTGATACACAGAGTGACAAATCCTAATCTCGATCTATGGCAACTCAACAAACACCATCGGAGACACCTGTAGAGCATCTTTATAGTCACCCAGTTACGTTGTGACGTTTGATAGCACACTAAGTGTTCCTCCGGTATTCGGGAGTTGCATCTTCTCATAGTCATAGGAACATGTATAAGTTATGGAGAAAGCAATAGCAGTAAACTAAACGATCATCATGCTAAGCTAACGGATGGGTCAAGTCAATCACATCATTCTCTAATGACGTGATCCTGTTCATCAAATGACAACTCTTTGTGCATGGCTAGGAAACTTAACCATCTTTGGTTAACGAGCTAGTCAAGCAGAGGCATACTAGTGACACTCTGTTTGTCTATGTATTCACACATGTACTAAGTTTCCGTTTAGTACAATTCTAGCATGAATAATAAACATTTATCATGATATAAGAAAATATAAATAAGAACTTTATTATTGCCTCTAGGGCATATTTCCTTCACATATAGTGTCATCATGTGGCATGATAGTGTCATCATGTGGCATGATAGTGTCATCATGTTTATATGTTCATGCCATGCTCATATTGTTCTAGTTGTATCATGTTCATGTCGTTCATGCCATGCTAATCTGATGATCTCTTGATAATTCATGCTTAACCTGTAATTGCCATGTTATTGTGTCTTGATTGCTTTGGTTGTTGTGAGCTTGCAAGTACATTCAATGTACTGACCTGGCGTGTCATGCCGGATTTGATTGCTTGTTTGCCGTGGATTACTTGTTTGCGAGCTAGGATAAGAGTTCCTGCCGGAGTCCCTGCGGAGTGGAGTTCACCACCGTCGTCGTTGGTCCGCTACTTGAAGTTATTCCGCTGCTTCGAGTTGTTCTGTTGCACGCATAGAGCAACAGTGGCAGGCGTAGTGTCGCCGTGCCGATGTAATCCATCATTATATCAGAACCCCTTCTACCCAATATAGATTGTAATAAAGAGCTGATTTGTTCCATGCTAAGAAGTGTCATATTCCAGAAGACTTCTCCTCGACCTCTGGGCTGGAATACGGGGTGTTCCGGTTTCCCTGAGACAGGGTGCCACACAATCTTTATCAACTTCCTCACTTGATGCTGGTTCATCGATATCTCATTGCCCCATACGCAGAAAGGGTCGAAGCGCGGATCTTTACCAATGACATATGTACCTAAAAGCACCAAGTTTATATTAGAAGCTAAACAACAATTGCACAATGATGTAGTACAACACTCTTTTATAATATGTCTATATACATCCATATGTGGTAGTCCATTTGAAATCTTTAAAAAGACAAATATTTAGGAATGAAGGGAGTATCTTATAACATCCAATATACTCATATATTAGATTAATTAACATCTTATATTATGGGCCGGAAGGAGTTTAGTGCATTCTTACAAATTATTGGTTGATTAACTGCTGTTGTATCTAGGGGTTACAGTTAGTTTGAGCTAGTTCGGGCTCAAATAGTCCTGAATTATGTCTAAACACGAGGGCTAGTTTGAGCTAGTTGCATCTATAACCCACCCAAAAAAACTATCCAACCCAAGAGGTGCTAATTGGAGCTAGTTCTCCTAGTGCATTTATTGTCAATCTAACCCTGCCATCCAAACAACTCTTTGGATGGAGTTAGTTTAGGGTTAGTAATGAGCTAGAAACTAACTCTAACCTCTAGCTAAGTTGAGTATCCAAACAGGGTTGTGTTGTTGTTGCTGCTGCTCTTCTACGTATATCTAGACATCATTAGAACATTAATGTAACACTCTTCCTTGTTGCTATATAGCCTAGGATTGCATATTTAGACATTAAGTACAGTGCATGTTGCTATGTAGCCTCAGATATATTACATATGGCCCTAGTTAACCTAACGATAAATGGGTTGCAAATATGTTCAGTTAAAAGTCTAATTCACCAATTAGTCCCTTATCAGTCGCCGGCCTATATGGTGCCAGCTACCGATATCCTGAACAGTGAGCAGGTATAAGCCATGGGATGAAACTAACCTCGATGGAAAACAACAATCGTTCCCAAAATTGTCCTGTGTAGGTACATCGAGAAGCATGTTAAGCACAACAGTTCACACTTGCACATATAGAACATCACATTGTGAATAACTGGAATAAACAAGGCATACTACGACCAACCAAAGATAGTATTTGAAACTGGATATATGCTAACTACAAACAACCGAACAATCAAAAAACTTTAAAAGAGGCATATGCTAGCTATAATAGGCTTAGCAGCAAGCAAATATATGCATTCCTATTGGTATGTTTAAAACTGGATTGATGAAATTTACAGTACAGTAAATAATTGCACATATAGAGCATCACATTGTGAACAACTGAAATAAACAAGGCATACTGCAAACAACCAGATATAGCAATTAAAACTGGACATGTTCTCACTACACTACAAAAGGGACTCGACAAAACAAATCATGGGTTTCCCCCTGTGAAGAGGCATGGCAAAACAAATCATGGGTTTCCTCACTTTTCACAGATGGGCTCGTTCCCATGGGAAGAGAACGGACCCTGGATGCGCTCCATGTTTTCGCAAATGGGCTCCTTCCCCTTGGAAGAGCATGGCTGTAGGGTGCCCTCCCTGATGTCGCAGACGGGCGCTTTCCCATTGGAAGAGCAGATGGGCTCTTTCCCCTTGGAAGAGCCGGAGAGGGTGCCCTCCTCATGGTCGCGATCGATGAGGTCTGACTTGGAAGCTGTGGATCCCAAGCCAGCGTCGCAGAACGTGTCCTTCAGAAATGACAAAAGGGGCTCGATGGCGATGTAGAATGGCAAATTGTTGACAGTGAGCCAGAGGAGATCAGCGGCGGGGCCATGGATGAGATCGATGGCATTTGAACTCGAGGGGTTGGGGGTAGGACACTTAACCTGTGACATAGCCCGCCTCAGGCCATTGCTGTCGATGACCTCGATGTCGTAGTCGGCGGCCAAGACATGCCCGCATACTCTAGCTCACTGATTGAGTGCCTGCCGCCAGTAATGGTCGTCAGCTTCCTCGGCGACGTCGGACGAAGAGACCGCTATACACCTCTTTTCGGCCAATTGCTCCTCAAGCTCCACGGGAACTGTAGCCGGGCTTAGGCTGCGATGCTCTAGAGTGGGGGATGGGGATGGGGATCTATAGGAAAGGGGGCGTTTGGCAGGCATCATCTAAGAAACTCAGGGCAGCCTGGGTATGGAGATCGGTGGGTAAGCTGCACAGGCAAACCGGCAGATGTTGACAATGGAGGCCTTGCGGCGGCGGTGGCGGCGGGGACCTTGCTAGGGTTTCGAGCGAGGGAGGGTGTGTGTATATGCGCACGCACGCCTGACACACACAATCCTCTCTCTCTCTCTGGTTGCATCCTCGACGCCGCTCTCAGTCCTCAAAGCAGTCAGTGTATGACGATGCCGCCGAAGCGCCCCATCGGAGGGAGTGGCGACGCCGGGGCTGCTAAAGCACTGGAGTACGGCATGGAGATGGAGACAGAGGTTGCTGTCACCGCCAGCGAGTTATTGCTGCACCCTGACATCGTCGACGACATCGAGCTTCCATAGCCGGAGGCAGAGTTCCACACCGACTCCGACAACCACTCCAGCGACGACTCGGACGACCACTCCGGCGACGATTCCGACGACGACGGACAGCTGGTTAGTCATCTATACCCATTTATGTGTCAAATAGATCATGGGGTTTCTCTGTTTACTCCTGCCTCCCCCTTTCTGGAATAGAAATCATATGGTTATGTTCTCCCAATCCATGAAATCAGAGTAAGTTTCGTTAGATTCGTGTAGTGTATTGATTGTTTGTATGGTACAGGTGATAAGTGATTAGTTGTTTCATCTGTGCAAATGATTTCTGCTAGTAATCCAACTAGGGTTAGTGTTCGTGCTAACAATTCCCAGCGAGGGCTTGACAATTGATTTTGAATGACCTCATATGTTTGTGCCATTATTTTCTTCAAGATTGGTCTGTACATAGACGACTGTGCTTAAAAATCGAACCATAATCTGTGGATATGTATAAATAAATAGCCATAAATTCCTAATCCTACTTCACGGCATGTAATCATTGATTTGATGCCAAAATTGTTTTATTTGTATAGGTGTTGTCTGACGATGTGGACAGCGAGGATGAATATGTCTAGAGGAGGTTGTAGGATCGAAAGTATGTCTAGAGGGGGGTGATTAGACTACTTGACCAAATAAAAATCTAGCCTTTTCCCAATTTTAGTTCATGGCAGATTTTAGCTATCTTAGCACAAGTCAAGAAATCTCCACACAATTCAAGCAAGCATGCAAAAGAGTATATGAGCAGCGGAAAGTAAAGCATGCAACTTGCAAGAATGTAAAGGGAAGGGTTTGGAGGATTCAAACGCAATTGGAGACACGGATGTTTTTGTCGTGGTTCCGATAGGTGGTGCTATCGTACATCCACGTTGATGGAGACTTCAACCCACGGAGGGTAACGGTCGCGCGAGTCCACGGAGGGCTCCACCCACGAAGGGTCCACGAAGAAGCAACCTTGTCTATTCCATCACGGCCGTCGCCCACGAAGGACTTGCCTCACTAGCGGTAGATCTTCACGAAGTAGGCGATCTCCTTTCCCTTACAAACTCCTTGGTTCAACTCCACAATCTTGTCGGAGGCTCCCAAGTGACACCTAGCCAATCTAGGAGACACCACTCTCCAAGAAGTAACAAATGGTGTGTTGATGATGAACTCGTTGCTCTTGTGCCTTAAATGATAGTCTCCCCAACATTCAACTCTCTCTCTCACAGGATTTGGATTTGGTGGAAAGAAGATTTGAGTGGAAAGCAACTTGGGGAAGGCTAGAGATCAAGATTCATATGGTTGGAATGGAATATCTTGACCTCAACACAAGTGTAGGTGGTTCTCTCTCAGAAAATGTGTATTGGAAGTGTACGTGTGTTCTGATGGCTCTCTCCATGAATGAAGAGTGGGTGGAGGGGTATATATAGCCTCCACACAAAATCTAACTGTTACACACAATTTGCCAAACTCGGTGGGACCGAATGGTTAAACTCGGTCGGACTGATTCAGCAAACCTAGTGACCGTTAGGATTTTCGGTGGGACTGAGATGCAACTCGGTAGGACCGATATGGTTAGGGTCAGGGCATAATGTAATCTCGGTGTGACCGATTACACAAACTCAGTGGGACCGATTTTGGTAATAAGCTAACCAGAGAGTTGGTCAGGTAAACTCGGTGGGACCGATACGCTCATCTCGGTGAGACCGAAATGTTACAAAAGGGAAACACAGAGTTTACATTCCAATCTCGGTGGGACCGATCGCTCATATCGGTAAGACCGAAACGTTACGAAGGGAAACAGAGAGATTACAATCCCATCTCGGTAAGACCACGATCCCTATCGGTCAGACCGATTTTCCTAGGGTTTGTGGCAGTGGCTATGACATTTGAAACTCGGTGGCGCCGGATAGAAAGAATCGGTGGGGCCGAGTTTGACTTTTGGTTTAGGTCATATGTGGATGTGGGAAGGTAGTTTAGGATTTTGGAGCATTTCACTAAGCATTTTGAGCAAGCAAGCCATTAAGCAACACCTTATCCCTCCTTGATAGTATTGGCTTTTCCTATAGACTCAACGTGATCTTGAATCACTAAAATATAAAATGTAGAGTCTTGAGCTTCAAGCTTGAGCCAAACTTTTTGTCCTTAGAATTTTGAGGGATCCACTTTCCTCATCCATGCCATGCCATTCATTGAGCTTTTCCTGAAATATTAATCTTGGAATAATGTTAGCTCAATGAGCTATATGTTGTTAGGAATTACCAAAACCACCCAGGGATAGTTGCACTTTCAACCACCCCCTTTTTGGTAATTGATGACAACATATAGATCAAAGCTTCGACAAATGATAATAAGAGTGAAAGATATTGTCGCTTTGAGAAGTATGTGAAAAGCAAGAGCTCCCCCTAAATTTGTGCATATCTTAAGATTTGCTTTGGACTGCAAATGCACAATGAGTTAGGATCATGGGTTACTCTTCCATGTCACATACATCTTGGTGGAGCGCTCAAAATAATAAAGATTGAATACATGCACTCATCACCAAGCAAAGTGAATGATCATATAAGGATAAGTAAGATAATATCATCTAACAAGCATAAGTGTAGCTTATGATCAACCACATGATCATCAATGTCTCGCACATAATAGCATAGTATCTCAAGCAATCAAAACACAAACAAAGTTCAACCACCAAAGCAAGAGAGAATAAAAAGCAACACTCTCTCTCGAAGCCTATGATCTATACATGTTTCTCCCCCTTTGGCAACAAGTTAACAAAAATTTCATAGAAAATGCATAGCACTAAAACGTCTCTCAAGCTTGGTCTTCAGGTGGTGGTGTCCGGATAACTCCAAGAACGAAGGCTTCAGTCGAAGTAGATGGAGCTGATGGAGTAGGTGCTAGAGCTGGTGGCACTGAAGTGGTAGCTGGTGCAGATGACGTGGCTCTGGTGTCTGGAACAGGCACTGCAGCAGACCTCTGAGCTCTAGGCACTCTGGCAAATGCATCAGTGGTTGTCTTGACCTTCCTCTCCTGCATATCATCTTGAAGTTGCTCCACAACAGACTGAATCTCAGTTACCTTCACATCCAAGTCATAGAATTTTTGCTCCATGATTCTTTCCAAGCTCTCTTGGTTTTGAGTCAGGGTGGCCAGTCCCTTCTCAATCCTCAGAGTGGATGCAATCAGGTAGCCAAGCTGATCTTGCTTGCTCTTCAGGAGATACTGAGATGCTTCTTCAGTAGTTGGCATCCTTGCAGCCTTTTCAGCTTTTGCCTTCTCCTTCTTGGCTTGTGCGTGCATAGAAGATGGTTCATCCTCATTCATAACCATAATGTATTCCTCGAAGTCTGGATAGATAGGCATGTGCTCCTTGTCTAGCAGATATGTACCAGTGCCCATCTTGGAGTTGATTAGATCATGGATCTGTGGGGCATACCCACAACTCCTCTTCTGATCTGCAGCTGTCCTCTTGATAGTTTCAACTATTAGGCTCATGACTTTGAACTTCTGTGGGACATCAAAGATGTGAAGCAAGTTAATTGCATGGCCTCTGATCATCTTGTGATCACCTGACTTTGGCAAGAGAGTGTGCCTGAGGATCCAGTTGATGGTTGGCAAGCCTGACAGAAGGTAATGTATAGATCCAAACTTATGTGTCTCAAGAGCAGCATCTGGGATCTCCTTGTACATGTGTGCCATTGTGTTGTGATCCTTCTTGCTGTTGGCATAGACATCCAAGTCATCTTCACTCTCTTTTGGGGCATTGATCAACTTCACCCATTCAGCAACCGTGGACTGGTACCTCGTACCTTCAGACATCCAGACAATCCTTCCATCTGGGTAGAAATGAGTTGTGGAGTAGAAATGCATGATGAGATCATCATTCCATTTTGTGAGCTTCTGAGCCACAAACTCATCGACTCCACAAGCCTTGAAACTATCATGTATACCTGGATAGTGATCCTCATTCTCCTTGATGCAGTCCCAGTCAACCCATCTCATGCCACACACTATGGGCTTCTTGTCAAGCAACACTGTCTCATAGAAGTCCTGCTGTTCCTTTGTATGGAACATGTAATCCACAGCAGTCCTCCTCCTGGTGGCGTATGGATCTGACTCTCTCCCTAGCCTCAACCCTGAGTCTCTCCTGATCTTCATGTTCTCAGCCACAGGATGAGCATCATTATGGTCTGGCATCTTGGGTTTGAGCTTTCTCAGGACTTGTCCTTCATCATCTTCATCAGTAGCAACTTCAGGCACTAGGGCCTTGTTCTTCTCAGCAGCTGGTATACTCCTGGTATTCCTCTTAGGTGCACTCTTGGGCTTGGAGGCTGCTTTGGGTGCTGCTTTGGGCTTTGATGTTGCAGCCCCTGACTTTATAGCATCACCCATCAGCTTTTGTGCCTTGGGTGCTGGTGCAGCAACCTCTTCTTCCTCTTCCTCTTCAGAATCTCTCATGATTGAGGATCTCCCAAGCACTCTAGCAGTGGTCTTTTTGATCCTCTCCTTCCTCTTCTTCCCTTTTGCAGCAGCCTCTTTGGGTTCAGATCCCAAAGGGACTTGAGTAGATGCTCTGGCCTTAGACATTGGAATTCTCTTTGCAGGAACCTTTTGCTTCATGCCTGGCTTGGTGGAAGCAGCAGTGCTATATTCCTTCTTAACCACTTTGTTCTTGGAAGTGGCCTCATCCTCAACTGCCACATAGTCTTCATCCTTAGATTCAGAGGTCTTCTTCTTTCTGGCCCTGGTGGCAGCTTTGGGTAAGTTGCTTGGGGTGCTCCTGCTACCATCATCTGAACTGCTAGAGGGACTAGTGCCCTCACTCAGGTGAACCTGCTCCTCTGACCTGTTTTGGCTGTCACTCTGATCAGACATATTGCAAACACTGACAGCAGACCCTGTGAATAGATATATAGATGAGATAGAGTGGATGAGCATCACAAAATGCAGAGGTTTTTGCAAAAGAATGAGTCAAAAACTTAGTTTTAGTTTTCCACAGAAAGCATTTCGGACCAATCGATTTGTAAACTCGGTGATACCGAAGCAGCTGTTGGAAACTAAACTAGTGAACTCGGTCAGACCGAGTCACAGTTCGGTGGCACCGAGACTGCTAGGGTTTCACAAAGTCCTGAACTCAGTCACACCGATGTGCAATTCTTGGTCAGACCGAAAATTACATGTGCAATGGCCTGAGCCGAATCGGTGGTACCGAGTTCCACAACTCGGTGGGTCCGAGATGGTTTCGGCGGAAACCTAACCCTAAATTTTCAATTCACGACTAAACTACGGAGTGTTTTGACAGGATAAGAATGATCTCAATCGTGGCAAGATACATGGCGAACACAATGTGCTAGGAATCAGATAGGGATAGCACAGCGATCGAGTTCATACCCTAGTTCGGTGATGAACTCGCTACGGCGGCAACGGCAGGGATGATTCCCGTTGACGGCGGCGGAGACCAGCGGCAGGAGGCGGCTGGCGACGAGGAAGACGATCTGGAGACCCTGCAGGTAGAGCGGGCTAAGTGCGGGTCGAGGAGGTTTGGAAAATTTTCCAAAATTTGACCCGTGGGTATATATAGCCCGACCCTGTCGGTGTGACCGAGTGGAACAACTCGGTGGCACAGAGATTCATAACTGCAATCAGTTACTGAAACTCAGTGTGACCGAAAGGTTCAAATCGGTTGCATCGAGATTGAAAACCTAGATCAACTTAGTGATCTCGGTATGACCGAAATGGATGAATCGATCAGACCGAAACGCACAAAGAAGTTTTGGAAGTTTAAGTCTATGACGAATCGGGGAGTCTGAGTGCTCCTCACACAGAGTGGTTCGAATCCAACTTGATCAAATTTTGTGATGTAGCATGAATATAGTTTGAGACGAGAAAAGCATAGATAGCTAGAGAGGGTTCTTAGGCATTCTTGTCCATCCACTTGGCAAAAGAAAAGAAAACCAATCAATCAAAACAACAAGTGGATGTCCTCGAATGAGTAAAATATGCAATCAACATGCTCACACAATAAAATGGCAATTGAAATATGTGGCAAAGCATGCACAACCAATTCTAGCATCTATCATACAATTTGCGATGACTAGGTCATCTATATATGAGTATATTGACTTAGGAGTCAAATGAGAACATTTGATCATAGGTCATACTCATCGTTTAAGCACAAGTGGGGTTACCACTTTTACATAAAGCATTGTTGTGTTCACATCATTAGAGTTTCTTTAGCTCAATTCTTAGAGTAAAGCTCCCCCTAGATTTGAGATCCCCCCTAAGAGGGATGAACTAACCTTGGGTTTTGTTGATGATGACTTCATGTAGATGTTGAAGATGTGGATGCTCAATGTTGATGTAGATCATTTGAAGCTATCCATTGGAGTGAGTTGCACTTTCAATACCTACACGGGTTAGTCCCACAAGGAACAAACAAGGATATCCATAGGCATAAAGTGATGCACACACAAGACGATGTCTATGAAAGCTTTTAGGTTACCTTGTCCCTTGTCTTACAAACAAGAGGGTTTGTGACTCCTTGAACTAGTGCAAGATGTGGAAGTTGATTGCACTTGTTCTTGCCAAGATGATAAGAGTGAAGTATGTTGGCGGAGTCACCCTCAAGAACTCTCTAGTTCTTCTTCTTCGGGATCCACACCATCTTGATGGGAATCCTCGGTGTTGTAGTTGTACTTGATGAAGTGGAACTTGAAGTAGTCTTGGGAACCCACTTGACCAAGGCCTTAGGAGCTTCTTCAAATGCATCAATTTCCTCTTGAAGCTTGTCCTTGCCTTTTTGCTTGTGGTCTTGTGGTGGAAGATCATCTTGAGCTTGTGTCCCTTTGAAAGAAGTAGGATCATACTTCTCTTGTTGAGGAACAAACTTCGTCTTGGGGTATTGATCTTCTTCCCACTCAACTCCATTGGCATTGAACTTTCGTTCAAAACCAACACCTTGATTCTTCCGGTGCCTTCCTTGCTTGCGTACAATTTCCTCGAATTGCTTACTTCCGGTAAGGCTCTTGTAAACACCTTTCTCTATAATTCCCTTCAATAAGCTGTTTTCTTGCTCAAGTGTAACTTGGCAAAGAGAATCATTAGTGGAATCAAGAGAACTACTAGAAGCAACAATATTGGATTTAGCATGATTATTGTTACTACTAGAGGAAGAATCTTTCTTGTTCTTGTTACTAGACTTGACTTGAGGCATGTAAGTGGATAAGAGTAAACGCTTGGCAATGTAAGAAGAACTTTTCTTACGAAGATCATCATTGATTGCTTTTAAGAACTCATGCTCTTGCTCAAGGTTGAGCTTTTCAAAGCATAATTTCTCATGAGTCCTTAAAAGTTCTCGATGATCTCCTAAGATAGTTTCATGAGCTAACTTAAGAGTGTTTAGTTCTTTAGTTAGAGACTCAATCTTCTCCTTATCATTGTCATCCGTTTTATCTTGATTAGCATGATTAATTGACGTTTCATCATAGTATTCATCACTATAGTTGTCAACAAGTAAATCATCATCACCTAACAAGTCATCTTCATCACTATTGAAATCAACATACTCGGGGTGTGATACCTTTGGGCCTTTAGCCATGAAGCATGTTCCAACTCCTTCATGTGGTGAGTCAAATATGTCATAGGAGTTGGTTGTCACAAGTGCTAGACCGGCAACACCTTCATCTTGAGTATATTCGGAGTCGGAGTGATAGCTTCTCTCGGAGTGGTTGTCGGAGTCGGAGCCGAATACCCATTCACCAACATGAGCTTGATGTCTTTGTTTTGTGTAGCTCCTTGATGACTTGTCCTTTCTTTCCGAATCCTTGCTTCTCCGTGAGGGTCTTCGTTCATAACGATCATCTCCATTCCTTCTTTCTCTAGATGGTGATTCTTCTCTTCTACTTCTTCTCTTGGGAGAATCTTCTCGTCTCTTGTAGGGGGCCGTACACTCATTGGAATAGTGTCCGGGCCTTCCACAATTGTAGCAGTTTCCCTCTTGACTAGAAGATCTTTTGTTATTGTAGGACCTTGACTTGGAGCTTCTCTCTTTGCTTCTACTCTTGTAGAACTTGTTGAAGTTCTTCACCATTAAGCTCAATTCTTCATTGAAGGTTTTTTTCTCACTGGATGATGTGGGGGCTTCACATGAGGCTTTGTAAGCACCACTTGATTTGTTGTGAAGTTCCTCTTTATCCTTGAGTGACATCTCATGAGCAACAATTCTTCCGATGACTTCCGTTGGCTTGAGATCTTTGTAATTTGGCATCATTTGGATCAATGTGCACACGGTATCATATTTTCCATCCAAGGCTCTTAGGATCTTCTTGATGATGAATCTATCGGTCATCTATTCACTCCCTAAGCCGGTAATCTCATTTGTGATAAGAGCAAGCCTAGAGTACATTTCAGCAAGACGTTCACCATCCTTCATTTTGAACTTGTCAAGTTGACTTTGAAGCACATCCAATTTGGATTCCTTGACGGAGTCGGTGCCTTCATGCATATCAATCAAAGTATCCCAAATTTCCTTTGCATTCTCAAGATGGCTGATTTTGTTGAATTCTTCGGGGCAAAATCTGTTGAAGAGGATATCACAAGCTTGAACGTTGTATTGCAGCATTTTCAACTCTTCTGCGGTGGCTTCACGGTTCGGTTCTTTCCCGTCAAAGAATTCACCTTGCAAGCCAATACACACAATAGCCCAAACGGCGGGGTTATGTCCAAGAATATGCATTTTCATCTTATGCTTCCAACTAGCAAAATTAGTGTCATAAGTAAGGACCTCTACGGTGATAATTTTCCTCGCTAGACGCCATACTCTCCTAGGTTGTGAAACCAAGGCTATGACCGCCAAAAGCTATGGAAATCAAAGTAAATGGAGACCAAAGCTCTGATACCACTTGTAGGATCGAAAGTATGTCTAGAGGGGGGGTGATTAGACTACTTGACCAAATAAAAATCTAGCCTTTTCCCAATTTTAGTTCGTGGCAGATTTTAGCTATCTTAGCACAAGTCAAGCAATCTCCACACAATTCAAGCAAGCATGCAAAAGAGTATGTGAGCAGTGGAAAGTAAAGCATGCAACTTGCAAGAATGTAAAGGGAAGGGTTTGGAGGATTCAAATGCAATTGGAGACACGGATGTTTTTGTCGTGGTTCCGATAGGTGGTGCTATCGTACATCCACGTTGATGGAGACTTCAACCCATGGAGGGTAACGGTTGTGCGAGTCCACGGAGGGCTCCACCCACGAAGGGTCCATGAAGAAGCAACCTTGTCTATTCCATCACGGCCGTCACCCACGAAGGACTTGCCTCACTAGTGGTATATCTTCACGAAGTAGGTGATCTCCTTGCCCTTACAAACTCCTTGGTTCAACTCCACAATCTTGTCGGAGGCTCCCAAGTGACACCTAGCCAATCTAGGAGACCCCACTCTCCAAGAAGTAACAAATGGTGTGTTGATGATGAACTCCTTGCTCTTGTGCTTCAAATGATAGTCTCCCCAACACTCAACTCTCTCTCACAGGATTTGGATTTGGTGGAAAGAAGATTTGAGTGGAAAGCAACTTGGGGAAGGCTAGAGATCAAGATTCATATGGTTGGAATGGAATATCTTGACCTCAACACAAGTGTAGGTGGTTCACTCTCAGAAAATGTGTATTGGAAGTGTAGGTGTGTTCTGATGGCTCTCTCCACGAATGAAGAGTGGGTGGAGGGGTATATATAGCCTCCACACAAAATCTAACCGTTAGAAACAATTTGCCAAACTCGGTCGGACCGATTCAGCAAACCTAGTGACCGTTAGGATTTTCGGTGGGACTGAGATGCAACTCAGTAGGACCGATATGGTTAGGGTCAGGGCATAACGTAATCTCGGTGTGACCGATTACACAAACTCGGTGGGACCGATTTTGGTAATAAGCTAACCAGAGAGTTGGTCAGGTAAACTCGGTGGGACCGATTCGCTCATCTCAGTGAGACCGAAATGTTACAAAAGGGAAACACAGAGTTTACATTGCAATCTCGATGGGACCGATCGCTCATCTCGGTAAGACCGAAACATTACGAAGGGAAACAGAGAGATTGCAATCACATCTCGGTGAGACCGAGATCCCTATCGGTGAGACCGATTTGCCTAGGGTTTGTGGCAGTGGCTATGACATTTGAAACTCGGTGGAGCCAGATAGAAAGAATCGGTGGGGCCGAGTTTGACTTTTGGTTTAGGTCATATGTGGATGTGGGAAGGTAGTTGTGGATTTTGGAGCATATCACTAAGCATTTTGAGCAAGCAAGCCATTAAGCAACACCTCATCCCTCCTTGATAGTATTGGCTTTTCCTATAGACTCAATGTGATCTTGGATCACTAAAATATAAAATGTAGAGTCTTGAGCTTCAAGCTTGAGCCAAACTTTTTATCCTTAGAATTTTAAGGGGTCCACTTTCCTCATCCATGCCATGCCATTCATTGAGCTTTTCCTGAAATATTAATCTTGGAATAATGTTAGCTCAATGAGCTATATGTTGTTAGGAATTACCAAAACCACCCAGGGATAGTTGCACTTTCAGAGGTACAACAGACAAATCCTAAGGGAGCTTTATGCGGGAATACATAACAGGTGTATTAGGACCTAGAACGGAGGCTATGGATGCCCATTTTGCAACCAGAAGCTTCATGATGCGTATCTAAGTGTTCTGGCGCATGCAAGAGGACGGGCCATTGGCTCCTTCAAATAGAAGTATTCTCGCATGGTGGCGCACAACGCGTACGGGGAGTACCTGGAGAAGCTTCAGGATCGTGCCGGCTGCTTGTGAGATGATATGTGGGATGGATCGAACTATGTACGCTTGAGTATGTTTAATGCGGTTGAACTATGTACTACTTATGGTTGAACTATGTTTATGTATGTGTACGCTTATTATCTATATCTGAGTATGTTAAATATTTGGTCAAAATTTGGTAAAAATTACAAAAGGGGACCAATAAACCAGGATGGAGGTAGTACGTCAATCACACACGGTTTCCAAAATTGCAACCGTGTGCAATGACTTCCATTTCGCCTGTTGCATCAATCACACACGGTTCGTTCTAGCAAACCGTCATCCCCAAAATTCTTTGTGGGACAGAAAACCCTCACCACCCATTTCAAAAAAGAAAAAAGAAGAACCGTCACCATCCCCATGTCACAAAAAACCCACACCCCTCCCTCCACCCCCTCGGCCCCTCCGGTATGTTCCCCGTTCACACCTGCACAAGCTCCTTCGCGTCTATGCCATGGCACCGCCTATCGTGGCGGTAAACACTTAGCTCGCCGCCTGCCGCCTGCCGCCGCCGCCAGGCTGCCGGCAAAGCCCACCACATTTCGCCACTTTCGCTTGTCGCCGCCTATCGCCATCGACTTTCTTGACGCTACTCGCGGTCGACCCAGCTCCGCTCGGTTGGGGAATCTGCCAAACTGAGGGTTCTTTCTCATGGACGACAATGTCGGATTTTGGGTTCCGGCAGACCCTTGAGGTTCGAACACTGGGGTGCGCGCGAAGATTTCGCCTCCTACCTTCCTGCACCCCTCCGCCGTACTAGGATCTAAACTCAGGAAAGAACAACACAAGAGACACAGGGTTTATACTGGTTCGGGCCACCGTTGTGGTGTAATACCCTACTCCAGTGTGTGGTGTGTGGATTGCCTCTTGGGCTGGTGATGAGGAACAATACAAGGAAGAACAGCCTCGCGAGGGTCTGTTCTTGGCTGAGGCAATGAACTGCTGGGAGGAGTTCAACCACCTTTCTCTCTCTCTCTCTCTTTGACCTCCTTTGGCCGACCCTTCTAACGAGCCTCTTTCTCCCTATCTCTTTTTCGTCCCCCTCTCCTATGTGGTTGGCTGGTCCTATTTATAGAGGCCCTGGTCCTCTTCCCAAATATTGAGCGGGAAGGGAGCCAACAATGGCGGGCTAATTTGAAGGGGGACAGCAAGTATCAGCTATCCTGACAAAAGCGGTCTTCGCCAGCGCAAAGCTCTGGTGATGACGCCGTCTTGGGCTCTACGGTGACCTCCGTCTCGTAGTCCGCCTGGTCTTGGTCTCGTTGCACCGAAATGGCAACCTTTGCCTGATGCCTCGGTACTCCGCGGCTGCGCTTGCCCCCTTTGCACCAAAGAGGAAAGGAGGACGCTGCGCGGGCTGGCACCCGCCTGGCGCCCTGGGTTGTCATGGCTTGCGTTATGGGCACCTCGTGAGGTACCCCGCCTCGATCTCTCCGCCTCCTCGTGAGCCAGCCTGACGAGGCCGTGCCTGAGGAAGCTTCGCGTCGTCCGCCTCGCGAGGCTTGGCCCCTCGCGAGGGTCTTGGGTTTGTGTTGATGAAGATGGGCCGTGCTGGGCCCCCTTTTGAGCCACGCCGCAAGCCGCAGGAAGGCAAGTCTGGGGACCCCCATTCCCAGAAAACCGATAGTATCCCCCGGGCCCAAGGCGCGCCCGGCCTTGGCCGTGTAGGGAGGCGGAAGGGCAAGAGCGAAGCGCCGCGGGCCCTAACAGCCTGCGGCCTTGGGTACCGCGTGTCGGTTGATTGGACGTGGGCGGCACTGTTCCCCCATGCCCTCCTTATCTTGTGCCATGCTAAGCGGACCCGTAGTCGTACACAGCCGTTCCCCTTTTATCGCTCGAGCGCCCTCTGTCCTTCCTCCGCTCGAACTCCGGTTTCTGTTTTCAACTCAATCTCAAGCCTCCCTCCCCCCCCTTCCCATCGCCATGGCTCCGACGAAGAAGGGGAGAGGGAAGAAACCCGTGTCTCCGCCTTGCCCGCCGCCGTCGGTGGCCCCTGCCGAGGGCTTGGGCAAGGTCAGCTTGGCTCTGGCCACCATCTTCAATGAGTGTGGGAGGACGACGTCCTGGCCCGCGTCCCACTTCTCCATCGACAGGACAGCCACCGAGGTCCCGTATCTTGCCGACGCCCTGTGGGCGGGTCTGGTTCCCCCCTTTTCTGATTTCTTCAACGCCGTGCTTTCCCACTATCAGATCCACATGATGCATCTGGGTCCTGAATCCATCACCCTCCTTTCGGTCTTCGCCTTTGTTTGCGAAGCTATGGTGGGCATCCCTCCTTCAGCTGCCATGCTGCGCCACTTCTTCTCGTTGCATCTTGTTGACCCTACCCAATGTTGGGCTTGTGTGAGCTTCGTTGCCGCGCCTGAGACGGCGGCCTCTGGGATTGACTTCAAGCTTCCCCTGCCCACGGTCGGGTTCCGCGAGCGGTGGCTGTATGTGGACGCAGGGGTGCCCAGCCCCCTGCTATTGGAGCCGACCTCGCCTGCCGTCCCCAATTCGGTCTGGGGCCAGGAGACGCTTGAGAGCCCCCGGTCGTCTTTGTCTGGCGTCGCTTCGCGCTATTGAGGTCGCTTGGCGTGACAGCGCCCAAGGTGGTGAAGGAGATCCTGTTATGCCGCGTTTCTCCTCTTCAACGCCACTCTCGCCGGATGTGGGACTTCCGTGGGCGCGAGGATCGTATGAGGCTCCAGGAAGAGCACCTGACTCCTGAGGTGCTGAGAATGGCGCTCTTGGCCCTGGCTGGGGACCCCAACCCCGGCAGCGTCCGGTAGGGAGGGGCCTTGTTGTACCTCTGCCAGAGCAGGGGCGACTTTGTGAAGCAGATGCCTGTCTTTGATGAGTGGGGGTCGCGCCCCGCCGGCCTTCAGGGGCCTCGTGAGAACCCAGTGATGGTGAATGCCCTACCCGTCGGCCGAGGCGACTCATCCTCGAGTGGCGGAGCAGGGAGGCACGAGGCGCCAGAGGCCGAGAGGGGCTCCCGGCGTGGTGACAGCGTCGGGCAAGGCTCATGAGCAAGCATCTCTTGGGGTCCGTGCCGCTGAGGCTGAGGGTGGCGAGTGGCTGCCCTCGGTGCCTGCGACTGGGGCCCCTGAGGCTCCAGCTGCGTCTCTTGGGGAGGCAATTGGCAGCGCACATCGGGCAGGCGCCTCTGCCACAGATCGCCTTGCCGCTCCGTCTTCGTCGAAGGTTGATCCATGCGCCCAACTCTTGGGCCGCTTTCGCGTGAACTTCGAGGCTCTCCGGAAGAGAAGGGAGGCCCTGGGCGACGATTACCCTTGTCGCCTGCTGAAGCGTAGGAAGTACTTCGCCACTGATGAGTAAGCCTTTTCCTTTCCCGGCTCCCGATCCTTCTGTTACTTGTACTGACCCTTGCTCCGCAGGCCCCTTCCAGCCGAGCTTGCGGAGACGGCTGAGGAGCCATCCCCCTTGGCATCGCCCCCTCCGCCGTCCTCGAGCGCTCTGAGCAGCGGAGCCCTTGTGGTGAGGGCGATCGAAGAGGCGAACCACCCAAGGCGCACCGCGGCCCCGCGCACCTCGCGATCCTCCTTCGCGGGCCTTCTCGTGGCATAGCCAGCCTGCCATGGGCCTCTCGCCTGGTCGTGAACTGCGATTGGCTGAAGCGCTTCCTGCGCTCTTCTCCTGAGGACGGGCTGGCCCCAGGCCGGGCTTCTGACGCGGCGTGCCCGGCCATCGCGAGGGTGCCAGCCCCCAGCCCGGAGGGGGAGTGCTGACTCGCGGCCCCGGCGCTTGCTCGGGGCGGATGATGGTGTGGAAGACGTGCTCGAGCGCGCCCGGGAGCGTCATGCTTTCCGCCAAGGATTCCTTCGAAGGGCGACTAACGTAGTGAGCCTGCTTGGTGAGGAGCTTGCTGATGAAGACGCGCGCCTTGAGGCCGAGGGCCTGCGCCTGGCTGCAGAGAGGCGCGAGCTGGAGGGCGCCATCGCCCTTGCTCGCCGTGAGCGTGATCTTGATGAAGCAAAGGCCAAGGCGGCGTTGGTGGCCTCTCGGGAGGCCCAGTCTCGGGCCGCTGAGGAGGCTCGGGAAGCTGACCGGCGGCGAATGGCTGCGGAGGAGCGGGCTCGCGAGCTTCTGGCCTGGTGCCACTCGCTGGAGGAGCAGGTGGAGCTGCGCGAGGCAGCCCTCGCGTCGATGAAGGTGGCCTCTGGCGACTCAGCAGAGCTCCAGAAGCGTGAGGAGGCACTGACACTGGAAGCCGCCGAACGTACCCGTGAGTACGAGCGTCTGGAGACGAGGGAGTGCTTGGTGACGCAGGCGGAGGATGATGTTGCTGCACAGGAAGCCCGCGTCCTGGAGGAGGTCGGACGTCGAGTGGTGATGGCGCATGTGAACCTCGAGCACGAGTTCAAAGAGAAGTTGGCGTTGATCCGGGCCGAAGCTGAAGGCAGGACTGCCGCTTTGAGGGCCAAGCTGGAGTAGGCGGTGCGGCGGGCCGATGCTTCCTGGGCCGCCCTTGAGGTGGCGCTAGGTGAGTTAACCACCTCCCAGGCTGAGGTGCTCCTTCGCCAGCGGGTGGAGGATGCTGAGGCTGTCGCGCGTCAGAAGACGGACAAGATACGTCAGCGGCGGATCTTGGAGCATGAGCACGGCCCCATGCTCACCACTCTCCGGGAGAGAGCTAACGCAGCCGTGGGCAACATCTGCGAGGAGGCCGTCGGTGAGCCGCACGCAATCAACTACGCGGGGAATCTCCAGTTCTTCACTGACGTGGTGACGCAGCTGGAGGCGCGGTCGACCAGGGCTGACAGGTTGGTGGAGGAGAGGAGCCGCGCGCTGCTCAGGCGCGCCTTTTCCCACGACTTCAGTCACCTCCGGAACATGGATCCCCATTTTGATTTTGATGCCGCCATCGCCCCAGTCCCCCAGTCTGTCCGAGGCAACCTGGCGTACTGGGTGGAGGACAATGTGGACGCTCTTATTAGGGCCTTTGCCTCAGACAACGATGATGCGATCGTGGCGGCCGACGAGGGCGGCGCGATGGGCGGCCCTGACGCCGCTGGCGCGACGCGGACAGTGATGGCGAGTTCAGCGGCGCCAGCAACGGCCCAGGTGGTGCTCCTGAGGACGCATTGGGGGATTCGTCTAACTGACTGTACATCGTTCCTGCTTCCTTACCCTGCATGAATAGAACTCAGGTTTTGGCCTGATGACTGTGAGAGAATTTTGGAGGGGGGGGGCTCATGTAAAACTTGTGTTTATCGTATCAGTAGAAGCCACATCGCCCATGCGCCCACACCAAGTGGCTAGCTTAAGCGACGCACTGGTCGGCTAGTATACCTTTGTTCCACGCTGGCCCTGATGCAGCCCGCGGGGGTTGTGGTGTCCTGAGTGTCCCCTGATTGAATCCGTAGGATCTGCAGTAAAACACCCTCCTGAGAGGACGCGGCGGTGGCAGTCTGGGCTGCGCGCAAGCTAGGCCTGACCCGGCTTGTGAGGGGCTCGCGAGGGGAGGCGGCTGAGGCGAAGTGGTAACCAAAACGCGAGAAATTGCTTGAACGAGACTAAGCACCCCTCCCCGAACAAACGCAAATCTCAAATTCGAATCCAACTTGAATCCAGCGGGGGAAAGTGACAACCAAGAGGAAGAGCAACGAAAGGAAACAAAAGGCCGCGTCCGGCACCTAGTCTAGTCTTGGACGTCTTCTCACCAGCGCGGAGCTAAGTGCTGCCACTGGGCGTGGGAGGGAGCCCCAGGGCCTGAGGCCGGCACCCCTGAGACTCCGGGGCGTGTACAGCCCCACTCATTATTACGTGAGAGTGTCACGGGGCGGCGAGCTTCACAGGCACTGGGCCTTCTTCACAGGTACTGGCCTTGCTTCATATCGCCAGATGAGGGCCCCGCCTTGCGCCACACTCTAGTGCCATCAACGACGACCGGAAACTAGGACACCGCCGATGGGGTAGAGCGGTCGCCAGCGGTTCCCCCGACGACCACGGGTCCTCCGCCTGGGGCAGGCCCTGGGGCACCTCCCCAGCGGAGGGCCTACCTCCTGAGAACACCTTGCTCCGAACGCCGCGGTGGTGATGTCGAATCCCTGCCCCTCTCCTGCAGCCCCCTGCGTCCTCCTCCCGAGGGGTAGGAGGCTGTGGGAGCGGGGCAGCTGCCTGCTGCGGCAACCTGCACCTCCTGCGATCCATGGTTAGCGTATGCCTGTTGAAGAATTAGCGGTACCCGATAATCGCTGCTTCTAGCGTGCCCAGTGGGACCGTCCCAAGACTCCTGGAAGGGCTCAGCTTCTGGCGCCTCGTCCCCCCGGCTCGGGCTGAGGAGCGAGCCTGGCTCGCCCTCGTGTGAGAGTCCTTGATCCATCATGAGGGGCACGTATTCCTCTGGCGCCGCCACCCCGAAGGCCACGCCGTAGTGCTCTGCGCACCACGCGGTCCTGCATGACGCGCCTACCGCGGGGTGGCAGCGCGACTGTCCACTGAGGCCACGGGTCGCGTCGAGCCCTTCTTCTTCACGGACCAGGAGCGGGGGTTGCGCCGCCGCCGGTCCGGTGCTGACAGCCTCGCTGGTGTTGGTGTAGCCTTGGAGCCCGCGGGCGCACGCGGGGCCCCCGCGCAGGCCGCCCTGGGTTGGAGACGGGAGCTGGGTGTAGAAGGGGTGAGCCCCCGAGGCGGCGAAGCCCAGGAGCTCTGCCACCCGCTCTAGTAGCACGTCGCGGCCGCCCTCCAGCAGTCTGCACTGCAGCAGCTCTCGAGCCACCGTGAGCGCGGCCCTCGAGTTCGCTTGCTCCCGGCGGGTGTACGGTGTTGTGGTCGCGGCGTGATTGGAGGCCCTTGCTGCCGACCGCGCCTGCCGCGGTGTGAGAGCTTTCGAAGCCTGTCGGCGTCGCCCGCGGCCCGCAGCGCCCTGCGGACCGCGAACAGCCTGGGGCACGGGGTCGCCTGAGGCGAGCGGCTCTGTGCGGGCGGGCCACGCCGCCCATGGGTCTGGGTTGCCCTCCTGGTCGCCGAGCATGGTGATGACGGTGCGACGGGGCACGTAGCGGTGGAAGACGAATTCCGGCGCACCCCTACCTGGCGCGCCAAATGTCGAATTTTGGGTTCCGGCAGACCCTTGAGGTTCGAACACTGGGGTGCAAGCGGAGATTTCGCCTCCTACCTTCCTGCACCCCTCCACTGTGCTAGGATCTAAACTCAGGAAAGAACAACACAAGAGACACAGGGTTTATACTGGTTCGGTCCACCGTTGTGGTGTAATACCCTACTACAGTGTGTGGTGTGTGGATTGCCTCTTGGGCTGGTGATGAGGAACAATACAAGGAAGAACAGCCTCGCGAGGGTCTGTTCTTGGCTGAGGCAATGAACTGCTGGGAGGAGTTCAACCACCTTTCTCTCTCTCTCTCTCTTTGACCTCCTTTGGCCGACCCTTCTAACGAGCCTCTTTCTCCCTATCTCTTTTTCGCCCCCCTCTCCTATGTGGGTGGCTGGTCCTATTTATAGAGGGCCTGGTCCTCTTCCCAAATATTGAGCGGGAAGGGAGCCAACAATGGCGGGCTAATTTGAAGGGGGACAGCAAGTATCAGCTATCCTGACAAAAGCGGTCTTCGCCTGCGCAAAGCTCTGGTGATGATGCCGTCTTGGGCTCCACGGTGACCTCGTCTCGTAGTCCTCCTGGTCTTGGTCTCGTTGCACCGAAATGGCAACCTTTGCCTGATGCCTCGGTACTCCGCGGCTGCGCTTGCCCCCTTTGCACCAAAGAGGAAAGGAGGACGCTGCGCGGGCTGGCACCCGCCTGGCGCCCTGGGTTGTCATGGCTTGCATCATGGGCAGCTCGTGAGGTACCCCGCCTCGATCTCTCCGCCTCCTCGTGAGCCAGCCTGACGAGGCCGTGCCTGAGGAAGCTTCGCGTCGTCCGCCTCGCGAGGCTTGGCCCCTCGCGAGGGTCTTGGGTTTGTGTTGATGAAGATGGGCCATGCTGGGCCCCCTTTTGAGCCATGCCGCAAGCCGCAGGCAGGAAAGTCTGGGGACCCCCGTTCCCAGAATGCCGACAGACAAGGTAACTAATTTAACGAGATATTACCTCATCTCTTATCCCAGTTCATCTGTCTCCTTTAATCACCCGGCAGAAATCGCCGTGAATTCATTTTTATTCGAGTTGATTTGAGGGTTTTCTTTCATTCATATAATGTATAGTGTGCCGACACTTCAGGACTTTGCGATCTCCGCCAGAGATTCCATCTCACCGTACCAGATTACTTGAGGACGCGCGCGGTATGTTCAATCTCACCCTAAATCGGTTGGCATGGCCTACTTTCCAGAACATATTCTAAATATTGCTACATTTGGATAAAAGGTGCCGCATGCACCATATACATCAAAGGGGATTTTTCCCCTCTTCTTTCTATATTAGGCAAATTAATGATGTATTGTTCTTTCGATTACTCTCATAATTCCATGACATCATGTTTACCCTATCTGTTTAATTATAGATTTTTGTCCTTCGATTTCAACTGATGTACAGTTCTTTCAATTTGGGCCCATATTTGCATGTTACTATATTTTCTTTAACAATCCTACCATTGCAGAACATCCCTTGCTATGCAACATATTATGTAGTGCACAATTTTTCCCTTTACATAGATGAAGGCTCCACAGATGTCATACTGCACACAAAACCATTGCTACTATAAGACTTGATGAACATGGTGACTCCTATTTTGGCACTGGCTTTTGGAAAGAAATTGCAAAGTTTTATGTAATGAAAGCTAGCACTAAAATTTCACTGCACATAAAAGGGCCTGGTCATGAGATATATGCTATCTTCCCCGACAAAATCATCCGTCCAGACTTTGTTCGAAGTAAGTTTTATTTTCAACTATCTGCATGTTAACTTACCCAGCAATGTCAAATGAATTGTGTAGTATTTAAGCAACCAATTGTTATTCCCTTTTCTTACTATATTCCTACCTAATAACTTGTAGTTACCAATACACTTTTATATTGCCCTGTTTTAACTAAATATTCCCTGTACTCCCATTTCTATCAGAAAGCGCCGTTGACAAGGGGACTCCGGAGGTGGAGAACGGGGTTGCCAACAAGCGGAGGCGGGGCGAGCTAGAACCGCAAGCGACTCCAGCAGGCCTAGACTTCATCAGCAGCATCCCCGATGATATGTTGAGAGTCATCATCTCCCTCCTCCCAATCAAATATGGGGCACGGACAACCGTCCTTTCCCGGCGGTAGCGCCCACTATGGAACTCCAGCCCTCTCAACCTCATCGACACCCACGAGCTCTGCCATGGCTATCGCAAAAGCTTGGATGCATTCTCCAAGATCCTCGGCAGTCACCTTGGCCCAACCAAAGGCCTTAGAATGGGCAAGTTCCATTCCAACGGCAAGGACCGAGCCAAGCTTGACGACTGGTTCCGATCCCCAGCCCTAGATCAGCTCAAGGAGCTCACTTTTGATGATGGGCATATGCGGTCGCTGCCAACGTCTGCACTCCGCCTCGCGCCCACGCTGCACGTCGCCAAGTTCAGGAACTGCATTCCCCCCCCCCTTAATGACGCGCCCACTCTTATTCTACCACAACTGAAGCACCTCGAGCTCGTCGTTGTCTACCTCTCAAACGGTGACATGGAGCGCCTGCTCCGTGGATGTACGGCACTCGAGTACCTTCGTCTTCAGGCGATCAATGGGTTGAGTACCTCCACATCACCTCCATGATTCTCCGGACTATTTATGTGTGTTGCTGGTATGGCAGGAAGACATCACAAGATGTGTACCACGGTATGGTCATTGAGGATACACCTGCACTTGAGAGATTACTTGTAGTTGATCAAGAAGGTCCAAAAAGAATCAATGTCATTTCTCGCCGAAATTGACAGTGGTGGGCTACTCGTCTCACAAATACTCCGAACTTGTTATTAGATCCACACCAGTTTAGGTACAACAGCCGCCTTCTACATCTCCTTCTACAAATTAACATTATTTCTAATTTTGAAGATGTTTGTTCATCTATCATTCAGAAAATGAATCTAACAAGCTTGACCCCGAAACTTCGCACAGTGAAGGTCTTGGCACTAGAATCTATCGGCCCCAACCTAGAGCAAGTTGTCAGTTTCCTGAGATGCTTTCCGTGCCTGGAGAAGCTATATATCGAGGTGATATTCCTTTCCTGTTAAATGTTAACCATAAAGGAGTTCAAGTTTTCTTAGGGAACTTTTCATCCACTCCATCCTCTTGTGAAGAAGGCTACATTTTTCTAGAATGTAATCAAATGCCCATGTTAATCATGTCGGATCGAAGATGGCATGTTAGTGCATTTTACAAATCCTGCAAACCAAATAGGCCTATAGTAATGTTCAAAACTGCACGTAGGCACTAACACGTTTTCTTCTTTTGCAGGTAAGATTAGGCCCAGTGGTGGATAATGTCATACAATATAACAATCACGTCGAATGCCTAGATCTACATCTCTTAGAAATTACTTTGAACTCCTACCGAGGGACCTTACCAGATATTATACTCGCCAAGTTCTTTGTTCTCAGAGCAAGGGTGCTGAAGGAAATGAGGTTTGCCCTACATTTATTTTGCAAAAATGAATGGTTTGTTGATCAGCGTCGGCGACTGCAGCAGAATGGAGTAGGCTCCAAAAATACTAAATTTCATTTTGGAACTTCAAATGACAGAGTAATCGGAAGTCATCATGTCGACCCCATACATGACTTCTTAGTGGCTGACCCCTTTGCAAAAATTGTGAGGTTTCGGAACCAAACTTAGAAATGGTGATATTAGTTTGAACCTCTCTGATATCCATGTTCAGCGGATCAGCGCGAGCATTTGCAGCTGATGAGCTGGGTTTCATTTCTAATATTAGTTTGAACCTTGTAATCTTTGAATTTGAGCCATATAACTCTGAAATTTGAACCTTGTAACATTTCGAGCTTTTGTGGTACAATCGTTGAAATGGCATCGTATGAGACTTGTATACAGCTAACACTATTTTGACCTTAATATGCAATGGTCTTAGATTTTATTAACCATTCTCGAATCACTTTACCTTGTCGATCTCACATCACACGATCTGTATTGCTAACTCGACTGCGATCTTCGACATTATTGCACACAGTTGGTTTCTTCCACCGTGTGCACTGTAGAGTGCAGAATTGCTTATCGCACTCGAGTGTCCATTATCACCCTTCTGTGTAACTTTGACCTCATCACCCACGGGTAAACTTATGATCGAAGTCATTCCACACACTTCATTTTTACAAAACTTTTTGCCAATAAACGCCCACGATTTGTCCCTCTTCTAGCTGACGCATGGCCAAACTAGCCGAGCGGGAAGCTTGCGTGGTAAGCAACGCGGTAAAGCGGGAACAGGCTCACCGACGATGCATTTGGCGCCTCTTCGAGCCCACGCGTGCGGTGCGGTGTTGTCAAGCGTGCACTGGAATCCTCCGCTATGAACGCCCTGACATGACGTGACGATTACAGGTCGGTCGGCCCCCATTTATTACAGCGGCCATTTAACCCTTGTGTCTCTTCAACCTTTCGATCGCGCTGATGTCTACTACACAACCTTCTTCTTGTAGACATTGTTGGGCCTCCAAGTGCAGAGGTTTGTAGGACAGTAGCAAATTTCCCTCAAGTGGATGACCTAAGGTTTATCAATCCGTGGGAGACGTAGGATGAAGATGGTCTCTCTCAAGCAACCCTGCAACCAAATAACAAAGAGTCTCTTGTGTCCCCAACACACCAAATAGAATGGTAAATTGTATAGGTGCACTAGTTCGGCGAAGAGATGGTGATACAAGTGCAATATGGAGGGTAGATATAGGTTTTTATAATATGAAAATATAAAAACAGCAATGTAACTAATGATAAAAGTGAGCGAAAACGGTATTGCAATGCGTTGAAACAAGGCCTAGAGTTCATACTTTCACTAGTGCAAGTTCTCTCAACAAGGATAACATAATTAGATCATATAACTATCCCTCAACATGCAACAAAGAGTCACTCCAAAGTCACTAATAGCGAAGAACAAACGAAGAGATTATTGTAGGGTAATATAACACCTCAAAGTTATCCTTTCTGATCGATCTATTCAAGAGTTTGTAGTAAAATAACACGAAGCTATTCTTTCCGTTCAATCCATCATAGAGTTCGTACTAGAATAACACCTTAAGACACAAATCAACCAAAACCCTAATGTCACCTAGATACTCCAATGTCACCTCAAGTATCCGTGGGTATGGTTATACGATATGCATCACACAATCTCAGATTCACCTATTCAACCAACACAAAGAACTTCAAAGAGTACCCCAAAGTTTCTATCGGAGAGTCAAGACGAAAACATGTGCCAACCCCTATGCATAAGTTCACGAGGTCACGGAACTCGCAAGTTGATCACCAAAACATACATCAAGTGGATCACGTGAATATCCCATTGTCACCACAGATAAGCACATGCAAGACATACATCAAGTGTTCTCAAATCCTTAAAGAGTCAATCCGATAAGATAACTTCAAAGGGAAAACTCAATCCATTACAAGAGAGTAGAGGGGAGAAACATCATAAGATCCAACTATAATAGCAAAGCTCGCGATACATCAAGATCATGCTGAATCAAGAACACGAGAGAGAGAGAGATCAAGCACATAGTTGCTGGTACATACCCTTAGCCCCGAGGGTGAACTACTCCCTCCTCATCATGGAGAGCGCCGGGATGATGAAGATGGCCACCGGAGAGGGATTTCCCCCTCCGACAGTGTGCCGGAAAGGGTCTATATTGGTTTTCGGTGGCTACGGAGGCTTGCGGCGGCAGAACTCCCGATCTAGGTTATTTTTTGGAGGTTTCTGTATTTATAGGGATTTTTGGCGTCGGGAACAAGTCAGGGGGTCCCCTAGTCGTCCACGAGATAGGGCGGTGCACCCAGGGGAGTAGGGCGTGCCCCCCACCCTCATGGATGGCCCAGGACTCTTCTGGCCTAACTCTTTTACTCCGGGGGCTTCTTTGGGTCCATAAAAAATCATCAAAAATTCGCACGTCAATTGGACTTCGTTTGGTATTCCTTTTCTGTAAAACTCAAAAACAGGGAAAAAACAGAAACTGGTACTGGGCTCTAGGTTAATAGGTTAGTCCCAAAAATCATATAAAATAGCATATAAATGCATATAAAACATCCTAGATGGATAACATAATAGCATGGAAAAATCAAAAATTATAGATACATTGGATACGTATCACGCGCCCCACCATTACAAGAAGCACACCCATAAAGAGAAATTCTTAGAGGGTATCCTGCGCGGCTCCAATGGCCCTCCGAGCGGCTGCCGATGATGAGCAGCAGTTCACCATGCGTGCCGTGGTGGACACCCACAGAAGGTGATACGTCCATTTTGCATCATGCTTTTATATCGATATTTATTGCATTATGCACTATAATTACACATTATGTCACAATACGTATGCCTATTCTCTCTTATTTTACAAGGTTTACACGAAGAGGGAAAATGCCGGCAGCTGGAAAAGGAGCAAATATTAGAGACCTATTCTACAGAACCCCAAAAGTCCAGAAACTCCACGGAAGTCAGTTTCAGAATATATAAAAAATATTGGGCGAAGGAAGCACCAGATGGGGCCACCCACCATCCACGAGGGTGGGGGGCGCGCCCTACCCCCCTGGGCGCGCCCCCTGCCTCGTGGGCCCCCTGGCAGGCCTCCCATGCCCATCTTTGGCTATATGAGGTCTTTTTCCCTGGAAAAAAATCATAAGCAAGCTTACGGGACGAAACTCCGCCGCCACAAGGCGGAACCTTGGCGGAACCAATCTAGGACTCTGACGGAGCTGTTCTGCCGGGGAAACATCCCTCCGGGAGGGGGAAATCATCACCATCATCATCACCATCGATCCTCTCATCGGGAGGGGGTCAATCTCCATCAACATCTTCACTAGCACCATCTCATCTCAAACCCTAGTTCATCTCTTGTATCCAATCTTTGCCTCAAAACCTCAGATTGGTACCTGTGGGTTGCTAGTAGTGTTGATTACTCCTTGTAGTTGATGCTAGTTGGTTGGTGGAAGATCATATGTTCAGATCCTTTATGCATATTAATACCCCTCTGATTTTGAACATGAATATGCTTTGTGAGTAGTTATGTTTGTTCTTGAGAACATGGGAGAAGTCTTGCTATAAGTAGTCATGTGAATTTGGTATTCGTTCAATATTTTGATGAGATGTATGCTGTCTTTCCTCTAGTGGTGTCGTGTGAACGTCGACTACATGACACTTCACCATTTTTTGGGCCTAGGGGAAGGTATTGGGAAGTAATAAGTAGATGATGGGTCGCTAGAGTGACAGAAGCTTAAACCCTAGTTTATGTGTTGCTTCGTAAGGGGCTGATTTGGATCCATATGTTTCATGCTATGGTTAGGTTTACCTTAATACTTCTTTTGTAGTTGCGGATGCTTGCGAGAGGGGTTAATCATAAGTGGGATGCTTGTCCAAGGAAGGGAAGTACCCAAGCACCGGTCCACCCACATATCAAATTATCAAAGTAACGAACGTGAATCATATGAACGTGATGAAAACTAGCTTGACGCCAATTCCCATGTGTCCTCGGGAGCGTTTTCCTTTATGTAAGAGTTTGTCCAGGCTTGTCCTTTGCTACAAAAAGGATTGGGCCGTCTTGCTGCACCTTATTTACTTTTGTTACTTGTTACCCGTTACAAATTACCTTATCACAAAACTACCTATTACCGGTAATTTCAGTGCTTGCAGAGAATACCTTACTGAATACTGCTTATCATTTCCTTCTACTCCTCGTTGGGTTCGACACTCTTACTTATCGAAAGGACTACGATAGATCCTCTATACTTGTGGGTCATCAAGACTCTTTTCTAGCGCCGTTGTCGGGGAGTGAAGCGCCTTTGGTAGGTGGAATTTGGTAAGGAAAAATTTATATAGTGTGCTGAAATTTACTGTCACTTGTTACTATGGAAAGTAATCCTTTGAGGGGCTTGTTCGGGGTATCTTCACCCTGACCAGTAGAGAAAAGAGTTGCTCCTCAATCTACTGAACCTACTGAAAATGTTTACTTTGAAATTCCTTCGGGTATGATAGAGAAACTGCTAGCTAAACCTTTTACAGGAGATGGAACATTGCATCCCGATTTGCACTTAATCTATGTGGATGAAGTTTGTGGAGTATTTAGCTTGCAGGTATGCCGGAGGATGTTATCAAAAAGAAGCTCTTACCTTTATCTTCAAAGGGAAAGGCATTGACATGGTTTAGGCTATGTGATGATATGGGATCATGGAACTACAACCAATTGAAACTAGAATTTCATCATAAGTTTTTATCCTATGCATCTTGTTCATCGTGATCGTAATTATATATATAATTTTTGGCCTCGTGAAGGAGAAATCGCCGCTCAAGCTTGGAGGAGGCTTAAGTCAATGTTATATTCATGCCCCAATCATGAGCTCTCAAGAGAAATTGTTTACAAAAAATTTATGCTCGGCTTTCTCTCAATAATCGCTCCATGCTTGATACTTCTTGTACTGGTTCTTTTATGATCAAGACTATTGAATTCAAATGGGATTCATTGGAAATAATTAAACGCAACTATGAAGATTGGGACCTCGACGAAGGTAAGGAGTCGGGTATAACCCCTAAGTTTGATTGTGTTAAATCTTTAATGGATACTGATGTTTTCCGTGAATTTAGCACTAAATATGGACTTGACTCTGAGATAGTAGCTTCTTTCTGTGAATCCTTTGCTACTCATGTTGATCTCCCTAAGGAGAATTGGTTTAAATATAATCCTCCCATTGAAGTAAAATTAGTTGAACCTATTAGATTTGAAGAAAAGACTATCACTTATAATGTTGATCCTATTGTTCCTACCGCTTATATTGAGAAACTACCTTTCCCTGTTAGAATAAAGGATCATGCTAAAGCTTCAACTGTGGTTCGTAAGAGTAATGCTAAAACACCTACACCTCCTAAGAAAACTAAAGTTGAACCTAGTGTTTCTATGGTTAAAGATCTCTCGGCCGATAATATTGATGGGCATGTTATTTACTTCTGTGATGAAGCCGCTAGAATTGCTAGACCCGATACTAAAAATAAACATAGACCTGTTGTAGGCATGCCTGTTATTTCTATTGAAATAGGAGATCATTACTATCATGGCTTATGCGATATGGGTGCTAGTGCAAGTGCAATACCTCATTCCTTGTACAAAGAAATTATGCATGATATTGCACCTGCTGAGATAGAAGTGATAGATGTTACAATTAAGCTTGCCAATAGAGATACTATTTCACCTATTGGGATTGTTAGAGATGTTGAAGTCTTGTGTGGGAAAGTTAAATATCCTGTTGATTTTCTTGTTCTTGGTTCCCCACAAGATGACTTTTGTCCCATTATATTTGGTAGACCCTTCTTGAATATTGTTAATGCTAAGATAGACTGCAAAAAGGATATTGTGTCTATTGGTTTAGGAGATATATCTCATGAATTTAACTTTGCTAAATGTCGTAGACAACCCCATGATAAAGAATTTCCTAGTAAAGATGAAATTATTGGTCTTGCTTCTATTGTCGTGCCTCCTAATGATCCTTTAGAACAATATTTGCTAGACCATGAAAATGATATGTTTATGAATGAAAGAAGGGAAATAGATGAAGTACTCTTTAAACAGTGACCTATTTTGAAACACAATTTGCCTGTTGAAATCTTAGGGGATCCTCCTCCACCCAAGGGAGATCCCGTGTTTGAGCTTAAACCATTACCTGATACTCTTATATATGCTTATCTTGATGAAAAGAAGATATATCCTATTATTATTAGTGCTAACCTTTCAGAGCAAGAAGAAGAGAGATTATTAAAAGCTTTGAAGAAGCACCGCGCTGTATATACTCTTGATGATCTTAAGGTCATTAGTCCCACTCTATGCCAGCAAAAAATAAAATTGGAGAAAGACGCTAAACCGGTTGTTGATCACCAACGACGGTCAAATCCTAAGATGAAAGAAGTGGTAAGAAAAGAAATACTAAAGCTTCTGGAGCCAGGTATAATTTATCCCGTTGCTGATAGTCAGTGGGTAAGTCATGTCCATTGTGTCCCTAAGAAGGGAGGCATTACTGTTGTTCCTAATGATAAAGATGAATTCATCCCACAAAGAATTGTTACAGGCTATAGAATGGTAATTGACTTCCGCAAATTAAATAAAGCTACTAAAAAGGATCATTACCCTTTACCTTTTATTGATCAAATGCTAGAAAGATTATCTAAACATACACATTTTTGCTTTCTAGATGGTTATTCTGGTTTCTCTCAAATACCTGTGTCAAAAGAGGATCGGGAAAAGACCACTTTTACTTGCCCTTTTGGTACTTTTGCTTATAGAGTTATGCCTTTTGGTTTATGTAATGCACCTGCTACCTTTCAAAGATGCATGACTGCTATATTCTCTGACTTTTGTGAAAAGATAGTTGAGGTTTTCATGGATGAATTTTCTGTATATGGAACTTATTTTGATGATTGCTTAAGCAACCTTGATCGAGTTTTGCAGAGATGTGAAGAAACTAATCTTGTCTTGAATTGGGAGAAGTGCCACTTTATGGTTAATGAAGGCATTGTCTTGGGGCATAAAATTTCTGAAAGAGGTATTGAAGTTGATAAAGCTAAAGTTGATGCTATTGAAAAGATGGCATGTCCTAAGGACATTAAAGGTATAAGAATTTTCCTTGGTCATGCGGGTTTTTATAGGAGGTTCATTAAAGACTTCTCGAAAATTTCCAGGCCTCTGACTAATCTCTTACAAAAAGATGTTCCTTTTGTCTTTGATGATGATTGTGTAGAAGCATTTGAAATAGTTAAGAAAGCTTTGATTTCTACACCTATTGTTCAGCCTCCTGATTGGAATTTACCCTTTGAAATTATGTGTGATGCTAGTGATTATGCTGTAGGGGCTGCTCTAGGACAAAGAGTTTATAAGAAATTAAATGTTATCCAATATGCTAGTAAAACTCTAGACAGTGCCCAGAGAAATTATGCTACTACTGAAAAGGAATTTTTAGTTGTTGTATTTGCTTGTGGTAAGTTCAGACCTTATATTGTTGATTCTAAAGTAACTGTTCACACTGATCAAGCTGCTATTAAATACCTTATGGAAAAGCAAGATGCTAAACCTAGACTTATTAGATGGGTTCTCCTACTACAAGAATTTGATTTGCAAATTATTGATAGAAAGGGAGCTGAGAACCCTGTTGCATACAACTTGTCTAGGTTAGAGAATGTTCTTGATGACCCACTACCTATTGATGATAGCTTTCCTGATGAACTGTCGTAAATGCTTCTCGTACTGCTCCATGGTATGCTGATTATGCTAATTACATTGTTGCTAAATTTATACCACCTAGTTCCACTTACCAACAAAAGAAAAAGTTTTTCTATGATTTAAGACATTACTTCTGGCATGACCCACACCTTTATAAATAAGGAGTAGATGGGGTTATTAGACATTGTGTACCTGAGCATGAACAAGAACAGATCTTACGCAAGTGTCACTCCGAGGCTTATGGAGGACACCATGCTAGACATAGAACTGCACATAAGGTATTGCAATCCAGATTTTATTGGCCTACTCTCTTCAAAGATGCACGTAAGTTTGTATTGTCTTGTGATGAATGTCAAAGAATTGGTAATATTAGTAGACGTCAAGAAATGCCTTTGAATTATACACTTCTTATTGAACCATTTGATGTTTGGGGCTTTGATTATATGGGACCGTTTCCTTCCTCTAATGGGTATACACATATTTTAGTTGTTGTTGATTACATTACTAAGTGGGTAGAAGCTATTCCAACTAGTAGTGCTGATCATAACACCTCTATTAGGATGCTTAAAGAAGTTATTTTTCCGAGGTTTGGAGTCCCTAGATACTTTGACTGACAGTGGTTCACATTTTATTCATGGTGCTTTTCGTAAAATGCTTGCTAAGTATGATGTTAATCATACAATTGCATCTCCATATCATCCACAGTCTAGTGGTCAAGTAGAACTGAGCAATAGAGAGCTTAAATTAATTTTGCAAAAGACTGTTAATAGATCTAGAAAGAATTGGTCCAAGAAACTTGATGATGCATTATGGGCATATAGAACTTCATATAAAAATCCTATGGGTATGTCTCCATATAAAATGGTTTATGGAAAAGCATGTCATTTACCTCTCGAACTACAACATAAGGCATATTGGGCCATTAAAGAGCTCAATTATGATTTCAAACTTGCCGGCGAGAAGAGACTATTTGACATTAGCTCACTTGATGAGTGGAGAACCCAGGCCTATGAGAATGCCAAACTGTTTAAAGAAAAAGTTACAAGATGGCATGACAAAAGGATACAAAAACATGAGTTTAATGTAGGTGATTATGTATTGTTATACAACTCTCGTTTAAGATTTTTTGCAGGCAAACTCCTCTCTAAATGGGAAGGTCCTTATGTTATCGAGGAGGTCTATCATTCCGGTGCCATAAAAATCAACAACTTCGAGGGCACAAATCTGAGGGTGGTGAACGGTCAAAGAATCAAACAATATATCTTAGGTAATCCTATAAATGTTGAAACTAATGTTATTGAAACTGTAACCCTGGAGGAGTATATAAGGGACACCTTCCAGAACGTTTCAGCCTCCGAAAAGGAATAGGTATGTGGTACGGTAAGTAAACCGACTCCAAAATAGTTCTAATAGCAATTTTTCTCCGTTTTGGAATATTTAAGAAAATAGGAAAATAAGAAGCAATCCGGAAAGGACACGAGGCATCCACGAGGGTGGAGGGCGCCCCCCCTGCCTCGTGGGCACCTCATGTGCTCTCCGGACTCCGTTTTCTTGTGTGATACTTCTTTTGGTCGGTAGAAATTCATTATATAATCTCCTGAAGGTTTTGACCACCGTATCACGCAAATATCTTTTGTCTTTGTTTCGATCAGGTGCCCCCAAGGACAAGTTCTTCGAGAAGGTCATCAACCCCTACCTCACGGAGGTGCTGCAACACTGTCAAACCATTGAGATGCGTGAGGGGTTGCTACACATCCGCGATGTTTAGGGACCAACGAGGACCGGAAGCATGGAGACAAGACTCAAAGCAATGGAGCAACAAGTTTTCAAGTGCCAGGAGATGGTGGAACGTGGACTCGACACCAACCTAGATGCCAGGAACATCGGGGAGACCATCTTCAAGCTTCACGAGAAAATCGAGCATCTCCAAGCCCGGATCTATGACCTGCAAAACCAAAATTGTGAGTATGAATATATATTCAAGAGGATGAGTTTGGCTGCAAATTCGAGGATCCCGGAGACTCAGTCATCCTTCTATGATGGTGAGCCTATGCCTTTTGGTAATATCTTTATCTAGTAGAATAAAGTTTTAGTATGATTTAGTTTTGAGTTTTGCTCTATGATCCTTCTATGTAATCGAGTCCATGAGCTATATATAATAAAGATTAGTGTTGAGTTGAGGGCTTGGTTATCTTGCTATGATCTTGAGGGAATAAAACAAAGAATAAAAAGAAATAAAGATATCATATTGATCTTGTGGAGAGTAATGACTTCACATATAAAGAGTATGATGAATAAAGGTTGCTGAGAGTTGACAAGCATAGTTTTGGTCATCGTTGCAATTAATAGGAAATAATAAATGAAGAAAGGTTTTCATATATATAAATATACTATCTTGGACATATTTTATGATTGTGAGCACTCATTAAAATATGACATGCTAGAAAGTTGATGTTGGACAAGGAAGACAACGTAATGGGTTATGTTTTCTTACATCCGAAATAAATTATATTGTCATGGATCATCCAACATGTTGAGCTTGCCTTTCCCCCTCATGCTAGCCAAATTCTTTGCACCAAGTAGAGATACTACTTGTGCTTCCAAATATCCTTAAACCCAGGTTTTCCATGAGAGTCCACCATATTTACCTATGGATTGAGTAAGATCCTTCAAGCAAGTTGTCATTGTTGCAAGCAATAAAAATTGCTCTCTAAATATGTATGATTTATTAGTGTGGAGAAAATAAGCTTTATACGATCTTGTGATGTTGAAGAAATAAAAGCGACAGACTGCATAATAAAGGTCCATATCACAAGTGTCAATATAAAGTGACGTTCTTTTGCATTAAGATTTCGTGCATCCAATCATAAAAACACATGACAACCTCTGCTTCCCTCTACGAAGGGCCTATCTTTTATTCTTGTCTTATACTTCATACAGGAGTCATGGTGATCTTCACCTTTCCTTTTTACATTTTATCCTTTGGCAAGCACTGTTTGTTGGAAATATCCTGATATATATAGCTAATTGGATGTGAGTTTTCATGAACTATTATTGTTGACATTACCCTTGAGGTAAAAGGTTGGGAAGCAAAACTATAATCCCCTATCTTTCTCTATGTCCGATTAAAACTTCATACCCATAAGTATTGCGTGAGTATTCAAAATTGTGAAAGACTAAATGATAGTTGAGTATGTGGACTTGCTAAAATGCTCTTATATTGACTCTTTCCGATATTATGATAAGTTGCAATTGCTTCAATGACTGAGATTATAGTTTGTTAGTTTTCAATGAAGTTTCTGATTCATACTTGAAATTGTGAATGAATTGTTACTTTAGCATAAAAAATCATATGACAATATATATATATATGTTGCTGTTATAAGAATGATCATGATGCCCTCATGTCCGTATCTTATTTTATTGACACCTCTATCTCTAAATATGTAAACATATCTTTCGATATCGGCTTCCGCTTGAGGACAAGTGCGGCCTAAGCTTGGGGGAGTTGATATGTCCATTTTGCATCATGCTTTTATATCGATATTTATTGCATTATGGGCTATTATTACACATTATGTCACAATACTTATGCCTATTCTCTCTTATTTTACAAGGTTTACACGAAGAGGGAGAATGTCGGCAGCTGGAATTCTGGGCTGGAAAAGGAGCAAATATTAGAGACCTATTCTGCACAACTCCAAAAGTCCTGAAACTCCACGAAAGTCAGTTTCAGAATAAAAAAATATTGGGCGAAGGAAGCACCAGATGGGGCCACCCACCATCCACGAGGGTGGGGGGCGCGCCCTACCCCCCTGGGCGCGCCCCCTGCCTCGTGGGCCCCCTGGCAGGCCTCCAGTGCCCATCTTTGGCTATATGAGGTCTTTTTCCCTGGAAAAAATCATAAGCAAGCTTACGGGACGAAACTCCGCCGCCACAAGGCGGAACCTTGGCGGAACCAATCTAGGACTCTGACGGAGCTGTTCTGCCGGGGAAACATCCCTCCGGGAGGGGGAAATCATCACCATCATCATCACCATCAATCATCTCATCAGGAGGGGGTCAATCTCCATCAACATCCTCACCAGCACCATCTCATCTCAAACCCTAGTTCATCTCTTGTATCCAATCTTTGCCTCAAAACCTCAGATTGGTACCTGTGGGTTGCTAGTAGTGTTGATTACTCCTTGTAGTTGATGCTAGTTTGTTTATTTGGTGGAAGATCATATGTTCAGATCCTTTATGCATATTAATACCCTTCTGATTTTGACCATGAATATGCTTTGTGAGTAGTTACTTTTGTTCCTGAGGACATGGGAGAAGTCTTGCTGTAAGTAGTCATGTGAATTTGGTATTCGTTCGATATTTTGATGAGATGTATGTTGTCTTTCCTCTAGTGGTGTCATGTGAACGTCGACTACATGACACTTCACCATTGTTTGGGTCTAGGGGAAGGCATTGGGCAGTAATAAGTAGATGATGGGTTGCTAGAGTGACAGAAGCTTAAACCCTAGTTTATGCGTTGCTTCGTAAGGGGCTGATTTGGATCCATATGTTTCATGCTATAGTTAGGTTTAACTTAATACTTCTTTTCTAGTTGCAGATGCTTGCAAGAGGGGTTAATCATAAGTGGGATGCTTGTCCAAGGAAGGGCAGTACCCAAGTGTAACACCCCGGATGTAACTTTCCCTATTTGTATCCAACTCTTGCCCTTTCCGGTGTTAAGTTATATTTATTTCTCGGGTTCGGGTCCTTGTCTCCGTGTGGGTTTTTCTTTTCCGTGCATCTCTTATCATGTCTTCTCGTGCATTGCATTTGCATACATGTTCATCTCATGCATTCGAGCATTTTCCCCGTTGTCCGTTTTGCATTCCGACGCTTCGTTCTCCTCCGGTGGCCATTTCTAGCTTTCTTTCGTGTGTGGGGATTAAACATTTCCGGATTGGACCGAGACTTGTCATGCGGCCTTGGTTTACTACCGGTAGACCGCCTGTCAAGTTTCGGGTCATTTGGACTTCGTTTGATACTCCAACGGTTAACCGAGGGACCAAAAAGGCCTCGTGTGTGTTGCAGCCCAACACCCCCCAAATTTGGCCCAAAACCCACTAAACTCTTCTCCATGTCCTAGAGCGTTCGATCACGATCGCGTGGGCGAAAACCGCACCTCATTTGGACTCTCCTAGCTCCCTCTATGCCTATATATACACCCCCCATTTCAGATCTCGTCTTCCTCCCCGTCCTCCTCGTTTTAAAAAAAAACAGCTCCACCGCGCCGACGGACGTGTCCGCCCCGGCCGGACAACGTCCGCCGCCGCCGCTTCCCGTCCAGTCCGCGCGCGCCACGTGGGCCGCGCCCACATCGCCGCCGCCGGGCCCGCCTGGCCCGCGCGCCGGCCCCCTTCCTCCTCCTCCCGGGCCAGAGGTGGCCGCCGCCACCGGCCTCCGCCGCCGCCCGTAGCTCCGGTGGCCGAAGCCACCGCCGCCGCCATCGCCGCCCGCCGCCGCCCCCGCCGGCGCCGCCGACCGCCGCCGCCGCCCCGGCCGGCGAGCCCCTCCTCTCCTCCGGCGTCTTTCTCCGGCGAGCGCGAACTCCAGCGCCGAGCTGCTACAGTGCCGCCGTGAACAGTGCCCGAAACCCTAGATCTGAGATCTAAAACTGAGGGTTGACTTTTTCCTCTCCCCCCCTTAATTTTTTGTGCAATCTTTGACTGCCCGTAACTTTGCGTCCGTAGCTCCGTTTTGGGCATATAATATATCAAAATCTTCGTCTCGACATGTACATCATTTCATTCCATTGCATAATTTGCATTTGATCTCATCTTGATGCCCTAAATGCTGTTAGAAGGAGGCTTCGTGAGTTAAACTGTAGATCCGTTAGTTCATCATGCACTTTTGTCATTTTTGCCATGTTTAATCCGTGCATGATATGCCTGTGCCCCTTTGGGATGGATTGTTAAGCATTTTGTCTTCTTTCCAGAGGTGCCACCCATGCATTTTTAGGATGTGTGTGTTGTCTTGTGCAAGCTTGCGAAGAGAGGTACCTGAGATTGCTGATTTCAGGGACTTAGTGATTTTCACTAAGTCTGGGATATTTTAGTTCGTGATGCTATATGTCCAGCTTGTTTCCTAGTGATCCGTGCCTCTTTTGAGCACGATCAGTAAGGGAGTTTTGATATTTATGTTATGCTCTATCCATCCATGTCTTTGTTTGCATATGTGGAGTGCTCTAGGTTGACTCAATCGAGCTCAACTTTTGCTTCGTTGTTAATCTGGGCAGATCGTCAACTTGTTTGCGATTTTGCCGATGCTACCGTTAGTGTTCCATGCATGCTATGCCTTTGTTCTTGCCATGTGTAGCTAGAATATTGTGTCTTCTTTCTGGATATATGATTGCCTTGCCATGACTTGCACCGTAGTGAGTGCATCGAGCTCATTTACATGCCTTCGTGAGCTATAATTTCAGCATGTCTCAGTTTTCACTAAGTCTGAAAACTGATTGTGTTCGAGCTATGTTCGTGAGCTCGGTAGAGTATTTTGTGAACCCTTTTGACCCCAGGTCACTTTGGGTCTTTTGTTAAGCTTGTTGAGTACCTCCATGCCATGTTCTTACTTGTCATGTCCAGGTTATATATCATGTTGTTTTGCTGCTCCGAAGAGGGCTTCGTGATCTGAAATTTCAGGCTAGTGTTAATTTCACTAAGTCTGGAATCTGTTTTGCATATTCATTTTTGCCATGCTTGTTTGAACCTCTTAATCGATGAATTTGCCTATGGCTGAGTGCTAGTGTTTTATTAACCATCTTGTGTACATCACTGCCATGTATTTTGTTTTCATGTTTGGTGGCTGTAGCATGTTCATTTCGTTGCATTTAGATGCCTACTTGCTGTAAATCGCAGACCGGTGTCATATCTTAAAACGCTTGCCATTTCCAAACCGTAACTCCGATTCCAATGATCTTTATATCGTTTTCAAGAGATTTCATCCCCTCTATCCAGTGGCACACTTGGTTTTCCAAGTTGAGGCCAGGTTCATGCATTTCCTGTCATATCTTGCATTTTGCATCCCGCATCGCATCCCGCATAGCATATCATCATTTCCTCATATTGCTTGGTCTTGCACGTGGTTGATTGTATCCTTGTTGCTTGTTTGTATTGTTGGGTAGAGCCGGGAGACGAGTTCGCTACCGAGGAGCCCGTTGAGTTTGCTTGTGAGGATCCAGTCAACTCTGACAACTGTGCAGGCAAGATGATCATACCCTCAAAATCACTACTATCTTTGCTATGCTATTTTGCTCGCTCTTTTGCTTTGCCACTGCTACGATGCCTACCACTTGCTTGTCAGCCTCCCAATTGCATGATTGAACCTCTAACCTACCATTGTCCTAGCAAACCGTTGATTGGCTATGTTACCGCTTTGCTCAGCCCCTCTTATAGCGTTGCTAGTTGCAGGTGAAGATTGGAGCCGTTCCTATTGGAACATCTTTTATTTTGCTTGTTGGGATATCACTATATTGCTATGATATCTTAATGCATCTATATACTTGGTAAAGGGTGGAAGGCTCGGCCTCTCGCCTAGTGTTTTGTTCCACTCTTGCCGCCCTAGTTTCCGTCATATCGGTGTTATGTTCCCGGATTTTGCGTTCCTTACGCGGTTGGGTTATAATGGGAACCCCTTGATATTTCGCCTTGATTAAAGCTTTTCCAGCAATGCCCAACCTTGGTTTTACCATTTGCCACCTAGCCTTTTCTTTCCCTTGGGTTCTGCAGACTCAAGGGTCATCTTATTTTAACCCCCCCCCCCGGGCCAGTGGTCCTCTGAGTGTTGGTCCACCTGTCAGCTACCGGTGGCCACCAGGGGCAACTCTGGGCTGGCCTACCCGTACCTAAGACAATCTAAGTGTGCCCTGAGAAAGAGATATGTGCAGCTCCTATCGGGATTTGTCGGCACATTCGGGCGGTGTTGCTGGTCTTGTTTTAACCTGTCGAAGTGTCTTGAGTTACCGAGATGCCGAGTCTGATCGGAACGTCTTGGGAGGAGGTCTTTTCCTTCGTTGACCGTGAGAGCTTGTCATGGGCTAAGTTGGGACTCCCCTGCAGGGATTGAACTTTCGAAAGCCGTGCCCGCGGTTATGGGCAGATGGGAATTTGTTAATGTCCGGTTGTAGATAACTTAAACCTTAATTAATTATAACGAATCAACTGCGTGTGTTGCCGTGATGGCCTCTTCTCGGTGGAGTCCGGGAAGTGGACACGGTGTTGGAGTTATGCTTGCGCAGGTTGTTCCTCTAGTTTCTCGCTCGCGCCTTGCCTCCTCTTCTCGCTCTCTTTTGCGGATAAGTTAGCCACCACATATGCTAGTCGCTTGCTGCAGCTCCACATACTTGCCTTATCCTTCCTATAAGCTTAAATAGTTTTGATCGCGAGGGTGCGAGATTGCTGAGTCTCTGTGGCTCACAGTTACTATAATTCCAGATGCAGGTCCAGGTGATTCCGCTCCAGGTGTCGAGTACGAGCTCAAGTGGGAGTTCGACGAGGACTCTCAGCGTTATTATGTTTCCTTTCCCGACGATCAGTAGTGGTGCCTAGTTGGGGTTATCGATTCAGGGCCTTGTCGCATGTTGGGGGTCTTTTCTATTTTGGCACCGTAGTCGGGCCATGAGTGATTTGTATGATGGATGTTATTATGTACTCTGATGTGACGTGGCGAGTGTAAGCCAACTATGTTATCTTCCCCTTTATATTAATTATGTACAAGGGATGTGTGATGATTTCCTCACTTGCGACATTGCTTTCAATGCGGTTATGTCTCTAAGTCGTGCCTCGACACGTGGGAGCTATAGCCGCATCGAGGGCGTTACACCAAGCACCGGTCCACCCACATATCAAATTATCAAAGTAATGAACGCGAATCATATGAACGTGATGAAAACTTGCTTGACGATAATTCTCATGTGTCCTCGGGAGCGTTTTCCTTTATATAAGAGTTTGTCTAGGCTTGTCCTTTGCTACAAAAAGGATTGGGCCATCTTTCTGCACCTGATTTACTTTTGTTACTTGTTACCCGTTACAAATTACCTTATCACAAAACTATCTGTTACCGACAATTTCAGTGCTTGTAGAGAATACCTTACTGAAAACTGCTTATCATTTCCTTCTGCTCCTCGTTGGGTTCGACACTCTTACTTACCGAAAGTACTACGATAGATCCCCTATACTTGTGGGTCATTAGAAGGTTCATGTACCTCTCGGTAGTGTACACCAACGACCCGGTCTGGGTGGAGCACTCCATCCACATCATGGAGTTGTTGCTTGCCGCGGAGAAGCACAAGGTGGTCGGGTTCGACCTTGAGTACACCTACGCTCATGCCGGGTCTCGTCCCAAGGTCGTCGTCGCCTAGATGTGTGTGCGCCACCACATCCTCATCTACCACTACTGCCTGGCCACAAGGCCTTGCGAGCGTTTCGCCAGGTTTGTCAACAGCCCCAACTACATGTTCACTACGGTGGACATCACCAACGATGTAAAGGCGCTCGAGAATTCGGGCATCGCCTGCCAGAATCTTTTCGACATCTTGGGCCAATACAAGATCTGGGGCAGCAAGGAGCATGAGAAGGACTCACTGTTTCACCTCACCGAGGCCATCATCGACCCCTACTGAAGAGACATGAAGGATTCGTGCAACAAGGACAAGTGTGCCTGGCACTCCGCCTGGATGGAGAAACTCGGCAAAGCTCATGTCGTGTACGCGGCCAAGGAGGCGTACACGAGCTACGACATGTACAGGCGGATCGTTGACATGAGGAAGTGCCTCCTTCCCCAAAACGGCCAGGGATCCAACCGGAAGCAGAGCAATGGAAAGCGTCGTCGCAACAATAAGTAGATGATTAGATCTTCGTTTCTCCTACTTTAGCATGCATGTAATTGCTTGCTTTGGTGTGTGGAAATGTTATGTGTGTAGTCACTTGTGTAATTGTATGCTTAATTTGGTTATGCAATGCTGTGTTTTTAGGTATATATGTTGATACTCTGTAGATAGAGCGTAGATGTTGTGTGGACAAAGAAAATCACATCGCACACGGACTAAACAATGTAACCCGTCGGTGATGTTTTCATCAATCACTCACAATTGTATACTAGTAATCATTTGCTCACAACACACACGGCTTTTTAGCAGTAATTGTCTGTGTTGTTATCGGTCTTCACCCTTCCTTCTGCCATTGTTCGATCGTCTTCTCCATGGAGGGAAGTCTTATCCATGGAGGGAACAGGCCGGAAACGACCCCGTTATTCTTGACACGATCTGAATGATGACGCGGTGGAGGAACTCATTGATCGGTGCGACGTCATCACCTCGGCTAGTATGGCAGGTACGTTCAAGACCATTCTCGACTCAACTAATAACATCATTACAAGCAACCCAAGGGTCCAGGAGCGGTTTGATCTCCCCTATCTTGTTCGCCGTGACCCAGCTGACTGGCGCGGGGACAACGGAAGCCTCGCCTTGTGCAAGTTGATGCCGCTTGATAATGATACATGTGATGTTAAGATGACATCGCTTGAGGGAAAGGCTTGGGCAGGTGCAAATGAAGATTGGGTTGTTTATATTGGGTACAACTGCGAGTGGGAACTTGTCAATGTGTACACTAGTCACCGGGTTCCACTTCCAAAAATCTCAGACTGCCCAGAGGTTGAGCACACAGATGATCTACGTGAGTTCGAATACGATCATGGTAATTGTCATCTACAGAAGATAGCAATTTGTCGAGTTCCCAACCGCTCTTGGGATTACACGAACTATGAAGTTGTTGCTATCTTCAACAAGCCCGTTGCCTTCCTTACTTCCACGCCTCGATGGATATTGCTCAAAAATCAATTTCTGTACATGGATGAGTACTGTGATGCAATTCAATACGAAGGTCTTGTGTTTGCTGCCACCACTCGTGGCACTGTTTTTGCATGGAACCATCATGCTTTCCGTACGTTTTTCTTCCGCTGTAATTATAATTGTTTCATCCACATGCATGCGGGTTAGCTAGTTTCCCTTTACTAATTAATAACCTTCTTGTGTTTCCAAGGTCCCGTGAACATTTCACCACCTATACTTGAAAATTTTTATAACCAAGGGGGAGATGAAGATGCTGATGATCACGAGCATGAGGACGAGCATGACCCATATACTCAGTGGCGCCTGTCAACTTATTCCGATGGATCACTGAAAGTGCAACTATCCCTGGGTGGTTTTGGTAATTCCTAACAACATATAGCTTATTGAGCTAATGCTATTCCAAGATGAATATTTCAGGAAAGCTCAATGGTTTGCATGGCATGGATTAGAAAGTGGACCCTTCAAAATTCTAAGGATAAAAGATTGGCTAAAGCTCAAAGCACAAGACTCTACATTTTCTATTTTAGTGATCCAAGATCACATTGAGTCCATAGGAAAAGCCAATACTATTAAGAGGGGATGAGGTGTTGCCTAATGGCTTGCTTGATCAAAGTGCTTAGTGATATGCTCCAAAACCCTCAACTACTTTCTCACATCCACATATGTCCCAAACCAAATATCCAACTCGGCCCCACCGATTCTTTCTATCTGGCGCCACCGAGTTCAGTTGACATAGCCACCACCAGAAACCTTAGTCTTATCGGTCTCACCGATAGGGATCTCGGTCTCACCGAGATGGGATTGTAATCTCTCTGTTTCCCTTTGTAACGTTTCGATCAAACCGAGATGAGCAATCGGTCCCACCGAGATTGCAATGTAAACTCTCTGTTTCCCTTTCATAACACTTCGGTCCAACCGAGATGAGCGAATCAGTCCCACCGACTTTGCCTGAACAACTCTCTGCCAGTCCATTACCAAAATCGGTCTCACCGAGTTTGTGTAATTGATCTCACCGAGATTACATTATGCCCTAATCCTAACGAAATCGGTCCCACCAAGTTGACATGTTGGTCCCACCGAGAATCCTAACGTTCACATTTTGAACTAAATTGGTCTGACTGAGTTTCATGATTCGGTCCGAACGAGTTTGGTGATTTGTGTGTAACGGTTAGATATTGTGTGGAGGCTATTTATACCCCTCCACCCACTCTTCATTCATGGAGAGAGCCATCAGAACATGCCTACACTTCCAATACATATTTTTTGACAGAGAACCACCTACACTTGTGTTGAGGTCAAGATATTCCATTCCAACCACATAAATCTTGATCTCTACCCTTCCCCAAGTTGCTTTCCACTCAAATCTCCTTTCTACCAAATCCAATCCTATGAGAGAGAGTTGAGTGTTGGGGAGACTATCATTTTGAAGCACAAGAGCAAGGAGTTCATCATCAACACACCATTTGTTACTTCTTGGAGAGTGGTGTCTCCTAGATTGGCTAGGTGTCACTTGGGAGCCTCCGACAAGATTGTGGAGTTGAACCAAGGAGTTTGTAAGGGCAAGGAGATCGCCTACTTCATGAAGATCTACCCTAGTGAGGCAAGTCCTTCGTGGGCGACGCCCAAGGTGGGATAGACAAGGTTGCTTCTTCGTAGACCCTTCGTGGGTGGAGCCCTCCGTGCACTCGCGCAACCATTACCCTTCGTGGGTTGAAGTCTCCATCAACGTGGATGTATGATAGCACCACCTATCGGAACCATGGATAAAAAATCTCCGTGTCAACATTGCGCTTTCTCCCTCAAACTCATCTCTTTACCTTCATATGCAATTGTTTTACATTCCACTGCTATACTCTTAGAATTGCATGTGTAGGTTGATTGCTTGACTTGTGCTATGTTGCTAACATCTGCCGAGAACTAAAATTGGGAAAAGGCTAGATTTTTTATTTGGTCAAGTAGTCTAATCACCCCCCCTCTAGACATACTTTCGATCCTACAAGTGGTATCAGAGCTTTGGTCTCCATTTGCTTTGATTTCCATATCTTTTGGTGGTCATAGCCTTGGTTTCACAACCTAGGAGAGTATGGCGTCTTGTGAGGGAAATTACCACCATAGAGGTCCTTACTTCGATGGTACAAATTTTGCTAGTTGGAAGCATAAGATGAAAATGCATATTCTTGGACATAACCCCGTCGTTTGGGCTATTGTGTGTATTGGCTTGCAAGGTGAATTGTTTGATGAGAGATAACCAAACCATGAAGCTACCGCGGAAGAGTTGAATATGCTACAATACAATGCTCAAGCTTGTGATATTCTCTTCAATGGATTGTGCCCCGAAGAATTCAACAAAATCAGCTATCTTGAGAATGCAAAGGAAATTTGGGATACTTTGATTGATATGCACGAAGGTACCGACTCCATCAAGGAATCCAAATTGGATGTGCTTCAAAGTCAACTTGACAAGTTCAAAATGAAGGATGGTGAAGGTGTCGCTGAAATGTATTCTAGGCTTGCTCTCATCACAAATGAGATTGCCGGCTTAGGAAGTTAAGAGATGGCCGACAAATTCATCATCAAGAAGATCCTAGGAGCCTTGGTTGGAAAATATGATACCGTGTGCACATTGATCCAAATGATGCCCAATTACAAAGATCTCAAGCCAACGGAGGTCATTGGAAGAATTGTTGCTCATGAGATGTCACTCGAGGATAAGGAAGAGCTTCACAACAAGTCAAGTGGTGCTTACAAAGCCTCATGTGATGCTCCAACATCATCAAGCGAGAAACAAACCTTCAATGAAGAATTGAGTCTGATGGTAAAGAACTTCAACAAGTTCTACATGAGTAGAAGCAAAGAAAGAAGTCACAAGTCAAGGTCCTACAGTGACAAAAGATCTTCTAGTCGTGAGCGTAATTGCTACAATTGTGGAAGACCCAGACACTACTCCAATGAGTGTATGGCTCCCTACAAAAGAAGAGAAGATTCTCCCAAAAGAAGAAGTAGAAGAGAAAAATCACCACCAAGAGAAAGGAGGAGTAGAGATGATCGTTATGAACGAAAACCCTCTCGGAGAAGCAAGGATTCGAAAAGGAAAGAAAAGTCATCAAGGAGCTACACAAAAAGAAGACATCAAGCTCATGTTGGTGAATGGGTATCCGTCTCCGACTCCGACAATCACTCTGAAAGAAGTTATCACTCCGACTCCGAATATACTCAAGATGAAGGTGCTGCCGGTCTAGCACTTGTGTCAACCAACTCCTATGACATATTTGATTCACCAAATGAAGGAATTGGAAGGTGCTTCATGGACAAAGGTCCAAAGGTAACACATCCCGAGTATGTTGATTTCAATAGTGATGAAGATGATTTGCTAGGTGATGATGATTTACTTGTTGACAACTCTAGTGATGAAAACTATGATGAAACATCAATTAATCATGCTAATCAAGATAAAACGAATGATGATAAGAAGGCGATTGAGCGTCTAACTAAAGAACTAAACACTCTTAAGTTAGCTCATGAAACTACCTTGGAAAATCATCGAGAACTTTTAAAGACTCATGATAAGCTACGCTTTGAAAAGCTCAACCTTGAGCAAGAGGATGAGTTTTTAAAGGCAATCAATGATGATCTTCGCAAGAAAAGTTCTTCTTACATTGTCAAGCGTTTACTCTTGTCTACTTACATGCCACAAGTTAAATCTAGCAACAAGAGCAAGAAAGATTCTTCATCTAGTAGTAACAACAATCATGCTAAATCCAATATTGTTGCTTCTAATAGTTCTCTTGATTCCTCTAATGATTCTCTTAGCCAAGTTACACTTGAGCAAGAAAATAGCTTATTGAAGGGAATTATAGAGAAAGGTGTTTACAAGAGCCTTGCTGGGAGTAAGAAATTTGAGGAAATTGTACGCAAGCAAGGAAGACACCGGAAGAATCAAGGTGTTGGTTTTGAACGAAAGTTCAATGCCAATGGAGTTGAGTGGGAAGAAAATCAATACCCCAAGACGAAGTTTGTTCCTCAACAAGAGAAGTATGATCCTACTTATTTCAAAGGAACACAATCTCAAGATGATCTTCCACCACAAGACCACAAGCAAAAAGGCAAGGGCAAGCTTCAAGAGGAGATTGATGCATTCGAGGAAGCTCCCAAAACCTTGGTCAAGTGGGTTCCCAAGACTACATCAAGTTCTACTTCACCAAGTACAACTACAACTCCAAGGATTCCCATCAAGATGGTGTGGATCCTGAAGAAGAAGAACTAGAGAATTCTTGAGGGTGACTCCGCCAACATACTTCACTCTTATCATCTTGGCGAGGACAAGTGCAAACAACTTCCATATCATGCACTAGTTCAAGGAGTCACAAACCCTCATGTTGGTAAGACAAGGGACAAGGTAACCTAATGCTTCCATGGACATCATCTTCTGTACACATCACTCTATGTCTATGGATATCCTTGTTTGTTCCTTGTGGGACTAACCCATGTAGGTATTGAAAGTGCAACTCACTCCAAAGGATTGCTCCGAATGATCTACATCAACATTGAGCATCCACATCTTCAACACCTACATGAAGTCATCAGCAACAAAACCCAAGGTTAGTTGATCCCTCTTAGGGGGGGTATCACATCTAGGGGGAGCTTTACTCTAATCAATTGAGTTAAAGCAACTCTAATGGTGTGAGCACAACAATGCTTTATGTAAAAGTGGCAACCCCACTTGTGCTTAAACGATGAGTATGACCTATGATCAAATGTTCTCATTTGACTCCTAAGTCAATATACTCATATATAGATGACCTAGTCATCGCCAATTGCTTGATAGATGCTAGAGTGTTTGTGCATGCTTTGTCACATATTTCTTTTGCCATCTTATTGTGTGAGCATGTTGGTTGCATACTTTACCCACTCGAGGACATCCATTTGTTGCTTTGATTGTTTCTCCTTTTTATCTTTCGCCAAATGGATGGACAAGAATGCCTAAGAACTCCCTCTAGCTATCTATGCTTTTCTCGTCTCAAACTCTATTCATGCTACATCACAAAGTTTGAACAAGTTAGATTCGAACCACTCTATGTGAGGAGCACTCAGAGTTCCCGATTCGTCATAGACTTAAACTTCCAAATTCTCTTTGTGTATCTCGGTCTGGCCGATTCATCCTTTTCGGTCCTACCAAGATCACTTAGGTGATCTAGGTTTTCAATCTCGGTGCAACCAATTAGAACCTTCCGGTCACACCGAGTTGCAGTAACTGCCTGCAGTTTTGCATGTCGGTGCCACCGAGTCGTTCCACTCGGTCACACCGACAGGGTCAGGTTATATATATCGATGGGCCAAAATTTGGAAAAATTTCCGAACCTCCTCGCCCGCGCATAACCTACTCTGCCTCCTCGGGTCTCCGGATCGTCCTCTCGTCACCAGCGACCTCCCGCCACTGGTCTCTGCTGCCGTCAACAGAAATCTTCACCGCCGTTGCCGCCGTAGCAAGTTCGCCGCCGAACTAGGGTACAAACTTGATCTTTGTGCTAATCCATAACTCTGATTCTTAGCACATTGCTTTGCCATGATCTTTTCCACGATTGAAATCATCCTGTCCAGCGAAAACATCCTATAGATTAGTTTTGATTTGAAAATTTAGGGTTAGGTCTCCGCCGAATTCATCTCGGACCGACCGAGTTATAGAAATCGGTCTCACTGATTTTGGCCTAGGCTAGAGCGCACGCGTTTTCGGTCTGACCGAAAATTGCAAATCGGTGTGACCGAGTTCAATTCTCTGTGAAACCCTAGCAGTCTCGGTGCCACCGAACTATGACTCGGTCTGATCGAGTTCACTAGTTTAGGTTCCAAAAACTACGTCGGTATCACCGAGTTTACAAATCGGTAGATCCGAAATGCTTTTTGTGAAGAACTAAAACTAAGTTTTTAAGTCATCCTTGTTGCAAAACTCATGTACTTTGTGATACTCATCTACTCTACCTCATCTATAATCTATTCACAGGGTCTGCTGACAGTTTGCCTACATGATGTCTGACCAAAGTGATAGCCAGAACAAGTCTGAGGAGCAGGTTCAACTGAGTGAGGGCACTAGTCCCTCCAGTTCATTTGATGATGGCAGCAGGAGCACACCAAGTAACTTGCCAAAGGCAGCCACCAGAACAAGAAAGAAGAAGACCTCAGATTTAGAGGATGAGGATTATGTGGCTGTTGGGGAAGAAGTCAGCTCTAAGAAAAAGGTGCTGAAAAGGAGTATGGCTCAGCTGCTACAGTCAAGCCAGGGATGCATAAGAAGGCACCAGCAAAGAGAGTCCCCATGTCTAAGGCCAGAGCATCCACTGCTGAAACCTCCAAGCCATCTGAAGAGGCAGTTGGATAAGGCAAGAAAAGGAAGGAAAGGGTCAAGAAGACCACTGCCAGAGTGCTTGGATGATCATCAATTATGAGAGATGATGATGAAGAGGAAGAGGATGCTGCACCAGCACCCAAAGCTTAAAAGCTCATGGGAGATGCAATCAGATCAGGGGCTACTCCATCTAAGCCCAAAGCTGCTCCCAAGGGAGCTGCTCCAGCTCAGAAGCCCAAGAGAAGCACTAGAAACATTTCTGCTGAGGAAATGAACAAGGCCCCAGTGCCTGAAGCTGCTGAAGAAGATGAAACTCAAGTGCTAAGGAAGATGAAACCCAAGATCCCTGACCATGATGATGCACATCCAGTTGCAGAAAACATGAAAATCAGGAAGGATGCAGGATTGAGACTATGGAGAGAGTCTGATCCATATGCTATCAGGAGAAGAACTGTTGTGGACTACATGTTTCACACTAAGGAACAGCGGGACTTCTATGAGACAATGTTGCTTGACAAGAAGCCCATTATGTGTGATATGAGATGGGTAGAATGGGACTACATCCAGAAGAATGAAGATCACTATCCTAGAGTGTATGACAGTTTTAAGGCATGTGGAGTTGATGAATTCGTTGCACAAAAGCTCACCAAGTGGAATGATGAGCTGATCATACAGTTCTACTCCACTGCCCATTTCTATCCAGATGGGAAGATTATTTGGATGTCTAAGGCTACCAGGTACCAGTCATCTGTTGATGAATGGGCTCAGTTGATCAATGCCCCAAAAGAAAGTGAGGATGACTTGGATGTATATGCTGAGAAGAAGAAAGACCACGACACAATGGCCAACATGTATAAAGAGATCCCAGATGTTGCTTTGGATACACACAAGTTTGGATCTGTCCACTACTTGTTGTATGGTCTGCCTACCATAAACTGGATTCTGAGGCACACACTGCTACCCAAGTCAGGTGATCACAAGATGATCAGAGGACATGGTATAAACTTGCTGCACATATTTGATGTCCCACAGAAGTTCAAGGTCATGAGTTTGATTGTTGAGACAATCAAGAGGACTGCTGCTGACCAGAAGAGAAGTTGTGGGTATGCCCCACAAATTCAGGAGCTCATTAACTCAAAGATGGGCACAGGCACATATCTTTTGGATAAGGAGCACCTGCCCATATACCCTGATTTTGAAGACAACACCGTGGTGATGGATGAAAATGAACCATCTTCAGCTCAAGCACATGAGAAGAGAGAGAAGGCAAGGGCAGAGAAAGCAGCAAGGATGCCAACTGCTGAAGAGGCGTCTCAGGCCTTCTTGAAGACCAAGCAAGATCGGCTTGGATATCTGATTCAAGCTACACTGAGGATTGAGAAGGTCTTGGCCACCCTAACTCAGAACCAGGAGAGCTTGGAGAGGATTGTTGAGCAGAAGTTCTATGATCTGGATGTCAAGGTAACTGAGATCCAAACTACAGTTGAGCAGCTACAGGAGGAAGCCGAGGAGAAGAAGGGCAAGTCCACTACTGATGCTTTCAAGAGGGTGCCACGAGGTCCAAGGTCTGCTGCAGTGCCTGTGATAGAAACTTGAGCTTCAGTGTCAGCACCCACAGCCACAGCTCCAGTGCCACCTCCAGCACCCACTCCATCAGCTCCAACTACTTCATCGGAAGCCTTCGTCCTTGGAGTTCTCTCTACACCACCTCCCGAAGATCAAGCCTGAGAGTCATTTAGCACTATGCATTTTTGAACTTTTTGGTAACTTGTTGCCAAAGGGGGAGAAAAATGTATAGATCATAGGCTTCGAGAGAGAGTGGTGTTCTTTTTTATTTGTCTTGCTATTTTGGTTGAACTTCTTTATTGAGTGCTTGTGTGAGATACGTTATGTCCTTGTGAGATACTTGTTGATCATGTGATTGATCATATGCTACATTAATGTTTTGTTGAATGATGCTATCCTTTACATTCCTTATATGATCATTCACTTGCTTGGTGATGAGTGCATGCTTTTAATCTCTATCATTTTGAGCGCTCCACCAAGATATATGTGACATGGAAGAGTAACCCATGATCCTAATCGATTGTGCATTTGCATTCAAAAGCAAATTTTAAATAATGCACAAATTTAGGGGGAGCTCTTGCTTATCACATACTTCTCAAAGTGATGATGTCTTTTCAATCTTATTTATGATTTGTTAAAGATTTGATCTATATGTTGTCATCAATTACCAAAAAGGGGGAGATTGAAAGTGCAACTATCCTTGGGTGGTTTTGGTAATTCCTAACAACATATAGCTCATTGAGCTAATGCTATTCCAAGATGAATATTTCAGGAAAGCTCAATGGTTGGCATGTCATGGATTAGAAAGTGGACCCTTCAAAATGCTAAGGATAAAAGATTGGCTCAAGCTCAAAGCACAAGACTCCACATATTCTATTTTAGTGATCCAAGATCACATTGAGTCTATAGGAAAAGCCAATACGATTAAGAGGGGATGAGGTGTTGCCTAATGGCTTGCTTGCTCAAAGTGCTTAGTGATATGCTCCAAAACCCTCAACTACTTTCTCATATCCACATATGTCCCAAACCAAATATCCAACTCGGCCCCACCGATTCTTTCTATCCGGCGCCACCGAGTTCAATTGACATAGCCACCGCCAGAAACCCTAGTCTTTTCATTCTCACCGATAGGGATCTCGGTCTCACCGAGATGGGATTGTAATCTCTCTGTTTCCCTTCATAACATTTCGGTCAAACCGAGATGAGCGATCGGTCCCACCGAGATTGCAATGTAAACTCTTTGTTTCCCTTTCGTAGCACTTCGGTCCAACCGAGATGAGCGAATCGGTCCCACCGAGTTTGCCTGACCAACTCTCTGTCAGTCCATTACCAAAATCGGTCTCACCGAGTTTGTGTAATCGGTCTCACCAAGATTACGTTATGCCCTAACCCTAACGAAATCGGTCCCACCAAGTTGACATGTCGGTCCCACCGAGAATCCTAACATTCACATTTTAAACTAAATCGGTCTGACCGAGTTTCATGATTCGGTCCCACCGAGTTTGGTGATTTGTGTGTAATGGTTATATTTTGTGTGGAGGCTATTTATACCCCTCCACCCACTCTTCATTCGTGGAGAGAGCCATCAGAACATGCCTACACTTCCAATACATATTCTGAGAGAGAACCACCTACACTTGTGTTGAGGTCAAGATATTCCATTCCAACCACATAAATCTTGATCTCTAGCCTTCCCCAAGTTGCTTTCCACTCAAATATCCTTTCTACCAAATCCAATCCTATGAGAGAGAGTTGAGTGTTGGGGAGACTATCATTTTGAAGCACAAGAGCAAGGAGTTCATCATCAACACACCATTTGTTACTTCTTGGAGAGTGATGTCTCCTAGATTGGCTAGGTGTCACTTGGGAGCCTCCGACAAGATTGTGGAGTTGAACCAAGGAGTTTGTAAGGGCAAGGAGATCGCCTACTTCGTGAAGATCTACCCTAGTGAGGCAAGTCCTTCGTGGGCGACGACCATGGTGGGATAGACAAGGTTGCTTCTTCGTGGAACCTTCATGGGTGGAGCCATCCGTGGACTCGCGTAACCGTTACCCTTCGTGGGTTGAAGTCTCCATCAACATGGTTGTACGATAGCACCACCTATCGGAACCAAGGATAAAAAATCTCCGTGTCAACATTGCGTTTGCTCCCTCAAACTCAGCTCTTTACCTTCATATGCAATTGTTTTACGTTCCGCTCCTATACTCTTAGTATTGCATGTGTAGGTTGATTGCTTGACTTGTGCTATGTTGCTAAAATTTGCCAAGAAAAATTGGGAAAAGGCTAGATTTTATATTTGGTCAAGTAGTCTAATCACCCCCCCCCTCTAGACATACTTTCGATCCTACAATCACCTCTTCTTGTCTGTATATCGGGCACTGCTGATGTTACTAAGGAAGCAGGTGTTGTCTCGCATGGTCGCACTCTCCGGACCTATTCCAACATCTGTTGTAGGGTATTCGGGATGGATACTAGTGTACTAGCGCCAACACCTTCTCCCTGGTTCAGTATTGAATGTCTTGGACGAAACTCGCTCTTCCTTAGACAAAACTATCCAATGATGGTGAAAGGCGATCCAGCTGCTGTTGACACAACGTTACTACCATTTATGAGAAGCAACTATATCTATACCTCAGTCATTGCTATGCTTCCGTGCCATCGCACTATGGGTCCTGACATAGCTCGCTTCAGCCTGGATGATCAGTCCTACGTTGGTCTAGAGATTGACAGTAGCTGGCCCTTCCCAGAGAATTACTTCTGGTTCAAAGAAAGCGTTTCCAATGCCGACGAGTGGTTGAGTTGAAGTTCATTTCATCGTTTTGTTATTTCTTGAGTGAGAAAAACTTTACTTTAGTATAATGTTTTATTGGAAATTATCTATAATCCAACGTGTATCCTCGTTGTCTTTATGGGTTGATGACTTGTTGTATGTAATCAATGGTACATTTGCATATGTGTCCATCAACTCACACCTGCTAGTGGTGTCCATATGAACAGTGCTAGTGATTTTAGTTGCAAAAATTAGATAGTGCTAGTGATTTTTAGCTGCATATTTTGACAAATCGCAGTGTTACAAGGTTGACAAATGGCAATGTTACTAGATAAACAGATGTCAATCTTTCTAGTTTGACAAATGGCAACATACCCAAAATGACAGATATGCAAATCTTACCCAATTGTTTGTACGTGGTTGCACACAGGTCATGCAAAACAACCGTTTGCGTTGAAGGGATGCAAAAATCCTGCTCGGCACATTTTCCCTTGGCTTCCTGGGGAAGCTGTCAGTTTGCATACGGATGTTCTAACTAAAACGTTTGCGATGGGTGTTTTATATTTAAAAACCATTGACGTTTTTTCAAAAGATAATCATTTGATAAGTCTGTACATTAAGAGAGAAAAACACAAGTTCGTTCAAACCATATCTTTCATTCAGTCACACTACGAATTTATATTCATATGATCGAGAATTCGAGATACAGTATTAAACCCCAAAAAAACTATTTCCGGTGGAGGCGGCGTGCCGCGCCGTTGTTGTCGTTGTCGTCCTCCGGGAAGCCATTGTTGAAGTCTTCAAGGCAGCACAAAATGTTCTTCACTTGTAAATTAAACATCATGTTGTCGCGTGATCAACGGGCGGGGCGCGGGAGGATGGAAACTAGCGCCGCTGAGTGGTAGCGGTCGACGGCAGCGTCCCATGCCACTGAGGGGGGCGCGCACACGGGCACGGGCGCGGTGGGTGCAGCCAAACGCATGGGGACGCATGGCAATCCCTACTCACTCACATTGATATCTATTGATGGGCATCTCCATAGCCCGTTGACACGCCTAGTTGATGCGAGACTATCTCCTTCCTTTTGTCTTCTCCACAACCACCATATTCTATTCCACCCATAGTGCTATATCCATGGCTCACGCTCATGTATTGCGTGAAAGTTGAAAAGGTTTGAGAACATCAAAAGTATGAAACAATTGCTTGAATTGTCGTCGGTGTTGTGCATGATTTAAATATTTTGTGTGATGAAGATGGAGCATAGCCAGACTATATGATTTTGTAGGGATAACTTTCTTCGGCCATGTTATTTTGAGAAGACATAATTGCCTTGTTAGTATGCTTGAAGTGTTATTGTTTTTATGTTAATATTAACTTTTGTTTCGAATCATATGGATCTAAATATTCATGCCACAATAAAGAAAATTACATGGATAAATATGTTAGGTAGCATTCCACATCAAAAATTCTGTTTTTATCATTTACCTACTCGAGGACGAGCAGGAATTAAGCTTGTGGATGCTTGATACGTCTCCAAAGCATCTATAATTTTTTATTGTTCCATCCTATTATATTATCTATCTTGGATGTCTTATATGCATCTATATGATTTTTGAGACTAACCTATTAACCTAGAGCCCGATGCCAGTTTCTGTTTTTTTCTTTGTTTTTGAGTTTTGCAGAAAAGGAATATCAAGCGGAGTCCAATTGACCTGAAAATTTACTGAGACTATTTTTGGAAAATATAAAAATACTGGAACGAAAAGATATCGAAGAAGAGCCACGAGGCATCCACAAGGGTGGAGGGCGCCCCCACACCCGTAGGGTGCGCCCTTTGTCCTTGTCGTTGCCTCATGGGCCCCCTTGACTTGTTCCCTACGCCAACGCCTCTTTTAAATCCCAAAATCCCTAGAACAGAACCTAGATGGGGAGTTCTGCTGCCGCAAGCCTTTGTAGCCACCAAAAACCAATCGGGACCCTGTTCCGGCACCCTGCCGAAGGGGGGAATCATCACCGGTGGCCATCTTCATCATGTCGGCGCTCTCCATGACGAGGAGGGAGTAGTTCACCCTCGGGGCTGAGGGTATGTACCAATAGCTATGTGTTTGATCTCTCCCTCTTGTGTTCTTGATTTGGCATGATCTTGATGTACCGCGAGCTTTGCTATTATAGTTGGATCTTATGATGTTTGATGTATGTTTTGGTGATCAACTTGCGGGTTCTGTAACCATGTGAACTTATGCATAGGGGTTGGCACACATTTTCGTCTTGACTCTCCGGTAGAAACTTTGGGGCACTCTTTGAAGTTCTTTGTGTTGGTTTGAATAGATGAATCTAAGATTGATTGATGCATATCATATAATCAAACCCGCGAATACTTGTGGTGACATTGGAGTATCTACGTGACATGAGGGTTTTGGTTGATGTGTGTCTTAAGGTGTTATTTTAGTACAAACTCTAGGGTTGTTTGTGACACTTATAGGAATAGCCCAATAGATCGATCAGAGAGAATAACTTTGAGGTGGTTTTGTACCCTACAATAATCTCTTCGTTTATTCTCCACTATTAGAGACTTTGGAGTGACTCTTTGTTGCACGTTGAGGGATTGTTATATGATCTAATTATGTTATCATTGTTGAGAGAACTTGCACTAGTGAAAGTATGAACCATGGGCCTTGTTTCCAAGCATTGCAATATCGTTTTCGCTCACTTTTACCACTTACTACCTTGCTGTTTTTATATTTTCAGATTACAAAAACCTATATTTACTATCCATATTGCACTTGTATCACCATCTCTTCGCCAAACTAGTGCACCTATAAAATTTACCATTGTATTGGGTGTGTTGGGGACACAAGAGACTCTTTGGTATTTGGTTGCAGCGTTGTTTGAGAGAGACCATCTTCATCCTACGCCTCCCACGGATTGATAAACCTTAGGTCATCCACTTGAGGGAAATTTGCTATTGTCCTACAAAACTCTGCGCTTGGAGGCCCAACACGAGTCTACAAGAAGAAGATTGCGTAGTAGACATCAAGGTCACATAGCTGTAGCCGTGAGATGGAGCAACTAGGCCAATCGCCCGGGAGTTGGCTGTGAGGGCGCGTGGATGAGCCAGGGGCGTCGGTCATGTCCCCTGATGATTTCTTCTGGGCAAGATTGGATTTCTTGTTTTGGGATGATAGGCGCTCGCAGGCGCCTCTGGCCTATTTGACGGTTAAGCTTCTGGACCCCGCTGGGTATTTTGTAAAAGACATAGGACTACTTGCCTTTGGCAGCTGCACTAAAATTGAGGGTCGACCTTGACACAATTGATGGTGAGGGGGCCCGCCATGGTTTGATGGATCAAGGAGTCATCGGAAACCGAATTGTTGAAGTCAGCCGAACAAGTTAAAGATGAGGAACTCGCCTCGCAAGCCAAAGATATTAGGAATTATGGGGCGATCAACAGTTGTGGGCTCCGGCGTTGAAGGCTAGTTCGGGGGCTACTGAGGGAGTCCTGGACTAAGGGGTCATGGGGGTGCCGACTCATTTCACGTGGGCCGGACTGCTGAGTCGCGCCATATCCAGACAAAAGACCCTTTTGTGCCTTGGTGTGTACCCCAAGTTAAGATGGAGGATCCGATGTTTCCTTGATGTAACCGATTATCTGTAAACCCTAGTACCCCTGGTGTCTATATAAACTAGGGGGCTTAGTCTGTAGAGGCTAGAGGAACCATTGCAATCCTACGAGTTAGGGTTTAGTTTGTCTGATCTCGTGGTAGATCTACTTTGTAACCCCCTTATACACAAGCAATATAAATCAAGCATGACGTAGGGTTTTACCTCTTAGAGAGAGTCCGAACCTGGGTAAACATCGTATCGCACATCTACTGTTCCCCATTGATCCAAGGTCCACAGTTCGGTACCGCCTACCCGAGATCCGCTGGTTTTCACACCGACATCATGCCCCCACTGGAACTAAAACCACTCGGAAATGCCCTAGCCGAGTCCGAGTGACAACAATGACAAAAAATCCAAGCTCTAAGACTCCCGCCGACTGCTTCCAGTCGACGGCAGCCTCGGGGACTACACCCAATGGGTGCACTCAGTGTGCCCCCACTGGAAAGAAAACACCCAGTGGTTGTGCTCCGTGCAAACCCACTGATAGGAGTACTATGGACCATCCGGAGCATGAAGAGGAAGCAAAAATTCAGAAACTCTGACTGAAAATCATACTCACAATGGTACTAAATCAGACGCTGGTCTACACTCTACAGCGCCTCGCTGGTGTCATACGCGTCCTTCAGACGCTCACACATCAACTTCACCTAGATGAGAGCTTCATTGCTCACCCCCACTTGGTCTTCTAGGACATGGTACTGGGGGTAGGTGGTGACAAAGTCCGATGGAGATGCAGGCGTAGATCTTGGGAGTCGGAACAATGGCGATTGCGGGTGCAGAGCTGCTCGGGGCCAAAGGAATCGGTCTAGACCTTGTGATGGTCTTGCCAGGCGAACGCGCTACACTCGGCGAGGGGAGGCCTCCTGCATGACCACGTAGATGTTGGTCGACCCCCCCTCCCCCTTGTCAGCCTCCAGTTAGGCGGGTCGGCATTATTGTCGTCGTTAAACTGGATGACCTCAGGAGGTGCCGCGCAAACACATGGGTTGATGCATCAGTAAAAGTCAATCGGATGAAAATCCAGAAGTCTAAATCAGTCGGCATGTTTGTACCATTGGAGGTGGCAGCATCCGCCGCGTCAGTCTCACCCTGGTCCTGCTTGGGAGCATTCGGGTCTAACAACGTCATCGATGTCTCGTTGCTGCGAAATACAATAACACTCGACCGTCAGCCGTATAACAATGGACGAAGACTTAGCAAGAACACTTACGTCGACGCCACCGGCACTGTCACTTTGATCCAAGGCATAGCGTCATTGCGAGGTTTGGAGGCGATTTGCTTGGGCAGTTTGGGCTGCTTCTCGGCGGAGCTCCCCGCTTCGAGCTACGCATCGCTCGCCCTGAGGCAGTCGGCTGCTGAGCCCCTCCCGCTTTGCCACTCGGGTCATGCAGCGCCTTGGATCGAGGCTCCTTGTGTCCCTTAGAAGACGGCGAGGACTCGACCTCTTCCCCCTCCTTGGTGCTCTCGTCCTCGTCACTCTGATCGTTGTCGTCATTGTCCTCCTCCGACTACTCGAGCATGCTTGCTCATAGTTTAATTGCATGCTTGCTGATAGTTTAATTGCATACTTGTCGATGTGGCATGATAGCTCACTTAGCATGTGTGCATGACTTGAATGCATTGCTTAGTGGGGCACATGATAGCTGACTTGGCATGTGTGCATGAAATGCATTGCTTAATAGGACGTTCACGGGGACACTTTACATGTTGAGAGAATTGTGACCAATTTTTTAAGAATGTAAGATATAAACTAGGGTTTCAGAGGAGATGGTGCTGTTGAAGATCTTGATGGAGATTTTCCTCCCCAAGATGGGAGAATTGTTGGTGATGATGATGACGAAGATTTCCCCTCCGGGAGGGAAGTTCCCCCGGCGGAATCGCTCCGCCGGAGGGCAAAAGTGCCCCTGTCCAAGTTCCGCCTCAAGACAACGGTGCTTCGCCCCGAAAGTCCTCTCCTCATTTTTTCTAGGTCAAAATGACTTATATACCAGAAGATGGGCACCGTAGGTGGGCTGGGCTGAGCACGACCCACCAGGGCGCACCTGGGGGGCCAAGCGCGCCCTGGTGTCTTGTGCTCACCAGGTGGCCCCCCTCCGGTAGTTATTTGCTCCAATATTTCTTATTTATTCCATAAAAATTCCTCGTGAAGGTTCAACCCATTTGGAGTTGTGCAGAATAGGTAGCCTGGTGTCGGTGTCAAAACCGGCGGATCTCGGTAGGGGGTCCCGAACTATGCGTCTAGGCTGGATGGTAACAGGAGACAGGGGACACTTTATTTTACCCAGGTTCGGGCCCTCTCGATGGAGGTAATACCCTACTCCTGCTTGATTAATATTGATGATATGGGTAGTACAAGAGTAGATCTACCACGAGATCAAGGAGGCTAAACCCTAGAAGCTAGCCTATGGTATGATTGCTGTGTATATTGTATGTCTATCGACTAGCCTGGCCTCGGTTTATATAATGCACCGGAGGCCTAGGATAACAAGAGTCCTAGCCGAATACGCCGGTGGGGAGAAGTCCTTGTCTTGATCGCCAAGTCTTGTGGAATCTTCCTTGTATGCGGTAGCTGTCCGAACTGGCCCATGAGTATACGGCCACGGGGGTCCTCGGCCCAATCTAATAGATCGGGAGACGACGTGGTGAGTACTCCCTAGTCCAGGGCACCGTCAGTAGCCCCCTGAACCGGTCTTCAAGTTAGGGACGCTCCTCGATTCTTCCGAACTGTTCTTCATCTTCGGTTGCCGGTCTTGAAAACTGGTTCAACAAATCTTCTTTATCTTCGATCTTGAGGATCGCCAAAATGCATTCGACGAGTTTACACGTCGGGTATCCGAGGAGCCCCTTTAAGTTTCCGGCCTTTATCAATGCCTTGTTTATTTTTATGCCACACCTCGGGTTTGAAGTTGTTCCCGGGAGGCAGGGTCCTCTTGCGTCCGAGCTCCAACGCCGGACTGCATTTGAGGTATCTTTTGCAGCCGAGCACCAACGCCGGACCGCTTCCCAGCTCTAGCGCCGGAATGTATCCGAGCTCCAACGCTGGACTATGTATCTAAGCTCCAACGCCGGACTGTATATCCGAGCTCCAACGCCGAAATATATCCGAGCTCCAACGCCGGACTGTGTCCAGGCTCCAATGCCGGACTATATCCAAGGTGTCATATCACCTTGGTTCAAAAAAGTTGAAGGAGTTTAGCCGAGCTTAATGCCGGAAATGCCCTCTATGGAGCCAGCCACTAGCGCCCGAGCTTTATGCCGGACTGCTTTCGAGGTGGTGCACCACCCCGACTATGGGCCGATTTTTTGTCAATATTTTTTATTGGTGCAATTTATTCTCTGCCGAGATATATAGCCAGTAGCCCTCAAGGTGTGTATCGGTCTAAAACCTGAGATGCACATGAAGGATGACATAAGACCGCTGATCCCAGTAGCCGCTAAGACTCAGGTTGATTTGCAAAATCGGCCTGAGGATCAAGTCCAAGCTCGGCAGAATACTTTGGGTCACTAAAAGCGGCGTGCTCAGTCCTCGAGACTCAGGTTGGGTGCGGCCGACCAACCTAAGGATCAAAATCTCCTCGGAAACTATATTGCACATAAAATTTTCTGCATTGGACAAGCAATGCAGTAGCCCTCGAGACACTGGTCGGGTGGCAACACCATATGAGGGGATCAATGTGCCCCTTTAATATTTGTAAATAATAAGCCCGAAGCCCAGTAGCCCCCGAGCCTTAATGCGGGCACGGGTGGCCGAATTAAGGATCAATATTCATAGTAAAATCACAAATTATGTGTAATGACTCTATGTATCTAAGTACTTTACGTCATTAATTCTCGGATCCGCATTGTACAAAACTTTGTTGACCGACCATCGGCTTCCACCTCCTCGGCCAGTAGCCGAGGAGTGTTTGTCCTACTTTATAAAGCCTTTATGAGGGCAAAGATTTACGACAAACAAGGCAATCTGGCCACACGGTTTTATAAACAAAGGTACGCAGAGAGATATGTTATATTACTGTTTAACATCAGAAATGTATTCCAAAGAAAATAGTCCCGCTATCGGTTCCTTTCTTTGGGTTGTCATGCTAAGCATGATCATGAAACCTTAGCTCAAATGTAAGAGCAAAATATCGAGGATTTAGTTTGGGAGGCCAGTTAATAGCCCCCGATAGTGTTCGGCGACAGTCGAGGTCAAGCCGTAAACACTTCGGCCAATGTTATGAATGGCCCGTCATAGTCATCGGATCGCTGACCAGTTTACGCTTATTGTGACAGTCAGTTTTCGGCTTTCTCCATTAAGGTGCTTAACCATGTGAGCTGGAAGCACAATCGTAGTGGTTCTCCCTTTGCACGCCTAGCTGAACAAAACGGAACGTAGGAAGCAAGTGCAGGAGCCGGGCAACCCAACTATTGACCGAAGACACAATTCGAAACCAATGCATATATAGCAATATCTGAGAATGTTTTTGTTGAATCCCTAAAGGTGTCCGGTGTTGCACTGCGAGACTAATGCTGGAAAAGCACAAATAGTTTAAAAGTGCTGAAAAGCTTGGAAAACCAAGAAACGTCAGTAAAAACATGACGTCCGAACAAGATCAAGTGTTCGGTGCCAATCCGAAATTTGGTCTTAGAAAAAAAGAAGTGCTTCTATCGTCCTTTAACATGACACATCCTATCTCAAGACTTCGAGCGGGTCAGCCTACGGCTTCAACCTCCTATCCCGAGGGCGGAGTACTTCTCATTAGGCCAGTTTAGCAAACTAAACTCTAGCGGCTTTGAGAGAGAAATTAGGCTCCCTGGCTAGTGACCGCACACTCGCGTTGAAAAAAGGAGTGATAAATAATAATAATAGAACTTTGCAACGACTGAGAAGAACAACACTTATTATAAAATGGCTCAAATAAACTTAAGAGCCCCCAAGTTACTAGGGTAGAAGAATGATTGCATGTACCGAAGTACTTATATCATATCTATGTTCAACCGAACTTTAAACGCGTCTTAACCGACCGTCGGCTTCTCCCTCTTTGGTTAAGGACCGAAAAGTGTTATGTACTCCATCGGTCGAGAATATCGACGGTGTTTCCAATAACCAGGCAATCAGGCCATAAGGCTGTAACAGACAAAGCACGCTCAGGGAACTTATGCTATATTACTGCAAAGAGTAAGAAGCATCTTCGAAGAAAATAGTACCCCCACCGATACCTTTCTTCGGTGCTCATTGTTATTATGAGACTTGTGCAATAGATTTTTTGTACTCGTGAGTTCCGTTGTGTGCCGACCATCATTGAATAACTATAAGAGCGCTAGCTTTCGGCTTCACCCATCTGAGGTCCGGCTCGCGTGACCCGATCATGACAATCGCAGAGGTGCTCCCTTTACTCCCTAGCCGAACAATCGGGAACGTAGGGGTAAACACAGGAGTGAGGCAACCCAGCTTGCAAATCGCTTAAGTCAATGTGGTGCATATTGTGGCATAATACACGAACAAGGAACGAAGCCGTACAAGTATAATCATATGCAACAGGAAAAGCTTCATAAAGGAATCCCCCAAGTAAACGGGGTATTTGAATTTATGCGTCACAAACAAAGTTTGGACAAGTAAATTTTTACAAGCAACTTTTTTCCAAAAAGGTATAATGCTTGGTCGAACGAACGCAAGTTAGAAATTAAAGCTTTGAGCATGAAAGCGACTTAGCTGGTTAATGTGTTCGGTATTGATAACGCGGTCCGAGCTTGATGCGGGGCAAGGTTCCATCCCTCAAGCCGGTCCCGAGGTGGCGGAGCGGAGAGCTTGACACGCCGAAGTGGTGACATAGCACGATCAATGCAGACCGGCAGAGTGACGCCGAAGTCCCCGGATCATTTTCCTGTGCACAAAAAAAGTGCAAACCGGAGATAATAGTAATAATGATAATTAAAAAAATCGTTGCATAATAAATAATTTATGCAAAGTGAGTAATAAAAGAAATATGGCCTGGCGCCGAAGTCAAGTCAATGCAGGGCGTCGCCGTGATGCGGTAAAGGCGTGGCAAAGCCTGAATTCGTAGGTCGGTCCGAGCTCCGAGTGCAGCGTTCGCCGGACTATGTACGGAAACTGACCGAACCACCATGCGACTGTCGTTAATGCAGCCACCATTTGATAGACCTGTGTACATATGATGGACAAACCAGAGTAATAATTCCTTGGGAAAAATGAACCCAAACAAGCAAAAAATACTGGGATTAATAGCACCTGGTTTATTTGTTGTAGCAATCCGAAGGAAGGTGATTCCTAAAATTGGGACCCACTCCGCACACCCATTGCCTGATGGGCGATAAAACGACGGCATGGAAATGCTGGTAAAGGTTGACTCGCCGAGGCAAAGCCCTCGGCCCAGCTAACGTGACGGAGCTGGTCGGCTAGTGACGCCGAAGTGTCCGGAGTAGGTTGATAAAGAGATGGCGAAGCCCCCGGTCCAGCCGAGATGTCGAAGCCTCGATGTCAGCCGATGAGTCGAAGTAGGTCGGCGTGATGGACACCAGCTTGAAGAAGTAATAGTGCGGCCCTGTCGATGCAAGTCGTGACGTGGTCGATGTCGGCTTGATGAAGCGACCGTGCGGCGATGCCGGTATGCCCGCTCCGTGTAATCCGTGGGGCGGCGATGTTGGTGATGATTTATCCTTCGCGTTGCCGGACTCTTGTTCGGCTTGCCGAGATGATGATCCGAAGAAGTTGAACTCGGCTCAACAAAGTGACGTCGTGTCTAGCGCAGGTCGGCAGCCGTGGAGTAATATTGCCGGACTGGTTTGACACCAGAATGATGTTGAAGATCATGTTCAAAAGATCTTAAAGTTAGTGGGATGTGTTCGGGAACAAAACACAATACCCCATACAAAACTTCCTTCAAAAGGGATGTCCGAAATCCCGTTCATACAAAAGATAAACTCGGGTCGGATTCGTTTTCGCGCAGAAAATAGATCCGAAAAGTGATGCGCTAATCGGAAGGTTTCCGGAGTTTGGACGGTCGGATCGAGCTGAAATTTTGAGAGGTGGTAGATATAGGAATTCCGCAGCCGATCAACGGTTGGATCTTCCAAAGGACGTCCGAGCTAGAAGCTGGACACCACTCCCTAAACTCATCCAAATTCCCGTCCAGATTTGACAGGGCTCCGGTATATCAAGGATTGCCAGAGATTCCTCCATTGGAACTCGACGAAATTTCCCAGGGTTGTTGTAGACTCAATTCCGCACAATTACACCAAAGTGATCGTCAAAGAGATACTCAAGGAGATGGTGGCGGCAGATACGAGTTTGTTGTCCAGAAAAACAGCACAGTCGCTTGAGGGCAATGTTGACGTTGAGCCCCCGAGCTCCATAGATAATTCCTCCATCATCTTGATAGAGATCGGAGTTGATGTTTGATGAAGGCCCTCGTCCGAACATGGCGATCTGAACACGGGGCGCAATTCTTGGTCGAACCAAGGTGACCAGTCGAACTGGTGACGAAGACGCCGAAGTCGCCGTTGATCTGCAGGCGAGCCATCGATCCTTTTGTCGATCACACAGCGGAACTCTCAATGAAAGCACCAATGTCGGTGTCAAAACCGGCGGATCTCGGGTAGGGGGTCCCGAACTGTGCGTCTAGGCTGGATGGTAACAGGAGACAGGGGACACTTTATTTTACCCAGGTTCGGGCCCTCTCGATGGAGGTAATACCCTACTCCTGCTTGATTAATATTGATGATATGGGTAGTACAAGAGTAGATCTACCACGAGATCAAGGAGGCTAAACCCTAGAAGCTAGCCTATGTATGATTGTTGTGTATATTGTATGTCTATCGACTAGCCTGGCCTCGGTTTATATAATGCACCGGAGGCCTAGGATAACAAGAGTCCTAGCCGAATACGCCGGTGGGGAGAAGTCCTTGTCTTGATCGCCAAGTCTTGTGGAATCTTCCTTGTATGCGGTAGCCGTCGGAACTGGCCCATGAGTATACGGCCACGGGGGTCCTCGGCCCAATCTAATAGATCGGGAGACGACGTGGTGAGTACCCCCTAGTCCAGGACACTGTCACCTGGCGCAGCTTTTTCAGGTCCAGATTTCCAGCTGCCAGAATTCTCCCTCTTTGTGTGAACCTTGCATATTATGCGAGAAAAGGCATTAGAGTTACTCCAAAAAGCATTATTACGCATAAAAACATTATAAATAACAGTAGGTAAACATGATGCAAAATGGACGTATCACCCACCCGAGCCCCTTCCTTCCCTCCGGCGAACTCCGGCGAGCTCTCAAAAATCGACTGGCCTAATTTTGAAATTTAGTGTACTGTCATTTAACTAGTGTGGAATATAAAAGGGGAAACCATTAGAATTGCGAGTATAGTGTTGAGCGTGCCATGGCGGATCTGAAGGTGCAAATCAGACAAAGGCAACTTCGCAAGCAATATTTGCTTTCAGCTAACAAGTAAGTGATGGACAACAAATCACAGTAAAGCAGTGACGATCTATTTTCTTGCTGCGATAAATAAGTTGAGAAGATACGGAAGAGTACCGCCTCTAGTGCGGCGCTGTGTATGCATCTGCTGAGAATTTGACGGTGCTGCGGTAGCGATGGCCGTCGGCGGCGTGGAAGCAGATCTAGGAGGGTAGACGGTGGCGGCGGGGGAAATATCTTAGCATGGTGGACGAGACGGTCGTAGGAGCGGTGCCGGCAATGTGGAAGACTGAGGGAGTCCTGGATTAAGGGGTCCTCGGACGTCCAACCTATTGGATATGGGCCGGACTGATGGGCTGTGAAGATACAAAGGCCAAAGACTCTACCCGTGTCCGGATGGGACTCTCCTTGGTATGGAAGGCGAGCTTGGCGACCAAATATGAAGATTCCTTTCTCCGTAACCGACCTTATGTAACCCTAGATCCCTCCTGTGTCCGTAGACATCCTCATAATCATAGTCAGACAAGCTAGACTTTTAGGGTTTAGCCATTACGATCTCGTGGTAGATCAACTCTTGTAATACTCATATTCATCAAGATCAACCAAGCAGGAAGTAGGGTATTACCTCCATCGAGAGGGCCCGAACCTAGTAGACATTGTGTCCCCCGTCTCCTGTTACCATCGACCTTAGACGCACAGTTCGGGACCCCCTACCCAAGATCCGCTAGTTTTGGCACCGACATTGGTGCTTTCACTAAGAGTTCCACTATGCCGTCGTCAAAAGGTTTGATGGCACCTTCAATCATCTACAACAACGCTGTCCAAGGGGAAGTCTTCCTTCCCGGACAGATCCTCGTGTTCGGTGGTTTCGCACTGTGGGCCAACTCGCTTGGCCATTTGGAGCAGATCGAAAGCTACGCCCCTGGCCACCAGGTCAGATTTGGAAGCTTGAACTACGTCGCGGATATCCGTGAAGACTTGATCTTCGACGGATTCGAGACCACGGCAGCCGCTCCCTGCCACCACGATGAACATGACGTAAATCTGGCATAGGTCCATACGCAGGAGATAGTTCCTTGTAGCTGCTCTGGCCCTAGATCCAGAGCAGATCGCGCCATCCGAAGACGGGAAGCTCAACCCCACCGCGGAAGCCGCAGACTCAGCGGCGTTGGAGCCGCACACAGACTTAACTTCAAGTGACATCTATGTCACTAGAACCATGGACTCGTCTCCGGCTACGGGTTCCGAACCTTGCGCGTCCACGTACGTTGAGCTTGATCGGTCATCGATCGTCGAATTCAGCTCCGTGGATATCTTCCGGCACTCGCCTTTGGGAGACGTTTTAAACTCGTTAAGAGCTCTATCTTTAGCAGGGGGCTCACAGCCGAATTGTATCTGGTTCGAACCGGAGGCTGACGACGGAGAATTTTGCTTCCCACCCACCGCCCGCTTCATACACACTGTCGAAGACTTAACCAACATGCTCGATTACGGCTCTGAAGACATCGACGGTATGGACGACGATGACGATGAGGAGCCGAGCCAGGACCCGCCGTTTACCGGACGCTGGACGGCCACCTCTTCTTACGATGTGTACATGGTGGATACACCTAAAAGACCTAACGACGATGACAAAAAAGATCCAGTTGAGGATGAACCTCCTATGATACAACCAAAACGCTGGCGTTAGCGGCGCCGCTCTATGTCGTGTCATGGAAAAGACGACGATATGGGTGCAGGGGAAAATAATATTTCGGACGATGCAAAAAATAATGAAGACCCCGTTGAGATAACCTCCGAACAGGAGGAACGGGAAAACGGGCAAGTTGGCCCTGACGAACAGGTCATAAACGATGACTCGGAGGATAGTAATTGTCTTCCACTATTCGAGGATGAGGTGAGCCTCGGCAGTGAGGATTTTATCGTGCCTGAGGAACCTCAGGGGCAGGAGCGCTTTAAGCGTCAGCTAATAGCCACTGCAAGGAGCCTGAAAAAGAAGCAGCAGCAGCTTCAAGCTGACCAAGATCTGCCCAACGACAGATGGACTGATGTCCTAGCAGCCGAAGAACACGGCCTCAAGCGCCCAGCCAAAAGTTACCTGAAGCGCAAATTGCTACCTCAGTTCGACGACGAGGCGCTGGAGCACATACCATCATCGTGCAATGCGGTTGACCGACCACCACGTGGTCGGGATAAAGCGGCAACTCAAGCCGAACACTAGCCCGCCCCGCCTCATCATAAAAGCAGAGGTAAAATAGCTTGCAGTCATACATATGACCTTCGGCAGGACCTGGACAATAGAGCAGGACGTACCAGATCGATCTACGGATCGCAAGGACGTGCCCCGACACGTGACGACGGCTATCTACTCAGATGTGACAAGCCTAGTCACACCCGGGCCGAAAACCATAGACTGACTCGATCAGAGCTATGTCGCAATGTGGCCCAACATAGAGGCGCCGCACACCCTCCTTGCTTCACAGACGAAATAATGGAGCACGAATTCCCAGAAGGGTTTAAACCCGTAAAAATCGAATCATATGATGGAACAACTGATCCCGTGGTATGGATCGAGGATTTCCTTCTCCATATCCACATGGCCCGCGGAGATAACCTTCATGCCATCAAATACCTCCCGTTAAAACTCAAAGGTCCAGCTCGGCACTGGTTAAACAGTCTGCCTGAAAACTCTATTGGCAGCTGGGAGGATTTGGAGGACGCCTTCCGCGACAACTTCTAAGGTACATATGTCCAGCCACCAGACGCCAATGACTTAAGCCATAAAGTTCAATAGCCCGGAGAATCAGCCAGGAAGCTCTAGACTAGGTTCTTAGTTAAAAAGAACCAAATCGTCGACTGTCCGGATGCGGAAGCCCTAGCGGCCTTCAAACACAGCGTACGGGACGAGTGGCTCACCCGCCACATCGGTCAAGAAAAACCAAAATCCATGTCAGCCCTTACCGCTCTGATGACCCGCTTTTGCGCAGGAGAAGATAGTTGGCTCGCTCGTAGAAGCAATAGCGCCAATTATCCGGGCACTTCTGAAGTCCAAAACGGCAATGGCAAACCTCGACGTAGCAAACACAAACGTCGCAACCATAATGAAAGAACGCGCGACACAGCGGTCAACGCCGGGTTCAGCAGTCCCAAACCCGGTCAACAGAAAAGGCCATTCAAGGCAAACAGAGACGGACCATCCAATTTAGACAAGATATTGGATCAGCCCTGCTAGATTCATGGCAACCCCAATAAACCAGCTAATCACACCAACATAAGTTGTTGGGTCTTCAAGCAGGTCGGCAAGCTCAACGCCGAACACAAGGGGAAAAGGCCGCCCAGTGATAGCGATGACGAAGAGACTCACCAACCAAATACCAGGGGTCAGAAGAAATTTCCCCCTGAGGTAAAAACAGTGAACATGGTATACGTGACACACGCCCCTACAGAGGAGCATGAGACGCACTCCCTCTAAACTGAGGATCATACTACGTTCCCTCCAGCCGGAGTACAAATCGGTCTTATTAAACCGCACACCTTGTCGGCCATTAAGCTGCCGGTCTCCATTCAGTAGGACTGACCAATTATGGAGCTGGACTAACAGTTCGGCTTCCGCCGTCCGCCTCATACACCCGCGAAATCTGTACCACGCATACATAACTGTGCACTTAAAATACCATGGGCATCGATGGAGGCACAATACGGACGGACCTACAAGTACTCCCATAACCTCCTTCTTTTCTTTTCTAACCATTCTTTCTTTTTCATTATCCTTTACCACAGGTGACTCGCAGGCTGGCGATCGCACCGACTATATCGGAGTTCCGGTTTGTACATTCATCCAAAATCTACTCCCTTTAAGGAGCCCCTTCGTTGAGGAAAGGCGGCGCAGACGTGCGACAGGAGGTCCAAAACAACTTTTTGTAGACCTCACTCTCTATTTTGCAAGCCTGTAAAGTGCCTTCTACCTCAGCCGTCGACCCTTGGCATGTCAAATAGCCGGGGTCATGGCGTTATTATATACAAAACAACGATTGGCATATCACTCAAGTTCCAGTGAATATAATCTGAATCCACTACTCACTTTTCTCTAAAAAACTGTATTTTGCTCCTTGTGTTATTCCACACGCCCCGACATAACTCGCCAGGGGCTCGATATGGGAACAAAATAAACTGCCAACAAGTCCGAACAGCTTTATAGCATACTTCGGCGTCACGAGTTTGGCCTTATATGCATTAGCTCCGAATCATGTCTTGGGTCAATAGTTTGGTTGCCCGGCTCCTGTGCTTGCTACCTTACGTTCCTCTCTATCGGCTAAGGTAGTAAAGGGAGAACTACTGTGATTGTGTTTCCGGTTCATCTGGTCAAACACCTCAGTAGAGAAAGCCGAAAACTGACTGTCATGATGCGGCGAGAGCTGGTCAACCACTCGACGACTTATCAGAATCTTTCGCGATTCCCCCCATATTACACGAAGGACCTTTCTTCAGGTCATACATGTACACGCACCACATTGGGATAACCGCGTACATACCAGGGTTTATATCGTAGACCCACCGTAAAACTCCTATGGCTAAGTGAAAGTGTTAACGCCCTATAGTCTGATTGCCTCGTTCACCGCATTGACACCTCCTTCACGGACCAAGACGTTGGGGTAAGAGTGATCAAGTGCTTTTCCGAACACCCTCGTATTTTCTACAAGGGGGCTGAAGCCGACGACTGGAAAACTTTCAAATTGTACAAAAATGGTCGCACGGGAGGAACCAAAAGCTTTTAAACAAATATCATAATATTGTCTCTTACAATTTCAATACATTTCATTCGAATATCATATATTTTGAGCACTGGCCCTCTATCAAGCGGGCACCCTCTAAGACATCCTTGAAATAATGTTCAGGTGTGTGATGGTCCTTACCCTTGAGGGGACTCCTCGTTGCAATGTCAGTGGCCTTCATCTTCGCCCAGTATGTTTTGACACGGGCAAAGGCCATCTGTGCACCTTCAATGCACGTTGAACACTTAACGGCATCGATACGCGGCACCGCATCCACAAGCCGCTGCAGCAAACCAAAGTAACTATTCGAAATGGGTTCAGTAGGCCACAGCCGGACTATGACGTCCTTCATGGCAAAACCGAATATCCTGTGGAGCTCGGCCCCCTGGGCCATCTGTTCATTTAGTATCAGCGGACGCTTTGGCGCGCCGAACTGTGACCAAAAAAGCTTCTCCGTGGCACACCCTTCCTGCGCTTGGTAAAATTGTGCCGCATCAGAGGCACTCTTTGGTAGGTCCAAGAATGTGTCCGGAGAACTCACATTTGATTAAGCATGGAATACTTCGGATCGCCGAACTTCGGCTGTAATAAGAAAGGCTTACCAGCCGCTATCTCCCCAGCTTGCCGGATCTCTTCCCGAGCCACTCTAGACTCAGATCGTGCTTATTTCGCCTCTTGCAAGGCCTTTTCGAGATCGGCCGCTTTGGCTTTGTTATCCCTCTCAAGAAATTCGCACTGGACAGTGGTTTCCTCTAGCTTGCGCGCCATGATAGAAATTCTCTCCTCACACTGGTGCCGAGCAGCCTATTCAGTTTTTAACTCATCAGCTGCCTTATTGGCAGCCGAATTACTCATCCGGGCTTGCTCCTTGGCGAGGACAAGCTCAGCCCGAAGGGCCTCCACTGCAGCAGCACCATCTGCAGTTATGCGTGTCTCAGTATACAATTATAGCTTCATGCTCATGTTATCATACATACATATACTGACTGCCCCAAAAACATACCTTGCGCCTCATCCAGCCGCCTGTTGATAAGTGTGATGTCATCATCCACCTCATCATATTCCGTTGCAGAGCTGCAACCTCCACGGATCGGGCAGTAGTAGGGGAGGTAACAGCATGTGTTCCAAGTAGTCAGATTATTTCCTGGTTATATCTTTTTTGATCCTCTGATTGCCTCCCTTGGGAAGCCAATCAGAGTCTCAAGGGCTACTATCTATACACAGGGGTATTTTGTGAATAAAACACAATTTAAAGCATTACAGTACAAACCTTGAAGCCTCTTAGCAGGCTCGTGAAGGCCTCATTCAATCCGCTTTTCGCGGACAGGACCTTTTCAACCACCTTACCCATCAAGGTACGATGGTCCTCGGAGACGGACGCCTGTCACAGCATGTTTGTCAATATATCCGGCGCTTCTGGATTTCTGGGAGCTCCTATAGCAGCACGGCCTCCCTTTGAAGGGATTCGTTCATTCGTCCCTAGAGTTGTCTCCGGCTGTAAGCCGGACAGTCCAGGGCCTTCATTGTTGGCCCCCGGACCCTGGGGTACCGAAGTATCACCTTCGGTTAGTGTTTTCATCATCCCTCGCATCACTTGTTGATCAGGAGAGACCCTCCGGGACAACACCTCGGAGTCGTCCGCCCTATTGGGCAAGGAAACCGGTGGAGGCGTCTCGCTCTCCATCTTCTCCAGGAGAAGATCCCCCGAGGAAGAGGATTGTTGAAGAAAACTGTGTGCTGAGCTGCAAAAACATATACTCTAGATGTTACCCTGGTAACAGGAGAGGAACATGACATGTTTAAAACACCCTTGTTCACTTACGATTTAGGCTTGCCCTTGCCGAGGGATTGCACGATGACGCCGTCCTCCAAGCCTGAGCCGCCCGACAGGGGCATCTTGCCTCGCTTAGGAGCCTTTTCCTCCCAATCTTCGGAGACAGCCCTATTCTTACCATGGGGAGAAGGAATGTTGACTTCTCCTTTACTTTTGTCCTCGGGCGATGGGATTTTGATCTCCCCGGACACAACATTTAATATATCTTCGGAGTGGAGGCCACCTTCGGTCCTCCCGCTCTCTGTCTTGTCCTCCTTCACCGGCATCTGGTATGCTGTCAGGGCTAGCATCCTTGTTAATACAGGATCTGCTGAGTCTTCGGAAAGGGGGGCGAACACCCAATTTGCTCTGCTTTCTTTATCCAGCCCTAGGAGAGGATAGTGTGATCAATATCGCATTACGACATACATTGCTAAAAATTGTTCGGAAGTCAAGAACTTACCGAGGTATCCAGATGGTTGCGGTCGAGGCCGATGTCCTCGGTGGTGTCTGGCCACTATTTTTGTTTCCCAAAAAACAGCTTCCACGTTCCTTTGTGCGTAGTACCGAAGAAGTCTTGGAGGGTTCGTGGTCCTTCCAGATTAAACTCTAACATATGGAGAGGCCATCACTGGCACGGCAGAACCCGGCGAACCAGCATTACTTGGACCACGTTGATAAGGCCGACGTCCTTCTCAAGGAGGCTCCGAATGCGGCTCTGTAGAGTCTGCACTTCGTCAATTGATCCCAAGTCCAGCCCCTTATTAATCCATGATGCAAGCTGTAATGGAGAGCCAGACCGAAACGCAGGTATAGCCGCCCACTTGGTACCGCGGGGTTCAGTGACGTAAAACCACTCCCGCTCCCATAGGTTGGGAGCTTCGGTGAAAGAGCCTTTTGTCCAGGGAGCATTGGTAAGCTTGCTCACTGTAGCACCTCCGCACTCCGCCTGTTCCCCGTCGACTACCTTCGGCTTCACACTAAAGGTCTTGAGCCATAAGCCGAAGTGTGGGGGAATACGGAGAAAGGCCTCGCACGTGATGATGAACGTCGAGATATGGAGGAAAGAATCTGGGGCTAGATCGTGAAAATCTAGTCCGTAGTAAAACATGAGCCCCCGGACGAAGGATTAAGAGCGAATCCTAGCCCTCGCTGGAAGTGGGAGATGAATACGACCCTCTCGCCGGATCTAGGAGTAGAAATAACCTGTCCTCAAGCAGGAAGCCTGTGCAGGATCTCCTCGGTCAAGTATCTGGCCGCACGAAGCTTCGCAATGTCCTCCTCTGTAAGAGAGGAGGCCACCCATCGGCCCTGTGGGCTAGGTCTGGACATGATTGGGCAGCTTGAAGCAATGAAGTCGAACCTCGGGTGCTAGAACTCGAAGTTGGAAGGGCTGAGGAAAGGGTTGGCGCAAAATAAGACGGCCCTTGGCCCCTTTATAAAGGCAACGGATATCGAACGCCTCCTCCTACACATGAAACCCTGCCTATTCCTAAGGAACCATACCAATGGGGTGGTTGGGTTGCCCACGCTCGTATTGATGAGAATCCTGCAATGAGGGGACACGGTCTCTGCTTCGACAAGACGTGCTAATAAAACCGCGCCTCAAAACGTGGAACGGCATGACAAGAAACGGTTCGAAATAATGACCGGGCAAACGTGATGTTGCGTTACAAAAAGTTGTCAGCAGATTGGACTCGTGATATATTATACTTTCTGCGGTTGTGTGTGGTACTTGTGTTACAGATTCGGACACATTCGTCCAAAGACTATCTCAGAGTATTCGGAAAGGGGAACCCGGCTTGCAATGCCGAAGACAATCTGCGCGCCGGACACCTCGTCATTGAAGCCTGGTTCAGGGGCTACTGAGGGAGTCCTGGATTAAGGGGTCCTCAGACGTCCGACCTATTGGATATGGGCTAGACTGATGGGCTGTGAAGATACAAAGACCGAAGACTCTACCTGTGTCCGGATGGGACTCTCCTTGGCATGGAAGGCGAGCTTGGCGACCAAATATGAAGATTCCTTTCTTTGTAACCGACCTTATGTAACCCTAGATCCCTCTTGTGTCTATATAAACCGGAGGGCTAGGTCCGTAGACATCCTCATAATCATAGTCAGACAGGCTAGACTTTTAGGGTTTAGCCATTACGATCTCATGGTAGATCAACTCTTGTAATACTCATATTCATCAAGATCAATCAAGCGGGAAGTAGGGTATTACCTCCATAGAGAGAGCCCGAACCTGGGTAAACATTGTGTCCTCCGTCTCCTGTTACCATCGACCTTAGATGCACAGTTTGGGACCCCCTACCCGAGATCCGCCGGTTTTGACACCGACAATGACGGCGAGGATGAAGCGAGAGGAAGGAATGCAATGATCTTGGTCTAAAGCGGTGGATGAGAGAGGTCGATCTCTTGTAATGGACGACGGCGTCGAGGTACCAGCTCCGGCATGGTGGGGGAGGATGGTGGTGGATGGGGTGGCAGACGGAGGAGGCTGGGGTGGAGAGGGTGTTTTGGTGCCCACAGAGTACGAATGGGGAAATGGAGGGAGAGAGGAAGGGGGAACCATGTCTTTAGGGCGCGCTTGTCTCAAATGCGAGGAAATTTACAAACTTAGCCCCCGTTTAAAATTTCCTACATCACAACAATATTAGTCGGTTGGGGATAGGACAGTAATCTCGCATACACCGAATATTTGCCGATGGAGATTTCGGCCGACAAGAGTTTGTTTTGGCGCCCATCGTGTATGAATCAGGGAGAGAGGCGATTTCAACCGATGAGAAACTGTGTTTTGGCGCCCACCATGTATGAATCCGAGGAGGTGAGAGGCGGAGGCGGTTATGTCACATTTGAGTGAAATTACAAGCCTACCCCTATCGAAACCTATAAAAATCGAGGCGATAGACTTTACGTGTCAGGGATAGGCAGTAATTTCCATCTCGCATATTTTGGTTTCGGACGGTTACTGCGACTTCCCCCGCTTCGTTAAAAATTTTGCAGAGAAAGAGTGCACGTTTACCGTGCCAACTCAATTCGAATCCATTTTGTATTCTATTTTTGTTCGGGCATGATCCATTTTCGATTGGAATAAACTTCTATATACATCATTTTTTATATATACTTTCAAAAGCATAACAAAGAATTCTGCTCCTTTATATATACTAGCACAAATGCCCGTGCGTTGCAACGGGAGATAAAAAAATCCACTTTACTAATGCAATGGCTCACATCACGAGACATGATGATATCAACAAACTCCTTGAAATCCTCCACATTGTCACATGAGAAACAACATAATATGAGGAGCGTTTTACAAAGATCACGCATCTTTCTATGATATAACAGAGAAAAGTGTGGACTTTGAGTCGCACACAGTAGGGACTCCGAGTCTGATTCCTTGTACTTTGGTGATGGGTGCTAGTGAGTTGATCAGAAAAATAAGAGTAAAGATTTTTTTCCGTTCTCGGAAAAGTATAGCACATGACCAACAAAAAATGAACACCTTTTTATTGTGATTTAGACATATTTTTTTTCATGTGTTATACATAATATTTTTCTCTTGAGTTAAAAAAATTCGGTACGTCAAATATTAGTATTACAACATCATATCTTAGTTCTTGACGTCAACAGTTTTGATATAAAAGAAGTGGTTCAACCGTGGCATATGCACCTAAACAAAACACCTACCAATTCAGTTACAAACGAAGCGGTTCAAAAAATTTAGACACAAAAGAAGAAATTCATCGGCCTCGACCAAGTAGGTAAATTATGATATTTTTGCACCAGACTGTCTGATCTGGGAGACAGGTCGCACATGTGATGATGATCCGATTGCATGGTCCTGTCATGTCCATCATGGGTGATGTTGTGTAAGCCGTGCGTTCGCACATCACATTAATTTTTTGAATAAAACCCCCGCAAAAAATATTTTTTTTGAATAACTCAAAATCTTGGTTGGCCACGATCTAAGTTTTTCTCCAGTGCAAAGACATATAATTTTGTATATGCCCATGTGTTTTTTGTATGTGCTCAAGTCTCAACTTGCATGTTCCATAAAAAAATTGTACGCATGTTTTTTATATATTTCTGACTCATAATGGAGTGTGGCATACATGCTTTTTGTTCCAAATATGGTTTCTCCATATACGAGCTCCCCAACCCGACATCGACCTTTTCTTTCCGAGATGGAATCCGTATTGAGTCCTCAATCATCATGGTCGATCCCGTGGAAGCTTCCTTCTCTCATCCCCAGTCATGATTTAATTCCTCATTTCTTGTTTGGTTTTTAATCACATCTGAAATCCCTCGTTCTTATTATCTCAATCCCTCTTTCTTTCCTTATATTCTCTCAATGCCTCTTTCCTTCCTTATTATGAGACGTCTGATTTCCTCCATAATGATTCCTGAGATTGCTCCTCGATATCCAAAAGAAAATCAAGACGTATATAAATTAGGAAAATTAGATCTAAGGGATCAAGGTGGGACTATTTAATAGGTTAATCAACGTTGTATTCTCATATGTTGCGATCCAGCTTAGTTCAGATTTTTTTGCATCAGCCGCCTGGGATTATTTGACAGGTGTGAAACCTTTTGTTCAAACACAAAAACATCCTAGCTCAACTGGCAACGGCTTGTCATGTTAGGTGTGGAGGTTTTGAGTTCGATCCCACCAAAGAGCAGTTTTCTTCTGCCTTCTTTTATACAGAAGTTGGGCCGGCTGACTTGGTCCAGATAGACGTTTGACAAAAAAATTGATGGGCCATCTGAGTTAGACATAGCGACGATGGACAACAAAATATGGGTCGTTGCCTGTCGTGGAATTGTCACGGCAGATGTCCTAGTGTGAGGACTTAGTCATGGAATTGTCACGGCAGATGTCCTAGTGTGAGGACTTAGTCGTGGAGCCATCACGTTGAGGTTAGCTTAAAGGGGTTAATCAGGACAAAGGACACGAGGAGTTTATACTGGTTCGGCCCCTTACGATGAAGGTAAGAGCCTAGTCCAGTTTGTATTTGGTATTGCTAGGGTTTCGATGAGCAGGGAGCGAATACGCTTGACCCGGCTCTCGATCTGTTGTTTCTTTCCCTAAGCCGCCGCTAGGTCGTCCCCTTATATACACGGGTTGACACCTTGCGGCCCTCAGAGTCCCGGCTGTTTATACAATGTATCCGGCTCGGTGACCTTTCTTGCATACCTTACAATACAAGTTTTACATACATGGCTCTTTATATTTATGGGCCTTAAGTCGCCTTCGGGTCTGGGCCCTCTACTAAGCCTATCTATGAATCACCATGTGACCTTGAGCTTCATTATGATGAATCTTCATAGGGATGACCCGGCCCCTCTTGGGCGTGTCATACCTAATAGTTATATCCCCAACATTAGGCCCCAGGTTGATTTGGACTTGTTCATGTCAACCTTCAAGACTTAGAAAAATCCTTCCATATCCGCTGCAAAAAACTTTGTAACCCGCCATGACGTCATCTCCAGGAATTTCGAAAACCCGCCACGACGTCATCTTCAATGGATCTTTAACTTAATGTCTTCCCGAAAATCGAGGACTCCAATTAGCTGGATAACCATCATTCGGCCTCCTCGTCTTCCGTGCCTGCCTGCTTTCTGGTCTCCTTATAAATAGGACCATAGGGTCATGTTTCATTCCTGTCCTTCTCCTTCCTTCCTCACAACGCACCGTCCCGCACGAACCCTGCCGTCGTCGACCTCCGTCCTCGTCCTCGACTCCGGGCGCTGCATTGCCCTGAGTAGGCCAGAGAGCTGCGGTGCTACTCCGCTGTTCTAACAGCTCCAGTAAGCCTTCCTTTGTTCGTGAACAATCTGCCATTAGGGTTTCGTCGGTGTTCTTCAGTGTTCATCCGCGTTCGTCATCGTCCTTCTTTTCCTTTGTTTACATCCATGTATTAGATCCAAAAAAAACATGGGAATCTTGCGTGGTGGTAGTTTTAGCACTTGTTTTAATACTAGATTATATCCCCACCGTGACAGATCTCCTCTAGGGATTCTCTGTTTTTCCACTGACACCTTTTGTAGATGAATTTATTCCTTTTTTCTAAACAACGGTAGATCCAAATGTGTAACCTCCATCTGCGGAACTTGTTTGTCTCAGTACTTAGCCAATGTTGCTTCCGGCAACTCTTTGAACATCTTAGTCGTGGCGGCTTACCCTGCCGGCTTATCCTTTCTTCATATATCATTAGCCCTTGCTTAAGCCACCATCATAAACATGCACTGTAATTGTTAACTTGCAATCCCACCAATTAACTTGAGCCGGTAAACTATTTCCTTTTAGATTGTCCTTTCACCATGCCGCCGAAGACGTTGACAACTTGCAACTGGGTCCCTTCCCCAGTCACTGAGAGCGCCTTGAAAGACTTCGTCACTGTTGGATACTTACCAGAGAAGAGTGTCATGTCTTATCATGCTCCTGATTCAACTGAAGAAAAACCTCAGCCGAAGGATGGCAAAATTATTGTCTTCACTGATCATATGACCCGGGGCTTCTCGCCGCCCGGCTCAAAATTCTTTAGAGATGTGCTGCAATTTTTCAAACTCCATCCACAAGATATCGGACCCAATTCCATATCAAATATCCGTAACTTCCAAGTTTTCTGTGAAGTTTACCTTCAAGAAGAACCTACTGTTGAACTCTTCAGGGAGTACTTCTACCTGAACCGCCAGAACGAGTACACCAATGGTCCCGGTTTGGAACTTGGCAGAATTTCAACTCAACGTAGATGAGATGCCATCTTTCCTCTAGTAGTCCTGCCAAGCCATCCCAAGGACTGGAATCGAACATGGTTCTATTGCAAAGATACCTCACCGTCTGGTGAAAATCCGATGACGGGTTACCGTGCTGATCGTCTTGATCCAAAGCACCCACTTCCTGGTAAACTCACCTCTGCCGAACGCAAGAAACTTGTCCCCAAAATCAGGAAAGTCCAAGCCTTGTTAGGAAACAGCTTGACCAGAGTTGACTTGATCCGCTACTGGGTCGCATGGCGAATCATACCTTTAAGCCGCCGATCCAGCTTGATGTGTTCATACACCAGAGGAACTGATGATCCTTTACATCATAGCTCTGTGCGTTTAACTGAGGAGGCCATCGTTGAGATGGCAACCACACTTGTCAATAGCAAATATGATGATTGCAGCCTCATGGGTTTGAACCCTTTCTGCAAGCTTAACCCAGCTCCAAAGGTAAATCTTTTGACTGTTTTTTTCCTTTAGCAATTTAAACATCGCATGAACTTCAACATATTATCCTTCCACAGGCCAAATCTGACTTCTGGAAAGCCAAATATGACCATGAGGCGGCTAAAAAAGCTAGAGCTGATGCGAGAGCCACCAAGAAAACTGTCAGAAAGTCTAAGAAGAAGCCAACTGCCTCTGATTTACTCAAGCTGGATGACACCTCTGAGTCGAAGGTAGCCCTTGACTCTCTTGGCCTATTTTTAACAACCTTATTGACACTGACTATTGCCAGGACGACACGAGGGCTAGCCAGGCAGTTGAAGAAGAGGTAAATATTATTTCCTCCGACTCGGAACCTTTACCAAGGCAGAAACCTCCGTGGGTAACCCGGAAAGTAAGGTTTTCGCACCCCTTGGCTTATTTAGATCCTCATTTTCTTTTGAAATGACAACAACATGAGAGTCGCCGCCAGATCCGAACCGGTGGAGATGACGCCTTACCCTCCGGCTTGCAAAACACTCCTCGGAAATGCCAGAATGAGGTTCTTTTTGACCTTTAACTCTTGTATTTGTTCAATGAATTACCTTCATCACTCAATTTTGATTCCATCTTTGCAGGAGATTTCCCGTTCCTCTTCTGGCGATTCATCACAAACTCAATTGCCGGCCTTCAAGACCGCCCCCGGGTAAAGATAACTACCCTTCTTATGCACCTTTATGTATGCATCATTATACTGACTTGTCTAAATCCTTTTTTAGCGGTCAAGCAAATCCCCAAGAAAGCAAAGGTGACAAAGCCGGCTGAGAATCCGAAAACCATTAAACTAGAGCAGCCAACCCTCATACCGGAACATCCTGAAGAACCAGAGTAGTCAACTTTTGTGCCAGAACACGCTAAACAGCCAGAGGATCCTGCTTTCAATGTTCAACCGGATTTACCTGAACCGTCTGCGGATGAAACTGCTATTGATCCATCAAGTATTGAGTCGTCAAGCTCAGCTAACCCGCCGGAGAAGCACAGTGATGACGTTTTAATCACTGGTACCAGATTTTTTGAACCGGGGAACCCAACTATTCTGGAGAGACACTCTGCCAAACAAGAAGTTATGGAAAGGCAGAAGGTGAGGTTTGACATCTCCCACTATGCTCACATGAGTATTAGCGAAGTGCTATTTGGTTATCTCGGTCAAGTGCACTCTAGCCGTGATTCAGAAATTGAGATGGTCAAACAGATGCACCAAAAATATGAGGTACGTTCTCCGGCTTATATAAGTTATATACCCTGCCGGCCTCCAAGTCTTCTGATTACGATAATATTGAATGGTCTATAGACTTAGACTACCTTGGAAGCCTTTGTCTTAGACTCCCTCCAAGTCCGGTTTGCAACTAAACCGGATGCTTATAGTATTTCAATTTGCATGTGTAGTCCCCAAGGGCCGGTTTAATCAGTAGGAATGAGCCGGTCCTACTAGTCATTATGTAGAAGACCAAAAATTAACTGTGTATCCCTCATGAGTCAGCTAGAACTGTTACAGTTGGCTCATCTTTAATAAGAAAACAAGCAATATGCATTAGCCCCCAAGTGCCAATTGTTGTTACCTGCAAAACAATTGGGACTTTTTAGAAAGAGTCGCCTCCTTTGAAAAATTTGTGCCGACAGACATTAGCCCCCAAGTGCCAAGTGTTATTGCTTGCGAAGCACTTGGGACTTATTTTTTATAATCTTCCATGAAACTGAACAACCTTATGCTATATGCAGGTTGCGACCGCAGAACTGCAATCCCAATTGTCTGAGGCCAAGACCCCGCTAGTGATTAAAGAGATTGAAACAAAGAAAGCTGAATCCAAATTCCAGCTGAGTGTGTCTGAAACAGAAAAACTGAAGTCCAGCTTTACTGCGGAGAAAGAGGCTTGGGCCAATGAGAAGACTACCTTAACGCAGCGTGCAGCAAAGGCTGAGGCGGCTCTGGAAGAGGTTACCGCTTAACTCACCAGTTTAAAGAACCGTGTGTCTCAGATGGTTTCTGCAATCTTTGGTAAGTCACCTTGTTACATACTCAAAGTGAGTATTTTCCATTATAAGCCATCACTTAATCCATTGTGTAAACTTTACAGGTCCCAGGAGCAGCAATCTGAGCCAAGATACCGTGGTAAAGCTTAAGGTGGTTTACACATTGGTTGAACAATTGTACACCGGAGCTCAACGGACTCTTTCCACTATCTCTCCCATGAATCAAGGGCCAACTCTATTAAGTGACATCTTGAAGAAGTTGTCCATCTTGCCCGCTCAGTTCCAAGAAATCAAGCGATCGTGTGCTAGAGCCGGAGCTGTAACAGCTTTAAGCTGTGCCAAAGCCTGGGTACCAGAATTAGACCCGGCGGACGTAGCCGGTGGATATCCCAGCCTCAAAGAAGATGGAACGCCTTTCGACCAAGAAGATGTTTCCGCTTGTGTCAAGGAAATTCTCCCTCGTGCTACCATCATTGGTGAAGAAACCAACCTCGCCAAGTATCAGCCGGGGTTTGATGCAGACAATAAGAAGATGGCGACTCCTTCATATAAAGTGATGGACTTAATCCCACCGATTCGTAAGCACACTTTCGCCCCTGAGATTGACCCGTCTGTTCTGATTGATGATGAGGCTGAATTCGTCGCCCTTCATGGCTTTGACTGGTCCAAACCCAACTTCTAGACGGTGGAGGAGGACGAACCGGCAAGGGATGAGGCGCAACCATCAAGTCAGCCAGGCCAAGACTCATGAATCAGCTCCGGTTTATCATTTGTTGTATGGGAGACTGAAAACAGTTTATCATTTTGGGCTCCAAGTGCCTTGTAATAGGCTAGCTTTCAACTTCTTACTCTGCTATGCCATCATGCATATTGTGCTGCTTATAACACTTATTTATCCGTTATGTGAAGATATGCTATATGTCCCTTATGATATTAACAATTTTGAATCTGTTCCTGCATACAACAGATAAAAGTGTCCTGGCGGTTTACCGTTGGATAGGTTATAATGCCCCAACATGAACTTATCACGATTTATAACCAAGGTTGGTCAAAATAATAATCATATATGAAAAAATATATCATACATGTGATATTTGATCACACTTGTTGATTTTACCAAGCTAGTGTAGTAAGGGTGATAACCCAAGACTTTGGATGCTAGTAGTTATCAGAGATTGCCGGTTTATGAACAAAACCAGACCAGGTTAATAAACACCGGATATTTACCTTTATTTTATATTGGCGACTTATAGTCGAAGACCAGGCCGGGTTAATAAACACCGGTTAATGTCATATATGACTCAGAAGGCATTATAAGCTTTATTGTTTTTCAACCATGTATTACTATGTCACAAAATAAAAAATCTCAAAAAGACATTCAAATCAAAACAATAGAAAAAATCTGAGGCTTTCATAGGCTGCCAAGCCAAAATATCTTCTTCAATGAAACTAGCATTAGCCACTCGAATGTACGCGCTTTCCGTGAGCCGGCCCTCATTGACCCAATCGACATTTTAACCCGGTTAAGTTTAGTTCTTATTTAAAGATAGACTTATCAGGAGTACGCGGGGTTAGAGCAGCATCGTGCATCACAGGCTGATTTATCCAAGTTTCAAGGAAGGCGGCTTTATAGCCTGAGCTTCTCCTTGCTATCCGTAAACCGTGCCCTCTCATGACAAACCGGTGTTTTAACCTTAACGAGTTCAGGGTCTTGTTTAAAAGATTGACTGTTAAGAGTTCGGTGGGTCAATCAGGATTACCTGATGGAGAAGCATCTGGCATACAGGCAGGATAACCCAGGGTTTTAGGTGAATACACTTGGCTTCCAAGCCTGGCTTTTATAGCCTATCACAAGGTTATGAACTCTTCGTTCTTTAGAACAAAAGAGCCCCCAAGTGATATTTTGAGCTGTGCTCAGGGGGCACCTATGTTTGAGTCGTGCTTTTGCCACAAACTCTCTTTGGCCCCAAGTTTTTATGTGGCCTGTAGGCCGGATCAAAGGGTAATTATAACTTCGCTGTAGAAAGTAGAAGCCCCCATGTAACCGAAGACTCATTAATTTAGAGAGGAAAAAATGACAGAGGCCCTGCTTTAGCAAGGATGCCGGCTTTATTAGTTTTGATCATAATATATACAGTGTCAAAATATGTACATTGGATGAGCCGGTGGCTCAGGTGTAGTATAGCCTAAGCTGAGCAATATTCCAGGGTCGGCGAGTCTCCTCCTCCGACGTGCGTGAGTCCTTGTGGTCTCGAACATCGATAAGGTAATATGACCCGTTGTTTAGATTCTTGCTGACCACAAAGGGTCCTTCCTAAGGCGGGGATAACTGGTGCATATCCTTCTGATCCTGGATAAGCCGGAGCACTAGGTCGCCTTCTTGAAAAGTTCTAGTTTTAACCCGACGGCTGTGATAACGGCCAGATCTTGCTGGTAAATCACCGAACAAGCTGTTGCTACGTCACGCTCCTCATCCAACAGATCAAGTGCTTCTTGACGTGCTCTTTCATTGTCCGCTTCAACATAAGTCGCCACACGAGGCGAGTCATGACGGATGTTGCTAGGCAGAACTGCCTCTGCTCCGTGAACCATGAAGAAAGGCGTGTATCTCGTAGATCTGTTTGGGGTGGTATTGATGCTCCATAACACGGAAGGTAACTCCTCCACCCAACAACACGGCATCCTCTACAGGGGAACCATAAGCCGGGGTTTGATGCCTTTCAAGATCTCTTGGTTTGCTCTCTCAGCTTGACCATTGGATTGAGGGTGAGCTACTGATGATACATCAAGCCAGATATGCTCACATTGACAAAATTCTTCCATAGCACCCTTAGAGAGATTAGTGTCATTGTCTGTTATAATGCTATGTGGAAAGCCAAAACGGAAGATCACCTTCTTCGTGAATTGAACCGTCGTTGCTGCATCACACTTACTGACCGGCTCTGCCTCTACCCACTTAGTGAACTTATCAACCGCCACCAAAAGGTGGGTCTTCTTATCCTTGGATCTTTTGAAAGGCCCCACCATATCGAGCCCTCAAACTGCGAGCGGCCAAGTAATTGGAATCATCCTCAATTCTTGAGCCGGCACATGGGTGCTACCTCTTGAGCACTGCGTTGGTTTTCCCCGAAGAGGAAGGGATGATGCAGCAAAGTAGCATAAGTATTTCCCTCAGTTTTTGAGAACCAAGGTATCAATCCAGTAGGAGGCTATGCGCGAGTCCCTCGTACCTGCACAAAACAAATAAATCCTCGCAACCAACGCAAATAGGGGTTGTCAATCCCTATAAGGCCACTTACAAGAGTGAGATCTGATAGATATGATAAGATAATATTTTTGGTATTTTTATGATAAAGATGCAAAATAAAATAAAGGCAAAGTAAATAGCAAAGGAAATAACTAAGTAGTAGGAGATCAATATGATAAAGATAGACCCGGGAGCCATAGGTTTCACTAGTGGCTTCTCTCGAGAGCATAAGTATTCTACGGTGGGTGAACAAATTAGTGTTGAGCAATTGACAGAATTGAGCATAGTTATGAGAATATCTAGGTATGATCATGTATATAGGCATCACGTCCGAGACAAGTAGACCGACTCCTGCATGCATCTACTACTATTACCGATATCCAGCATGCATCTACAGTATTAAGTTAAAAACAGAGTAGCGCCTTAAGCAAGATGACATGATGTAGAGGGATAGACTCATGCAATATGAAGAAAACCCCATCTTGTTATCCTTGATGGGAATAATACAATACGTGCCTTGCTGCCCCTACTGTCACTGGGAAAGGACACCGCAAGATTGAACCCAAAGCTAAGCACTTCTCCCATTGCAAGAAAGATCAATCTAGTAGGCCAAACCAAACTGATAATTCAAAGATACTTGCAAAGATAACTAATCATACATAAAAGAATTCAGAGAAGATTCAAATATTATTCATAGATAGACTTGATCATAAACCCACAATTCATCGGTCTCAACAAACACACCACAAAAAGAAGATTACATCGAATTATTCTCCACAAGAGAGGGGGAGAATGTTGTATTGAGATCCAAAAAGAGAGAAGAAGCCATCTAGCTACTAACTATGGACCCGTAGATCTGAGGTAAACTACTCACACTTCATCGGAGGGGCTATGGTGTTGATGTAGAAGCCCTCCGTGATTGATGCCCCCTCCGGCGGAGCTCTGGAACAGGCCCCAAGATGGGATCTCGTGGATACAGAAAGTTACGGCGGTGGAATTAGGGTTTTGGCTCCGTATCTGATCGTTTGTGGGTACGTGGATATATATATAGGAGGAAGGAGTACGTTGGTGAGCAACAGGGGGCCCATGAGGGTGGAGGGCGCGCATGGTGGGGGTGTGCGCGCCCCCCTACCTCGTGGCCTCCTGTTTCCTTTCTTGACGTAGGGTCCAAGTCTCCCGGGTCTTGTTCGTTGAGAAAATCACGTTCTCGAAGGTTTCATTCCATTTGGACTCCGTTTGATATTCCTTTTCTTTGAAACCCTAAAACAGGCAAAAAACAGCAATTCTGGGCTGGGCCTCCGGTTAATAGGTTAGTCCCAAAAATAATATAAAAGTGGATAATAAAGCCCAATAATGTCCAAAACAGTAGATAATATAGCATGGAGCAATCAAAAATTATAGATACGTTGGAGACGTATCCAGCATCCCCAAGCTTAATTCCTGCTCGTCCTCGAGTAGGTAAATGATAAAAGGAGATTTTTTGATGCGGAGTGCTACTTGGTATAATTTTAATGTAATTCTTCTTAATTGTGGTATGAATATTCAGATCCGAAAGATTCAAGACAAAAGTTCATATTGACATAAAAATAATAATACTTCAAGCATACTAACTAAGCAATTATGTCTTCTCAAAATAACATGGCCAAAGAAAGTTCATCCCTACAAAATCATATAGTTTAGTCATGTTTCATTTTCGTCACACAAGAATGCTCTCATCATGCACAACCCCGATGACAAGCCAAACAATTGTTTCATACTTTAGTAATCGCAAACCTATAAACTTTCACGCAATATATGAGCGCGAGCCATGGACATAGCACTATGGGTGGAATAGAATATAATGAGGGGGGTTATGTGGAGAAGACAAAAAAGGAGAAAGTCTCACATCAACGAGGCTAATCAATGGGCTATGGAGATACCCACCGATTGATATTAATGCAAGGAGTAGGGATTGCCATGCAACGGATGCACTAGAGCTATAAATGTATGAAAGCTCAACAAAAGAAACTAGTGGGTGTGCATCCAACTTGCTTTCTCATGAAGACCTAGGGCACTTGAGGAGGCCCATTGTTGGAATATATAAGCCAAGTTCTATAATGAAAAATTCCCACTGGTATATGAAAGTGACAAAACAGGAGACTCTCTGTCATGAAGATTACAGTGCTACTTTGAAGCACAAGTGTGGCAAAGGATAGTAACATTGTCCCTTCTCTCTTTTTCTCTCATTTTTTTGGGCCTTCTCTTTTTTTTATGGCCTTTCCCTTTTTCTTTTTTCTTTTCTTTATGGCCTTTCTCTCTTTTTTATGGCCTTTCTCTTTTTTATATTTTCCTCACTTGGGACAATTCTCCAGAAAATGATGATCATCACACTTCTATTTATTTACAACTCAATGATTACAACTCGATACTAGAACAAAGATGACTCTATATGAATGCCTCTGGCGGTGTACCGGGATATGCAATGAACCAAGAGTGACATGTATGAAAGAATTATGAACGGTGGCTTTGCCACAAATACTATGTCAACTACATGATCATGCTAAGCAATATGACAATAATGAATGTGTCATGATGAACGGAATGATGGAAAGTTGCATGGCAATATATCTCGGAATGTCTATGGAAATGCCATAATAGGTAGGTATGGTGGCTGTTTTGAGGAAGATATAAGGAGGTTTATGTGTGAAAGAGCGTATCATATCATGGGGTTTGGATGCACCGGCGAAGTTTGCGCCAACTCTCAATGTGAGAAAGGGCAATGCATGGTATCGAAGAGGCTAGCAAGGATGGAAGGGTGAGAGTGCGTATAATCCATGGACTCAACATTAGTCATAAAGAACTCACATACTTATTGCAAAAATCTACAAGTCATCAAAAACCTCGGTACTACGCGCATGCTCCTAGGGGGATAGATTGGTAGGAAAAGACTATCGCTCGTCCCCGACCGCCACTCATAAGGAAGACAATCAAATAACACCTCATGTTTCAAATTTGTTGCATAACGTTTACCATACGTGCATGCTATGGGACTTGCAAACTTCAACACAAGCATTTCTCAATTTCACAACTACTCAACTAGCACGACTTCGATATTATTACCTCCATATCTCAAAACAATCATCAAGCATCAAACTTCTCTTAGTATTCAGAACACCCTTAAGAAAATTTTAATAACTTTGAATATCTAGCATATTAGGATTTTAAGCAAATTACCATGCTATTAAGACTCTCAAAATAATCTAAGTTAAGCATGAGAGATCAATAGTTTCTATAAAACAAATCCACCACTGTGCTCTAAAAGATATAAGTGAAGTACTAGAGCAAAACTATATAACTCAAAAGATATAAGCGAAGCACATAGAGTATTCTAACAAATTCTAAATCATGTATGGCTCTCTCAAAAGGTGTGTACAGAAAGGATGATTTTGGTAAACTAAAAATCAAAGACTCAAATAATACAAGACGCTCCAAGCAAAACACATATCATGTGGCAAATAAAAATATAGCTCCAAGTAAAGTTACCGATAGAAGTAGACGAAAGAGGGGATGCCTTCCGGTCCCCAAGCTTTGGCTTTTAGGTGTCCTTAGATTATCTTGGGCGTGCCATGGGCATCCCAAAGCTTAGTCTCTTGCCACTCCTTGTTCCATAATCCATCAAATCTTTACCCAAAACTTGAAAACTTCACAACACAAAACTTAAAGTAGAAAATCTCGTGAGCTCCGTTAGCGAAAGAAAATAAAAGACCACTTCAAGGTACTGTAATGAACTCATTATTTATTTATATTGGTGTTATAACTACTGTATTCCAAATTCTCTATGGTTTATAAACTATTTTACTAGCCATAGATTCATCAAAATAAGCAAACAACACACGAAAAACAGAATCTGTCAAAAACAGAACAGTCTGTAGTAATCTGTAGCTAGCGCAAGATATGGAGCCCCAAAAATTCTAAAATAAATTTCTGGACGTGAGGAATTTATCTATTAATCATCTTCAAAAAGAATTAACTAAATATCACTTTCCAAATAAAAATGAAAGCAGTTCTCGTGAGCATTATAGTTTCTGTTTTTTACAGCAAGTTCAACAAGACTTTCCCCAAGTCTTCCCAACGGTTCTACTTGGCACAAACACTAATTAAACACAAAAAACACAACCAAAACAGAGGCTAGATAAATTAATTATTACTAAACAGGAGCAAAAAGCAAGTAATAAAAATAAAATTTGGTTGCCTCCCAACAAGCGCTATCGTTTAACGCCCCTAGCTAGGCATAACAAGCAAGAATAGATCTAGGTATTGCCATCTTTGGTATTAGGAAAGAAAAGAGCAAACTTGCTATCTATAGAATTAATCCTTATATTTTGATAAACCACATGGCTATTAATGGTAGAAGAAAGAGTAAGTATGTTACGGAAATTTGTATCTAGGCTAGCCTTTATCTCTTTAATAGATTCGTTTTGGTAAGAGAGCAAAAGAGATGTAGATTCAACTTTCTCATTCATGGGGTGCCCAAATATAGTTTTCATTTTTTTTCATAAGTGTCTACGACATCCCCTTCAAGAAAACCTTCCTCAAATATAGAATCTAAGACATGCTTAAGAGAAGAAGGAAGGGCAATATAAAAGCTTTTTAAGTAAACTTCAATTTGATATTGAGGAACGTAGCTGGCCCTAATCCTTAATAATCTATACCAAGCATCTTTCAAAGATTCATCAAGTAAATAACGAAAAATTCCAGAATCATCTTCATCAAAATTATTAAGACTCTCATTGATAACTCCAGTAGGTTTTTCCATAGTATCCTTATTTATAAGCTTAGCGAGAATAGAAGGGTTGTCCAAAGTATTAAAACTCTGGAGGGAACCCCCTACCCTTTTTTATTCAGACATGGCGGAAGAAAGGTGAGCGGAAAGAGAGGGAGGATAGAGAGAGAGGGCGAATAAAACGGCAAGGGTGAAGTGGGGGAGAGGAAAACAAGAGGCAAATGGCAAATAATGTAATGGAGGAGATAAGGGTATGTGATGGGTACTTGGTATGTTGGCTTTTGCGTAGACCTCCCCGGCAACGGTGCCACAAATCCTTCTTGCTACCTATTGAGCACTGCGTTGGTTTTCCCCGAAGAGGAAGGGATGATGCAGCAAAGTAGCATAAGTATTTCCCTCAGTTTTTGAGAACCAAGGTATCAATCCAGTAGAAGGCTATGCGTGAGTCCTTCGTACCTGCACAAAACAAATAAATCCTCGCAACCAACGCAAATAGGGGTTGTCAATCCCTATAAGGCCACTTACGAGAGTGAGATGTGATAGATATGATAAGATAATATTTTTGGTATTTTTATGATAAAGATGCAAAATAAAATAAAGGCAAAGTAAATAGCAAAGGAAATAACTAAGTAGTAGGAGATCAATATGATAAAGATAGACCCGGGGGCCATACATTTCACTAGTGGCTTCTCTCGAGAGCGTAAGTATTCTACGGTGGGTGAACAAATTACTGTTGAGCAATTTAAAGAATTGAGCATAGTTATGAGAATATCTAGGTATGATCATGTATATAGGCATCACGTCCGAGACAAGTAGACCGACTCCTGCCTGCATCTACTACTATTACCAATATCCAGCATGCATCTATAGTATTAAGTTAAAAACAGAGTAATGCCTTAAGCAAGATGACATGATGTAGAGGGATGGACTCATGCAATATGAAGAAAACCCCATCTTGTTATCCTTGATGGCAACAATACAATACGTGCCTTGTTGCCCCTACTGTCACTGGGAAAGGACACCGCAAGATTGAACCCAAAGCTAAGCACTTCTCCCATTGCAAGAAAGATCAATCTAGTAGGCCAAACCAAACTGATAATTCGAAGAGACTTGCAAAGAACCAATCATACATAAAAGAATTCAGAGAAGATTCAAATATTATTCATAGATAGACTTGATCATAAACCCACAATTCATCGGTCTCAACAAACACACCGCAAAAAGAAGATTACATCGAATAGTTCTCCACAAGAGAGGGGGAGAACGTTGTATTGAGATCCAAAAAGAGAGAAGAAGCCATCTAGCTACTAATTATGGACCCGTAGGTCTGAGGTGAACTACTCACACTTCATCGGAGGGGCTATGGTGTTGATGTAGAAGCCCTCCGTGATCGATGCCCCCTCCGGCGGAGCTCCGGAACAGGCCCCAAGATGGGATCTCGTGGATACAGAAAGTTACGGCGGTGGAATTAGGGTTTTGGCTCCATATCTGATCGTTTGGGGGTACATGGATATATATAGGAGAAAGGAGTACGTTGGTGGAGAAACAGGGGGCCCACAAGGGTGGAGGGCGCGCCTGGTGGGGGTGGGCGCGCCCCCCTACCTCATGGCCTCCTGTTTCCTTTCTTGACATAGGGTCCAAGTCTCCCGGGTCTTGTTCGTTGAGAAAATCACGTTCCCGAAGGTTTCATTCCGTTTGGACTCCGTTTGATATTCCTTTTCTTCGAAACCCTAAAACAGGCAAAAAACAGCAATTCTGGGCTGGGCCTCCGGTTAATAGGTTAGTCCAAAAATAATATAAAAGTGGATAATAAAGCCCAATAATGTCCAAAACAGTAGATAATATAGCATGGAGCAATCAAAAAGTATAGATACGTTGGAGACGTATCAATGGGCTCGGCGTGCAAATTTCTGACATCCATCACACCTGCTGACGAGGTCCTCTGCATCAGCATGAGCTGTTAGCCAATAAAACCCATGACGGAAAGCTTTAGCCGCAAGGGACTTTGAACCGGCATGATGACCATAAACTCCTTCATGAATTTCTCGTAAGATCTCACAGCCCTCTTCTGGAGAAACACAACGTTGAAACGCCCATGTGACACTGCAATGATGTAACTCTCCATTAACAATTGTCATTGACTTAGACCGCCGGGTTATCTGCCTGGCTAAGGTTTCATCCTCAGGTAACTTGCCCCGGGTCATATAGGCCAAGTAAGGGACTGTCCAATCTGGGATTATATGAAGAGCCGCCACCAATTGAGCATTCGGGTTAGGAATAGCCAAATCCTCCTCTGAAGGAACCTTAACCGACGGGTTATGTAAGACGTCAAGAAAGACATTAGGTGGCACCGGCTTACGTTGAGAACCCAGCCAGCTTAAAGCGTTTGCCACTTTGTTTTTCCACCGATCAACGTGCTCAACTTGATAACCTTTGAAATGACCAGCGATAACGTCCACCTCTCGCCGATAAGCCACCATGAGTGGATCCTTAGAATCCCAAGTACGAGAGACTTTCTGAGCCACCAGATCTGAGTCGCCGAAGCATCTAACCCGGCTTAAGTTCATTTCTTTAGCCATCATAAGACCGTGGAGTAAGGCATCATACTCAGCTGCATTGTTAGTACAAGGAAACATCAAACGAAGAACATGGCAAAAATTATCACCTCGAGGGGAAGCAAGAATAACTCCAGTCCCCGAGCCCTCCAATTGCCTGGACCCATCAAAGTGAATAGTCCAATATGTGTTATCCGACTTTTTCTCAGGCATCTGCAGCTCTGTCCAATCGTTGATGAAGTCCACCAGTGCTTGAGACTTGATGGCCGTGCGAGGCACATATTTTAACCCATGAGGTCCGAGCTCAATGGCCCACTTAGCAACCCGGCCAGTTGCTTCTCTATTTTGGCTGATATCTCCCAAAGGAGCAGAGCTGACCACGGTGATGGGATGACCCAAAAAATAATGTTTAAGCTTCCAGCTGGCCAAGAACACCCCATATACAAGCTTCTGCCAGTGTGGATACCTCTGCTTGGACTCAATAAGCACTTCACTGATATAGTAAACCAGCCTTTGAACCGGATACTCCTTACCTGCTTCCTTCCTTTCCACCACAATAGCTACACTGACAGCCCGGCTATTAGCAGCCACGTATAACAATAAAGGCTCTTTATCAATAGGGGCGGCGAGTACGGGCGGCTCAACCAGCTGCTTCTTCAAGTCCTCAAACGTTGCATCAGCAGCATCACTCCAGACAAAGTTATCTGTCTTTTTCATCATCTGATACAGAGGGATAGCCTTCTCCCCCAACCGGCTTATAAACCAGCTTAATGCTGCAATACAACCTGCCAGGCGTTGCACATCATTGATACACGATGGCTTAGCCAAAGAGGTGATGGCTTTGATCTTCTCCAGATCAACTTCAATTCCTCTGTTAGACACCAAAAAAACCCAAAAGTTTGCCTGCCGGCACACCAAAAACACACTTGGCCGGGTTAAGCATCATCTTATAAACCCGGAGATTATCAAAGGTTTCCTTCAAATCATCTATCAATGTTTCTTTCTCTCTGGACTTCACCACAATGTCATCCAAATAAGCATGAACGTTACGCCCAATTTGGTTATGAAGGCAATTTTGCACACACCTCTGATAAGTCGCCCGGGCACTCTTGAGCCCAAAAGGCATACACACATAGCAGAAGGCTCCAAAGGGAGTTATGAAAGTAGTCTTCTCCTGGTCCTTAACTGCCATCTTGATATGATGATAACCAAAATAAGCATCCAGAAAACTCAAACGCTCACAACCCACTGTAGCATCAATAATCTGGTCAATACGAGGGAGAGCAAAAGGATCAGCCGTACAAGCCTTGTTTAAATCTGTGTAATCCACACACATACGCCAAGTGTCATTTTTCTTAAGTACCAGCACCGGGTTAGCCAACCACTCAGGATGGAAACTTCAATGATAAACCCGGCTACCAAGAGCCGGCCTACTTCCACTCCAATGGCCTTCCGTCTCTCCTCATTAAAACGGCGAAGAAACTGTTTGACCGGTTTAAACTTTGGATCAATATTAAAAGTGTGCTCAGTGAGTTCTCTCGGTACACCCGGCATGTCTGAAGGCTTCCATGCAAAGATGTCCCAGTTCTCACGGATGAACTCGATGAGCGTGTGATACGTCTCTGTCGTATCTATAATTTTTGATTGTTCCATGCCAATATTATACAACTTTCATATACTTTTAGCAACTTTTTATACTATTTTTGGGACTAACATATTCATCTAGTGCCGAGTGCCAGTTCCAGTTTGTTGCATGTTTTTTGTTTCGCAGTGAATCCATATCAAACAGAGTCAAAACGGGATAAAAACTAACGGAGATTTTTTTGGTATGTGATTTTTGGGAAGAAGAATCAATGCGAGACGATGCCCGAGGGGGCCCCGAGGCAGGGGGCGCGCCCCAGGGGGTCAGGCGCGCCCTGGGCCCTCGTGGCCTCCCTGTAAGGCAGTTGATGCCCTTCTTTCGTCGCAAGAAAGCCAATATCTAGATAGAGAGCGTGTTAAAATTTTAGCCCAATCGGAGTTATGGATCTCCGGGAATTTAAGAAACGGTGAAAGGGCAGAATCAGAGAGCGCAGAAACAGAGAGAGACAAAGAGACAGATCCAATCTCGGAGGGGCTCTCGCCCCTCCGCCTCCATGGAGGCCATGGACCAGAGGGGAAACCCTTCTTCCATCTAGGGATAAGGTCAAGGAAGAAGAATAAGGAGGGGGGCTCTCTCCCCCTCGCTTCCGGTGGCGCCGGAATGCCGCCGGGGCCATCATCATCACCGCAATCTACACCAACACCTCCGCCATCTTCACCAACATCTCCATCACCTTCCCCCATCTATCTACAGTGGTCCACTCTCCCGCAACCCGATGTACCCTCTACCTGAACATGGTGCTTTATGCTTCATATTATTATCCAATGATGTGTTGCCATCCTATGTTCTCTAAGTAGATTTCCGTTGTCCTATCGGTGGTTGATGAATTGCTATGATTGATTTAATTTGCTTGTGGTTATGTTGTTGTCCTTTGGTGCCCATCATATGAGCGCGCGCGTGGATCAAACCATAGGGTTAGTTGTATGTTGATAGGACCATGTATTGGAGGGCAAGAGTGACAGAAGCTTCAACCTAGCATAGAAATTGATGCATACGGGACTGAAGGGGGACCAATATATCTTAATGCTATGGTTGGGTTTTACCTTAATGAACGTTAGTAGTTGCGGACGCTTGCTAATAGTTCCAATCATAGGTGCATAGAATTCCAAGTCAGGGATGACATGCTAGCAGTGGCCTCTCCCACATAAAACTTGTTATCGGTCTAGTAAAGTAGTCAATTGGTTAGGGACAATTTCGCAACCCCTGCCACCACTTTTCCACACTCGCTATACTAACTTTATTGCTTATTTACCTAAACAGCCCCTAATTTTTATTTACATGCACTTTATATTCTTGCAAACCTATCCAAAAACACCTACAAAGTACTTCTAGTTTCATACTTGTTCTAGGTAAAGCGAACGTTAAGCATGCGTAGAGTTGTATCGGTGGTCGATAGAACTTGAGGGAATATTTCTTCTACCTTTAGCTCCTCGTTGGGTTCGACGCTCTTACTTATCGAAAGAGACTACAATTGATCCCCTATACTTGTGGGTTATCAAGACCTTTTTCTGGCGCCGTTGCCGGGGAGTTATAGCGTAGGGTGAATATTCTCGTGTGTGCTTGTTTGCTTTATCACTAAGTAATTTTTATTTGCTGTTCTAAGTTGTCCTCTATCTTTAGTTATGGATATGGAACACGAAATACCAAAAAAATTAGGTGTACCTGCTACTCATGGAGATGGGGAACCTCCTAAAACCCTCGATGTTGGTTATGTGAAAAATATTATGTACTACTTTGATAATCCTGAGAAAACCCCATTCAATTATGTAATGGGAGACACGTTGGATCAATGTGAATACTTTAGGGATTATCGCTTGACTCAAAAAGGGAAACTATTATGGGATCAAATTCATATGTTGCATTGGTATGCTCGGGAACTATGCTTGAGATATGACTATACTTGTTGCTCTAGGATGAAGGCTCCACACCTTCCCTTTTCATGCAAATTTAATGATGATAAAACCTTGGCATCTTATGCTAATGGCATATATGATTACTATGATGTGGAACAAATAGAAGAATTTGTTGCTTTTATGGGTGCTTATGAAATTGAATCTTTGTTTAAAGAGTGTGAAAATCTTGATGATGTTGTTTACAGACCTGAAAATTTTGCTATACTTAAATATTGCTTTGAGAATTATGAATTCAATTCTGATATTGATGATTTTATTGATAGAGTCTCCGCTATCCTAGAAGAAACTAATATTTTGCAGGAGTCTATGGAAGAAGAAATTAATGACATTGTGAGCTCATTGGATGAAAAAGATGAGGAGGAGAGCAAAGAACAAAAGGAGGAAGAGCAGATTGATCACCCGTGCCCACCTTCTAATAAGAGTAACTCTTTATCCCATACAATGTTTAATTTCCCTTCGTGCTTACCAAAGGATGAATGCTATGATGATTGTTATGATCCCGTTGATTCTCTTGAAATATCCCTTTTTGATGATGCTTGCTATGCTTGTGGCCAAGATGCCAATATGAATTATGCTTATGGAGATGAACTTGCTATAGTTCCTTATGTTAAACATGAAATTGTTGCTATTCCACCCACGCATGGTAGTCCTATTATCTTTTTGAATTCTCCCGACTACACTATATCGGAGAAGTTTGCTCTTGTTAAGGATTATATTGATGGGTTGCGTTTTACTACTACAAATTATGATTTTGATAGATATAATATGCATGTGCTTTCTGCTCCTACTTGTAATTATTATGAGAGAGGAACTATATCTCCACCTCTCTATGTTTCCCACACGATAGAATTGCAAGAAACTGCTTATGCTATGTATTGGCCTTTACTTGATGTGCATGAATTGTTCTTGTATGACATGCCGATGCATAGGAAGAGAGTTAGACTTCGTCATTGCTTGATATATGTTACTTTGTGCTCACTACTAAATTACAAATCATTGTTGATTCAAATTGGCTTTGATATACCTTGGGATCCGGGTGGATTCATTACTTGAGCACTTTATGCCTAGCTTAATGGATTTAAAGAAAGCGCTGTCAGGGAGACAACCAGAAGTTTTGGAGAGTCATTTATTTCTGTTGTGTGCTTTTATAAAGTTTAAAAACAAAAAATAAAGAGGGGAGCCCAAAACTTTTCAAAAAGGAAAGTGAAAGTGAGAAAGACAAGCATTATTGAAGTGGGCGAGCTCCTTGAACTTTGTTCATGCTCACAGAAACTTTGTGAATCATGATTACAGAAAATTTTCAACAAAAATAATTATCCCCTTGAACAATTCCATTGTATTATAAAAATAATGTGCCAAGGTTTGCCTTTAGGATGTTTAAATTACTTGTTGGTTTGTGCGGTGCAGGACAGAAACTTTGGCTGTAGTGCATGATTTTACATTTTCTGCTGGAGCGTCAAACGCTTCTGAAACTTTTTGCACTGTCTTTATATACGAATTTTTTATTTTTTCTAATTTTTGCAGAATTTTTGGAGTACCATAGATATGGTTAATGTTCAGATTACTACATACTGTCCTGTTTAAGACATATTCTGTTTTTGATGCATAGTTTGCTTGTTTTGATGAAACTATCAATTCCTATCAGTGGATTAAGCCATGAAAAAGTTATATTACAGTAGCTACAATGCAAAAACAAAATATGAATTGGTTTACAACAGTACTTAGAGTAGTGATTTGCTTTATTATACTAACAGATCTTACCGAGCTTTCTGTTGAGTTTTGTGTGATTGAAGTTTCCAAGTTTTGGGAGAGATCACGATGGATGAAGGAATAAGGAGTGGCAAGAGCCTAAGCTTGGGGATACCCGAGGCACCCCAAGGAAATATTCAAGGACTCCCAAGCAACCAAGCTTGGGGATGCCCCGGAAGGCATCCCCTCTTTCTTCTAACGATCATCAGTAATTTCACTTGGAGCTATATTTTTATTCGTCACATGATATGCGTAAATCTTGGAGCGTCTTTTGCATTTAGTTTCCACTTTTCTTTTATGCACCATGCTGGTATGAGATAGTCCTTGGTTGATTTATAGAATTCTCATTGCACTTCACTTATATCTTTTGAGTATGGCTTTATAGAATGCTTCATGTGCTTCACTTATATCATTTGAAGTTTGGATTGCCTGTTTCCCTACACATAGAAAACCGCCATTTTTAGAATGCTCTTTTGCTTCACTTATATTTGTTAGAGCATGGGCATATCTTTTTTAGAAAGAATTAAACTCTCTTGCTTCACTTATAACTATTTAGAGAGATAACAGGAACTGGTCATTCACATGGTTAGTCATAAAATCCTACATAAAACTTGTAGATCACTGAATATGATATGTTTGATTCCTTGCAATAGTTTTGCGATATAAAGATGGTGATATTAGAGTCATGCTAGTTGGTATTTGTGGATTGTAGAAATACTTGTGTTAAAGTTTGTGATTCCCGTAGCATGCACGTATGGTGAACCGTTATGTGATGAAGTCGGAGCATGAGGTATTTATTGATTGTCTTCCTTATGAGTGGCAGTCGAGGACGAGCGATGGTCTTTTCCTACCAATCTATCACCCTAGGATCATGCGCGTAGTACTTCGTTTCGATGAGTAATAGATTTTTGCAATAAGTATGTGAGTTCTTTATGACTAATGTTGAGTCCATCGATTATACGCACTCTCACCCTTCCATCATTGCTAGCCTCTTCGGTACCGTGCATTGCCCTTTCTCACCTCGAGAGCTGGTGCAAACTTCACTGGTGCATCCAAACCCCGTGATACGATACGCTCTATCACACATAAGCCTCCTTATATCTTCCTCAAAACAGCCACCATACCTACCTATCATGGCATTTCCATAGCCATTCCGAGATATATTGCCATGCAGCTTCCATCATCATTGTCGGTGTCAAAACCGGTGGATCTCGGATAGGGGGTCCCGAACTATGCGTCTAGGCCGGATGGTAACAGGAGACAGGGGACACTTTATTTTACCCAGGTTCGGGCCCTCTCGATGGAGGTAATACCCTACTCCTGCTTGATTAATATTGATGATATGGGTAGTACAAGAGTAGATCTACCACGAGATCAAGGAGGCTAAACCCTAGAAGCTAGCCTATGGTATGATTGTTGTGTATGGAGTTGATTGCCTACGGACTACAACCCTCCGGTTTATATAGACACCGGATAGGGTTAGGGTTACACAGAGTCGGTTACAATAGTAGGAGATCTTGAATATCGGCATCACCAAGCTTGCCTTCCACGCCAAGGAAAGTTCCATCCGGACACGGGACGAAGTCTTCAATCTTGTATCTTCATAGTCCAGGAGTCCGGCCGTAGGTATAGTCCGGCTACTCGAACACCCCCTAATCCAGGACTCCCTCAGTAGCCCCCGAACCAGGCTTCAATGACGACGAGTCCGGCGCGCAGATTGTTCGGCATTGCAAGGCGGGTTCTTCTCCAAATCTCGTGTACCTGTAGGAATAATGTCCGATTCTCGTAATGTAGTGCTCCTCGGCTTCCATGCCCAATAATGGTCGTCTTCCACGTGTTCAAACAAATGCGAAAAGCCAGGGCGTTTTTACATCCACACCCCTAGCCGTATAAACGATCCGCCTATTTAACGGGATGGGGATTTAGGTCCAAACCACATCTTCTCCTTTCCGCGAGTTATCATCGGAGCGCTTCCAGCAAAGGTCCATTCCAACATGACCAGCCGTCGCAGCTCCTCCCCTCGCCCCTCCGGTCCCAAACCCGGGGACTGGGAGAGTTGCACCATCCCGCATAGCAAGTTAGCGTCACTCCAGGCCAAGGGATTCCTCCCTCAGGCATACATGGTCCCGGTCCGAGCTGGTCTCGCCACCTATAATGGAGGAAAACAAGCGGAGAGCACCCCCAATCCTTCTAAAGGAGAGCGGGTGTGCCTCGTCCCCTATCTAATAAGGGGACTGGTATTTCCAATTCACCCATTTCTCCGCGAGCTTCTGGAGTTCTACGGCCTCCAGCTGCACAATCTCACACCCGCCTCCGTATTGCACATTGCGGGTTTCGTCGCCCTTTGCGAGCTATTTTAGGCGTTGAGGCTCATTTCGCGCTGTGGAAGAGGTTATTCTGCCTGGTGCCCCGTTCTGAAAAGGGGTCTATATATCAAGTGGGCAGAGCCGAAGTATGGCGCATCGCCGGGACCAGGTACCTACCAGGAACCCCAAAGAAGGCGTCCGAGGACTGGCCTTCGGAATGGTTTTACATAGATGACGTCCCGCTACCGGACCCTATCTGGGTCGGTCTCCCTGAGTTCAACAGTGCTCCATTGAAGAAACGCTTGAGCTGGCGTCCACGGAGCTCTCAGAGAGAAAGTGACAGAGACGTCCTTTACCTGATGGGCCGGATAAGACTGTTGGCTCATTCTAGACTAACCATGATTGGAGTCATCGCCGCATGCATTATGCGGGGGGTGCAGCCGCTTCAATATAGAGGCCACCCCATGTGGGATTTTAACGGGGAGGATGACGCCACACGTTATGGTCGTAAGGGGCCGGCCTCAGCCGCCACCTTAGTAAAGATCTTATCCTCTTTGTATAAGGGAGAAAAGGAGGAATTCCTCCGTGTCAACCCGCAGGCCGGATTCAGTATGTACGATCCTCCGAGTTGGGTAAGTGAACAATCGCGCTTGCCCGTTTGTTTTATACTCCCATGGTTAGATAGGTAGTCTAACGACTTCAATGCAGGAATTGCGACAGGAGGTAAAGGATATAAGCAGCCGTCCTCCACAGCCCGAGGACCCCGAACGGTCCGTCAATCCGGACTCCGAAGAGGATCCGGACATATCGGTGGAGCTTATCGACGGGGTGTTCCATCAGTTAAACAAGGACAATACCTTGGTAGCCATCACGGCCGATTACCCAGGGTTAATTCCGTCCTCCCAGGTGACAGAAACCGGAGTCTCATTCCCTTGAGAGAGATTGCACTCTCGCGTATTCCGGTGTTTCTGACAACAACCGTGTTTTGCAGGGGAGTTTTCCGAGCCAGGAGGCCGAACCTATAGCGGCTAGCCAACGAGGGGCAACAGGGCCCCGTGGGGCAAAAAGGAATGAAGTCCGGACTGAGATGCCGGCGCAAAGGTATAGTGCACCCTCTGTTTCCCTAGAGTTATTCTATCAGGGTATATTAACGTTCGTGCTATCTTCAGAACGAAGAGACCTCGCCGGACTATATCCGGAGAGGTTGCCAATCGCGCCTCCACCAGCCAGGCTCCAACGTCTGGCCAGGAAGCGGAGGCGAGCACAAGGCGCGCACCGGACGCTCCTCCGACAGAGGATGCGGACAGGCTGTCTGCCACAAATTCTGAAGTGGAGAGTGCCATGAACCACAGGCGTCGCCGGACAGTTCTACGCGATGCTTGTTTCTCCCAAGAGGCTTTAGATGTCTTTAATTCGGGAGATGCGTACCTCCGTGTCGCTCAAAATGGTTTAACCAGAGCCACGGAGCAGTATGTAAAAGTCATACAGGTAATAAAATTTTGGTCAAATATATATGTACCAGTAGCCCCCGAGACTTAAAACAGTTAGAGCAACTGATTTAAGGATCATTTAATATGCAGGTTCTTACAGAGAAGAATACTGTACTGTCCCAGGAGCTAGAAAAATGCAAGGCCCAACTAGAGGCCGCACTAGCGGCAGCAGGGGAGCCCAAAGAGACCCCCTCAGGTAAGATACACTTCGAAAGATTAGTATTGTGCGGTGTGGGTGCAAATCTGACAAATCATATTGCAGATGGCGCCGGACTCGATCCGGACAAGCAACAATTCTTACGCCGGCTAAAGGCCGGTGAGAGTATGTTGACAAAGGTGAGGCGAGAGAAGAATGATCTTCAGGATGCCAACACCAAGCTGGACGTTGAACTTAAAGATGTTCGTGGCCAGCTATCGGACTCCACGAAGGAGAATCAGCGGCTTCGACGTGGCATTTTTAGTAAGTGCTTGAACGAACTTTGAAAAAAGAGTTCGGCGAGGAAGTCGACTAACAGAGTAATGTCTGTAGGTATACTCGCAGGTCGTCCTGCAGAGGAGATGCCCGATTCTACGGGTGACCTTCTTCCCGAACTCATGCAACTGCACAAGCGAATTCGGCAGGCGATGCGAGGTGTTTCCCAAGCCTTATGGCCTGCCCACCCCATGCCCGAGGGCCTTGGAGAGCTTGCGGAGAAGCTGAAGGGAGCTCGACGGCGCTTCCAGTTGTGGAAGATATCGGCCTGCCGACAAGGCGCTAGGGAAGCCTGGGCCATGGTGAAGACCCGTTTTACGAAGTCTGACCCAAACCACATGGCCGATGTCGGACCAGTGGGCCTGACGGGAAGGAGATCCCTGTGAGCTTAGTATACGGCCAAGTAGAGTTGGCCGCGAAGTATTCCCAGCAGGACTGTAAATTAGACAGCCTGTTAGATGGTATAGAAGAGGAATACAATCAGTCAGAATGACTATGTAATTTTGAATTGACATGTGTAATGCCTTCTAGCCGGATTGTAGATCGTTTGTCATTGCCGACCTTTTCGCTTCAACCTCAGGACCTGACGGTCCGGAGTGTGTCCGAATACCATAGCGGTTATATAAGAACCGTGGTATGCGTGGAGACCAGGCGTAGGGGTCATTAGTGCTTTATCAGACAAGTGCCCAACTAGTTATGTTATATTACATGGTTAGTAAGAAACATCTTCCAGAAAGAATAGTTCCGTTAGGGGTTCCTTTCACTGGGAGGCATGCCCTAAAGTGCATGTCCGGACTGCGTAAAAAGACGCAGAAAAAGCATCTGGGGGCACATAAAATGAGTAAAAAGATCATCTTTTATCTCACCGACCGAATATTCCCTTAAGAACGCTAGCTTTCGGCTTCACCCAGTCTGAGGTACACATCCGGCTGACCCGCCAGTAACAATCGCAGAGGTGCTCCCTTTATCGCCTAGCCGAACAATCGGGAACGTAGGGGTAAGCACAGGAGCCAGGCAACCCAGCTTGGCCAAAACTTAAGTCATATCGATGCATATAATGGTGAAGAAAAAGGTACATGCGGAAGTTTGACGCATGTGTTGGGCATGAAGCCCGTATAAATAAGCTTCTGTTAAAGAAGCCCCCGGGTTTAATGAGCGTGAGTGGCGCGTCACTAGATAATCCTTTAAGGGCTATAAAAGAAAAGAGGGGAAGGAGAGAAATGTAAGACAGAAAAATGCAAAAAATGGACAGAGAATGGAGACGAACACAGAGTCCGGCGCTAGGCGTAGAATCTTCGGAGACGGGTGGCGTTCCACGGGTTCGGCTTGAGTCGGTTATCCGACGCATCTCGCAGGCGGTACGCCCCGCCAGTCAGGACTTGGTCGATTATGAATGGACCTTCCCACTTGGGCTTGAGTTTGTCCTTTTTCTTATCCGGCAGGCGTAGAACTAGTTCGCCAACATTGTAATTTTTGGCCCGTACTTCTCTGCTTTGATATCTTCGGGCCTGCTGTTGATAGAATGCGGAACGGGCTTTTGCCACGTCACGCTCCTCCTCCAGGGCGTCCAAGTTGTCCTGCCGATCGAGCTCGGCTTCTCTTTCTTCGTACATGCGCACTCTAGGTGAGTCATGAATTATGTCGCAGGGCAGAACTGCCTCTGCGCCGTACACCATAAAAAATGGTGTGTATCCGGTGGTGCGATTTGGCGTGGTCCGCAGCCCCCATAGCACGGAGTCGAGCTCCTCTACCCAGTGCGTGTTAGATTCCTTGAGGGACCGCACCAGTCTGGGTTTAATGCCGCTCATGATAAGACCATTTGCACGTTCGACCTGGCCGTTGGTTTGTGGGTGATAGACGGAAGCATAATCGAGCTTGATGCCCATGCTTTTGAACCAGAGTTTTACCTCGTCGGCGGTAAAGTTTGTACCGTTATCAGTTATGATGCTGTGGGGGACGCCATAACGGTGTACAACCCCGGATATGAAGTCTATCACAGGTCCGGATTCGGCCGTTTTAACAGGCTTGGCTTCTATCCATTTGGTGAATTTATCCACCATGACCAGTAAGTATTTTTTCCTATTGGTCCCACCTTTAAGGGGTCCGACCATGTCAAGCCCCCAGACCGCGAAAGGCCAGGTGATGGGTATAGTTTGGAGTGAAGTGGGTGGCATATGGCTTTGGTTGGCAAAAAGTTGGCAACCAGCGCATCGTTGGACTAAGTCCTGAGCGTCTGCCCGGGCCGTCGGCCAATAAAAGCCTGTACGGAAAGCCTTGCTACCAAGGGACCGAGCAGCGGCGTGGTGACCACCGAGTCCGGCATGAATTTCAGCCAGAAGGTTCCGCCCTTCCTCTTCGGAGATGCGCCTTTGAAGGACTCCGGTAGTGCTTTTCTTATAAAGCTCTCCCTCATGGACTCTATAGGCTTTAGATCGCCGCACTATGCGGCGGGCCTCGTTTTGGTCCTCCGGGAGTTCCTGCCTAGTAAGGTAGGCTAGGAATGGTTCTGTCCACGGGGCGATGACCGCCATTATTACGTGGGCTGAAGGTGTAATTTCATTGGCAGAGCCTCCAATTGTGTCAGATTGTTCGGCGTCGAGTGGTGTGGCTGGGTCCGGGCTGTTATTTGTGGGTTCCCCCTCCCCTGCTACGGATGGTTTGAACAATCTTTCCAAGAAGATGTTGGGGGGACTGCATCGCGTTTTGCTCCGATGCGTGCCAGGACGTCCGCTGCTTGATTGTTTTCTCGGGCTATATGGTGAAATTCCAGCCCTTCGAACCGAGCTGACATTTTTAGGACGGCGTTGCGGTAAGCTGCCATTTTTGGGTCCTTGGCATCGAAGTCTCCATTTATTTGGGATATCGCGAGGTTTGAATCCCCGCGTACCTCTAGGCGCTGGATACCCATGGATACTGCTATCCGAAGACCATGTAGGAGGGCCTCATATTCGGCTGCATTGTTGGAATCCATGTACATGATCTGGAGCACATATTGGACTGTGTCTCCTGTCGGGGACGTCAGGACGACGCCAGCCCCCAGTACGGCCAACATTTTGGAGTCGTCGAAATGCATAATGTAGTTTGAATATGTGGCGTACTCTTTAGGGAGCTCGGCCTCCGTCCATTCTGCGACGAAGTCGGCCAAAACTTGCGATTTAATAGCTCGTCGTGGCTTATAGGTTATATCGAACGGGAGGAGCTCGATGGCCCATTTTGCAATCCGGCCCGTTGCGTCGCGGTTGTTGATAATATCGTTGAGTGGCACTTCCGAGGCTACTGTTATGGAACACTCTTGAAAGTAGTGTTGTAGCTTCCGGGATGCCATGAATACCGCGTATGCAATCTTTTGATAATGCGGGTACCGTGATTTGCATGGAGTGAGGACAGTGGATACGTAGTAGACCGGCCTTTGAAGGGGGAATTTGTGTCCATCCGTTTCCCGCTCGACAACGAGCACTGCACTGACAACTTGATGTGTTGCTGCAATGTACAATAGCATTGGTTCGCCGGTGTTCGGCGCGGCCAGGACTGGGTTTGTTGCCAATATGGCTTTTATTTCCTCAAGTCCGGCCGTGGCAGCCTCTGTCCACTCGAAGTGTTTGGTGCGCCGAAGGAGGCGATAGAGGGGTAGTGCCTTTTCTCCCAAGCGAGAGATGAAGCGGCTTAAAGCCGCCACACATCCGGTTAATTTTTGTATTTGTTTGAGGTCCTTTGGGATATCCAATTGTAACAAAGCTCGGATCTTGGATGGATTTGCTTCAATTCCTCTACCGGATACAATGAAGCCCAAGAGCTTTCCAGCTGGAACGCCGAAGACGCATTTTTCCGGATTGAGCTTGATGTCATATTTTCGGAGGTTATCGAATGTAAGCCTCAAGTCGTCTATTAGAGATTCGACATGTCTTGATTTGACGACCACATCATCCACATACGCCTCCACTGTTTTGTCGATCTGATTTGCCAGACATGTCTGGATCATGCGCTGATATGTTGCGCCGGCGTTCTTCAGCCGGAAGGGCATTGTGTTGAAGCAGAATGGGCCGTATGGTGTGATGAATGCTGTTGCATCTTGGTCTGATTCTGCCATCTTGATTTGATGGTAACCGGAGTATGCGTCGAGGAAACACAACGAGTCGTGTCCTGTGGTGGCATCGATAATTTGATCGATACGGGGGAGGGGGGAGGGATCCTTTGGGCAAGCCTTGTTAAGGTCTTTAAAATCGACACACAGGCGCCAGGATTTGTCCTTCTTTGGTACCATCACCAAGTTTGCTAGCCAGTCCGGATGTTTTATGTCTCTAATGAATCCGGCTTCCAATAGCTTGGCTAGCTCCTCTCCCATAGCCTGTCTCTTGGGTTCGGGAAAACGCCGAAGGGCTTGTTTGACAGGTTTGAATCCTTTTAGGATATTTAAGCTATGTTCGGCCAGCCTGCATGGGATCCTTGGCATGTCTGAAGGGTGCCAGGCGAAAATGTCCCAGTTCTCTCGTAGGAACTCTCACAGTGCGGCGTCTACATCAGGGTTCAGTCGTGCCCCGATGGAAGCTGTTTTATTGGGGTCCGTTGGATGGACCTGGAATTTGACTATTTCGTCAGTTGGCTTGAAGGATGTGGATTTGGACCTCTTATCGAGTATCACATCATCCCTGTTAACCGTGGAGCGCAGCGCAATCAGCTCCTCGGCCGCTAAGGCTTCGGATAGTGCCTCAAGGGCTAATGCGGCCGTCTTATTTTCGGCGCGGAGTGCTATGTCCGGATCACTAGCTAGAGTGATAATTCCATTTGGCTCGGGCATCTTAAGCTTCATGTACCCATAATGGGGTATTGCTTGGAAGATTGTGAATGCTTCCCGCCCTAGTAAAGCGTGATGTCCGCTCTTAAACGGGGCCACCTGAAACGTGACTTCTTCGGACCTGTAATTATCCGTTGTGCCGAACACCACATCTAGTGTGATTTTTCCTGTGCAGCGCGCTTCCCGACTGGGGATTATTCCTCTAAAGGTTGTGCTGCTTCGCTCGACGCGGTTCCAGTCTATTTCCATTTTTTGAAGGGTTTCCTCGTAAATGAGGTTCAATCCGCTGCCTCCATCCATGAGCACCTTGTGAGGCGAGAGTCCTCCACTATGGGACTGAGGACCAATGCGGCTGGTGCTCGGGTTGTTCGGAATCTAGGTTCATCACTTGCGTTGAAGGTAATGGCAGTGTCGCTCCATGGATTTATTGTTGCAACTTGATAGACTTCGGCGAGGCTGCGGAGTGTTCTTTTTCGCATATTGTTTGATGCGAAAGCCTCGAAGACCGTGAGAACGGTACTGGTGTTCTCGGGCTGGTTTTCTGCGGCCTCCAGAATTAAGAGATCCTCGCCAATTTTGGCCACCTGCCGGAGTATCCAACATGCTCTAAGGCTGTGAGTTGCTGTGGCGTCCTTTGTACTATGAATTCTACAGGGTCCATCAAGCCACCTTTCCAGTACAGTTCCATGCCCTGTAGAGGGTTTTGTCTTTTTGGTGTTTATCCCGGGTGTCCTATGATGATGCACCCTCTTAGTTCGGACGGGATTACTATTCAAGGCCAGATTATCCCAAAATTTTATTTCGGTTTTCCAGGCACTTTCCATCGCACAGTATTTTTGTACTATGGACACCAAGTCAGCGAAGCGTGTAATATCACGACGACTTACGGCGTTAAGGATTCCCTCGTCCGTGCAATTACTGCAGAAAATTGAGATTGCGTCTCCGTCGCGGCAATCCTTTATCCTGTTCATAACCAGGAGGAATCTGGCCCAGTAATGATGTACTGTTTCCTCGGGCTTCTGCCTGATTTGGGAGAGATCGCTTATGTTCGGGTGGGCGGGTGTCGTTGAATCTGAAACCTCACCCGATCCAAGATTCGGAGGCCGAAGGGTTTCCGAACTCTGAAGTTCGGATTCTTGGATGTTGTCCAACGAATCTAGCCCGTTGCCTGATCCTAAGCTCAGGTCTTGAGTTACATCCTCCTCTCCGCGGATATCCGGCTTGGAGGAGTCGGGAATTCGGACGTAGATAGTCCTTAAAATAGATGAAGGGTCGCCGCACTGCGCCTCTACCACGGCAACGTGGTGGGTGACTTGGGGAGAGCTAATTTCTCTTAGATCGGGTTTAAGCCCAACCTGGTCGTAATCCATAGCAACCCCCAGGGCGGCGATGCGATTCAAGAGCTCGTTTACGGAAGAGAGCTCCATTGGATCTAGCTGCTCGACGAGCTCCGAGCTGACGTGTAGGTTGCTTTTGATGACCCGAGAGGTCACCGTCGGCGCAACAGCCGAACAGGAGGTCATGAGAAAACCACCTAGCCGGAGGGTTTGGCCAACAGCCAAGGCTCCCTTAGCAACGGCGCCGTCTTTAAAGACGGGAGGAGGCATCCTTCCTGATTGTGACGGCACAGAGGAACTCTCAATGAAAGCACCAATGTCGGTGTAAAAACCGACGGATCTCGGGTAGGGGGTCCCGAACTGTGCGTCTAGGCCGGATGGTAACAGGAGACAGGGGACACTTTATTTTACCCAGGTTCGGGCGCTCTCGATGGAGGTAATACCCTACTCCTGCTTGATTAATATTGATGATATGGGTAGTACAAGAGTAGATCTACCACGAGATCAAGGAGGCTAAACCCTAGAAGCTAGCCTATGGTATGATTGTTGTGTATGGAGTTGATTGCCTACGGACTACAACCCTCCGGTTTATATAGACACCGGATAGGGTTAGGGTTACACAGAGTCGGTTACAATAGTAGGAGATCTTGAATATCCGCATCGCCAAGCTTGCCTTCCACGCCAAGGAAAGTCCCATCCGGACACGGGACGAAGTCTTCAATCTTGTATCTTCATAGTCCAGGAGTCCGGCCGAAGGTATAGTCCGGCTACCCAAACACCCCCTAATCCAGGACTCCCTCAATCATCATATACATGACTTGAGCATTCATTGTCATATCGCTTTGGATGATCGCAATATATCTAGCATGATATTTTCATGGCTTGTCTGTTTTTTTATGTCATTGCTACGCTAGATCATTGCACATCCAGGTGCACCGCCAAAGGCATTCATATAGAGCCCTATTTTGTTCTAGTATCGAGTTGTAATATTGAGTTGTAAGTAAATAAAAGTGTGATGATCATCATTATTAGAACATTGTCCCATGTGAGGTTATCAAAATAAAAGAGGCCAAAGAAGCCCACCAAAAAAATGAGAGAAAAAGAGAGAAGGGACAATGTTACTATCCTTTTACCACACTTGTGCTTCAGAATAGCACCATCTTCTTCATATAGAGAGTCTCTTGAGTTATCACTTTCATATCCTAGTGGGAATTTTCATTATAGAACTTGGCTTGTATATTCCGATGATGGGCTTCCTCAAATGCCGAAGGTCTTCATGAGCAAGCAAGTTGGATGCACACCCACTTAGTTTCAGTTTGAGCTTTCATATACTTATAGCTCTAGTGCATCTGTTGCATGGCAATCCCCACTCCTCGCATTGACATCAATTGATGGGCATCTCCATAGCCCATTGATTAGCCGCGTCGATGTGAGACTTTCTTCCTTTTTGTCTTCTCCACACAACCTCCACCATCATATTCTATTCCACCTATAGTGCTATGTCCATGGCTCACGCTCATGTATTGCGTGAAAGTTGAAAAGGTTTGAGAACACCAAAAGTATGAAACAATTGCTTGGCTTGTCATCGGGGTTGTGCATGATTTGAATATTTTGTGTGGTGAAGATGGAGCATAGCTAGACCATATGATTTTGTAAGGATAACTTTCTTTGGCCTTGTTATTTTGAAAAGACATGATTGCTTTATTAGTATGCTTAGAGTATTATTGCCTTAATGTCAAATGATAGACTATTGCCTTGAATCACTCATGTCTTAATATCCATGCCATGATTAGATTACATGATCAAGATTACGCTAGGTAGCATTCCACATCAAAAATTATCTTTTTTTATCATTTACCTACTCGAGAACGAGCAGGATTTTTAATCTTGGGGATGCTGATACGTCTCTGTTGTATCTATAATTTTTATTGTTCCATGCCAATATTATACAACTTTCATATACTTTTGGCAATTTTATACTATTTTTTGGGACTAGCATATTGATCCAGTGCCCAGTGCCAGTTCCTGTTTGTTGTATGTTTTTTGTTTCGCAGTAAATCCATATCAAACGGAGTCCAAATGGGATAAAAACTGACGGAGATTTTTTTGGAATATATGTGATTTTTGGGAAGAAGAATCAATGCGAGACGATGCCCGAGGGGGCCACGAGGCAGGGGGCGCGCCCCAGGGGGGTCAGGCGCGCCCTGGTCCCTCGTGGCCACCCTGTAAGGCGGTTAAAGCCCTTCTTTCGCCACAAGAAAGCTAATATCCGGATAGAGATCGTGTTAAAATTTCATCCCAATCGGAGTTACAGATCTCCGGGAATTTAACAAATGGTGAAAGGGCAGAATCGGAGAGCGTAGAAACAGAGAGAGACAGAGAGACGGATCCAATCTCGGAGGGTCTCTCACCCCTCCGCCTCCATGAAGGCCATGGACCAGAGGGGTAACCCTTCTCCCATCCAGGGAGAAGGTCAAGGAAGAAGAAGGAGGAGGGGGGCTCTCTCCCCCTCGCTTCCGGTGGCGCCGGAACGCCGCCGGGGCCATCATCATCACCGCAATCTACACAAACACCTCCGCCATCTTCACCAACATCTCCATCACCTTCCCCCATCTATCTACAGCGGTCCACTCTGCCGCAACCCGTTGTACCCTCTACATGAACATGGTGCTTTATGCTTCATATTATTATCCAATGGTGTGTTGCCATCCTATGTTCTCTAAGTAGATTTTCGTTGTCCTATCGGTGGTTGATGAATTGCTATGATTGATTTAATTTGCTTGTGGTTATGTTGTTGTCCTTTGGTGCGCATCATATGAGCGCGTGCGTGGATCACATCATAGGGTTAGTTGTATGTTGATAGGACTATGTATTGGAGGGCAAGAGTGACAAAAGCTTCAACCTAGCATAGAAATTGATGCATACGGGACTAAAGGGGGACCAATATATCTTAATGCTATGGTTGGGTTTTACCTTAAATGAACGTTAGTAGTTGCGGACGCTTGCTAATAGTTCCAATCATAAGTGCATAGAATTCCAAGTCAGGGATGACATGCTAGCAGTGGCCTCTCCCACATAAAACTTGCTATCGGTCCAGTAAAGTAGTCAATTGGTTAGGGAAAATTTCACAACCCCTGCCACCACTTTTCCACACTCACTATACTAACTTTATTGCTTCTTTACCTAAAAAGTCCCTACTTTTTATTTACGTGCACTTTATATTCTTGCAAACCTATCCAAAAACACCTACAAAGTACTTCTAGTTTCATACTTGTTCTAGGTAAAGCGAACGTTAAGCGTGCGTAGAGTTGTATCGGTGGTCAATAGAACTTGAGGGAATATTTGTTCTACCTTTAGATCCTCGTTGGGTTCGACACTCTTACTTATCGAAAGAGGCTACAATTGATCCCCTATACTTGTGGGTTATCAGCGTGCTTTCCTATTTTGGATCCAGATTACCACTAATGTTGAACTGTTTGGATGAGTCACCAGGAACAAAATCAACCATCTTGGTATCATCTACCGACTTAAACTTTAAAACCGGATCATGCTCTGTGGTTGGCTTTTTCAAAGACGTCATATCTGCCGGGTCAACATTGTCCTTGTAAAATTTCAACTCCTCCGTTGCACAAACTGACTCAGCATAAGCCGCATCCCCCTCTTCACAGTCCAAAGCTATCTTGCGGCTCCCATGCACTGTAATGGTTCCTTTGTGACCTGGCATCTTGAGCTGCAAATACACGTAACACAGTCGCGCCATGAACTTGGCATAAGCCGGCCATCCAAACAAAGCATGATGCGGGCTGTGGATCTTGACCACTTCAAAGGTCAACGTCTGTGACCTAGAGTCTTGATCATCTCCAAAAACAACTTCCAGAGCTACCTTACCGACTGGATATGCTGACTTACCAGGCAACACTCCATGGAAAACAGTGTTTGACTGCTTAAGATTTTTATCAGTCAACCCCATGCGACGGAAAGTTTCATAATAAAGGATATTGATGATGCTCCCTCCGTCCATGAGTACTTTGGTAAACTTATACCCTCCTACCTGCGGTGCAACCACCAAAGCCAAATGACCCGGATTATCAACCCGAGGCGGGTGATCTTCCCGACTCCACACGATGGGTTGCTCAGACCAACGCAAATAACGAGGAACTACCGGCTCAACGGCATTGAATAATCTCTTATGAAGCTTCTGGTCATGTTTACACAAGCTAGTGGTAAACACATGATATTGCCCACTATTCAACTGCTTCGGGTTGCTCTGGTAACCAGACTGTTGCTGTTGCTGACCCCCTTGATTACTCTGCTGGTTGTAACCACCCTGGTTGTTGTGATTACCTTGATTTCCTTGGAAACCAGAGTTAGAACCGCCACTGCCATAACCCGGACCGTGAGAGCCGGGCCCAGAACTGCCACCTGGCCCATGGCTGTCATGGAAAAGATTTGAATTTTTGTACTCCTTTATGATGTGACAATCCTTCCATAGATGCCCAGATGGTCTTTCTTTCGTACCATGTCATGGGCAGGGCTGATTCAACATACGCTCAAGATTGATGCCGGATCTGCTGGCTTGTGGGGGCGGTTTACCCTTACGACGCTGACCTTTATTTTGTGCATTGGTGTTAGCCACAAAATCAAAACTATTATCAGCTTTGCGCTTAACATTGCCTCCCGGGTTATACTGCTGCCCCTTAGCGTTGCTGCTCCTCTTCCCCTTCCCTGCTTTATCGTCATCAGACTCGGGGTCTTTGGTACTATCAGAGTCAGCATATTTAACCAGAGCCGCCATGAGTGTCCCCATGTCATTGCAGTGGTGTTTGAGCCGCCCTAATTTCTGCTTCAAGGGCGTGAGACGACAGTTGTTCTCCAACATCAACACCGCTGAGTCGGCATTGATGCGATCCAACGAGTGTATGTTGAGACCCGGCGCACCCAATGAGTTGTTGATTCACCTTCTTCCTGAACGCAGGCGGCCAGATCCACAATCGACATGGGCTGTTTACACATATCTTTGAAGTTCTGGATAAACCGGGCTTTCAACTCGGCCCATGACCCGATGGAATTGGCAGGGAGCCCCTTCAACCAGGCGTGGGCCGTTCCTTCTAGCATCATAGCGCACGCGGCCTCGCTGACGTCCAGCAACTCCATGGCCATCTCATAACTCTCAATCCATGCCTCGGGACTTAAATCAGCTGTATAGTTTGGCACCTTGCGAGGTCCTTTAAAATCTTTGGGCCGACGCTCATTACGTAGATCCGACACCAAGCATGGTACGCCCAAGTTTCTAAAGGTTGCACCTGGCTCCACAGAGGTGGTCGGACGAACCAGAGTTGGTTGACGAGCCACATACTAAGCCGCCAGCTCGGCCTCTCGACGAGCTCTCCCTTGATCCACCACATCCTGAGCATTTGCACCACCGCCCGCCGGGTCATGCCCACGGGGCGGGTTACGGTTCCGCCCACTGCTTGATACAGCCGGCTCATCGAGATGCCTGCTGTAACTCCGGCTTGGGCGAGGGGTAGAATGAACTCAATCGCGGCTGTAAGAATAAGCCTGCTGTTGAACCAGCGCTGTCTGAAGAAGATCTCTAGCACTCCGTGTCTCGACTACCGCTGGCGGTTCACCTTCAACCAGGATAGCTGCCAATCAAGATGCCACAGCGATCATGTTATCCAAAGGGTTGGAGTAATGACTCGGTGGCGTCGGCACGTGCTGTGGCAGGTTGTTGTTCTAACGAGGTGGATCCGTCACGCGCGGTTGAACCGGCATACCCGTCCCAGGTGCTTCAACTCGGTTTACCCCTGCCGGGTTACTGGTTCCTGCTCCTGGCGTGTTAAAAAGATTTCTTGCTTCGTAAACCGACGGCAGATGGGTCTGATGCCTCCTCCTCATGACATCGTTTGAAGCATTCTGATCCAACATGAGCCGGTAAGACTCCGCGTGAACCCGTTGTGATTGGGCGTCCAAAGCAGCTCGTTCTTCAGCCATCTTAGCGCTTTCTGCATTTAGCTCCTCCTTAGCATGTGTTATCTCATCGCGCAATCTTGTGATCGCCGCGTTATGTTGATCTTGATCCGTCGGGTTAACCACCGTTGTTAACAGCGTCGTTAATTTATCCAGCAAATCAGTTAAAGCCTGAGCCGGCGGGCACTCAGGGCCTCCTGCCCCGGCAGCCGCTACCGCCCTGACCCGGAAACCAACTCCGCCGCAGTTGATGAGTGTTGCACGGGCTGTGTACCGGCCATGAAAATTGCAACTCGATTTGGCGGCTCACAGGGGTCCGGAATACTATCACCATCGGAACAACCCCCAAGCCGGCCCTCTTGTAGTTGATACAACGATTCGGTCTCACCAGTGGATGACTCGTCATCAGAATAAACAATGGTCTCACCACCAGATGCCGATCTATCCTAAGGCTCCGCTCCATGGATAAATCCCACGAAGGCATAATTCATGGCGGGCTGAACCCGGGCTGGTCTCGCACGCTGAGCCGTCTCGATGATGTCGGTGCAGATGTCCGGCTCAGGGCCCGGTTCGCCGATATTGCCAATGAAGATGTGAATTCCGCCGAAGGGGACCCGGTACCCGTACTCAATTGAGCCGGCCTCGGGGCCCCAGCCCACGTCGTCGATGTAGAGTTTGCCACGGCGACTCTTCGTCATCCGGCCCACAGCGTATCCCTTGATCCCTTCAAAATTGCCCTTTAAGAACTCGAAACCATCGTGCGATAGCCCCACGGTGGGTGCCAACTGTCATGGAATTGTCACGGCAGATGTCCTAGTGTGAGGACTTAGTCGTGGAGCCATCGCGTTGAGGTTAGCTTAAAGGGGTTAATCAGGACAAAGGACACGAGGAGTTTATACTGGTTCAGCCCCTTACGATGAAGGTAAGAGCCTAGTCCAGTTTGTATTTGGTATTGCTAGGGTTTCGATGAGCAGGGAGCGAATATGCTTGACCCGGCTCTCGATCTGTTGTCTCTTGCCCTAAGCCACCGCTAGGTCGTCCCCTTATATACACGGGTTGAGGCCCTGCGGCCCTCAGAGTCCCGGCCGGTTTAAACAACGTATCCGGCTCGGTGACCTTTCTTACATACCTTACAATACAAGTTTTACATACATGGCGGTTTATATTTATGGGCCTTAAGCCGACTTCGGATCTGAGCCCTCTACTAAGTCTATCTATGAATCGCCATGTGACATTGGGCTTCATTATGATGAATCTTCATAGGGATGACCCGGCATACCTAATAGTTATATCCCCAACAGTTCCCGAATTAGTACCACATCGCGTATATGTTTTAAATTCAAACTGAAAGCGTAAATTCAGGCGAAGAAACGTATTGTGACAGTGGACCCACGGAGTCAATCCGTGCTTTATTATCAGGGAAAGATAGTGGGCAGGTGCACGTTGAATTGGAACGTGTTGTTGTTGTGTCTGCGATGAATTCAGGAGTTAGGAACAACGTCAAGTGGTTGACTAAGTATGAAGATGCTACAAGTCTAATACATGAATTCAGTCTGTGTGAGGTGAGTAAAATTAAAATAGTGTATGGTGCCCGCAGGGAGCTCCTAAACGACGCATTAAGCGCCGGTTCAGGCAACTTGCGCCCACTGCCGCATCTGGTGGGCCGGCCCAGGAACACGCAAGTTTTACATACATTGCGATTTATATTCATGGGCCTTAAGCCGCTTTCGGGTCGGGCTCTCTACTAAGCCTATCTATGAACCGCCATGTGACCTTGGGCTTCATTATGATGAATCTTCATAGGGATGACCTGGCCCCTTCTGGGCGGGTCATACCTAATAGTTATATCCCCAACAGTTTCCGAATTAGTACCACCTTGCGTATATGTTTTAAATTCAAACTGAAAGTGTAAATTCAGCCGAAGAAACGTATTGTGACAGTGAACACTCGGAGTCAATCCGTGCTTTATTATCAGGAAAAGATAGTGGGCAGGTGCACGTTGAATTGGAACATGTTGTTGTTGTGTCTGCTATGAATTCAGGAGTTAGGAACAACGTCAAGTGGTTGACTAAGTATGACGATTCTACAAGTCTGATACATGAATTCAGTCTGTGTGAGGTGAGTAAAATTAAAATAGTGTATGGTGCCCGCAGGGAGCTCCTCAACGAGGCATTAAGCCCTAGTTCAGGCAACTTGCGCCCACTGCCGCATCTGGTGAGCCGGCCAAGGAACACGCAGACTAAAAACCTCCCAAAAAAGTTGCTCCCAACAGGATTTGATCTCGCGCCGTTTAGTTACAACGCACCGTGCCCAACCAATAGAGCTGCTACTAGGAACTACTAGTTCATTATAGCGCGAGATGATTTAGAACAAATCAAACCACGCTATTTCTTGCACAAAATTTAGAAAGACGTGATTTTTTGGGGAAAAAATGTGACCAAATTTAAAAAACTCGTGAATAGAAAAAAATTTATGTATTCAAAAATGTTCATCAATTTACAAAAATCAAAATTTTGAAAAAGTTCACAGATTTGAAAAAGTTCATCAATTTTAAAAAAGGTTCATAAATTCGAAAAAAGTTCATCAATTTCGAAAAAAGTGCACAAATTCGAAAAATTTCATCAACTTGAAAAAAATCATCTGTTTTCAAAAAAGTTCACAAATTAGAATGAAATTCCATCAATTTGGAAAAAAGTTTATCAATTTTCAAAAAAGAGTTCACAAATTCAGAAAAGAGTTCATTGATTTGAAAAAAAGTTCATCGATATCCAAAAAATTCGTCGATTTTCAAAAAAATCAAAAATTCGTGTAAAACTTCATCCATTTTGAAAAACTTCTTCATAGATTTGGAATAAAGTCATGGATTTTGAAAAAGTTCACGAAATTATGAAAAGGGGAAAGGAAAAGGAAAACAAAAGGAAAGAGAAAAAAGAAAAAGAAAAGATAGAAGAAAAATCAAGAAAGGGAGAAGTAAGCACAACACTCGAGATGACCGCAGGTTCGACTCACGGCAAACTCACATGCGCACCTGTATTTTTGCAGTTTTAACAGGGGAAAAAAGACCTAAACGGGTAGGCCCAGATTGGCGAGGCGGTGTGCGCCGGTTTGCATTTAACACATTAACGGGCGCAACGGGTTCCGTTTAGGAATTGCCATGGCAGCACATAAGTTGGCTGCTCACACCAGAATTCATGGAGTCGGAAGAATTTGCCACCATAGATCTTTTACTTTTAGGAAAACGCATGGCATCAACCGGTGGATCGAACGCAAGCATCCGCCAGCTCATTCGTATGACGTGTGTCCTGCCCAAGCAGTTTCTTTTTTTCGGTCAACATGGTATCTGCTCATTGCTCACTGTCCGCTACGATGACTTCCTGCAGCAAGGTCTCAGTTGCAAAAACTGCAACCAGACCTATGTTGTAGAAAAAATAAATTTGCAATGAGACCTCTGTTGCAAAAAAAATTACAACAAGACCTCTGTTGCAAAACAAAGCTGTAACAAGACCTCTGTTACAAAAAGAATATCTTGCATTTTTTGCAACATGATCTCTGTTGTATAATATATTTTTTACAAGACGACCTGTGTTGCAATGATAAAAGGTGACGCTCGGTCACTCAATACATTAGATTCGACGGCTTGCGAGGCGGCAGATCTTTTTAAAAGATCCACCGGTCGACGCACACGGCCCTTACTTTTACTATGAATGAATGAGCTCTCTTTATTCCTAAAAAAAATTCACATAGCTCTTAGAGGAGGATATAATTTATAATGTTTCTTTTATAGGAGTACCACATAGGATGCCACCAGCTTTCCCACGGAAGGTAACTAAGTCCTATTAATGAAAGTTTAAAGATATATCAAAGAAATTTATTTTTCTATAATCCCTCAGAATCCAACACATATATTGTAAATACAAATTTTAATGCAGCAAATAACTTATGACTAACGTACATGCATTGATGATGTAGCAATGTTGCATACAAGAGTAATGCAACACATTGTAGTTTATAACTTGCATGCGTAACTTATTTAGTACTCCCTCTATCCCAAAATAAGTGTCTCAACTTTATATTAACTTCAGTACAAAGTTATACTAGGGTTAAGACACTTATTTTGAAATGGAGGGAGTATATGACCAGTATCTACTAGCCTGGGATCGTCACAATCAAAACTCAACTCGTGGGAGAGCCTCGTGCCGCTCCCGCGAGTGGCCCGAGCGCAACCCTAGGCGGCACCGCCGCCAACTCAACCCCGCCTCTCCCCTCCCTTGCCGTCGCCGGGCAAAACCCGTGCGTGCGTCGGCGGTGGGGCCCTTCCCCGCCCGGGGCGTTCGGGTGGCGCGGGATGCCCCTGTCTCCTGGTGGCTCGGCGGCTTGGCGGAGCTGTGTCGGGGTGGCGGTGGCTTGGGGCGCGAACCAGGGGCGGCGACGGTGCTCTCGGCACCGAGCGGCGCATAGCAGACATGGTGCGTGCAGCGGCCATGTGTAGGGAGGCGCGCGGTGCTGGCACTGATCTGGCACGGCACGGGATGGTCGTGTGTAGGCACGGCTGCGTCGGGCACCTGAGGTGGCCGTGCGGGGATGCGTGTCGTGTGCGCGTTGGGCGCGGCATGGGCGTGGTGGGTCTCCGGGCTGTGCGGATCGGGAAGTTGGAGCTTCCTCGGTGGAGCTCGGGTGGCGTGGCTTGGAGGCCCAGAATGGCGCGGAGAGGTGGCTACGTCGCGAGGTGGTGGCCGATCTATCATCACCGGCAGGTGCGCATGGGCTCCCGCCAGGGGCCGTGGTGGTCCGTGACCTCGGGCGGCATTCCTCCGGGCCTTGCCGGCATGGTGCTTAGTTCGGCGTGGGGGCTCGTGCTACGTCCGGTGGTCCTCCGGTTTGTCGTCAGCGGATCTACTATCCTCTTTGGCATGAGGGTTGGTTGTGGCCTCCGCGAGATGCGGGCGGCTGCGAGGTGGCATGTCCGGTGGTGGTGGCAGTGGTGCTTGGTGGGCGATTGTGGCGGAGGTGGACTGCCGGTGGTCTCAGTGTGGTGCGGTTGGCTACGTTGGCTCGATACCTCTGCATCGACGGCCAGCGGCGATGGTGGTGGCAGTTGGTGGGCTTGACGGTGTCAATGCGGGATGATGTGTGGCGAGGTGGTGTGGTAGCTTGGGTGAAGACCCTATCTCGGCTTGTGTCATGACTAGTGACGGCGGCGGCTGTGGCCACCGTTGCCTTCTTGAAGGCATCGTTTCTTTCCTGCCGCACCGCTCCTACACGGATCCGGGCATCGCGGCCTCTCCAAGGGAAACCCTTGATGTTAGGATCGGACGATGGCGGCACTTTGGTGTCGTTTGCCCTCTTGGGTGCTTCGTCTCGGAGCTCGGCATCGGAAAGCGGGACCGGTGGTTTGCGGTGGTTGTGGCGTCCAGACTTCTGTGGCAACGATGATGGTAGGAGCGGTGACGGCGACGCGGCAATGGTTGCGGCAGTCGGCTCTTCTCCGGCGCGTTCGCGGTATTGCCTCGGTTTGTTTGTTGCTGTGAAGTCAAAGCTACGGCGGCCGGACCCTATGGTATACGATGACTAGCGGCAGGTCGCCCGTTCGGTGATCTTCCGTGGCGCCAACCGTGTTTGGTTTGTCCGTTGGAGTTCTCCTTCAGCGTCGGAGCTGTGTTATCTGGCCACAAATGGCTGAGTTCTGGCGCAGATCTTCATGCAGCTTCACGCGTCCGTTACAGTGTGGGTTGAGTTGAAGATCGCCTACGGCGAAGTCGGAGTCGTTTGCTCCGAGTGTTGGGATTGCAATGATGCTTGTAGGGGAGGAGTGATGATGATGACGCCTACGTGATGTCTCGCCGATGCCCTCTTTAAAGTGGTGTGCATGGGATTTCTTATGTGTGCCGTTCAGGTTGTGATGGTTTTTGCTCGGTTCTTAATAATTAACACAGAAATCTGGTTTTTACTCGATTTTCTCTAATTAACTGAGCAATTTTTTTTCTTAATAAATGCAGAATAACTGTCATTTCGAAGAAAACAACCCAACTCGTCCCCCGCGTGTTCCAAGCTGACAGCAACCAACAGCGAACGCACGGTGTCGCACCGCGATCCCGCGGATGCAGGTAGCGTAAGCATCGGCAGTCAACCTCGCCAGATCTTAAGCCCGAAGTTAACGGCCGAGCGTCCCTCCCGGCTCAGCGGCTCACGCGGTTGGCACACATCAAAGCGCAGGAGCTTTCCGCGACTCCGCGAGTGCGACGTGTCGGGAAAAAACTGGTGGTGCTCCTCGGCTAGCTCCCTCCGCGCCGAGAAGATTTGATCGCAAGGCTGGAGTTCGTGTGGCGGCTAAGGCCGTGAGGAAGCCGGCGATCACACAGACGCGCTAGCTTAATGGGGAGGGCGATGGACTGACTTTTCGTGTCTGCTCATCAGGGGCGTGTGGATCGCCGTAGGTCGCCGGTGTTTAATTTTACTTTTAGCCCACCGGACTTGGTCTCGGCTTTCCAAGGACCGAGTCTAGATCCGACCCTTTTTTTGCTCAGCACGTACATGTGGAGAGGAGGGATTATTTTGGAGCGCCTAGATTGTGTGTTGCGCTTTTCTACTAGACTAGAGAACGCATTATTGGCAATGGAGACTCGTCACTTGGTCACATCGTCTTTCCTGTCCAGAACCAGATCACATCGGGCAAACTCGCATGATGCCTTTCTCACCCCACACGCATGTCTCTTCTTTTCCACAAAGTGTTTAAGCCAAAAGCAGCTCTACTTTTCTTGTATATCTCTTTCGACCTAGTGCCCCGCTGCCCCACATATCGTCTCGGCGTCTCATGTGCACGCATCAGATAATTTTGGACAATTGCCTTCAGTAGTCCAAGTAAGTAGACAGTGCACCAAACTTCTCGGGCTGAATAATGTGGGTACGAGCTGCAATGCGTGCAGCATGACCCTATCCCTCTCCGGTCACCAAATCAGCGTGCGCTCTTAATACACGACGGCATTGCATCTGCACGTACGTCTGTCAGCTTACTGTCACCCTAAAAATGTGGTACTTTAACATACCATACATTGGCAATACTTACCAGTAATCTAGAAAGCGAAAAATCAGGAACCCAGATGCACAAGAATGGAATTATCATAATGCAAGTTGAAGAATTTATAGCGAAGAAAAGGGACGCGCGGTGATCCCGATGCTGCACACACGGATTTACCGTCCGGCGTCAGGAGCGAGGAGAGTAAACTTCTGAAGTCGGAACCCATGTGCCGATGTTCTTCTTTGGCCAGTCTAATTTCAGCTTTGTAGCAGCGGAATGGACAGTGTCTGTCTAAGATTCTCGTCACTGCCCATTCAATTTAATATGGACGCGTGATTTGTTATAAGAGTTCATGGTATGTGTTTCTACTCACGAATCACTTTTACTCTGTGAGAACGGATTAAATAGATAAAATTAATTTACATTTTTTTCTTTAGATTGCTAGCTCTATGAGGATGAGGAGAGGAGTAAAAGATCCAGAACCACAAGGGCAAGCGAAAAGCAGTTGAACCCGGTCAAACCAGAGACAAAAGAGCAGCTCGACAGCTCAACAACCCGAGGCGCGGCGAGGACCCGCCCTGCAGTTCACATGGGACGGTCCCGCCGGATCTGGAGTCTGCCTGGGCCCTAGGGTAGATGCTTCTCATCTGAGGCGCCAGCACTTAAAAAAATTAGAAGAAAGATGGGAGAAAAACGGAGCAGTGCAGTCCGGTGCGAATAATGCATGGCGGGTGCGATGCAGATGCGAGGCAACGAACCAAACACGTCCTGAATGGCTTTTGCCGCCTGCACTGCACATGGTCATATTGCGTTTTTGCCCTCCGGAATTTGAAGTTTCGATGCCAAGCCACCCAGCGGCCACAACTTTGACCTGGATAGGGATCGCAGCCACAGGCAAAGAGGAGAAAAGAGTGCTGCCGTTTCTTCCATCGAATTTAATTTGCTACTCGTGAATTTTCCGATGACTCCATTGTGTATCTCTCCACCGACCACAAATCGCCCTTTGTTGTGCTGTTGATTTAGATTGTGAAGTAGCTTAACGTAGTGTATCTTAAATTACTAGATCATAATAGGCGCGCGTTGTTGCACCCGACAATTTTTTCAATAGAGTGGTACTAATTTTACAAATAGACATAAAAGAACTGAATTCCTATTTTCGGTGATTTTTTTCTTCTGAATCTACACTAATATTTATCATTTTATATACTCTCTCCGATCCAAAAAGAAGTGGTGTGGCTTTAGTTCAGGGAGTAACTACCATCTTGCATATTTTCCGTGACACATTGACCATCCTCTTAGTTCCATGTCTACCGAGTCTTTTCTAGCTTCTCATAAATTGGATCATAAATCCAACATAAGCATTTCATGATCATGAATGTGCCAAGAGGTGATTGTACAAGGAAAGTGAAAACAAATGACACTCCATGAAAATGATGACTATACTAATATTGACAAAGCTTCTCAGCAATCCACGTCAAAAAAATGTGAAGTCCTATTTTCTCTTCTCTCTCTCTCTCTCTCTCTCTCTCACACACACACACACACACACACACACACACACACAAGTGATATCGGCAATGCAATTAAAGGATGGAGTATCTCATGCGACTAAACCAAATGGATTAATCAAGGGCATGTGAAAGTTGCAATGCTCTCAGTGAATGGATGAGCTCCTTCAACCGTTGGTGCATTAGATACTCCCAATGCTTGGCCCCTGTATATTTGTATAGGAAAAACAATAGGTGGAAGTACTGCGTATATGGAACCAAAATGCAACCATAACCATTCTGTTCAGATCAATACAAATGTTGTATAAATAGAAGTCCAAGACACTACAAATACTATTTGGTGAGCCATGTGGCCGCACTTGATCGTGTACATTACAAACTTAACTATACAAAAACTATGCAAAGACGAGCATACATTATTTCTTACCAAGGAAGATACTACAGAATCAATGTCAACATTAGTTGGTTCCGTGCATGTACAGAAATCACCGTCACTTATTGTTGTAGGGTGGAACCCTAAGTGAAGATCTTTTCACACGGCAATGGGTAAAAACTCCTCCCACTCCTTGATATTCTTCTTGATCAACACACGTAGGAGAGTAGATAGCGTCCGGTTGGTGACTTCCGTTTGGCCATCGGTTTGGGGATGATAGGTCGTCGAGAATAGTAGCTTGATGCCAAGCTTAGCGCATAGTGTCTTCCAATAGTAGCTTATGAACTTGACGTCGTGGTCCGACACAATTGTCCTTGGCACTCCATGTAACCTCAAGATTTCCCTACAAAAGAGATTTGCAACATGTGAAACATTGTCTATCTTATTGCATGGGATGAAATGTGCCATTTTAGATAATCGGTCCACAACAACAAATACCGAATCCTTGCTATTTTGAGTCCTAGGTAATCCAAGCACAAAATCCATGCTAATATCTTCCCATGGTTGATATGGAATATGAAGTGGCATATATAAACCATGAGATTGGGCTTGTGACTTAACTATGCGGCATGTAGAGCACCGGTTGGTGAAGCGTGCGATGTCATGAAACATCTTGGGCCAAAAGTACTTGAAGGAGAGTGTGGCAAAGGTCTTGTCGCGCCTGAAATGTCCCATAAGTCCTCCGCCATGAGCCTCTTGCAAAAGTAACAAATGAAGAGACGACACGGGAATACAAAGTTTGTTAGGTGCATAAGATAGGCATTCTTGAGGTAATAGTTCTCCCAACAAGTATTAGCAAGACATTTGGCATAAGGAAACGCAAACAAAGGATCATGTGCATATAGATATTTAACATGCTCAAAGCCAATGACATTCACTTCAAGTTGACTAACTAACATGCACTTGCGGGAAAGAGCATCCACCACAACATTCTCTTTACCCTTAATGTACTTGATCACATAAGGAAAATATTCAATAAATTCACTCCATTTAGCGTGTCGTTTGTTCAACTTGGTTTGACCTTTAAGGTATTTAAGCGTCTCGTGATCGGTATGTATGACAAATTCATGTGGGCAAAGGTAATGCTCCCAAACATGCAATAATCGCACTAAAGCATATGATTCTTTGTCATAGATGGGATACTTATGTTGAGCGCTGGAAAGTTTTCCGCTAAAGTATGAAATGGGTCGCTTCTCTTACATTAAAACTCCACCAATACCATTACCACTAGCATCACAATGGAGTTCGAAAGTTTTATCAAAATTGGGTAAGGCGAGCAATGGAGCATGAGTAAGCGAATTTTTAAGCTCATGAAATGCGGTATCCTGGGATGGTCCTCAAACAAAAGGTGCATTCTTCTTACTCAAGGCATGCAATAGTGCTAAAATCCTTAATGAAACGCTGATAGAATCTGGCTAAACCAAGGAAGCTACGCACCTGTTGCAAGTTGGTTGGTTGTGGACAAGTTTTAATAACATCAATTTTAGCTTCATCAACATGAACACCCTTAGAAGACACAACAAAACCCAAGCAAACAAGCTTGTCAACACCAAATGTGCATTTCTCCATATTAGCATAAAGACGCTCATTTCTAAGAGTTTGCAAAACGGCCCTAAGATGAGTGAAATGATCTTCTAGAGATTTACTAAACACAAGTATATCATCAAAGTAGACCACAACAAATACGCCAATGTATGGATGAAGGACATAGTGCATGACACGCATGAAAGTACTGGGTGCTTCCGATAAACCCATAGGCATAACTAACCACTCGTACAAGCCAAATTTAGTTTTAAAAGCGCAAGAATGACTCGAATGACACAAGGACTTAAACTTTCATGTACATGTCCTGTAACATCTCACTTTTCAATTTGGATGTTATACATAGGTCATCATATGCATATCATATTTTTTTTGCATATTTGGTTGTGATCCTAGAAATCTTAAGCAACTCAAGGACCCAAGGAGAGAGTTGGGGATTTCACAAATTTTTGTATTTGAATTTTTCTCAAATTTGAAAAGAGGATCAATTTAATTTTAATATTTTTCTCTCCAACTATTTCCAATATTTAAAATAAAAGAGAAAATATAATATGACTTTTTCAAAAGAAAGGAATATTGGAGAAGAAAATTTAGAATTAAATTGAAATTTTATTTGAATTAGAAAAAATATGCATTTTTGAAAATTGCATTTTTAGGCCAAAAAATTTTCACCTTGTTCTAAATATTAGGTTTAGACGGTGAAAATTGTTTCTGGTATTTTTAGAATTATTTTTACATTTTATTAGGATTTTTCTTTCGGGTGAAATTAATTTTTAAAAAAGGTTTCGGACCGACTGGGCCGAAGGCCCAGCCGGCCCACCACGCAGCCGCCGCCTCCTCCTCCCACTCGGGGCAGAGTCCCAAGCTCGCTCGCCGCTGCCGTCGTGTCTGGCTCGGACACGAGCCGCCGCCGCCCCTTTGCCCAAGCATCGCCGCCCCACCTCGGCCTTTAAAAGCCCAACCCCGCCGCCTCTCCTCCCCACCCCACCGCAGCCGCCACCGCCGAGCCCGCCGCCGCCGCTTGCTGCTGCCGCCGCCCGCGCTTGCTGCCGCCGCCGCACGCGCTCGCCGTCGCCACCCCGCCGCCCCGCGCCGCTAGCCACCGCCGTCCACCAGAGCCGCTGCCTCGTCGTTCGCCGGAAACCGCCACCGCCCGCCGGTTTTCGCCGGTATTAGGTATAAAACCTAGATCGGGTTTTTTAGGGTTTTGTCGGTTTTCTTTTTGGTTCAACGGTTTAGATCGGTTGTTATTTTTAGGGTTCCTAGTTAGCAAACGTTTTCTGTTTAGTTCGTTTTAGTGAACGCGTTCGTTAGTTAGGACTTCATAGCGAACGTTTGTTCGTTAGGTTTTTTTATTTTATTTTCGGCCAGAGATCTATCCGTGAATACTTTTCTCACAGATTAGTTCCTGATCTTCAAACCCTCACAACTTTTTACTCGCTTGTCCAAATCTAGTGAAACCAATGCCAAAATCTTCATCTTGTTCCCCTATTTCCAAATAATCAACTTGAACATGATTTTGACAATTTAAAATTTGGTTTCAAGCAGATTTGATTTTCAAACTTCTTTTGATCGTAGTTTGAGTTTCATAGCTCCGATTTGATTGATTCTTTTTGCAAATCGAAGCTCTTCAGTCGAACTTTCATTTTGGATCTTTTCATTTGAGTTTTACCCCTGCATCTTATGCTTTAGTGCTTATGTATGTTATTGTTTGTTTACGATAGAGTTTCCGGAGTGCGAAGCGTGCTACTACGAGTCACTAGGGTTTTCAGATCGTCAGCAAGGCAAGTAATACTTTGATCATACCCCTTTGTTACCCAGTTTTCATGCATTAGTTTCAATCCTCAAACATTGTATGAGTAGGATCTGTTTAACATGTGGGTATTTGGGAAGTAGTTGATGAGGTAGAACATATTGTCCTTACTTACAAACCCTAGGAGTTACTTCTACGTTATGCTTATATTGCCATGCTATGCTTGCAGACGTGGTTTGGTTTGAGTGATCCATGACAGATGTGAGAGTTTTTAATTAATGGTTAAACTTAAGGTGGCTAATTTAATACACATCTGGGTGGATTGGTTGAGGCACCCTGGAGCACCCAGTGGTTGTCTGGGCACCTGGAGCAATCCAGTGTTGTCCTGGGATATCCCAGAGTACCCGTGTGATCATCCTACGGTTTGCCACCCAGGCTCAAAGGGATCATAAGGTTATTCATGCAGGAAACTTCCGTGTGCAGCCACAAGCCATTATGGGCTCTGGCATAGTTGAGTATGTTGTGTGACCTCTTTCAGTGGTAGACTAGCAGATGTAGGGGGTGTAGGTGGTACTGTCTACCCAGAGTAAAGAGTTAATGCTTCTGAAAGACTGTGTCTTAGTCATCCGTATCTCAAACACCACGTAGTGCGAGAAATTCAACGGAGGAGATCGAGTCTTGTGGGGAAAAGTGCGCAAACCTCTACAGAGTGTATAAACTAATCATGGTTAGCCGTGTCCTCGGTTATGGACATCTTGAGTATCTGGTACTTGAATTATTGATTTGATCTCATCACTCTATTTAATTAATTTGTTGGGTTGATGATTATTTAATTTGGGATTGAGTTGGAGGAACCTTCTCAATGTTTTCAACAAACTTTGTAGTTAAATAAAATCTATTCCTTTGTGGTAGGGAAAAACTAGCTTTATGTAAAAATAACCATAGAGCCTCCACCAGCCAAATATGCATTTAGTTATAGGTGTTACATGTTCATTGCTCTATAGTGTTATTTTGCCAGCATATTCCATGTGCTGACCTACACAGGCTGCAATGTATTATGTTGCAGAGTTTTCAGACGAAGAGTAAGGTGCGCTAGGTCGTTGTCATGCACTCAGCTATGCCGTTGGAATTGATGGACTCATTTACCCTCGAAGCTTCCGCAGTTATCTTATTTTAGATGGCCTTCAACCATATTATTGTAATAAGTACTCTCTTTTGAGACATTCGATGTAATAAGTGTGTGATTGAACTCTGTTATAAATCCTCGAGTACTGTATGTGTCAGCATTACCGATCCAGGGATTACACTTATACATAGAGATTTGATCGTTTGAGGTCGGATCGCTACAAGATGGTATCAGAGCACACACTGGCTGTAGGACGCGACCACTAAGATGAGCCATAGTACACTCTTCTCTACCCATTTATGACTCTTATCCACTTTCCACTCTATAGATGGTGGACCCAAGGAACAAGTTTGCTCAACCGGATGAAGACACCCCTTTTGGACGACACTTGAAGGGGGCCACTAGATACCTGAACATCGGAAGACCAAGCTTCACCGGGGCCTACACCGCCATGCTACCGGAAGAAGAGCGCTGGACAATTCGAGTACATGTTCTAGGAAGGACATTCGCACCAGTTACAGAGCCCATAGAGTTTTCCTTTGATGCACCAACCTGGAGTCTAGGAAAGAGCATGGCAGCTCACATCGCCATGGGACGCATCGATGAAGTTTACCACAAGGATCTTAAGGATACCATCTACCAGATATGTGGACGCCGAGATGATCAATGGGAGATGATTTGCACCAGGAGGGACAAGTCCATTGCAGCCTACATCCAGGAGTTGAACCAACACATTTGTCGTCAGGAGAACTAGATGTGCGCCAGCATGATAGATATGAAGAAGGTGATGACCAGGAACATGGAGCTGGAAGAGGAACTCAAGTCTACATGCGATGGATATGAAGAGGAAATTGCAGTACTACTGGAGAAGAATGAAGACATGAAGAAGAAGCTAGGAATATTCATGGGAGACCCCACGTCAGGAGAGGACAACTATCCCGAAGACTACATCATCATCGACGACACCGACTCCGACCCCGATAGCGATGATGACTATGAAGACGAAGCTAGAGCAGATATCATGGAGTCCTCCTCTGATAAAAAAATTTAGTCGACCACCATATTATCAGTAGTATTCCCCCATGTATATAATAGTAGTCCGAGTATTTTGTAACGGTAGCTAGATCGATTGTATGCCCTTGTTTGAATTGAGTGGTGTGATATGAATGTGTTTGTGTCATGTGCATATGGGTAGTGATTTTCTCCTTAGACCTCACTCTATTCTAATCTCTCCCCTCTAAACCTATCAGATGCCTCCGAGACGTGACCCCGGATTTGTCTTTCCATCGGAGCTCACCCAATTGATCCAACAACAAAATGCCTTGATGCAGCTACTAGTCCAGAACCAAGGCAACAACAACAACAACAACAATAACAACCCACCGCCACCACCTCTAGTTGACAACTTAGCCCGTTTTCTGAGGTTAAATCCGCCGGTGTTTTCCAGTAGCACTGAGCCGATTTGTTGCTGATGACTGGCTCCACATGATTGGAAGGGAGCTGACCACTGCAGGTTGCACAGATGCTGAGAAGGTGTGCTTTGCCGCACATCAATTGGATGGACCAGCAGCCTCATGGTGGGAGAATTACACAGCCACTTTTCCTATAGCCAATGTCACATGGGATCAGTTTCAGCAAGCTTTTCGTATAGCCCGTGTCTCAACTGGAGCAATGAGTATGAAGAAGTTTGAGTTTTGCAACTTACGCCAGGGAAATCGTACTGTGGGGCAGTACGTGGATGAGTTTAGTAAGTTAGCTCGCTACGCCCCAGATGATGTGGCCACAGATGTCGCGAACTAGGGGAAGTTTATGGAAGGGCTGAATGATGAGCTGAGTATACAGTTGATGGTGGCAACATTCAATAACTACCAGGATTTGGTAGACAGGGCCCTTATGATTGAAGGCAAGCAACAACTGATAGAGAGCCGCAAAAGGATGTATGGACAAGGGAAGTACAATTCTGGAGCTCAGCAGAAGCCTCGTTTTACCCCGAACTCGGGAGGACACACTCATAACCATGGAGGCCATACCCATAATGGAAGGAGTTCGCATAACCACAGTGGCCCTAAGAATGGGAATGGGAATGGAGGAAGCAACGGACAGAACCGTTCCAACCCAGCAACACCCGCCAGGAAGGATCTAAGTCACATTACTTGTTTCAAGTGCGGGAAGACTGGACACTACGCCACTGAATGTCCTGAAGCAAAGAATGGAAATGGTAATGGAAGCTCAGGGAAGAAGCCAAACCCTTTCACCAGAGGTCAGGTGAACAACATCAACGTGGAGGAGGTTGAAGAACAGCCTGACGCAGTGATCGGTAAGTTTTTGATTAAGTCATTTACCGCTCTCGTTCTTTTTGACATGTGTGCATCGCATTCATACATTTCAAGGGGATTTGTGGACAAGTTTAAGTTGCCAACCTTAGCCCTTAGGTCACCCATGTTAGTAAGCTCGCCAGGAGCAGAGTATATGCCTAGCCGATGGTGTGATCGGTCAGCCCTAACCATTGGTAGCCATGTTTTCTCCTCAGACCTAATAATTTTGGAGTCCCAAGGATTGGATATAATATTAGGCATGGATTGGTTATCAAAGTATGGAGGAAACATCGACTGTGCTAGTAAGTCAATTTTACTCACCACCCCGGAGGGAAAGAGGATCAAGTATGTATCCAGGCATGCGCCAAGGAGGACCCAAGTGAATTCTCTCTCGGGAGTTGTTCAGGAAGAAGTGCCTATTGTGAAGGATTACCCGGTTGTATTTCCAGAGGAATTACCAGGCATGCCGCCCGATTGAGACATAGAGTTTTGATAGAGCTATTGCCAGGCATCGTACCAATATCGAAGAGACCGTGTGGGATGCCCGCAAATGATCTAGAGGAAATTAAGAAGCAGATTAAGGAGGTGACGGTGTTGCTACCGACGCATGGCTTCTCCTAAGCACTGCTACGATATGATCGAGGTGGAATATGGTGGAGGGGGGCACCACACACGGCTTGGAACAATCAACTTGTGTGTCTTTAGGTGCCCCCCTGCCCCCGTATATAAAGGAGCAGGGGGGAGGCCGGCCGGCCTTGGTGCGCCCCAAGGAGAGGAGGAATCCTCCTCCTAGTAGGAGTAGGATTCATCCTTTCCTAGTCCTACTAGGAAGGGGGAAGGGGGAAGGAAAGAGAGGGAGTGGGAGATGGAAAGAAGGGCCGCGCCCGCCCTCCCCTAGTCCAATTCGGACTCCTCATGGGAGGGGGAGCCACCTCCTGGGCTCCTGCCCTCTCTCTCCCCTTAGGCCCACTAAGGCCCAATACTTCCACGGGGGTTCTGGTAACCCCTCCGGCACTCCGGTTTTCTCTGAAACCATCCGGAACACTTCCGGTGTCCGAATATAGCCTGTCCAATATATCAATCTTTATGTCTCGACCATTTCGAGACTCCTCTTCATGTCCGTGATCACATCCGGGACTCCGAACTACCTTCGGTACATCAAAACACATAAACTCATAATACCGATCGTCACCGAACTTTAAGCATGCGGACCCTACGGGTTCGAGAACTATGTAGACATGACCGAGACTCATCTCCGGTCAATAACCAATAGCGGAACCTAGATGCTCATATTGGTTCCTACATATTCTATGAAGATCTTTATCGGTCAAACCGCATAACAACATACGTTGTTCCCTTTGTCATCGGTATGTTACTTGCCCAAGATTCGATCGTCGGTATCCTCATACCTAGTTCAATCTCGTTATCGGCAAGTCTCTTTAATCGTTCCGTAATACATCATCCCGCAACTAACTTATTGGTCACAATGCTTGCGAGGCTTATAATGATGTGCATTACCGAGAGGGCCCAGAGATACCTCTCCGACAATCGGAGTGACAAATCCTAATCTCGATCTATGCCAACTCAACAAGCACCATCGGAGACACATGTAGAGCACCTTTATAATCACCCAGTTACGTTGTGACGTTTGGTAGCACACAAAGTGTTCCTCTCGTACTCGGGAGTTGCATAATCTCATAGTCATAGGAACATGTATAAGTCATGAAGAAAGCAATAGCAACAAACTAAACGATCATCGTGCTAAGCTAACGGATGGGTCAAGTCAATCACATCATTCTCTAATGATGTGATCCCGTTAATCAAATGACAACTCATGTCTATGGTTAGGAAACATAACCATCATTGATTCAACGAGCTAGTCAAGTAGAGGCAAACTAGTGACACTCTGTTTGTCTATGTATTCACACATGTACTAAGTTTCCAGTTAATACAATTCTAGCATGAATAAAAAACATTTATCATGATATAAGGAAATATAAATAACAACTTTATTATTGCCTCTAGGGCATATTTCCTTCAGTATCCCACTTGCACTAGAGTCAATAATCTAGATTACACAGTAATGATTCGAACACCCATGGAGTCTTGGTGTTGATCATGTTTTGCTTGTGAGAGAGGATTAGTCAACGGGTCTGCAACATTCAGATCCGTATGTATCTTGCAAATCTCTATGTCTCCCTCCTTGAATTGACTGCGGATGGAATTGAAGCGTCTCTTGATGTGCTTGGTTCTTTTGTGAAATCTGGATTCCTTTGCCAAGGCAATTGCACCAGTATTGTCACAAAAGATTTTCATTGGACCCGATGCACTAGGTATGACACCTAGATCGGATATGAACTCCTTCATCCAGACTCCTTCATTTGCTACTTCCGAAGCAGCTATGTACTCTGCTTCACACGTAGATCCTGCAACGATGCTTTGTTTAGAACTGCAGCAACTGACAGCTCCACCGTTCAATAAAAACACATATCTGGTTTGTGACTTAGAGTCATCTGGATCAGTGTCAAAGCTTGCATCGACGTAATTACGACGAGCTCTTTGTCACCTCCATAAATGAGAAACATATCCTCAGTCCTTTTCAGGTATTTCAGGATGTTCTTGACCGTTGTCTAGTATACACTCCTGGATTACTTTGGTACCTCCCTGCTAAACTTATAGCAAGGCACACATCAGGTCTGGTACACAGCATTGCTTACATGATAGAGCCTATGGCTGAAGCATAGGGAACACCTTTCATTTTCTCTCTATCTTTTGAAGTGGTCGGGCATTGAGTCTGACTCAACTTCACGCCTTGTAATACAGGCAAGAACCCTTTCTTTGCCTGATCCATTTTGAACTTCTTCAAAACTTTATCAAGGTATGTGATTTGTGAAAGTCCAATTAAGCGTCTTGATATATCTCTATAGATCTTGATGCCCAATATATAAGCAGCTTCACCAAGGTCTTTCATTGAAAAACTCTTATTCAAGTATCCTTTTATGCTATCCGGAAATTCTATATCATTTCCAATCAACAATATGTCATCCATATATAATATTAGAAATGCTACAGAGCTCCCACTCACTTTCTTGTAAATACAGGCTTCTCCAAAAGTCTGTATAAAACCATATGCTTTGATCACACTATCAAAATGTTTATTCCAACTCTGAGATGCTTGCACCAGTCCATAGATGGATCGCTGGAGCTTGCACACTTTGTTAGTACCCTTTGGATCGATAAAAGCTTCAGGTTGCATCATATACAACTCTTCTTCCAGAAATCCATTCAGGAATGCAGTCTTTACATCCATTTGCCAAATTTTATAATCATAAAATGCAGCAATTGCTAACATGATTCGGACGGACTTAAGCATCGCTACGGGTGAGAAGGTCTCATCGTAGTCAACTCCTTGAACTTGTCAAAAACCTTTTGCAACAAGTCGAGCTTTGTAGACAGTAACATTACCGTCAGCGTCAGTCTTCTTCTTGAAGATCCATTTATTCTCGATGGCTTGCCGATCATCGGGCAAGTCAACCAAAGTCCATACTTTGTTCTCATACATGGATCCCATCTCAGATTTCATGGCCTCAAGCCATTTGCGGAATCTGGGCTCATCATCGCTTCCTCATAGTTCGTAGGTTCATCATGGTCAAGTAACATGACCTCCAGAATAGGATTGCCGTACCACTCTGGTGCGGATCTTACTCTGGGTAACCTATGAGGTTCGGTAGTAACTTGATTAGAAGTTTCATGATCATCATCATTAGCTTCCTCACTTACTGGTGTAGGAATCACTGGAATTGATTTCAATGATGAACTACTTTCCAATAAGGGAGAAGATACAATTACCTCGTCAAGTTGTACTTTCCTCCCGCTCACTTCTTTCGAGAGAAACTCCTTCTATAGAAAGGATCCATTCTTAGCAACGAATGTCTTGCCTTCAGATCTGTGATAGAAGGTGTACCCAACAGTCTCCTTTGGGTATCCTACGAAAACACATTTCTCCAATTTGGGTTCGAGCTTATCAGGTTGAAGCTTTTTCACATAAGCATCGTAGCCCCAAACTTTAAGAAACGACCACTTAGGTTACTGATACGTCTCCAACGTATCTACTTTTCCAAACACTTTTGCCCTTGTTTTGGACTCTAACTTGCATGATTTGAATGGAACTAACCCGGACTAACGCTGTTTTCTGCAGAATTACCATGGTGTTATTTATGTGCAGGAGCAAACGTTCTCGGAATGACCTGAAACTTCATGGAGCCACTTTTCAGAAAATAAGAAAAATACCTGCAAAAGATGAAGGCCAGGGGGCCCACCACCTCTCCACGAGGGTGGGGGCGCGCCTGCCCCCCTAGGGCGCGCCCCCTACCTCGTGGGCCCCCTGTTGCCTCTCCGACTCCAACTCCATATATTGAGTTTCGGGGAGAAAAAAATTAGAGAGAAGAATTCATCATGTTTTTTAATACGGAGCCGCCGCCAAGCCCTAAAACCTCTCAGGAGGGCTGATCTGGAGTCCGTTCGAGGCTCCGGAGAGGGGAATCCGTCACCATCATCATCATCAACCATCCTCCATCACCAATTTCATGATGCTCACCGTCGTGCATGAGTAATTCCATCGTAGGCTTGCTGGACGGTGATGGGTTGGATGGGATCTATCATGTAATCGAGTTAGTTTTGTTAGGCTTTGATCCCTAGTGTCCACTATGTTCTATGATTGATGTTGCTATGACTTTGCTATTGTCGGTGTCAAAACCGGCGGATCTCGGGTAGGGGGTCCCGAACTGTGCGTCCAGGCCGGATGGTAACAGGAGGCAGGGAACACTTTGTTTTACCCAGGTTCGGGCCCTCTCAATGGAGGTAATACCCTACTCCTGCTTGATTAATATTGATGATATGGGTAGTACAAGAGTAGATCTACCACGAGATCAAGGAGGCTAAACCCTAGAAGCTAGCCTATGGTATGATTGTTGTGTATGGAGTTGATCGGCTACGGACTACAACCCTCCGGTTTATATAGACACCGGATAGGGTTAGGGTTACACAGAGTCGGTTACAATGGTAGGAGATCTTGAATATCCGCATCGCCAAGCTTGCCTTCCACGCCAAGGAAAGTCCCATCCGGACACGGGACGAAGTCTTCAATCTTGTATCTTCATAGTCCTGGAGTCCGGCTGAAGGTATAGTCCGGCTACCCGAACACCCCCTAATCCAGGACTCCCTCAGTAGCCCCCGAACCAGGCTTCAATGACGACGAGTCCGACGCGCAGATTGTTCGGCATTGCAAGGCGGGTTCTTCTCCAAATCTTGTGTACCTGTAGGAATAATGTCCGATTTTTGTAATGTAGTGTTCCTCGGCTTCCACGCCCAATAATGGCCGTCTTCCATGTGTCAAACGAATGCGAAAAGCCAGGGAGTTTTTACATCCACTCCCCTAGCTGTATAAACGAGCCGCCTATTTAACGGGATGGAGATTTAGGTCCAAACCACATCTTCTCCTCTCCGCGAGTTATCATCAGAGCGCTTCCAGCAAAGGTCCATTTCAACATGGCCAGCCGTCGTAGCTCCTCCCCTCGCCCCTCCGGTCCCAAACCCGGGGACTGGGAGAGTTGCACCGTCCCGCATAGCAAGTTAGCGTCACTTCAGGCCAAGGGATTTCTCCCTCAGGCGTACATGGTCCCGGTCCGAGCCGGTCTCGCCACCTACAATGGCGGAAAACAAGCGGAGAGCACCCCCAATCCTTCTAAAGGAGAGCGGATGTGCCTCGTCCCCTATCTAATAAGGGGACTGGGATTTCCAATTCATCCATTTCTCCGCGGGCTTTTGGAGTTCTACGGCCTCCAGCTGCACAATCTCACGCCCGCCTCCGTATTGCATATTGCGGGTTTCGTCGCCCTTTGGGAACTATTTTTAGGCGTTGAGGCTCATTTCGCGCTGTGGAGGAGGTTATTCTGCCTGGTGCCCCGTTCTCAAAAGGGGTCTATATACCAAGTGGGCGGAGCCGAAGTATGGCGCATCACCGGGACCGGATACCTATCCGGAACCCCAAAGAAGGCGTCCGAGGACTGGCCTTCGGAATGGTTCTATATAGATGACGTCCCGCTACCGGACCCTATCCGGGTCGGTCTCCCTGAGTTCAACAATGCTCCATTGAAGAAACGCTTGAGCTGGCGTCCGCGGAGTTCTCAGAGAGAAAGCGACAGAGACGTCCTTTACCTGATGGGCCGGATAAGACTGTTGGCTCATTCCGGACTAACCATGATTGGAGTCATGGCCGCATGCATTATGCGGGGGGTGCAGCCGCTTCAATATAGAGGCCACCCCATGTGGGATTTCAACGGGGAGGATGACGCCACTCATTACGGTCGTAAGGGGCCAGCCTCAGCTGCCGCCCTAGTAAAGATCTTATCCTCTTTGTACAAGGGAGAAAAGGAGGAATTCCTCCGCGTCAATCCGCAGGCCGGATTTACTATGTACGACCCTCCAAGTTGGGTAAGTGAATAATTGCGCTTGCCCGTTTGTTTGATACTCCCACGGTTAGATATGTAGTCTAATGACTTTATTGCAGGAACTGCGACAGGAGGTAAAGGATATAAACAGCCGCCCTCCACAGCCCGAGGACCCAGAACGATCCCTCGATCCGGACTCCGAAGAGGACCCGGACATATCGGTGGAGCTTATCGACGGGGTGTTCCATCAGCTAAGCAAGGACAATACCTTGGTAGCCATCACGGCTGATTACCCAGGGTTAATCCCGGCCTTCCAGGTGACAGAAACCGGAGTCTCATTCCCTTGAGAGAGATTCCACTCTCACGTATTCCGGTGTCTCTGACGACAACCGTGTTTTGCAGGGGAGATTTCCGAGGCAGGAGGCTGAACCTGCGGCGGCTAGCCAACGAGGGGCCGCAGGGCCCCGTGGGGCAAAAAGGAATGTAGTCCGGACTGAGATGCCGGAGCAAAGGTATAGCACACCCTCTGTTTCCCTGGTGTTATTCTGTCAGGGCATATTAACGTTCGTGCTATTTTCAGAACGAAGAGACCTCGCCAAACTACATCCGGAGAGGTTGCCAATCGCTCCTCCACCAGCCAGGCTCCAACGTCTGGCCAGGAAGCGGAGGCAAGCACAAGGCACGCACCGGACGCTCCTCCGACAGAGGATGCGGCAGGCTGCCTGCCACAAATTCTGAAGTGGAGAGTGCCATGAACCACAGGCGTCGCCGGACAGTTCTACGCGACGCTTGTTTCTCCCAAGAGGCTTTAGATGCCTTTAGTTCGGGAGATGCGTACCTCCGTGCCGCTCAAAATGGTTTAGCCAGAGCCACGGAGCAGTATGTAAAAGACATACGGGTAAGAAAATTTTGGTCATATATATATACCAGTAGCCCCCGAGACTTGAAACAGTTAGAGCAACTGATTTAAGGATCTTTAATATGCAGCTTCTTACATAGAAGAATACCGTACTGTCCCAGGAGCTGGAAAAGTGCAAGGCCCAACCAGAGGCCGCACTAGCCGCAGCAGGGGAGCCCAAAGAGACCCCCTCAGGTAAGATACACTTCGAAAGATTAGTATTGTGCGGTGTGGGTGCAAATCTGACAAATCATATTGCAGATGGCGCCGGATTAGATCCGGACAAGCAACAACTCTTACGCCGGCTAAAGGCCGGTGAGAGTATGTTGAACAAGGTGAGGCGAGAGAAGAATGATCTTCAGGATGCCAACACCAAGCTGGACGTCGAACTTAAAGATGTTCGTGGCCAGCTGTCGGACTCCACGAAAGAGAATCAGCGGCTTCGACGCGGCATTTTTAGTAAGTGCTTGAACGAACTTTGAAAAAAGAGTTCGGCGAGGAAGTCGACTAACAGAGTAATGTCTGTAGGTATGCTCACAGGTCGTCCTGCAGAGGAGATGCCCGGTTCTACGGGTGACCTTCTTCCCGAACTCATGCAACTGCACGAGCGAATTCGGCAGGCGATGCGAGGCGTTGCCCGAGCCTTATGGCCTGCCCACTCCATGCCCGAGGGCCTTGGAGAGCTTGCGGAGAAGCTGAAGGGAGCTCGGCGGCGCTTCCGGTTGTGGAAGATATCGGCCTGCCGACAAGGCTCTAGGGAGGCCTGGGCCATGGTGAAGACCCGTTTTACGAAGTCTAACCCAAACCACATGGCCGAGGTCGGACCAGTGGGGCCTGACGGGAAGGAGATCCCTGTAAGCTTAGTATACGGCCAAGTAGAGTTAGCCGTGAAGTATTCCCAGCAGGACTGTAAATTAGACAGCCTGTTAGATGGTATAGAAGAGGAATACAATCAGTCAGAATGACTATGTAATTTTGAATTGACATGTGTAATGCCTTCTAGCCGGATTGTAGATCGTTTGTCGTTGCCAACCTTTTCGCTTCAACCTCGGGACCTGACGGTCTGGAGTGTGTCCGAATACTATAGCGGTTATATAAGAACCATGGTATGTGTGGAGACCAGGCGTAGGGGTCATTAGTGCTTTATCAGACAAGTGCCCAACTAGTTATGTTATATTACATGGTTAGTAAGAAACATCTTCCAGAGAGAATAGTTCCGTTAGGGGTTCCTTTCGCTGGGAGGCATGCCCTAAAGTGCATGTCCGGACTGCGTAAAAAGACGCAGAAAAAGCATCTGGGGGCGCATAAAAGGAGTAAAAAGATCATCTTTTATCTCACCGACCGAATATTCCCTTAAGAACGCTAGCTTTCGGCTTCACCCAGTCTGAGGTACACATCCGGCTGACCCGGCAGTAACAATCGCAGAGGTGTTCCCTTTACCGTCTAGCCGAACAATCGGGAACGTAGGGGTAAGCACAGGAGCCAGGCAACCCAGCTTGGCCAAAACTTAAGTCATATCGATGCATATAATGGTGAAGAAAAAGGTACATGCGGAAGTTTGACGCATGTGTTGGGCGTGAAGCCCGTATAAATAAGCTTCTGTTAGAGAAGCCCCCAGGTTTAATGAGCACGAGTGGCGCGTCACTAGATGAGCCTTTAAGGGCTATAAAAGAAAAGAGGGGAAGGAGAGAAATGTAAGACAGAAAAATGCAAAAAAAATGGAAAGAGGAAGGAGACGAACACAGAGTCGGGCGCTAGGCATAGAATCTTCGGAGACGGGTGGCGTTCCACGGGTTCGGCTCGAGTCGGTTATCCAAGGCATCTCGCAGGCGGTACGCCCCGCCAGTCAGGATTTGGTCGATTATGAATGGACCTTCCCACTTGGGCTTGAGTTTGTCCTTTTTCTTGTCCGGCAGGCGTAGAACTAGTTCGCCAACATTGTAATTTTTGGCCCGTACTTCTCTGCTTTGATATCTTCGGGCCTGCTGTTGATAAAATGCGTAACGGGCTTTTTCCACGTCACGCTCCTCCTCCAGGGCGTCCAAGTTGTCCTGCCGATCGAGCTCGGCTTCTCTTTCTTCGTACATGCGCACTCTAGGTGAGTCATGAATTATGTCGCAGGGTAGAACCGCCTCTGCGCCCTACACCATAAAAATGGTGTGTATCCGGTGGTGCGATTTGGCGTAGTCCACAACCCCCATAGCACGGTGTCGAGCTCCTCTACCCAGTGCGTGTTAGATTCCTTGAGGGACCGCACCAGTCTGGGTTTAATGCCTCTCATGATAAGACCATTTGCACGTTCGACCTGGCCGTTGGTTTGTGGGTGATAGACGGAAGCATAATCGAGCTTGATGCCCATGCTTTTGAACCAGAGTTTTACCTCATCGGCGGTAAAGTTTGTACCGTTATCAGTTATGATGCTGTGGGGGACGCCATAACGGTGTACAACCCCGGATATGAAGTCTATCACAGGTCCGGATTCGGCCGTTTTAACAGGCTTGGCTTCTATCCATTTGGTGAATTTATCCACCATGACCAGTAAGTATTTTTTTCTATCGGTCCCACCTTTAAGGGGTCCGACCATGTCAAGCCCCCAGACCGCAAAAGGCCAGGTGATGGGTATAGTTTGGAGTGCGGTGGGTGGCATATGGCTTTGGTTGGCAAAAAGTTGGCAACCAGCGCATCGTTGGACTAGGTCCTGAGCGTCTGCCCGGGCCGTCGGCCAATAAAAGCCTGTACGGAAAGCCTTGCTAACAAGGGACCGAGCAGCGGCGTGGTGACCACCGAGTCCGGCATGAATTTCAGCCAGAAGGTTCCGCCCTTCCTCTTCGGAGATGCACCTTTGAAGGACTCCGGTAGTGCTTTTCTTATAAAGCTCTCCCTCATGGACTCTATAGGCTTTAGATCGCTGCACTATGCAGCGGGCCTCGTTTTGGTCCTCCGGGAGTTCCTGTCTAGTAAGGTAGGCTAGGAATGGTTCTGTCCACGAGGCGATAACCGCCATTATTACGTGGGCTGAAGGTGTAATTTCGTTGGCAGAGCCTCCAATTGTGTCAGATTGTTCGGCGTCGAGTGGTGCGGCTGGGTCCGGGCTGTTATTTGCGGGTTCACCCTCCCATGCTACGGATGGCTTGAACAATCTTTCCAAAAAGATGTTGGGGGGGATTGCATCGCGTTTTGCTCCGATGCGTGCCAGGACGTCCGTTGCTTGATTGTTTTCTCGGGCTATATGGTGAAACTCCAGCTCTTCAAACCGAGCTGACATTTTTAGCACGGCGTTGCGGTAAGCTGCCATTTTTGGGTCCTTGGCGTCGAAGTCTCCATTTATTTGGGATATCGCGAGGTTTGAATCCCCGCGTACCTCTAGGCGCTGGATACCCATGGATACTGCTATCCGGAGACCATGTAGGAGGGCCTCATATTCGGCTGCATTGTTGGAATCCGTGTACATGATCTGGAGCACATATTGGACTGTGTCTCTTGTGGGGGACGTCAGGACGACGCCAGCCCCCAGTCCGGTCAACATTTTGGAGCCGTCGAAATGCATAATCTAGTTTGAATATGAGTCGCACTCTTTAGGGAGCTCGGCCTCCGTCCATTCTGCGACGAAGTCGGCCAAAACTTGCGATTTAATAGCTCACCGTGGCTTGTAGGTTATATCGAACGGGAGAAGCTCGATGGCCCATTTTGCAATCCGGCCCGTTGCGTCGCGGTTGTTAATAATATCGTTGAGTGGTACTTCCGAGGCTACTGTTATGGAACACTCTTGAAAGTAGTGTCGTAGCTTCTGGGATGCCATGAATACCGCGTATGCAATCTTTTGATAATGCGGGTACCGTGATTTGCATGGAGTGAGGATAGTTGATACGTAGTAGACCGGCCTTTGAAGGGGGAATTTGTGTCCATCCGTTTCCCGCTCGACAACGAGCACTGCGCTGACAACTTGATGTGTTGCTGCAATGTACAATAACATTGGTTCGCCAGTGTTCGGCGCGGCCAGGACTGGGTTTGTTGCCAATATGGCTTTTATTTCATCAAGTCTGGCCGTGGCGGCCTCCGTCCACTTGAAGTGTTCGGTGCGCCGAAGGAGGCGATAGAGGGGTAGTGCCTTTTCTCCCAAGCGGGAGATGAAGCGGCTTAAAGCCGCCACGCATCCGGTTAATTTTTGTATTTGTTTGAGGTCCTTTGGGACATTCAATTGTGACAAATCTCGGATCTTGGCTGGGTTTGCTTCAATTCCTCTACTGGATACAATGAAGCCCAAGAGCTTTCCGGCTGGAATGCCGAAGACGCATTTTTCTGGATTGAGCTTGATGTCATATTGTCGGAGGTTATCGAATGTAAGCCTCAAGTCGTTTACTAGGGATTCGACATGTCTTGATTTGATGACCACATCATCCACATACGCCTCCACTGTTTTGCCGATCTGGTTTGCCAGACGTGTCTGGATCATGCGCTGATATGTTGCGCCGGTGTTTTTCAGCCCGAAGGGCATTGTGTTGAAGCAGAATGGGCCGTATGGTGTGATGAATGCTGTTGCAGCTTGGTCTGATTCTGCCATCTTGATTTGATGGTAACCGGAGTATGCGTCGAGGAAACACAACGAATCGTGTCCTGCGGTGGCATCGATAATTTGATCGATACGGGGGAGGGGGAAGGGATCCTTTGGGCAAGCCTTGTTAAGGTCTTTAAAATCGACACACAGGCGCTAGGATTTGTCCTTCTTTGGTACCATCACCAGGTTTGCTAGCCAGTCCGGATGTTGTATGTCTCTAATGAATCCGGCCTCCGATAGCTTGGCTAGCTCCTCTCCCATAGCCTGTCTCTTGGGTTCGGAAAAACGCCGAAGGGCTTGTTTGACAGGTTTGAATCCTTTTAGGATATTTAAGCTGTATTCGGCCAGCCTGCGTGGGATCCCTGGCATGTCTGAAGGGTGCCAGGCGAAAATGTCCCAGTTCTCTCGTTGGAACTCTCGCAGTGCGGCGTCTACATCAGGGTTCAGTCGTGCCCCGATGGAAGCTGTTTTATTGGGGTCCGTTGGATGGACCTGGAATTTGACTATTTCGTCAGCTGGCTTGAAGGATGTGGATTTGGATCTCTTTTCAAGTATCACATCATCCCTGTTAACCGTGGAGCACAGCGCAGTCAGTTCCTCGGCCGCTAAGGCTTCGGATAGTGCCTCAAGGGCTAACGCGGCCGTCTTGTTTTCGGCGCGGAGTGCTATGTCCGGATCACTAGCTAGAGTGATAATTCCATTCGGCCCGGGCATCTTATGCTTCATGTACCCGTAATGGGGTATCGCTTGGAAGATTGTGAATGCTTCCTGCCCTAGTAAAGCGTGATGTCCGCTCTTAAACGGGGCCACCTGAAACGTGACTTCTTCGGACCTGTAATTATTCGGCGTGCCGAACACCACATCTAGTGTGATTTTTCCTATGCAGCGCGCTTCCCGACTGGGGATTATTCCTCTAAAGGTTGTGCTGCTTCGCTCGATGCGGTTCCAGTCTATTTCCATTTTTTGAAGGGTTTCCTTATAAATGAGGTTCAGTCCGCTGCCTCCATCCATGAGCACCTTGGTGAGGCGAAAGCCGTCCACTATGGGACTGAGGACCAATGCGGCTGGTGCTCGGGCTGTTCGGAATCTAGGTTCATGACTTGTGTTGAAGGTAATGGCAGTGTCGCTCCATGGATTTATTGTTGCAACTTGATAGACTTCGGCGAGGCTGCGGAGTGTTCTTTTTCGCATATTATTTGATGCGAAAGTCTCGAAGACTATGAGAACGGTACTGGTGTCCTCGGGCTGGCTTTCTGCGGCCTCCAGGATTAAGAGGTCCTCGCCGATTTTGGCCACCTGCCAGAGTATCCAACATGCTCTAAGGCTGTGAGTTGGTGTGGCGTCCTCTGTACTGTGAATTCTACAGGGTCCATCAAGCCACCTTTCTAGTACGGTTCCATGCCCTGTAGAGGGTTTTGGCTTTTTGGTGTTTATCCCGGGTGTCCTATGATGATGCACCCTCTTAGTTCGGACGGGATTACTATTCAAGGCCGGATTGTCCCAAAATTTTATTTCGGTTTTCCAGGCGCTTTCCATCGCACAGTATTTTTGTACTATGGACGCCAAGTCAGCGAAGCGTGTAATATCACGATGACTTACGGCATTAAGGATTCCCTCATCCGTGCAATTACTGCAAAAAATAGAGATTGCGTCTCCCTCGCGGCAATCCTTTATCATGTTCATAACTAGGAGGAATCTGGCCCAGTAATGATGTACTGTTTCCTCGGGCCTCTGCCTGATTTGGGAGAGATCGCTTATGTTCGGGTGGGCGGGTGTCGTTGAATCTGAAGCCTCACCCAATCCAAGATTCAGAGGCCGAAGAGTTTCCGAACTCTAAAGTTCGGGTTCTTGGACGTTGTCCAACGAATCTAGCCCGTTGCCTGATCCTAAGCTCAGGTCTTGAGTTACATCCTCCTCTACGCGGGTATCCGGCTTGGAGGAGTCGGGAATTCGGACGTAGCTAGTCCTTAAAATAGATGAAGGGTCGCCGCACTGCGCCTCTACCACAGCAACGTGGTGGGTGACTTGGGGAGAGTTAATTTCTCTTAGATCGGGTTTAAGCCCAACCTGGTCGTAATCCGTAGCGACCCCCAGGGCGGCGATGCGATCCAAGAGCTCGTTTACAGAAGAGAGCTCCGTTGGATCTAGCTGCTCGACGAGCTCCGAGCTGACGTGTAGGTTGCTTTTGATGACCCGAGAGGTCACCGTCGGCGCAACAGCCGAACAGGCGGTCATGAGAAAACCACCTAGCCGGAGGGTTTGGCCAACAGCCAAGGCTCCCTTAGCAACGGCGCCGTCTTTAAAGACGGGAGGAGGCATCCTTCCTGATTGTGACGGCACAGAGGAACTCTCAATGAAAGCACCAATGTCGGTGTCAAAACCGACGGATCTCGGGTAGGGGGTCCTGAACTGTGCGTCTAGGCCGGATGGTAACAGGAGGCAGGGAACACTTTGTTTTACCCAGGTTCGGGCCCTCTCGATGGAGGTAATACCCTACTCCTGCTTGATTAATATTGATGATATGGGTAGTACAAGAGTAGATCTACCACGAGATCAAGGAGGCTAAACCCTAGAAGCTAGCCTATGGTATGATTGTTGTGTATGGAGTTGATCGGCTACGGAGTACAACCCTCCGGTTTATATAGACACCGGATAGGGTTAGGGTTACACAGAGTCGGTTACAATGGTAGGAGATCTTGAATATCCGCATCGCCAAGCTTGCCTTCCATGCCAAGGAAAGTCCCATCCGGACACGGGACGAAGTCTTCAATCTTGTATCTTTATAGTCCTCGAGTCCGGCTGAAGGTATAGTCTGGCTACCCGAACACCCCCTAATCCAGGACTCCCTCAGCTATGCTTAATGCTTGTCACTAGGGCTCGAGTGCCATGATTTCAGATCTGAACCTATTATGTTTCCATCAATATCTGAGAGTTCTTGATCCTCTCTTGCAAGTTTATAGTCACCTATTATGTGTTATGATCCGTTAACCCCGAAGTGACATTAATCGGGATACTTGCCGGTGATGACCATAGTTTGAGGAGTTCATGTATTCACTATGTGTTAATGCTTTGTTCTAGTTCTCTATTAAAAGGAGGCCTTAATATCCCTTAGTTTCCGTAAGGACCCCGCTGCCACGGGAGGGTAGGACAAAAGATGTCATGCAAGTTCTTTTCCATAAGCACGTATGACTATATTCGGAATACATGCATACATTATATTGACGAACTGGAGCTAGTTCTGTGTCACCCTAGGTTATGACTGTTACACGATGAACCGCATCCGGCATAATTCTCCATCACCGATCCATTGCCTACGAGCTTTCCACATATTGTTCTTCGCTTATTTACTTTCCCGTTGCTATTGCTATCATCACTACAAAATACCAAAAACATTGCTTTTACTACAGTTACCTTTTGTTACCGTTATCACTACTATCATATCACTTTGCTACTAAATACTTTGCTGCAGATACTAAGTTTCCAGGTGTGGTTGAATTGACAACTCAGCTGCTAATACTTGAGAATATTCTTTGGCTCCCCTTGTGTCGAATCAATAAATTTGGGTTGAATACTCTACCCTCGAAAACTGTTGCGATCCCCTATACTTGTGGGTTATCAAGACTATTTTCTGGCGCCGTTGCCGGGGAGCATAGCTCTATTCTTTGAGTCACTTGGGATATATATCCGCTTATCATTATGAAGAACTTGAAAGATCCAAGAACTAAGATTTATCCCTCAACTACGAGGGGAGGTAAGGAACTGCCATCTAGCTCTACACTTGATTCACCTTCTGTTTTGAGTAAGCTTGCGACACCTACACCTGCTTCTGCTATTCGTTCTGATATGTCGCATGTTATTGATGATGCCACTTCTGCTATGCATGATACTTATGATGAAACTACCTCTATGCCTGATACTACTATGCCACTTAGTGATTTTCTTGATGAACAACTTGCTAGGGCTAGAGAAATTGAAAATATTGAATCTGATGATACTGATGAAAGTGATGATGAAGAATCACTTGTTATTACTAAGGGTTATGTTTTTTATCAAGAAGCTTCTTTAGCTATTCTAGCTCGCAAAAATAGAAATGAACTCAAAAGGTTATTAGCTAAATGGAGTAAGAAATCTCTAAATGCTAGAATGAAACCTGACCCTGCTTTTGCTACTTCACCTATCTTTGTTACTGATAAGGATTATGAATTCTCTGTTGATCCTGATATAATTACTTTGGTTGAATCTGATCCTTTTCATGGTTATGAATCTGGAACTGTTGTGGCACATCTTACTAAATTGAATGATATAGCCACCCTATTTACTAAAGATGAGAGAACTCGTTACTTTTACATCCTTAAAATATTTCCGTTCTCATTAAAGGGTGATGCTAAGATATGGTTTAATTCTCTTGATCCTGGTTGTGTGCGTAGTCCCCGGGATATGATTTATTACTTCTCTGCTAAATATTTCCCTGCTCATAAGAAACAAGCTGCTTTAACGGATATATATAATTTTGTGCAAATTGAAGAAGAGAGTCTCCCACAAGCTTGGGGGAGGCTTCTCCAATTACTTAATGCTTTGCCTGATCATCCTGTTAAGAAAAATGAAATACTTGATATCTTTTATAAAGGACTAACTGATGCCTCCAGAGATTACCTAGATAGTTGTGTTGGTTCTGTTTTCAGGGAAAGAACACCGGATGAAGCTGAAATTCTATTGAATAATATGTTGACAAATGAAAATAATTGGACACCTCCGGAGCCAATTCCTGAGCCTATTCCTAAACCAACTCCGAAGAAGAGGGGTATTCTATTTCTCAGTCCTGAAGATATGCAAGAGGCAAAGAAATCTATGAAAGAAAAAGGTATTAAAGCTAAATATGTTAAGAATTTACCTCATATTGAAGAAATACATGGTCTTAATTTACCGCCTGTTGAAGAAACATATAATCTTAATCCTTTACCTATTTAAGAAACTCATGGTCTTGATAACCCGACACAGGTAGTAAATGTAAATTCTCTCTATAGATATGATAAAGCTGAAATCCCATTTACTAAATTTGCTAGCCCATGCTTAGATGAGTTTGATAAATTTATGGCTAAGCAAGAAGACTTTAATGCTTATTTTGGTAGACAATTTAAATCCAATTCTAATATGCTTGAACACTTGGGTGATTATATGGCTAATGTCAAAGGTGAACTTAAACTTATTAGTAAACATGCTTTTATGGTTACCACTCAAGTAGAACAAGTACTTAAAGCTCAAAATGATTTGCTCAATGAATTTAATAGTAAGGATAATGATAATGATCTTAGAGTTATGACTAGAGGTGGTAAGATGACTCAGGAACCTTTGTATCCTGAAGGCCACCCTAAGAGAATTGAGCAAGATTCTCAGAGAAATAATATAGATGCACCTAGTTCTTCTAAAAAGAAGAAAAAGAAAAATGATAGGACTTTGCATTCTTCTAGTGATCCTATTGTTGAAACACCTGAGAATCCAAATGATATTTCTATTTCTGATGCTGAAACACAATCTGGTAATGAACCTGAAACTAGTGATGATGCTAATAATAATGTTCATGATGATGCTCAACCTAGTAATGATAATGATATAGAAATTGAACCTGCTGTTGATCTTGATAACCCACCATCAATGAATCAACGTTATGATAAGAAAGACTTTGTTGCTAGGAAACATGGTAAAGAAAGAGAGCCTTGGGTTCATAAACCCATGCCTTTTCCTCCCAAACCATCCAAGAAAAAGGATGATGAGGATTTTGAGCGCTTTGTTGAAATGATTAGACCTATCTTTTTGCGTATGCGATTAACTGATATGCTTAAAATGAATCCTTATGCTAAATACATGAAAGAAATTTTTACTGATAAAAGGAAGATTCCGGAAGCTGAAATTTCCACCATGCTTGCTAATTATACTTTTAAGGGTGGAATACCAAAGAAACTTGGAGATCCAGGAGTACCCACTATACCATGCTCCATTAAAAGAAATTATGTCAAAACTGCTTTATGTGATCTTGGAGCCGGTGTTAGTGTTATGCCTCTCTCTTTATATGGTAGACTTGATTTGAATAAGTTGACACCTACTTAAATATATTTGCAAATGGCTGATAAATCAACTGCTATACCTGTCGGTATTTGTGAGGATGTGCCTGTTGTAGTTGCAAACGTTACTATTTTAACGGACTTTGTTATTCTTGATATTCCTGAGGACGATAGTATGTCTATTATTCTTGGAAGACCCTTTTTGAATACTGTAGGGGCTGTTATTGATTGCACTAAAGACAATGCCACTTTTCATGTTAATGGTAATGATCATACGGTACACTTTCCGAGGAAACAACCTCAAGTTCATAGTATCAACTCTATTGGAAAAATTCCATCGATTATATTTGGAGGTTTTGACTTTCCTCTTCCTACTGTCAAGAAGAAATATGATATTCTTATTATTGGGGATGTGCATATCCCTGTTGAGGTAACATAGTGTTATTCGAAATTTCTCCGGTTCCATGTTATTCGGAATGAGTTCGTTAATAAGACTTGATCAACCTTGTTAGTGGATTCCTTTTGATGATCATGAGATGGATGAAACTAGAAGGCACAACCTTCTGTACCCCAGTTTTACTTTCTGTTATTTATGTTAAATAAAATAAAAATAAATATTTTTCTGTCTGTTATCTGATTATCCGTGCAATATAAAATACCCCGAAAATAAAAGTTCTCCAAATGCCTTGAAATTTAAATATGATTTTTTTCTAGAATATTTGAGAATATTTGGCACTAAGAACACAGCAAGGGGGCCAACCACCTACCCACGAGGGTGGAGGGCCCGCCCTACCCCCTGGGCGCGCCCCCCTACCTCGTGGGCCCACGGTGGCCCTCCTCCACTTATTTCTACACCCACACACTTCATCTTCCTCCCACAAACACGAATATCCAGCTCAAGCACGAGTTCTAGCTCATCTTGCTGCCATTTTCGATCTCCTTGCTCAAAGCACCTCTCACAAAACTGCTTGGGGAGATTGTTCCTTGGTATGTGACTCCTCCATTGGTCCAATTAGTTTTTGTTCTAGTGCTTTATTCATTGCAAATTTTTGTTGCTTAGGTGACCCTGTTCTTGAGCTTGCATGTCAAATTTATATGGTTCCAAGTAGTTTTGATGCATGATATAGGCTCTAGGCACTTGTAGGAGTAGTTGCTATCAATATTATTGAGTTTGGTTTACTTTTATTTTGAAGTTACTAATTTTTTTAGAATTTTTCAGAAAATGATGAGGAGACTTTTGAGGGGCTCATCGAGCCAAAGCTCGAAGGAAAAGGCACCAAAGCCTAAGTATAATCTGCCTCGCACCACGGAGATTCGGGCGTGTGAATGGCCTTCCGATGATTTCTTGAGAGCAGCCGGGATTTATGAAGATTTTCATGAATTGGCTAAAATGCAGGCCTCACCGCTTTCCGCCACGACCAATGCAATCAGTATCTCTTACTCACAAATACCTTTGTGCAAAACTTTCATTTCCATTCTAGGAGCTCACCACCTACGGTGGAGTTCCATTTATATGATGAGCATAAGGAGATGTCACTTTATGATTTTTGTCGGGTTTGTTTAGTCCCTTTTGAGGGCAAGACAGAAGAACCACATTGCGATGATGTGGAGGGGTTCATTGACACTATCACTGTAGGGGAAACAAGGAAGGTTTTCGATGCACGAATCACTAGCATACATTTTCTTGTTTTACGTTACTTTGCATTATTTGCTAGTCGTTGTTTAATTGGTCGCGGAAACTGTGGAAACCTTAGTATCCCTGATATTATTATTTTGCTCCATGGTTTATATGGTGACAACTCTGTTAGTATGGGCGGCATTATTGCTAAACGGTTAAGTCTGAACCGTACAAAGGGCCCCATCTTTGGAGACATCTATGCTTCACGCCTAGTTGCACATTTTAACATACCTATTAGGCATTATGAGAAGGAAGAAAAAGTGCTGCGTCATGCTTATCTAGATTATAAAAGTATGGTGGCACATGATTTTATTGTTAAGAATAGGGAAGGAGAGCTTAAATATCAATTGTTCTTTAATAAACATCATCCTGAGACTATTACCCTACCTGCTCCTTCTTTGTTTGATTTATCTGTAGGAACGTACCTTGTTCCATTGAAGGCTATTCACGCCTACCGGAACCCTGCACCAGCCGTGGAGCCAGAGCCGGAACCACAAGTTCATCCTCCATGACAGTCTAATTATCAGTGGGATCCGGAGATGATTGTCAGCCAGTGGCAAGCGGAGTATTCCTCTTCTTCATCCTAGTACGACCCAACTACTATTATGGATATCCGCCAGGCCAGCCGTGGCCATAGACCAACTTACCAAAAGCCTAAGCTTGGGGGAGTACGTATTTCCCACCGACATGACATTTATGTTCACACACTCATTGCTAGATGTCGGTGCTCATACTTTTTCATTGTATCATCCATGCTAGTTTATTTCCCTTTTTATGCTTTCTTCCTGTGTGTTTAATAAACCTTAAGAAAAACTAAAAAAATATTAGTTGTAGCTTTTAATCAATTTAGTTTCCATGCTTGTAGTAGTAATTAAGAAGAAAACCCAAAAAGATTTCATGTTCTTCTTTTCCTTGTTGGGAGCTTTCCCGTGTAAATAGTTTTATTTCTTTTCTTTTCTTTGGGGGTCGATAGGAGAAGACCATAATTAAATTGTTGAAGTGGCTCTTATATGCATTATTGTTTATCTAACGAAAGAGCCCATATTGCCTTGTCTTCTCTTGTTTATTGAATGCTTGCAGATTCCAGCTTAGTCCAATGCACGTGCACTATTACTATTATTATTCACATCGTTCGGTCGTGCAAGTGAAAGGCAATTATGACGATATATGATGGACTGGCTGAGGTGAGAAAAGCTGGTATGAACTTGATCTCTTTTGTTTTTGTAAATATGATTAGTTCATCATTCCTGATTCAGCCTATTATGAATAAACATGTTTGCAATGGCAACTAGAGATCATAGTTTCTTGTGTCATGCTTGATTAGCTAGGAGCTTATAATGGTTTACCTTGCATGCCAACATGTTATTAAAATGGTTGTGATGTGGTATGATAGGGTGGTATCCTCCTCTGAATGATTTAAGTGACTTGACTTGGCACATGTTCACGCATGTAGTTGAAACAAAATCAACATAGCCTTCACGATATTTATGTTCATGGTGGATTATACCCTACTCATGCTTGCATTCAGTGTTGATTAATTTTAATGCATGTTCATGACTGTTGTCGCTCTCTAGCTGGTCGCTTCCCAGTCTTTTGCTAGCCTTCACCTGTACTAAGCGGGAATACTGCTTGTGTATCCAATCCCATAAACCCCAAAGTTATTCCACGTGAGTCCACTATACCTTCCTATATGCGGTATCTACCTGCCGTTCCAAGTAAATTTGTATATGCCAAACTCTAAACCTTCAAATAAATATCCTGTTTTGTATGCTCGAATAGCTCATGTATCAACTAGGGTTGTCCGTATCTTCCATGTTAGGCGGGTTATTCTCAAGAGGAGTGGACTCCGCTCCTCACTCACGAGAAAGTGGCTGGTCACCGGGATGCCCATTCCCATGCTTTATGCAAGCTAAATCAAAATAATTGCAAACAAAACTCCCTATGGGACTGTTGTTAGTTGGAGGCACTCATTGTTTCGAGCAAGCCATGGATTGATACTTGTTGGTGGAGGGGGAGTATAAACTTTACCATTCTGTTTGGGAACCGCCTATAATGTGTGTAGCATGGAAGATATCGCCATCTCTTGGTTGTTATGTTGACAATGAAAGTATACCGCTCAAAATATTATTCATCTCTATTTCAAAACCGAGCTCTGACACCTCTACAAATCCCTGCTTCCCTCTGCGAAGGGCCTATCTATTTACTTTTATGCTAAGTCATCATCCTCTTATTAAAAAGCACCAGTTGGAGAGCACCACTGTCATTTGCATTCATCATTGTTAGTTTACATTGAGTATGACTTGACTGGATCTCTTTTACCATGAATTAAAATGTCTAGTCAGTCCTTTATCTTTAAAGGTGCTCTGCATTTATGTTTTGCGGTCTCAGAAAGGGCTAGCGAGATACCATCTTGTTATATCATATTATGATTATTTTGAGAAAGTGTTGTCATCCGAGATTTATTATTATGGCTCGCTAGTTGATTATGCTATTGATATGAGTAAACTTGAGATCTATGCGTTATTGCAAATGTGGTTAGTTATAATCTTTGCTGAAAACTTGAATGCTGGCTTTACATATTTACAACAACAAGAGCAAATAGAGTTTGTAAAAGTTTTTCTTTATCACTTTCAGTTTGTCAACTGAATTTCTTGAGGACAAGCAAAGGTTTAAGCTTGGGGGAGTTGATACGTCTCCAACGTATCTACTTTTCCAAACACTTTTGCCCTTGTTTTGGTCTCTAACTTGCATGATTTGAATGGAACTAACCCGGACTGACGCTGTTTTCAGCAGAATTACCATGGTGTTATTTATGTGCAGGAGCAAACGTTCTCGGAATGACCTGAAACTTCACGGAGCCACTTTTTAGAAAATAAGAAAAATACCTGCAAAAGACGAAGGCCGGGGGGCCCACCACCTCTCCACAAGGGTGGGGGGCGCGCCTGCCCCCCTAGGGTGCGCCCCCTACCTCGTGGGCCCCTTGTTGCCTCTCCGACTCCAACTCCATATATTGAGTTTCGGGGAGAGAAAAATCAGAGAGAAGAATTCATCGCGTTTTACGATACGGAGCCACTGCCAAGCCCTAAAACCTCTCGGGAGGGCTGATCTGGAGTCCGTTCGGGGCTCCGGAGAGGGGAATCTGTCGCCATCGTCATCATCAACCATCCCCCATCACCAATTTCATTATGCTCACTGCCGTGTGTGAGTAATTCCATCGTAGGCTTGCTAGACGGTGATGGGTTGGATGGGATCTATCATGTAATCGAGTTAGTTTTGTTAGGCTTTGATCCCTAGTGTCCACTATGTTCTGAGATTGATGTTGCTATGACTTTGCTATGCTTAATGCTTGTCACTACGGCCCAAGTGCCATGATTTCAGATCTGAACCTATTATGTTTTCATAAATATCTGAGAGTTCTTGATCCTATCTTGCAAGTCTATAGTCACCTATTATGTGTTATGATCCGTTAACCCCGAAGTGACAATAATCGGGATACTTACCGGTGATGACCGTAGTTTGAGGAGTTCATGTATTCACTATGTGTTAATGCTTTGTTCCGGTTCTGTATTAAAAGGAGGCCTTAATATCCCTTAGTTTCCGTAAGGACCCCGCTGCCACGGGAGGGTAGGACAAAAGATGCCATGCAAGTTCTTTTCCATAAGCATGTATGACTATATTCGGAATACATGCCTACATTATATTGACGAACTGGAGCTAGTTCTGTGTCACCCTAGGTTATGACTGTTACATGATGAACCGCATCCGACATAATTCTCCATCACCGACCCATTGCCTACGAGCTTTCCACATATTGTTCTTCGCTTATTTACTTTCCCGTTGCTATTGCTATCATCACTACAAAATACCAAAAACATTGCTTTTACTACAGTTACCTTTTGTTACCGTTATCACTACTATCATATTACTTTGTTACTAAATACTTTGCTGCAGATACTAAGTTTCCAGGTGTGGTTGAATTGACAACTCAACTGCTAATACTTGAGAATATACTTTGGCTCCCCTTGTGTCGGATCAATAAATTTGGGTTGAATACTCTACCCTCGAAAACTGTTGCGATCCCCTATATTTGTGGGTTATCAATTACTTGCCAAACCATAGTTCATAAGGCGTCATCTCAACGGATTTATATGGTGCCCTATTTAACATGAATGCAACCGTGTCTAAAGCATAACCCCCAAACGATAGCGGTAAATCAGTAGGAGACATCATAGATCGCACCATATCTAGTAAAGTACGATTATGATGTTCGGACACACCATTACGCTGTGGTGTTCCGGGTGGCGTGAGTTGCGAAACTATTCCGCATTGTTTCAAATGAAGACCAAACTCGTAGCTCAAATATTCTCCTCCATGATCAGATCGTAGAAACTCTATTTTCTTGGTACGATGATTTTCCACTTCACTCTGAAATTCTCTGAACTTTTCAAATGTTTCAGACTTATGTTTCATTAAGTAGATATACCCATATATGCTCAAATCATCTGTGAAGGTGAGAAAATAACAATACCCACCGCGAGCCTCAATATTCATCGAACCACATACATCAGTATGTATGATTTCCAACAAATCTGTTGCTCGCTCCATAGTTCCGGAGAACGGCGTTTTCGTCATCTTGCCCATGAGGCATGGTTCGCAAGTACCAAGTGATTCCAAAAGTCCATCAGAATGGAGTTTCTTCATGCACTTTACACCAATATGACCTAAACGGCAGTGCCACAAATAATTTTCACTATCATTATCACCTCTGCATCTTTTAGCTTCAATATTATGAATATGTGTATCACTACTATCGAGATTCATCAAAAATAGACCACTCTTTAAGGGTACATGGCCATAAAAGATATTACTCATATAAATAGAACAACCATTATTCTCAGATTTAAATGAAAAACTGTCTCGCATCAAACAAGATCCAGATATAATGTTCATGCTCAACGCTGGCACCAAATAACAATTATTTAGGTCTAAAACAAATCCCGAAGGTAGATGTGGAGGTAGCGTGCCGACCGCGATCACATCGACTTTGGAACCATTTCCCACACGCATCGTCATCTCGTCCTTAGCCAATCTTTGCTTAATCTGTAGCCCCTGTTTCAAGTTGCAAATATTAGCAACAGAACCAGTATCAAATACCCAGGTGCTACTGCGAGCATTAGTAAGGTACACATCAATAACATGTATATCACATATACCTTTGTTCACCTTGACATCCTTCTTATCCGCCAAATACTTGGGGCAGTTTCGCTTCCAGTGACTAGTCCCTTTGAAGTAGAAGCACTCAGTTTCAGGCTTAGGTCCAGACTTGGGTTTCTTCACTTGAGCAGCAACTGGCTTGCTATTCTTCTTGAAGTTCCCCTTCTTCCCTTTACCCTTTTTCTTGAAACTGGTGGTCTTGTTGACCATCAACACTTTATTCTCCTTCTTGATTTCTACCTCTGCAACCTTTAGCATCGCGAAGAGCTCGAGAATTGTCTTATCCATCCCTTGCATATTACAGTTCATCACAAAGCTCTTGTAGCTTGGTGGAAGTGATTGAAGAACTCTGTCAATGACACTATCATCAGGAAGATTATCTCCCAGTTGAGTCAAGTGGTTGTGGTACCCAGACATTCTGAGTATATGTTCACTAACAGAACTATTCTCCTCCATCTTGCAGCTGTAGAACTTATTGGAGACTTCATATCTCTCAATCCGGGCATTTTCTTGAAATATTAACTTCAACTCCTGGAACATCTCATATGCTCCATGACGTTCAAAACGTCGTTCATCTCCCGGTTCTAAGCTGTAAAGCATGGCACACTGAACTATCGAGTAGTCATCAGCTTTGCTTTGCCAGGTGTTCATAACATCTGGCGTTGCTCCTACAGCGGGTTTGTCACCTAGCGGTGCTTCCACGACGTAATTCTTCTATGCAGCAATGAGGATAATCCTCAAGTTACGGACCCAATCCGTGTAGTTGCTACCATCATCTTTCAACTTAGCTTTCTCTAGGAACGCATTAAAATTCAACGGAACAACAACACGGGCCATCTATCTACAACAACATAGACATGCAAAATACTATCAGGTACTAAGTTCATGATAAATTAAAGTTCAATTAATCAAATTACTTAAGAACTCCCACTTAGACAGACATCCCTCTAATCATCTAAGTGATAATGTGATCCATATCAACTAAACCATGTCCGATCATCACGTGAGATGGAGTAGTTTTCAATGGTGAACATCACTATGTTGATGATATCTACTATATGATTCACGCTCGACCTTTAGGTCTCGGTGCTCCGAGGCCATATCTGCATATGCTAGGCTCGTCAAGTTCAACCCTAGTATTTTGCGTGTGCAAAACTGGCTTGCACCCGTTGTATGTGAACGTAGAGCTTATCACACCCGATCATCACGTGGTGTCTTGGCACGACGAACTTTCGCAACGGTGCATACTCAGGGAGAACACTTATACCTTGAAATTTAGTGAGAGATCATCTTATAATGCTACCGTCGATCTAAGCAAAACAAGATGCATAAAAGATAAACATCATATGCAATCAATATAAGTGATATGATATGGCCATCATCATCTTGTGCCTTTGATCTCCATTTCCAAAGCACCGTCATGATCACCATCATCACCGGCTTGACACCTTGATCTCCATCGAAGCATCATTGTCATCACGCCAACTATTGCCTCCATGACTTATCGCTACCGCTTAGTGATAAAGTAAAGCAATTACATGGCAATTGCATTTCATACAATAAAGCGACAACCATGGGGAACGTAGTAATTTCAAAAAAAATCGTACGCACACGCAAGATCATGGTGATGCATAGCAACGAGAGGGGAGAGTTTCGTCCACGTACCCTCGTAGACCGTAAGCGGAATCGTTATGAGAACGCGGTTGATGTAGTCGTACGTCTTCACGATCCGACCGATCCAAGTACCGAACGCACAGCACCTCCGAGTTCAGCACACGTCCAACTCGATGACGTCCCACGAACTCCGATCCAGTAGAGCTTTGCGGGAGAGTTCTGCCAGCATAATGGCGTGATGATGGTGATGATGTTGCTACCGACGCAGGGCTTCGCCTAAGCACTGCTACGATATGATCGAGGTGGATTATGGTGGAGGGGGGCACCGCACATGGCTTGGAACAATCAACTTGTGTGTCTTTAGGTGCCCCCCCCCACCCCCGTATACAAAGGAGCAAGGGGGAGGCCTGCCAGCCTTGGTGCGCCCCAAGGAGAGGAGGAATCCTCCTCCTAGTAGGAGTAGGATTCATCCTTTCCTAGTCCTACTAGGAAGGGGGAAGGGGGAAGGAAAGAGAGGGAGAGGGAGAGGGAAAGAGGGGCCGCGCCCCCCTCCCCTAGTCCAATTGGACTCCTCATGGGAGGGGGCGCCACCTCCTGGGCTGCTGCCCTCTCTCTCCCCTCAGGCCCACTAAGGCCCAATACTTCCCCGAGGGGTTCTGGTAACCCCTCCGGCACTCCGGTTTTCTCCGAAACCATCCGGAACACTTCCAGTGTCCGAATATAGCCGTCCAATATATCAATCTTTACGTCTCGAACATTTCGAGACTCCTTGTCATGTCTGTGATCACATCCGGGACTCCGAACTACCTTTGGTTCATCAAAACACATAAATGTTGGAGATATGCCCTAGAGGCAATCATGTATGATGATATTTCCTATGTGTTTATGAATAAAGATAGTCCTTGAACATTATCAATGATGTGTATCAGCAAGTACGTGACTTGTTTGTGGGACTATGCATTGTATGATGACTGTCCTAAAAGGTCCCTAGTCGAAAGGGCTGTGTGGACGCGCAGCCAACTAGACTAGCATATGACACGGTCGATGGATTGGTCTCACTAGCCATGGAGCATTGGATGCTAACCGGATAATATGGACTTGGAAGGATCTGGTCGGATTCGACGTAGTTGGATCCGAGTCGAGATAAGGTCCGAGTCGGACAGACCCAACTATGAGACGCAGCGATATGTCATTTGTGAGTCTCTAGTACAACATATGTTATATGTCCTAAGACCTGAGCTGACGCATGTACTTGGGATGGTGACAAACTTGCTTTGGGCCGACCAAACGCTACTCCATAACTGGGTAGTTATAAAGGTAGGTTTCGGGCTTGTCCAGAACCATGCTACGAGACGTGGTCGAGCAAGATGGGATTTGCCCCTCCGATCAGGAGAGATATACTCTGGGCCCCTCATGTGATCCGACCAGGATAAGCATGGCCATGCGATAAGGATTATGAGATAATCCGGTTTGTGACCGGCATCACTGGAACGAGAAAGAGGTCGGGCTAGCACAAGGATGACAGACTCGCCTTGAGCTCGACAACATATATCGTGTGGCAAAAGGAATGGAAGTGTGATGTACAGGTTCGCTAACCAGCTTCATAGTTTGCTTGGTGTTCGGCATGCCTTGCTAGAGGCCGCTACCAACCATGCAGTTCGGAGGTGATTCGAACTGCGACCAAGCCGACTTGAACCTAAGGGGTCGCGCGCTTAAGGGAAGGAACCTACGAGGTCGGATCCAAGGACACTGGTCGAATGTGATCCGAACTGTATTCAGATTGTGGCCGAGTAGACTTATGGGCTTTAGGGTCCGTGCGAGGCCCAAGTGTTGAGCCCGTGACAGACGCCTATATATATAGTGGAGGTTCCGCACACTCACGCGGTTGATCGCTTCAGCGCTGTCACTAGGGTTTGCATGTGTTGCGAATAGACACCTCCACTCGCTGTCGGTTGTGTGATCGGACCTAGCAGTCCGCCGCACGACGTTCCTCCTGCACGCGCAGATACCGTTAGAGGCGGTGCACTTGCGCCGCTCCGGTGAAACTGTACGTGGAAACCGACCACCGGTTGTACGAGGGAGATCGAACAAGGAGGAGATGATCCACACGGATGCGCTGCCCCAATTCTTCTTCCGCTGCACGGCACTGCGCGTCTAGTGGTAACGAACTGTGATCCATCTCCCGTAGCATGTTCTTGGTTGTTCTGCGCGTAGGAAATTTTAATTTGCAGTCGACGCACCCTACCGTAGATCCCAACAATAAACTCATAATACCGATCGTCACCGAACTTTAAGCGTGCGGACCCTACGGGTTCGAGAACTATGTAGACATGACCAAGACTCGTCTCTGGTCAATAACCAATAGCGGAACCTGGATGCTCATATTGGTTCCTACATGTTCTATGAAGATCTTTATCGGTCAAACCGCATAACAACATACATTGTTCCCTTTGTCATCGATATGTTACTTGCCCGAGATTCGATCGTCGGTATCCTCATACCTAGTTCAATCTCGTTACCGGCAAGTCTCTTTACTCGTTCCGTAATACATCATCCCGCAACTAACTTATTAGTCACAATGCTTACAAGGCTTATAGTGATGTGCATTACTGAGAGGGCCCAGAGATACCTCTCTGACAATCGGAGTGACAAATCCTAATCTCGATCTATGCCAACTCAACAAGCACCATCGGAGACACCTGTAGAGCACCTTTATAATCACCCAGTTATGTTGTGACGTTTGGTAGCACACAAAGTGTTCCTCCGATACTCGGGAGTTGCATAATCTCATAGTCATAGGAACATGTATAAGTCATGAAGAAAGCAATAGCAACAAACTAAACGATCATCGTGCTAAGTTAACGGATGGGTCAAGTCAATCACATCATTCTCTAATGATGTGATCCCGTTAATCAAATGACAACTCATGTCTATGGTTAGGAAACATAACCATCATTGATTCAACGCGCTAGTCAAGTAGAGGCAAGCTAGTGACACTCTTTTTGTCTATGTATTCACACATGTACTAAGTTTCCGATTAATACAATTCTAGCATGAATAATAAAAATTTATCATGATATAAGGAAATATAAATAACAACTTTATTATTGCCTCTAGGGCATATTTCCTTCAGCTGGAGCTCGAGGTTGGAAAAGTTGATGAAGAGGTGGGCGTAGAGGAGAAGGATGGGTCTGTGCCCCTTTATAAAGGCAATGAATATCGAACGCCTCCTCATGAGCCTTAAAACTTGCCTATTCCCTAGGAATCGTACCAACAGGGCGGTTGGATTACCCACACCCGTATTGATGAAAATCCTGTAATAAGGGGACACGATCTCTGCTTTGACAAGACATGCCAATAAAACCGCGTCTTGAAACGTGGAGCGGGAGGCCAAAAAACAGTTCGAAATAAGGATCGGGCATTGACGTGATGTCACGCTGCAAAAGCTATCAGTAGATTGGACTCATGAAATATTATGCTCTCTCGGTTGTGTGTGGTATTTGCTTTGTAGAGCCGGACACATTTTCTATGTTCGAAAGGTGCTTTGGAGTATTCAGAGGAGGAACCCTCCTTGCAATGCCGAAGACAATCTGTGCGCTGGACACATCGTCATTGAAGCCTGGTTTAGGGGCTACTGAGGGAGTCCTGGATTAAGGGGTCCTCCGGCGTCTGGGCTATGTAACATGGTCCAGACTGATGGGCTATGAAGATACAAGATAGAAGACTTCCTCCCGTGTTCGGATGCGACTCTCCTTTGCATGGATGGCAAGCTTGGCATTCAGATATGTAGATTCCTTCCTTTGTAAACCGACTCTATACAACCCTAGGCCCCGCCAGTGTCTATATAAACCGGAGGGTTTAGTCCATAGAGGCAATCACAATCATACAGGCTAAACATCTAGGGTTTAGCCATTACAATCTCGTGGTAGATCAACTCTTGTAATCCTCATACTCATCAATATCAATCAAGCAGGACGTAGGGTATTACCTCCATCAAGAGGGCCCGAACCTGGGTAAACATCATGTCCCCTGTCTCCTGTTACCATTGATCCTAGACACACAGTTCGGGACCCTCTACCTGAGATCTGCTGGTTTTGACACCGACATGGGGAGCCCCAGTGCTCTTAGTTGAGAAGAAGAATGGATCTTTAAGAATGGTTGTTGATTATCGGGCGTTGAATGAAGTAACGATCAAGAATAAGTACCCACTACCGATGATCAATGATCAGTTTGACCAGCTGCAAGGAGCTAAAGTATTCTCCAAGATCGATCCTCGATCAGGATACAACCAGTTGAAGATCCGAGAACATGATATACGTAAGACAGCTTTTACCACAAGGTACGGTCTATATGAGTACACAGTCATGTCATTTGGATTGACTAATGCCCCTACCTATTTTATGAGTATGATGAACAAGGTATTCATGGAGTTTTTGGATAAGTTTGCTATGGTATTCATTGATGATATTTTGGTGTACTCGAAGAATGAAGACGAACACAAGGAACACTCGCGCTTAGTTCTCGAGAAGCTCAGGGAACATCATCTATATGCCAAGTTCAGCAAGTGTGAGTTTTGGTTGAAGGAAGTTGGATTTCTTGGACATGTTATATTGTAACACCCCGGATGTAACTTTCCCAATTTGTACTCCAAATCTTGCCGTTTCCGGCGTTAAGTTATTTTATTTCCTCAGGTTCGGGTCTTTGTCTCTGTGTGTTGTTGTCGTTGTCATGCATCTCATATCATGTCATCATGTGCATTGCATTTGCATACGTGTTCGTCTCATGCATTCGAGCATTTTCCCCGTTGTCTGTTTTGCATTCCGGCGCTTCGTTCTCCTCCGGTGGTCATTTCTAGCTTTCTTTCGTGTGTGGGGATTAAACATTTCCAGATTGGACCGAGACTTGCCAAGCGGCCTTGGTTTACTACCGGTAGACCGCCTGTCAAGTTTCGTACCATTTGGACTTCGTTTGATACTCCAACGGTTAACCGAGGGACCGAAAAGGCCTCGTGTGTGTTGCAGCCCAAAACCCCTCCAATTTGGCCCAAAACCCACCTAACTCTGCTCCATCATCTAGAGCGTTCGATCACGATCGCGTGGCTGAAAACCACACCTTATTTGGACTCTCCTAGCTCCCTCTATGCCTATTTAAACACCCCCCGATTTTCGGATCTCCTCCTACCTCCGAAACCCTAAAAATCACCTCGCGCGCCGCCGGACAAGACCTGCACCGATGGACACGTCCGGTTCCTCCCCCGCCGCCGCCACGTGTCGCCATCCTACTGGCCCGCCTCCGCCGCCCCACATCGCCGCGTCGCGACCCGCGCGAGCCCGCCGCAGCCCAGGCCGGGCCCCCCGGCCCACTTCGCCGCCCGGACGAGGCCGCGGGTGCTCGCCTCGCCGCGCCTCCGTCTTTACCAGCCGCGACAGCCCGCCGCCGCCTCGCCTCCTTCGCCGGCCGCCGCCGCCTCTCCGCCCGCACGCCGGCTACCGCCGCCGCCTCTCCGCCCGCACGCCGGCCGCCTCCTCGCCGTGGTCGCCGCGCCACCACCCGGCTCCGGCCTCCTCCTCCCTCCTCGGCCACCGCGGCCCCCAACTCCGGTGACTCCTCCGGTGGACCTCGGCGTCCGTGCCCTGGCGAGATCCGATCCAGATCTGTGAACAGTAAACCCTAGGTCATTTTTTCCTCTAAGTCCAGAAATTCCAGTCCAAGTGCTCATGTTCACGGCTCCGTAACTTTGCATCCATAGCTCCGATTCTTGCATATAGCATATCAAAATGTTCATCTCAGAGAGTACGTCATTTTCTTCCATTGCATCATTTTCATTTGAGCTCATCTTGATGCCCGAAATGCTGTTAGAAGAGGGCTACTTGAGTTAATTGTCAGATCTGCTACTCCGTTTAGCACTTTTGTCATTTTTGCCATGATTAATGTGTGCATGATATGCCCTGATGCTCTACATGTGTTTTGTTAAGGGTTTTGTCATCTTTCCAAAGGTGCAACCCATGTATTTTTGTGATGTGTGTGGTGACTTGTGCAAGCTTGCAAAGTGGTGCACTTTGCTAATTCTGTTTTCAGGGACTAGTAATTTCACCAAGTCCTGCAGCTATTTATCTCATGATGCCATATGTTCTTGTTGTTTCCTAGTGATCCCTGCCTCTTTTGAGGATGATCAGTAAGGGAGTTTTGTTAATATTGTAGTTCTCTATCCATCCATGTCTTTGTTTGCAATAATGGAGCACCCTAGCTTGAGTCAATCGAGCTCTACTTTTGCTACTTTGTGAATCTGGGCAGATTGTCAACTTGTTTGTAATTTTGCCGATGATGTTGTAGTTGATCCATGCATGTTATGTTATTGTTCTTGCCATGTATAGCTTGAATTTTGTGCTTTCTTGATGGGTGTATGCTTGTCTTGCCATGACTTGCACCGTAGTGAGTGCATCGAGCTCGTAAACATGCCTACTTGAGTTATATTTCAGCATGTGCCAGTTTTCACTAAGTCTCGAAACTGATTATGTTTTTGCCATGTTCACATGCTTGCAATTGTATTTTCTGATCCCTTTTGGCTCAAGGTCACTAAGGGACTTTTGTTAAGCTCTTTGAGTAGCTCCATGCCATGCTTTACTTTGCCATGTTCAGATCCTGTAGCATGTAGTTTTGTTGCTCCGAAGAGGGCTACCTGATCTGAAATTCCAGACAAGTGTTAATTTCACTAAGTCTGAAATCTGTTTTCCATATGCATTTTTGCCATGCTTGTTTGAACCTGTTAATGGATGAATTGGCCGTAGCTCAGTGCTAGACTTTTGTTAAGAATCTTGTATGCATCCCTGCCATGTATTTTGTTGTCACGTTTGGGTGCTGTGGCATGTTCATTTCGTTGCGTTTAGATGCCTACTTGCTGTAAATCGCAGACCGGTGTCATTTTTTAATCGCTTGCCATTTCCAAACCGTAACTCCGATTCCGGCGTTCTTTATATCGTTTTCAAGCAATTTCATCTCATCTTTCCAGTGGAACAATTGGAATTCCATGTTGAGGCCAGGTTCATGCATTTCCTATCATATCTTGCATTTTGCATCCCGCATCGCATCCCGCATAGCATATCATCTTTGCATTGCGTTGTTTGAGTTTGCACGTGGTTGATTGTATCCTTGTTGCTTGTTTGTCTTGTTTGGGTAGAGCCGTGAGACGAGTTTGCTAATGAGGAGCCCGTTGAGTTTGCTTTTGAGGATCCAGTCAACTCTGACAACTGTGCAGGCAAGATGATCATACCCTCGAAATCACTACTATCTTTGCTATGCTAGTATGCTCGCTCTTTTGCTATGCCATTGCTACGATGCCTACCACTTGCTTGCAAGCCTCCCAAATTTCCATGTCAAACCTCTAACCCACCATTGTCCTAGCAAACCGTTGATTGGCTATGTTACCGCTTTGCTCAGCCCCTCTTATAGCGTTGCTAGTTGCAGGTGAAGATTGGAGGCCGTACCTTGTTGGGACATTTTACTTGTTGGGATATCATTATATTATCTTGATATCCTAATGCATCTATATACTTGGTAAAGGGTGGAAGGCTCGGCCTCTCGCCAAGTGTTTTGTTCCACTCTTGCCGCCCTAGTTTCCGTCATATCGGTGTTATGTTCCCGGATTTTGCGTTCCTTACGCGGTTGGGTTATAATGGGAACCCCTTGATATTTCGCCTTGATTAAAGCTTTTCCAGCAATGCCCAACATTGGTCTTACCATTTGCCACCTAGCCTCTTTTTTCCTTGGGTTTCCGGAGCCCGAGGGTCATCTTATTTAAACCCCCCCCCCCGGGCCAGTGCTCCTCTGAGTGTTGGTCCGACCGAGTAGACTGCGGGGCCACCTCGGGGCAACTTGAGGGTTGGTTTTACTCGTAGGATGTCTCATCTGAGTGTGCCCTGAGAACGAGATATGTGCAGCTCCTATCGGGATTTGTTGGCACATTCGGGCGGTGTTGCTGGTCTTGTTTTAACCTGTCGAAGTGTCTTGAAGAACCGAGATACCGAGTCTGATCGGAACGTCTTGGGAGAAGGTTTATTCCTTCGTTGACCGTGAGAGCTTGTCATGGGCTAAGTTGGGACTCCCCTGTAGGGATTTGAACTTTCGAAAGTCGTGCCCGCGGTTATGGGCAGATGGGAATTTGTTAATGTCCGGTTGTAGATAACTTGAACCTTAACTTAATTAAAATGAATCAATTGAGTGTGTTACCGTGATGGCCTCTTCTCGGCGGAGTCCGGGAAGTGGACACGGTGTTGGAGTAAAGTTTGCGCAGGTTGCTCTCTAGTTTCTCCATCGCGCCTTGCCTCCTCTTCTCACTCTCTTTTGCGAATAAGTTAGCCACCATACTTGCTAGTAGCTTGCTGCAGCTCCACTCATATTTTACCTTGCCTTACCTATAAGCTTAAATAGTCTTGATCACGAGGGTGCGAGATTGCTGAGTCCCTGTGGCTCACAGATTACTATTACAACAGATGCAGGGCCTGATGATTCCGCTCCAGGAGACGCGTATGAGCTCAAGTGGGAGTTCGACGAAGACTCTCAACGTTACTACGTTTCCTTTCCCGATGATCAGTAGTGGTGCCCAGTTGGGGTTGAACGGGACCGTTGTCGCATGTTGGGTTCTCTTTTATTTTGGCGCCGTAGTCGGGCCATGAGTGTTTGGATGATGTAATGTTATTTGTGTACTTGATTGACGTGGCTAGTGTAAGCCAACTATGTTATCTCCCCTTTATTATTTATATTACATGGGATGTTGTGAAGATTGCCTAACTTGCGACATATGCCTTCAATGCGATTATGTCTCTAAGTCGTGCCTCGACACGTGGGAGCTATAGTCGCATCGAGGGTGTTACAAGTTGGTAATCAGAGCCTTCCCCGACCTTAGGAGCCCCATTGCTTGATCGTTTTTAGCGGCCGAGTTGTGTCTAGAAAAATGTTTTGAGTCTTTTAGGAATTATATATCGGAGAGATTAGGAATTCTTTTTACTTCCCAGTCTCCTCATCGCTCTAGTAAGGCATCCTGATGTAGAGTTTTGACTCTTCTCTTCCCAAATTTCACTAAAAAAATTTAGGATCACGTGGGTATCTTGGAATCGTTCCGATGGTTTTATGGTGAGAACATTGTCTTGGTGCCTCCTGTCAGGGGTCTAGTGGAAGTGTCCCGGGGAGTTGAGCTCTGAGGTGTTGTCATCATAATTTTATCGTTGCAGTTCTGGAATACCTGAGTCTAGTACGCCGACATCGAAAATCTCTTTTATGCAGTTCGTTGGTGAGATAACCTCGACGCCACCCAGTACTGGGGCGGGAGTTCGGGGGTATCGCCATAACTTGTATAATGGATGCTTTTTGAAGGTTGATGTAGATGGTTTCCGAAGGTTTCTTGGTTATGTGTTGAAGGATGGATACAGCTGGATGTAGGAATTGCTAGATTTGGGTGAGATATTATGCTTCCCCTGTATCCCCAACACCTGATTGCATAACCGAAAAGGTTCGGGAGTTTCATAGGTGGGAATTCTTGTAGCTCTAGTTCTTCTTCCACGGATATTGGTTTGAGATTGGGATTTCTTACTGATTATTCGTTCTTGATCCGTACCTTGTTGATTTATTTCTCTACCTTAATTCTACGTGGCTTCTCAATTTATGGATATGTGACCATTTCAAGAGGAATGCATTCGTTCATTTTGTTCGGATGTGAAGACTATATGTTGCAATTTTCATTCCGTTGGATTCAGCTTCAATATTTATCTATCAATGTGCTAATGGTGGTCAACCTCTTCAGGATGGCTCCTCCAACGCGCACGACTCCGAATCCTGATCCGCCACCACCTCCACCTCCTCCAGAGGCATGGCAAGCTGTGATGGCCGCAACCAATGCAAACACACAGTTGATCATGCAAATTCTTAAAGAGCGCAATCAAGGCAACCAAGGGAATCAAGGCAGCAATCAGAATCACTTTGCTACACTCAACCAGTTCCTTGCTAACGGGCCAAACACTTTCAGCAATTGTGTTGAGGCAACCGATGCTGACGATTGGCTTGTGGATCTGTGCAAGCATTTCGAGTGGAGTAACGTCAGGCCTGAGGACTTTGTTAAGTTCACTTCCTTCCAACTTAAAGATCAAGCTGCGGAATGGTTCCAGCAGTACAAGGACTCCAGAGGTGGACGTGTTATCACTTGGGATGATTTCCGTCGAGATTTCCGAGCTCATCATATTCCCCAGAGCGTGGTTGAAAGCAAGCGTGAGGAATTCCGCAATCTGAAGCAAGGCTCTTTGTCTATCTATGACTACAACAAGTTGTTTCAGAAGCTCGCCCGCTTTGCCAAGCAGGACGTGCCTGATGAGAAGAGCATGATATACCAGTTCAGGGGTGGTCTCAGAGAAGAAATTCAGTTAGCTCTTGTTCTTTTCGAGCCCTTGAGATACGATGAGTTCTACAACATGGCACTGAAGCAAGAGGCTGCTCAGTTGAGGTGTGATGCTTCCAAGAAGCGAGTCAGAGATGCTACTCCTTCTTCCTCTACTCAAGTGGCCAAGCAGCAGAAGTATTGGCTTCCTCCTCCTCCGTTCCGTCAGCCATATCAGCAGAAGAGCAAAGGTGGCAGTGGTTCTTCCCACCCACCCAACCCTAGCTTTCAGAACAAGACTTCGTCTCAAGCTCCAAGATCGAGTGCTCCGTATCACCGTCTGCTTTCAGAGGTCACGTGCAACAAGTGCCAACAGAAGGGTCACTATGCCAACAAGTGTTTCAACCAGAGGCGTCTTCCTCCTCCTCCTCCTGTCAGATCGGCAAGTACAGCTGTGGTCAAGCATAACCCCAAGCACGCCAAGGTCAACTTGATGAATGCAGCTCAGGCAGAGGACTCGCCAGATGTGATCATGGGTAACCTTCCGGTTAACGATGTTCCTGCAAAAGTTCTTTTTGACACTGGTGCATCGCATTCCTTTTTGTCATGTCCTTTTGCATCGAAGCACAATGTTGATACCGAGATCATGCCCAAAGTCATGCAAGTTGTTTCTCCTGGCAAGCTTTTGACTTCTAGTTTGGTTGCTCCCGACATCTCTATCACGTTGGGTGACTACAAGTTTCTCTCTTCTCCGGTGGTTCTTGGTAACTCGGATATTGATCTTATTCTCGGAATGGATTGGCTTTCTAAGCACAAGGCACATCTTGATTGTGCTGCCAGGCAGATTCAATTGACTCATTCGTCTGAGGATGTTATTGTCTTTGCCGCTTGGGATAATACCATCCGTCTGTTTTCTCTCAACGAGAAGGGTGAATTGGACGCTATCTCTCAAATTCCAGTCATTTGCGAATATCAAGACGTCTTTCCAGAAGAGCTTCCAGGAATGCCTCCGCACCGGCCAATTGAATTCGTTATTGATCTTGAGCCTGGTACGGAACCTGTGTGCAAACGTCCTTACAAGCTCGAACCTAAAGAGTTGAAGGACCTGAAGAAGCAACTCGATATTCAAGAGAAAATGGGTCTCATCCGGCCTAGTTCTTCTCCGTGGGGTTCTGGTGTTCTTTTTGTGAAGAAGAAGGATGGAACGGACCGACTTTGTGTTGATTACCGTCCAGTGAACAAGAAGACCATCAAGAACAAATACCCACTTCCCAACATCAATGAGCTGTTTGAACAACTCAAAGGTGCTCAAGTATTCTCCAAGCTTGATCTCCGTATGGGTTATCATCAGATTCGAATCCGTGAGCAAGATATTCCCAAGACGGCTTTCAGGACAAGCTTTGATTCATATGAATACACTTTCATGTCTTTTGGCCTCGTCAACGCTCCTCCGACGTTCTCTCGCATGATGAATTTCATCTTCAACGCCTACACCAATGACTTCGTTTTGGTCTATCTCGACGACATTCTGGTTTTCTCCAAGAACAAGGAAGATCATGCCAAGCATTTGCGTTTGGTGCTTGATAAGCTCAGGGAACATCAGTTCTACGCCAAGTTCTCCAAGTGTGAATTTTGGCTCGATGAGGTTCTTTATCTTGGTCATATCATCTCTGCCAAGGGCATTGCCGTGAATCCTGAGAAGGTGTCTGCAATTGTGAATTGGGAACCTCCTCAGAATGTGAAGCAGCTCCGTAGCTTCCTCGGTCTCGCAAGCTATTGCCGAAGATTCGTTGAAAACTTTTCTAAGATCGCGAAGCCTCTCTCAAATCTTCTCCAGAAGCACTTCAAGTACGTTTGGTCTCCGGAGTGTGATATTGCTTTCAACACTTTGAAAGAGAAATTGATCACTGCTCCAGTTCTGACTCCGCCTGATGAATCCAAGCCGTACGAGGTCTTTTGTGATGCCTCTCTCCAAGGTCTTGGCGCAGTATTGATGCAAGAGAAGAAAGTTGTTGCTTATACCTCTCGCCAGTTTAAGCCTAATGAGAAGAACTACCCCACTCATGATCTCGAGTTGGCGGCAGTTGTGCATGCTCTTTTGACTTGGAGACATCTTCTATTGGGAAGAAAAGTGGACATTTTCACTGATCACAAGAGTCTCAAGTACATCTTCACTCAGCCTAATCTCAACCTCAGACAAACTCGATGGGTCGAAATGATTCAAGAGTATAATCCGAGTATCGAGTATACTCCAGGCAAGGCCAATGTGATTGCTGACACTTTGAGCAGAAAGGCTTACTGCAACAGTCTGATTCTCAAGCCTTATCAACCCGAGCTTTGTGAAGCTTTCCGCAAACTTAACCTGCAAGTTGTTCCTCAAGGTTTCCTCGCCAACCTTCAAGTCTCTCCTACCTTAGAAGACCAGATTCGCCAAGCTCAACTTCTTGATGCTATGGTGAAAAAGGTGAAGATTGGGATTGCCAAGAGTCAACCCAAGTACAAGTGCTACCGCCTTGATGACAAGGACACTCTCTTCTTCGAGGATCGTATTGTTGTACCCAAAGGTGACCTCCGTAAAGTGATCATGAATGAGGCTCACAATTCTCTCCTCTCCATCCACCCTGGGAGCACGAAAATGTATCAGGACCTTAAACAGGCTTATTGGTGGACTCGAATGAAGCGCGAGATTGCTCAATTCGTGAATGAATGTGATGTCTGCAGAAGAGTGAAGGCAGAACACCAAAGGCCAGCAGGTCTCCTCCAACCTCTTGCCATTCCAGAATGGAAGTTTGACCACATTGAAACGGACTTCGTGACTGGGTTTCCAAAGTCCAAGCGTGGCAATGATGCTATATTCGTTGTCATCGACAAACTCACCAAAGTGGCTCACTTTCTGCCTATCAAAGAGTCGATCACTGCAGCTCAATTGGCGGAACTCTATACCTCTCGTATTGTCTCTCTGCACAGTATTCCACAAGTGATCTCTTCAGACTGTGGCAGCATCTTTACCTCGAATTTTTGGGATTCTTTTCAGAAGGCCATGGGCACTAACATCCGCTTCAGCATAGCTTTCCATCCTCAAACTAGCGGTCAAGTCGAGCGTGTCAACCAGATTCTTGAAGATATGCTCAGGGCTTGTGTGATCTCCTTCGGTATGAAGTGGGAAGATTGTCTTCCTTATGCTGAATTCTCCTACAACAACAGTTTTCAAGCAAGTTTGGGCAAGGCCCCATTTGAAATTCTGTATGGCAGGAAGTGCCGTACCCCTCTCAACTGGTCTGAAACCGGTGAACGTCAGCTTTTGGGTAATGACTTAATCACAGAGGCAGAAGAAATGTGCAAAGTCATTCGTGATAACCTCAAAGCGGCCCAATCCCGCCAGAAGAGCTACTATGACAGTAAGCACCGTGATTTGGCTTTCGAGATTGGAGATCATGTTTACCTTCGTGTCTCTCCTATGAAAGGTACTCGTCGCTTCGGTATCAAAGGGAAGCTTACCCCTAGATACGTGGGACCTTTCAAGATTGTCAGCAAGAGAGGCGACCTCGCCTATCAACTCGAGCTTCCTTCAAACTTTGCAAATGTTCATGACGTGTTCCATGTCTCTCAACTTCGAAAGTGCTTCAAGACTCCTGACCGCACCATCAACTTCGAGGACATTGAGCTCCAAGAAGATCTCTCTTATCGTGAGCACCCAGTTGCTATTCTTGAAGAGACTGAACGCAAGACTTGCAACAAGTCAATCAAATTTCTCAAAGTCAAGTGGTCACATCATTCCGACCGTGAAGCTACCTGGGAACGCGAGGATCACCTCCGTTCTGAGTACCCGGCGTTCTTTCAGCCCTAGATCTCGGGACAAGATCCTTTCGTAGTGGTGGAGTGTTGTAACACCCCGGATGTAACTTTCCCAATTTGTACTCCAACTCTTGTCATTTCCGGCGTTAAGTTATTTTATTTCCTCGGGTTCGGGTCTTTGTCTCCATGTGTTGTTGTCGTTGTCATGCATCTCATATCATGTCATCATGTGCATTGCATTTGCATACGTGTTCGTCTCATGCATTCGAGCATTTTCACCGTTGTCCGTTTTGCATTCCGGCGCTGGGTTCTCCTCCGGTGGTCATTTCTAGCTTTCTTTCGTGTGTGGAGATTAAACATTTCCAGATTGGACCGAGACTTGCCAAGCGGCCTTGGTTTACTACCGGTAGACCGCCTGTCAAGTTTCGTACCATTTGGACTTCGTTTGATACTCCAACGGTTAACCGAGGGACCGAAAAGGCCTCGTGTGTGTTGCAGCCCAACACCCCTCCAATTTGGCCCAAAACCCACCTAACTCTGCTCCATCATCTAGAGCGTTCGATCACGATCGCGTGGCCGAAAACCACACCTCATTTGGACTCTCCTAGCTCCCTCTATGCCTATTTAAACACCCCCCGATTTTCGGATCTCCTCCTACCTCCGAAACCCTAAAAATCACCTCGCGCGCCGCCGGACAAGACCTGCACCGACGGACACGTCCGGTTCCTCCCCCGCCGCCGCCACGTGTCGCCATCCTACTGGCCCGCCGCCGCCGCCCCACATCGCCGCGTCGCCACCCGCGCGGGCCCGCCGCAGCCCAGGCCGGGCCCCCCGGCCCACTTCGCCGCCCGGATGAGGCCGCGGGCGCTCGCCTCGCCGCGCCTCCGTCTTCCCCGACCGCGGCAGCCCGCCGCCGCCTCGCCTCCTTCGCCGGCCGCCGCCGACCGCCTCCTCGCCGTGGTCGCCACGCCACCACCCGGCTCCGGCCTCCTCCTCCCTCCTCGGCCACCGCGGCCCCCAACTCCGACGACTCCTCCGGTGGACCTCGGCGTCCGTGCCCCGACGAGATCCGATCCAGATCTATGAACAGTAAACCCTAGGTCATTTTTTCCTCTAAGTCCAGAAATTCCAGTCCAAGTGCTCATGTTCACGGCTCCGTAACTTTGCATCCGTAGCTCCGATTCTTGCATATAGCATATCAAAATGTTCATCTCAGAGAGTACATCATTAATTACATTGCATCATTTTCATTTGAGCTCATCTTGATGCCCTAAATGCTGTTAGAAGAGGGCTACTTGAGTTAATTGTCAGATCTGCTACTCCGTTTAGCACTTTTGTCATTTTTGCCATGATTAATGTGTGCATGATATGCCCTGATGCTCTACATGTGTTTTGTTAAGGGTTTTGTCATCTTTCCACAGGTGCAACCCATGTATTTTTGTGATGTGTGTGGTGACTTGTACAAACTTGCAAAGTGGTGCACTTGCTAATTCTGTTTTCAGGGACTAGTAATTTCACCAAGTCCTGCAGCTGTTTATCTCATGATGCCATATGTTCTTATTGTTTCCTAGTGATCCCTGCCTCTTTTGAGGATGATCAGTAAGGGAATTTTGTTAATATTGTAGTTCTCTATCCATCCATGTCTTTGTTTGCAATAATGGAGCACCCTAGCTTGAGTCAATCGAGCTCTACTTTTGCTACTTTGTGAATCTGGGCAGATTGTCAACTTGTTTGCAATTTTGCCGATGATGTTGTAGTTGATCCGTGCATGTTATGTTATTGTTCTTGCCATGTATAGCTTGAATTTTGTGCTTTCTTGATGGGTGTATGCTTGTCTTGCCATGACTTGCACCGTAGTGAGTGCATCGAGCTCGTAAACATGCCTACTTGAGTTATATTTCAGCATGTGCCACAAAAGTGATTCAGAGCTTTGACTAATACAAAAACGGTACAAGTGTACGAACGTTAACATAAAAGACTAGGGAAAACCGAGTTCCAGTGATTCCCTGAAAACAATTCGAGAAACTCATCGAGGTACGGTACGAAATGAAACGGTACAAGTCTAGGACATCGTACATCAAAACAACGAGGCTTCTCCCGATGGACTAGACTTTAAGGTCTGTTCACAATTAAAGTGATTCAGACTTTAGACAAAAGGTATACGTAAAAACGGTACGAACAAACTTGGACAATTACCTACTTAACCGGCATCGAGTCACGATCTGAAAACAATTCTTAGAACATACGTAGGGACGGTACATAAAACAACAGTTGTTTGGGTGCTGTAGCATGTTCATTTCGTTGCGTTTAGATGCCTACTTGCTGTAAATCGCAGACCGGTGTCATTTTTTAATCGCTTGCCATTTCCAAACCGTAACTCCGATTCCGGCGTTCTTTATATCGTTTTCAAGCGATTTCATCTCATCTTTCCAGTGGAACACTTGGAATTCCAAGTTGAGGCCAGGTTCATGCATTTCCTGTTCATATCTTGCATTTTGCATCCCGCATCGCATCCCGCATAGCATATCATCTTTGCATTGCGTTGTTTGAGTTTGCACGTGGTTGATTGTATCCTTGTTGCTTGTTTGTCTTGTTTGGGTAGAGTTGGGAGACGAGTTTGCTAACGAGGATCCCGTTGAGTTTGCTTTTGAGGATCCAGTCAACTCTGACAACTGTGCAGGCAAGATGATCATACCCTCGAAATCACTACTATCTTTGCTATGCTAGTTTGCTCGCTCTTTTGCTATGCCATTGCTACGATGCCTACCACTTGCTTGCAAGCCTCCCAAATTTCCATGTCAAACCTCTAACCCACCATTGTCCTAGCAAACCGTTGATTGGCTATGTTACCGCTTTGCTCAGCCCCTCTTATAGCGTTGCTAGTTGCAGGTGAAGATTGGAGGTCGTTCCTTGTTGGAACATTTATTTACTTGTTGGTATATCATTATATTATCTTGCTATCCTAATGCATCTATATACTTGGTAAAGGGTGGAAGGCTCGGCCTCTCGCCAAGTGTTTTGTTCCACTCTTGCCGCCCTAGTTTCTGTCATATCGGTGTTATGTTCCCGGATTTTGCGTTCCTTACGCGGTTGGGTTATAATGGGAACCCCTTGATATTTCGCCTTGATTAAAGCTTTTCCAGCAATGCCCAACATTGGTCTTACCATTTGCCACCTAGCCTCTTTTTCCCTTGGGTTTCCGGAGCCCGAGGGTCATCTTATTTAAACCCCCCCCCCCGGGGCCAGTGCTCCTCTGAGTGTTGGTCCGACCGAGTAGACTGCGGGGCCACCTCGGGGCAACTTGAGGGTTGGTTTTACTCGTAGGATGTCTCATCTGAGTGTGCCCTGAGAACGAGATATGTGCAGCTCCTATCGGGATTTGTCGGCACATTCAAGCGGTGTTGCTGGTCTTGTTTTAACCTGTCGAAGTGTCTTGAAGAACCGAGATACCGAGTCTGATCGGAACGTCTTGGGAGAAGGTCTATTCCTTCGTTGACCGTGAGAGCTTGTCATGGGCTAAGTTGGGACTCCCCTGCAGGGATTTGAACTTTCGAAAGCCGTGCCCGCGGTTATGGGCAGATGGGAATTTGTTAATGTCCGGTTGTAGATAACTTGAACCTTAACTTAATTAAAATGAATCAACTGAGTGTGTTACCGTGATGGCCTCTTCTCGGCGGAGTCCGGGAAGTGGACACGGTGTTGGAGTAATGTTTGCGCAGGTTGCTCTCTAGTTTCTCGCTCACGCCTTGCCTCCTCTTCTCGCTCTCTTTTGCGAATAAGTTAGCCACCATACTTGCTAGTCGCTTGCTGCAGCTCCACTCATATTTTACCTTGCCTTACCTATAAGCTTAAATAGTCTTGATCGCGAGGGTGCGAGATTGCTGAGTCCCTGTGGCTCACAGATTACTATTACAACAGATGCAGGGCCTGATGATTCTGCTCCAGGAGACGCGTATGAGCTCAAGTGGGAGTTCGACGAAGACTCTCAACGTTACTATGTTTCCTTTCCCGATGATCAGTAGTGGTGCCCAGTTGGGGGTGAACGGGACCATTGTTGCATGTTGGGTTCTCTTTTATTTTGGCGCCGTAGTCGGGCCATGAGTGTTTGGATGATGTAATGTTATTTGTGTACTTGATTGATGTGGCTAGTGTAAGCCAACTATGTTATCTCCCCTTTATTATTTATATTACATGGGATGTTGTGAAGATTGCCTAACTTGCGACATATGCCTTCAATGCGATTATGTCTCTAAGTCGTGCCTCGACACGTGGGAGCTATAGTCGCATCGAGGGTCTTACAAATATCAGGAGAAGGTATAGCAGTAGACCCCATCAAGGTTCAGTCTGTCACTGAGTGGTTGGCACCCACCTCAGTTGGAGAGATCCGAAGTTTTTTGGGACTCGCGGGATATTATAGGAGGTTCACTGAGAATTTCTCCAAGATTGCGAAACCCATGACGGAGTTGTTGAAGAAGGACATCAAGTTAAAATGGACCGAGGAATGTGAGGCCAGCTTTCAGGAGTTGAAGAAACGTTTGGTTACAGCCCCAGTGCTAATTCTTCCGGATATACGCAAGGATCTCCAAGTGTATTGCGAGGCTTCCCGCTTGGGACTTGGAGGTGTACTTATGCAAGACGGAAGAGTTGTTTCATATGCCTCATGGAAGCTTCAACCTCACGAGTTGAATTATGCCACACATGATTTGGAGTTAGCAGCCGTAGTGCATGCACTCAAGACCTAGAGACATTTTCTGATTGGAAACCGTTGTGATGTATATACGGATCACAAGAGTCTGAAGTACATTTTCACGCAGAAGGAGTTGAATCTCAGTCAGAGGAGATGGTTGGAGCACATAAAGGATTATGATATGAAGTTGCATTATCATCTAGGAAAGGCCAATGTCGTAGCAGACGCTTTGAGCCGCAAGAGTTATGTCAATACCCTCGTAAGCTGAGGATTACCACAGGAGTTAGTTGACGATCTCAAGGAACTTCATTTGGAGATAGTTCCAAGAGGTTTTGTTGCAACAATGGAGGTTCAGTCTACATTATTGGGAAAGATTCGAGAAGCTTAGAAGGATGATAAGGAAATTGCTGAGATAAAGGAGAAGATGAGCAAAGGAAAAGCCAAAGGTTTTCATGAGGATGAGCACGAGACTTTATGGTTTGAGGATCGTGTATATGTGCCCAATAATGCGGAGATCAGGAAGTTAATACTTCAGGAAGCTCATGACTCGCCATACTCGATTCTGGTGGACAGGAATGAAGAAGGATATTGCCGAGTATGTAGCAGTATGTGATGTATGTCAGAGAGTGAAGGCAGAGCATCAGAAGCCAGCAGGATTACTACAGCCTATGCCAATACCCGAATGGAAGTGGGATAAACTTGGCATGTATTTCATTACCGGATTACCCAGGACATGATCGGGATATGATTATATCTGGGTAGTAGTTGATCACTTGACCAAGGTAGCCCACTTTATTCCAGTGAAAATCACATATACAAGCGCGAAGTTGGCCAAGATATATATGACCAGGATCGTATGTCTGCATGGAGTTCTGAGGACCATCGTATCAGATAGAGGGACACAGTTTACCTCAAAGTTTTGGAATCAACTGCACCAGACTTTGCGTACCAGGCTAGAGTTCAGTACAGCCTTTCATCCACAGAGAGATGGACAGACCGAGAGAGTCAATCAGATTCTGGAGGACATGTTGAGAGCTTGTACGCTAGATTGTGGATCTAGTTGGGATGACAACTTACCTTACGCAGAGTTCTCCTACAACAATAGTTATCAGGCTAGTTTGAAGATGGCCCCGTTTGAAGCTTTGTATGGGAGAAGGTGCAGGACACCGTTGATGTGGGATGAAGTTGGAGACCATCAGTTCTTTGGACCAGATTTGATCAAAGAGTCTGAACAGAAGGTTAAGTTGATTCGAGATAGACTGAAGGTAGCTCAGTCCAATCAGAAGAGTTATGCCGACACCAAACGCAAGGAGGTAGTCTATGAAATTGGTGACCGAGCATATCTTCGTGTGTCACCATTGCAAGGAGTTAAACGATTTGGAGTTAAGGGAAAGTTAGCCCCAAGATCTGTAGGACCATACCGAGTTCTGGAACGTATGGGAGAGGTTGCCTACAAATTGGAGTTACCCGAAGGATTGTCAGGAGTTCATGATGTGTTTCATGTTTCTCAGTTGAAGAAGTGCCATGCTGAGATGGCCGATATTCCTCTAAGAGATGCAGTGCCCCTGGAAGCAATTCAGTTGGAGAGTGATCTAACCTACGAGGAGAAACCCGTCAAGAATTCTCGAGTTTGCCAGCCGAGTTACACGTAGCAAGGTTATCAAATTTTGCAAAGTTCAGTGGAGCCACCATACCGAGGATGAAGCCACCTGGGAACGAGAAGAAGACCTATGGAAAGACCACCCACACCTATTTTCTAGCCAACCTGAATCTCGAGGGCGAGATTCATCTTAAGGGGGTAGGTTTGTAACATCCCAATTTTCAATTTAGATGTTATACATAGGTCATCATATGCATATCATATTTTATTTGCATATTTGGTTGTGATCCTAGAAATCTTAAGCAACTCAAGGACCCAAGGAGAGAGTTGGGGATTTCACAATTTTTCATATTTGAATTTTTCTCAAATTTGAAAAGAGGATCAATTTGATTTTAATATTTTTCTCTCCAACTATTTCCAATATTTAAAATAAAAGAGAGAAGATAATATGACTTCTTCAAAAGAAAGGAATATTGGAGAAGAAAATTAAAAATCAAATTAAAATTTTATTTGGATTTTATTTGCTATTTTATTTGAATTAGAAAAATATGCATTTTTGAAAATTGCATTTTAGGCCAGAAAAATGTTTAACTTGTTCTAAATATTAGGTGATATGCGGCAAACAGGTTCCTAATCAGAAATATGTGCGAAGACCCATAATAACACAGACAATTTCTTGCAATAAGCCATGTGTGTTGTCGGCAAACGCTTGCTGGTATAAAATTGTTAGCAATTAATGGATTCATCATCGACAGGTTCCCTAGTATGGTCCGTGTGCGATGTCATTGCATACAGAACAACAATGTATGTACTTATAAACTGTTGGGGAACGCAGTAATTTCAAAAAAAATCCTACGCACACGCAAGATCATGGTGATGCATAGCAACGAGAGGGGAGAGTGTTATCTATGTACCCTCGTAGACCGTAAGTGGAAGGGTTATGACAACGCGGTTGATGTATTCGTACGTCTTCACGATCGTCTGATCCTAGTACCGAAAGTACGGAACCTCCGCGATCTGCACACGTTCGGCTTGGTGACGTCCCACGAACTCACGATCCAGCAGAGTGTCGAGGGAGACCTTCATCAGCACGATGGCATGATGACGGTGATGATGATGCTACCGGAATAGTGCTTCGCCTAAGCACCACTATGATATGACCGAGGTGGATTATGGTGGAGGGGGCACCGCACACGGCTAAGAGATCAATGATCAACTTGTGTGTCTATGGGGTGCCCCCTCCCCCGTATATAAAGGAGTGGAGGAGGGGGGGAGGCCCTCTATGGCGCGCCCTAGGGGAGTCCTACTCCCACCGGGAGTAGGATTCCCCCCTTCCAAGTAGTAGGAGTAGGAGAGAAGGAAGGGGAGGAGAGAGGAAAGGAAAGGGTGGGGGGCGGCCCCCCACCTAATTCGGATTGGGCTAGGGGGCGCGCCTCCCACATTTTCCCTTCCTCTCCTCTATTCCACTAAGGCCCAATAAGGCCCATATCCTCCACGGGGGATTCCTGTAACCTCCCGGTAATCCGGAAAATGCCAGAACTCATTTGGAACCATTCCGATGTCCAAACATAGGCTTCCAATATATCGATCATTACGTCTCGACCATTTCGAGACTCCTCGTCATGTCCACGGTCAAATCCGGGACTCCGAACTACCTTCGGTACATCAAAACACATAAACTCATAATACCGATCATCACCGAACGTTAAGCTGCGGACCTACGGGTTCGAGAACTATGTAGACATGACCGAGACATGTCTCAGGTCAATAACCAATAGTGGAACCTGGATGTTCATATTATCTCCCACATATTCTACGAAGATCTTTATCGGTCAAACCGCATAACGATATACGTTGTTCCCTTTGTCATCGGTATGTTACTTTCCCGAGATTTGATCGTCGGCATCTCAATACCTAGTTCAATCTCGTTACCGGCAAGTCTCTTTACTCGTTCTGTAATGCATCATCCCGCAACTAACTCATTAGTCACATTGCTTGCAACGCTTATATTTTTGTGCATTACTGAGAGGGCCCAGAGATACCTCTCCGACAATTGGAGTGACAAATCCTAATCTCGATCTATGCCAACTCAACAAACACCATCAGAGACACCTGTAGAGCACCTTTATAATCACCCAGTTGCGTTGTGACGTTTGATAGCACACAAGGTGTTCCTCCGATATTCAGGAGTTGCATGATCTCATAGTCATAGGAACATGGATAAGTTATGGATAAAGCAATAGCAACAAACTAAATGATCATCGTGCTAAGCTAATGGATGGGTCAAGTCAATCACATCATTCTCTAATGATGTGATCCCGTTAATCAAATGACAACTCATGTCTATGGTTAGGAAACATAACCATCATTGATCAATGAGCTAGTCAAGTAGAGGCATACTAGTGGCATTCTGTTTGTCTATGTATTCACACATGTACTAAGTTTTCGGTTAACACAATTCTAGCATGAATAATAAACATTTATCATGATATAAGGAAATATAAATAACAACTTTATTGTTGCCTCTAGGGCATATTTCCTTCAATAACTTATAAGGTCTTGATTCCATAACCAAATTGAACATCCAATTATATAGGTGGCAAGTACACACGTAACCTTTGCACACACCAAAGTATGTTCCAAAATGCCTAGAAAACTCAAATAATGTATAAAAAGGCAAAATGAACCCTGAATAATTTCATATTCTTAGGACAAAGCTTCTATAGTTTCATGTTGCCTTTGTAAAATAAATCAAGGCGGGAAGAGACAACGTATGTCGTTTCACACACATAGGTGACAAGTTCCCTCTCGGAACCATGAGGCTTCTTGAGAGAAGCTCGGGTTTGTAAGAAGTTTATACCAAAACTTGTCCCAGATTGGACTAACTTTTTACCACAGCATGTTGGTGCCATGTCATAACACCATGCCAAGGTTCATGATTTTCAGGCGAGTTTTGGATTTACAGTAATTTTAAAATCAGGTTTCTGAATTTTTACTATCGAGTCGGCATCGGCCTAGATAGGATTTTTCCTCATGGGTCCCAAATGTCAGAATCCAAATCTGTCACTACCATGCAGCTGTTCTTATTAAGAATTATAACCCATTTGGTGTGCTAACTAAAAATAAGTTTGTGGGTGCTAGCGGGCGCTAAGAACTTGTGGGTTCTGTAATGAATAAAGATCTCAAGGATCCCATGAGAGTGATGTTCTTTCCCTATGTTGTGAATGCTTATAATATTTATGTCTTAATTAAAGAAATGGCAAGCCATTGGCCAAGTATGAAAGAAAATATGGGTCAAAGCCGAGTTGAAAAGGGCAAAAATATCTAACTCTAGCTTACAAAAGGTACAAAAGCACGAGGATTAATTATTCATCAGGTTTACACAAAATCCAGATTGAACAAGAAAATAACATCTAACTCAACCAAAGTTTTCGGCAGTCACAATCAAATGGATCGGTCTGATCCATAAAATCAAGATCTCGGTACAAAAAATATCTAATGGTCCATGACGACGACAAGTAGTTGCAAGTAGAAGCCGAGCACGATCAGAAGCCCTTAGGTCCATCTGAAACTTCTTTTTATGCTATTCAACATGTCCATCTGTGAGAAATTTCTTGTTGAAAAACATAATCCTCACACACAATAGTGCCCTCACATTCAACATGAAGAATGTGAAAAAGATACACTAGTACAACGAGGTGCTATACAAACGGTTTTTAACCCCTTTCCGCGACGGCGTTCGGAACCGTCGCCAAGTGAGTGACTGCGATAGGGGGTCCTTCCCACACGACCCAGAAATCCTCGGGGATAGGGAGCCTCAATGCATATACAATACTCCCTACTCATTTGTGCTCGCATTGCCATCGAAGTCGGTATTCTATGATGCTATGTTTACGCTGTGCGATCCATCAAAAATAGTTCACGATTGTAGAAGTAGAAAATCACACACATTTACTTTTCCTCGACTGTGCGCAATTCAATGTAAGAGCGCACATAATTGTCGCTATAAAACTGTATGCGAAGCTTGAATACACCCCACATGATTCATCCATCGTACCCGCGTTGGATGATCAACCTATCGCACGCGTTCTTCTATGACCAGACGTTTGCGATGCGCACAACATCATAAACAGTCCATAATTTTGAAGCATGTGTGATAAGGTGACTATTGCAAACATTTAATAAGAAAGAACCATGTGTTATGTTGTTGTTAATCACACACGTTTTTTCTTGGCTGATCGTGTGTGCACTAGAGATTGATCGCACACGTAGTGGATTCTAGAAACGTGTCTCATCTCCACGTCTATCGCAGACGTTTCGCTTTCGCAAATCGTGTGCAGTATAATCCCTAATTTAAAAATCACATGTTTTGAATTTGAAAGTAGGCAATCATTTATTTCATATCCAACCATGTTTATTACAAATATAGGTTCAATGACGAATGCATAATTTGATGCACATGTACATATACTAAAGAACTACAGAAGTACCAAGTAAAGAATGATGAACCACGGTTGTACTAAAGATTGAAAAGAAAGAGGTGAAAGACATTCTGGTTGCTGGAGAAGGTGAAGCGGAATGCCCATATTGTTCCCTCATCCATGCATAATGCGCGCACGACTCTAGGCCAACCCCTTCTGATGGCTGCCCGTCCGTCCTTCACTGTCTTCATTATGACTTCTCGATGCTCATTGTAGTATGGATGAAATACTTTAACCTTCATTGTGTATCCGCCAATCATGTACTTTGCGAGGTAATCTTGAGTGAACTGCTACGGGAACCACTGCAAACGAAAAAGATTCATTGTTGTCTAACAGCTCATTATGGGCAGTAAAAAGAGAAGGCTGCTGAGTTTGTAGTTACCATCCTACAGCTCACTATTGTGTTGGATAGAGCATAAACAAATAATTTGCTTGCCACCATTTATATCTTTTTGCTAATAATCCTTATCAGTTTTCTCACTTGATGCTTGTTCATGAATATCTCATTGCCCCATACGCAAAAAGGGTCGATGCCTGGATCCTTGCCAAGGGCATATGTACCTACAAGCAACAAGTCAATATTAGAAGCTAACAAGTGTCCACGCCTAGATCTATATGCACTACATTATGGAACGACGGGGGAGTACAAGCCGAGGGATGAAACTAACCTCGGCAGAAAATGGTGGCCACTCCCGTTGTTGTCCTGCATAAGTAGTGGAAAGGCATGATAAGTACAACAAACTTAACATCAAACAAATATAGCAAAGGTAAACAACATCATCTCCAAATGATAGCTTGAATGTGTTGGTTTCAACATGCTGTTAAAGTAGATATAAAATGGAAGGCAATGTTACCGACAACAGGCTTAACAGCCATCAAATATTGCAATTCAAACCGGTATTGTTGAAAATGAATAGAGCGTAGGTAATGCTTAAAAATCACACTGGATAAATGTGTAAAACTGAAATAAAGGGCATGTGTCGGTCTACTTGACACGGACGTGATGCCTATATTACTAATCATTACCTTGGATATCGTTATAACTTTGTGCTTTTCTATCAACTGCTCGACAGTAATTTGTTCACCCACCGTATTATTTGCCTTCAAGAGAGAAACCTCTAGTGAAACCTATGGCCCTCGGGTCTATTTTCCATCATATTAGTTTCTGATCTACTATTTTTCAATCTTTTATTTTTAGATCTATAAACCAAAAAACCCAAAAATATTATCTTTAGTTTAATTTTATTTATCTCTATTATATCTCACCTTTGCAAGTGACGGTGAAGGGATTGACAACCCTTTTATCACGTTGGGTGCAAGTGTTTGATTGTTTGTGCAGGTATTGGTGATTTGCGTGTTCTTCTCTTACTGGATTGATACCTTGGTTCTTAACTGAGGGAAATACTTATCTCTACTATGTTGCATCACCCTTTCCTCTTGAAGGGAAAAACCAACGCAAGCTCAAGAAGTAGCAGGCCATAGTTTTCACTAGAACCTTCTCTCTCAAAATAATAGCATATGGTGGGTAGACAAATTGTTGTTGGGCAATTGATACAAAAGCGCATAATTATAACGTATTCATGGCAATGATTATGTATATAGGCCGTGACAAGTATTCCTGCCTACATCTACTACTATTACTCCATCAATCGACCGCTATCCATCATGCATCTATGGTATTAAGTTCATGACATACGGAGTAACACTTTAAGCAAGATGACATGATGTAGAAAAAGTAAATCCAAGCAATATGAATAAACCCTGTCGTTTTACCCTTAATGGCAAAAATACAAATATGTGCCTCGCTATCCTTTTCTGTCACTGGGTGAGGACACTTCAAGATTGAACTCATTACAAAGCACCTCTCCCACTGAAGATAAATCAATCTAGTTGGGCAAACCAAACGGATAGATCGGAGAGAAATGCAAAGCTATAACAATCATGCATAATAAAGTTCAGAAAAGACTCAATTACTTTCAATAAATAATATGATCATAAACCCACAATTCATCAGATCCCAACAAACACACCGCAAAAGAAGATTACATCGGATAGAACTCCAAGAAGATCGAGGAGAACATGGTATTGAAGATCAAAGAGAGAGAAGAATCCATCTAGCTGCTAGCTACGGACCCGTAGGTCTATGGTGAACTACTCAAGCATCATCAGAAGGTAGCAAGGATGATGTAGAAGCCCTCCGTGATCAATTCCCCTCCGGCAGAGTATCGAAAAAGGCCTCCAGGTGGGTTCCAGAAGAACAGAAGTTTGCGGCAGCGGAAAAATATTTCGGGTGGCTCTCTATTGGTTTAGAAACACTTGTAAATTTATAGATGTGTAACTAGGTCAAACAGAGTTGCATGGGAGTCATGAGCTCGGGGAGCGCGCCCCACCCCCAGGGCACGCCCTGTGAGCTCGTGGCTCTCCCATATGTGTTCTAGCCTCCTCCCGAACCTTCTAGGGTCCCTTCTGGTCCAGAAAAATCACCGTAAAGTTTTATCGTCTTTGGACTTCGTTTGGTACTGATTTTCTGAAAAACCAAAAACAAGCAAAAAAACAGGAACTCGCACTGGGCACTGGGTTAATAGGCTAGTCCCAAAAAATGATATAGAATAGTATATAAATGCATAAAGCATCCGAGATTGATAATAATAGCATGTAAAATTAAAAAAATATAGATACATTGGAGACGTACCAATTAATTATGCACTTAGATATTGTCTCTTAAATGGATTGTAAATGGACGCGACGTTTTGGTCTCAGGTGCACCCGAGGTGAACAGTAAATTTGTTTAAAATAGTAAGGAAAACAAAAAAAACCTGATCTGTTTATGATGCTAGATGCTCATGTACGTGAAGTCCGTGCCAGCCTGGGCACCAAATTGAATATCCACTTATTATTGTTGAATCTACAAGAGCTCTCATTTAATGGGTTTTGTGAGAAAGAAAATAAGAGTTGTTTCAATATTGGTGCTAAGAACTATATCTAGGTTAAGATATGGTAAGGGCGTCTCCAACGCCGACCCTCAAACCGCCCACAGTCATACGGACCGCGCGGGCCGGGCATGTTTTGTCATCTAGCATGGGCCTGCATTGGTTTCCCAACCGGTACAGATGCACTTTTTCCAGCAAACCAGAGACAGACTGGGGGCTTTCCGGGGGTCCAGGTCGTTGCCACGCCCGCTTTTGACCACCCTGGCCCACAAAAACCCATCTCTTGCGCCCGCACTCATTCTCACCTGAAGCCAATTGCCCGCATTCATGGCGGCCTAGAGAGTACGCGACCGCTCCGTGTAGCCGACATTGAAGCGGTTTGCCGGCTAAGAGCGCCACCTGCTGGTCGCTCGCTGCTCACGCCATCTCTCCGCACTGAAACACCATCCATATGTCTACCTCCATTAAACTGACGCCTGTGTCAAGGAACCTACTTTGGCACCCGAGTGCCACACGTCCATTCCTGTGCTGGCCAACATTGAACACCTCTTCGACTGGTTCCTCGCATTCAACCACTATATAAACGTGGCCAAGTGCCAAGCTATAACCACACCTCACCTCTACTCTCCATATCCTCCAAGTACAACGCCCACCATGGCTTTTGGCGAGCAAAAGAAGGATTTTTACATCATTGCAGCGCCCCGGGTTGCTCGCAGGAGCCAGCCTGATACCGGTTGGCTTGCCGGCAAACCCTTCGGATTCGGCACCACCGCCATCTCCAGCCGCTCCTCGCCCGTCCAGGCGGGCCAACACCGTCATCCGACAACTCCACCGCGAGAAATGGCGACACCGTGTCAGGCAGGTGGGGGAAAAGGCCATGTGCTGGAGGTCGGCGCGTTCGCGAGTATCGCATATAGTGAGGAAAAGTAGATCATGGAAGCCCGCCGACGCTTGGGTCTGACGAAGGCCACTGCCATCACGTTGTCGGGTCAAACAACCGTTGACTTGCCTAGTGAGCGGGGGCATAGACCACGCCGACCGTCTTCTCCGCCAGAAAATCAACCGTAATCCGTGCTTCATGGGGACGGAGGTTACTATTTCCCTCCCGCTAAAGCATATCTCTCTGGGGCTCACTATAGTCCGATGAGCGGGCTACTAGACATAGGGAAGATATATCGTGGGAGGAGATCCGCCCCGACCAACATTAGACTAGTTTTTACCGTAGTCAGGTATAGTTTAGTTTAAATATGTCCAAAATGTAAATGTTCTTGTTCGGTTTGTATGAAAATCGTCCCGGTTGCATGTAATTTGTTTGGTTTGTGTAAACTTGTTTTGAAATGTATGCGGATAGCATTGGATGGCCAACTTCTGCATCTGTGCCAGTGGACAGCCCCCTCGGTTCGTGGATGGATGTGGTGTTCGTTTTGCGGGTCAGCGTTGGAGATGCTCTAAGAATCTTTCTATCTCTACTCCTAAAGGGGATTTGGTAGCGTTGCCTCACCTCCCACCAACCCTCGGTTACGACGCGAGCATATTGGAGGCGATCTTTCACTTAAGCACAATCAAATTGGGCCAGCCCATTTTGACGCGTGCATTAACTCAATCAAATCAACACTTTCCCATACTAATGTCACACATTAACTCGCTAAATCAAATCTTAAAAAAAATCTCAACTAAATTCATACTTTCCTTTCCTTCCACTACTCATACCAAATCAAATCAAATCTTACCAAAACATCAATTATAATCAAAGTTGGCTGGTCCATTTGACACGTGTGCACATCTTTAATTTTCATTTTTTTTCTATGTTTTCTTTTTTGGTTTCCTTTTGTTGTTTCATTTTTTCTTTGGCAAACCTATTATTTTTTACTTGGCATACTATCAGAATCGGCACAGACCTGTACGCCATGGTTAGTTAGTAGCGTTGTCTTCATTCCGGTTAAACAAAATACGAATCAATTTAAAAATTAAGAAATCAATGTAATTAATTAGATAGGTAGTTAATTACATGTGCAATTAATTATATCCAATTAAATAGGGACTTTTTCGCCTCAAATCAATTTGAAAATTGACATTAATTAGGCCTATATGTAATTAGAAGTAACTATTTTCCAGTTATAGGAAGGCAATAATTGATTACACAAAAAAATAATCACACTAAATCAATCACCCGGCCATTAATGCAAACACAGTTTGAAAATACAACGTAATAGTATCCATTTGAAAATCAAGCCATTAATCAAATCAATTAGCGAGGTGATGAATTACATGTGAAATTAATTAGATATTGAAATAGGGGCTTTTTTCTGCACCAAAAAAATTTGAAAAATAAATCATTAATGCAACTAATTAGATGTAGGGATTTTTCCAATTAGTCAAACAACTAATTAAACACACAGTTAATCGCACAGAATCAGTTTGAAAACGTTCACGGGCAAGGATGGTCAGCAGGCCCTCGCCGGCGTTGGTGACTATAGCAGGCTCTGGATGCATGGCCAACATACGCTTGCCAACATGTACAATGGACAACAAGCACTCGCGACATGGACGACCAAGCGTTCGCCAAGATGGATGACGACCATGCTCTGTAGGACTTCCACACGTTAACGGTTGCCGAACCGATCGCTGGCAAGGTCGGCGGTCGCTTGCTTGAGGACGACCAAACGCTGACGGTCGAGGGGAGGGGAAGTTGTGTATTTAAAAGTGTCAAAAGTTATGTATTTAAAAGTGTCAAAAGCCTCTAGTATATATAGGTTGGAGGAGGAGGGGGTGCCACAAGGGGAGGGGAACCCCCCCTCCAATTCGGCCTCCCTCTCCCCTTTCCATGGGAGAAGGGGGCACCGCCACTATTGGGCCCTTGTGGCTCAATACTCCTTCCACCTCTTGGTCTTTTAAATGGAAAATTTTGTTTTTGCCACTCTAGCTTTTGATCACTTTGCTTATGCCACTCTAGAATTTGACATTTCACTTCTACCACTCTTCGTTTTTGACAATACATCACAATTGTCATTCCGTGGCAAAAGCAATAATTTTATAGTGGCAATTGTGATACTTGTCAAAATCTAAGAGTGGCAAAAGTGAAATGAAAAGTTATTGCTTTTGCCACGGAATGGCATTTGTGATGTATTGTCAAAAACTAAGAGTGGCAAAAGTGATATGTCAAATTTTAAAGTGGCATAAGCAAAGTAGGCAAAAACTAGAGTGACAAAAACAAAGTTGTCCCCTTTTAAGTCCCGTTGATATTAAATTAAACATACAAGTCTCCTAACAATTACTAGCGCCTTTTATTATTAATTTAAATTCTTCGAAAACATTTTCCACCTATATATTATTTATCATTAATACCCGGTATTGCCCGACAAAACTCCAAAACCCTTCCCATGACCCATAAACACTTCTAGCTCCTCACAAAACTATTTCAAATATTAACGAAACTATTTCACAAATAAATCATCGATACTCCTGTCCTACTAACACTCAGCAGATCGTGTTACCTTAAGCTTGTGACCCTGTAGGTTCAGTAAAACATAGACATGAACGGAACCCATTTGTTCAATGATCGATAGCAGAACCATGGATGTCCATATCGGTCCATATGATTACATGAATGACATTTGAGTGAACCTTTGGTTATCATGTGTTATTTCCTTTGCTTCGTGATACTTCACAAAACCCGAGGTGAGATGTATTTGGTATCCTCTTGAGTCTTACACATGCTCACTATACCGTTCTCCTCGTTACCGGTTTTGTTCTTCTTTCTCGTTGACGTGTTCCGGCATCCCTGTGACATATTCACATGTGTTTAGCCAGACGATGATGGATGTCATTACATCGAGAAGGCCCTAAGAATATCTCTCCATCGTCGGAGGAGCAAATCTCACTCTTAAGCGATCTAGTCCCTTGTCAAACTTTCCTATGAACCGGTAAGTTGTCGTTATGATCACCGTGTTATAGATGACGTTTGTGCAACCCCAGAGTCCACCATACGGTAAGATGTGACTATTATACTCTCATGGTCTAAGGAATTAAATCACGCGTTAACACTCCGTGTTATAACAATTGAGTACCAGACGATATTATCTCAAAGTATAACGAACAAGTTTAGGTCAATTCGATATGATTGTTCTTCCAATGTCATACTCTTGATGTTGTTTTAGTACCATCGTTACACTTAACGATATCCTAAGATCCAAAAAATGTGATCACCAATAACACTTGAGCCAGTCTTACAGGCAAAACTAGGAACTTAATTTTATGATTGATCATTTCACATGTGCATATGAGTTTTTCACTAAATCGCATATTCTAGTATCATAACAATTATATTATAGAATATAAACTCTTAATTATAAACATGAAAATATAATAATACAATATTATTGTCTCTAGGTCATCTCGAGAAAATGGGTGTTAGTCCCTGACTTGTATCATCGGTGGTGTCCCTTTTTAGCACCGTGTGGCACCACGCGTCGGTGCTCGCGTGCTCATAATGGTGGCTACATTAGCTTCCAGATGCTATCTGACTGAATCATTATCATTTGATGGAATTAGCTAATTGATTGATCTCATACAGATAAACATTCATATCATCGGCTAAACGAGGTGAGTATTTTTTTGGCCACGTAATTGAACAGAAGTTGAGACAAACGTATGTGTAACAGAAATGCATGCTGCATGCCCACTCCACTTGGAAACAAATGATTCGATGGCCTATGCCCAACTAATTGCACGCACACGTATAAGATCTCCTTCTCGATTTTTTTTTCTTTCTTTCTAACAACCAATCAAGAGATTTTACCCACGGGAATCAATCAGGAGGTTAGCACGTACCAAAAAGAGATCCGACCCTTATCTGTAGTAGTATAAAGGAACGGAGAGAGCAATTGCCAATTGTATCAACACTTATTCGGTAGTCCAAATAAAGCAAACAAGTGAGGAAAATAGTACTCCATCCGTTCCAAATTACTGTCGCAGAAATGGATGTATGTAGAACTAAAATACATCTAGATACATTCATACCTGCGACAAGTAATTCGAAACGGAGGAAGTAGGTGATGGGAAACAAATAAAGTTGGGCAGGAGGGAGTCGTATGTCTGGAAGCCATTGCGTCGATGGATCTTGATTGATTCCGCGGCTAGAGGCAGCAGGGACTGGTATGAAATTCAGTATGAACAGGTGCCCAACTTCTGCTTTTCATGCGGGCGTTTGGGCCATTCGGATCTTCACTGTCCGACGCCGGGCTCGAGAGATGAAAACGGTGATCTACCATTCAAGACTTGTCTGAGGGCGCCGGAAGAGAAGAAGAAAGCAGTGTCCAGCGAGGGCTCGTCCAAGGAACAGCAATCTAGTCAGAACAGTAATAAGGAAGCTCGCACGGCGACTGCAAAAAGGGATGATAACCCTGAGGTTGTTTCCCCTCCTAAGAAGAACAAGCAGAGGTACAAGAGGAAGGAGGGGCCTCAGGGACAGAAGCAGGTGTATCGACAGATCACAATGCCAGAGGTGTCCACCCAAGAGCAGGTACAGAACAACGAGGCCACCAATGCCATGGTGGTTTTTAGAGCTGGAGTGGACAAGAGGGTGGGCGAGGTAGGAGATAACGGGATAGAGCCGGAGCCTAAGAAGAAGAAACCTACGCCCACAAATTCTCAGAACTCCGATTGTTCGGCAACGGCTGCGGAGTAGCCCCGCCGGGACCAATGAGTTGTCTCAGCTGGAACTGTCGGGGGCTTGGGAACCCAGCGGCAGTTCGCGAGCTTCGCAACATAGTGAAGCAGGAAGGGCCCGGTCTCCTGTTTGTTATGGAGACGAAAATTTCAGCTCAACGTGTTGAGAGCTTGAAAACCTTGCTAGGGTTTGCGAGCTGTTTTGCAGTTAGCAGCGCTGGCTTGAGTGGGGGATTGGTATGTTTTGGTCTGCGGACTTGGATGTTGATCTCAAGAGTTATAGTGCCGGCCATATTGATCTAGTGGTGCGGAAGAAAAGTGATGTCATGAAACAATGGCGAGTGACAGGTTTCTATGGAGCTCCCAAAGCTGAAGATCGTCATCATAGCTGGAGATTCATGAGGACACCGCATGCAATTCAACATGACGCGTGGATGTGCATTGGAGACTTTAACGAGACCCTGTGTGGTTCGGAACACTTCTCAAGAAGCCCTAGGCCGGAGTGGCAAATGCGGGCATTTAGGGAAGTAACGGACGAGTGTGCACTTACTGATTTGGGCTGGTCGGGACCTGAGTACACATGGGATAATATGCAGCCCGGGAGATCAAATGTGAAAGCCCGGCTAGATCGAGCTTTTGGTAACTCTACTCTCATACAGATGTTCTCGCACCTCAAGGTGAGACATATTGTGACAACAAAGTCAGACCATTGTTTTGTATTCGTGGATCTACGCGAACACCTGGCTTCGGCAGCGCCCAGAGGGCCAAAACCTTTCAGATACGAGGACATGTGGCAAACACATGTGGATTATGACAAGCTGGTTCTGGACTCTTGGCAAAGGGGTGCGGGCCGAGAGGGTTTACAGGGTGTGGTTCAAGCCCTCACGTCGCTGCAAGGCATCCTAGCGGCATGGGGCACGAAGGAATTTGGTAGCTTAACTCGCAAGATTCGGAAGTTGCGGGAACGGTTGTCCAGGCTGCGTGCCCAATCTTTACGAAGGGGGCCATCACACGAAGAGAAAGCAATGGCAAAAAAATTGAAGCTAGCCCTGCACCAAGAAGAAATTTGGCTCCGTCAACGATCTCGTGTTCCATGGCTGCGGGAGGGTGACCGGAACACTGGCTATTTCCACGCTCAGGCTGCCCAACATCAGCGTACGAACAAAATTGAAAATCTGGTCCGTGCGGACGGTACGGTCTGTAGTGATTTGGATGAAGATCGAGCGGAAGTGCAGCAGTTCTATGAACAACTGTATACATCACAAGGTTTTCATTCCATGGAGGAGTTGCTGGACGTGGTTCCTTCCTGGGTGCCCCCTCCTATGAATGACGAACTTGGCAGGCCATTTACAGAAGAGGAAGTGCGCCGAGCCCTCTTCCAGATGGCTCCGTCCAAAGCCCCGGGGGTTGATGGCTTCACGGCGGGCTTCTTTCAGTGCCACTGGAGTTTGCTCAAAGATGACATTGTTCCAGCGGTGCTTGATTTTCTCAATGGGGGAGAATTACCTACTGGTATGAACGACACCTCTATTACATTGATTCCTAAGGTACGTTTCCCCAAGCATATTTCTCAATATCGACCCATCTCTCTGTGTCCGGTTCTGTACAAAATTGCTGCCAAGGCCATTGCTAACCGTATGCGGGAGTGTATGGATGATATCGTCGGTGTTGAACAGAGCGCGTTCGTCCCTGGTCGTCTTATTACGGACAATGTACTTATTGCACATGAGAGTGTGCATGCCATGAGAAGGAGGAAGAAGGGGGGGAATGCAACGTGTGCCATCAAGCTGGACATGATGAAACCATACGATCATGTCGAATGGCACTATTTGCAAGCGATCATGATGAAGCTTGGGTTCTGTGTGGAGTTTGTTCGCCTCGTCATGAAGTGCGTCACTTCGGTCAGATTCGCAATCCGTGTGAATGGTGAACTTCTTCCTTTTTTACCCCCTCAAGGGGTCTTCGACAAGGCTGCCCAGCATCACCGTACCTCTTTCTGCTCTGTGTAGAAGGATTGACATCGCTCTTGAATTATTTTGGTGGTGTGAGAGTAGATAAAGGAATCCGAGTGAGCTATAGATCTCCTTGGATAAATCATCCCCTCTTTGCGGATGACAGCCTTATTTTTATGCAAGCAAAGGTGGCGAGTGCTCAACGGCTCAATGAAATATTGGGAATCTATGAGAGGGGTTCCGGGCAGGCAGTGAATAAAGATAAGAGCTCAATTTACTTCAGCCCAAACACCTCGGCTCCAGACAGGCTGCTACTGAAACAGGCTTTGAACATCTCCGTTGAAGCGTTCAGCGAGCGTTATCTTGGTCTACCTACAGCTGTGGGTAGGATCACAAGCGGTACTTTCGACCACATTGGGGAGAGAATTCGTAGCAAGCTCCAAGGGGGTCGGAAAGAATGATCTCTTGTGCCGGAAGGGAAGTCCGTATAAAATGTGTGGCCCAAGCTATTCCCACTTTCAGCATGAGTTGTTTCAAGTTAATGAAGAAAGTATGCAAGGGACTAGTTTCTTGCATGGCTAAGTATTGGTGGACCAGCTCCTTGGATCGTAACTCCATGCATTGGAAGGCCTGGGATACGTTGGCAACACCGAAGGAGAAGGGCGGTATGGGCTTCCGGGATCTTGAGCTGTTTAACGTAGCTCTTCTTGGCAAACATGGATGGAGGCTGCTGACAAACCCTCAATCCCTATGTGCCCGAGTACTCAAAGGTAGATATTTCCCCTCATGTGATTTCATGCAAGCTACGGTTCCACGTTTCTCATCTGCAATGTGGCGAGCTATCATCGCTGGGAGAGATGCTTTGCAAGTCGGACTCATCAAGCGTGTTGGAGATGGTACAACAATCTCAATTTGGGATGACAAGTGGATCCTGGGCACCATCTCTATGGCTCCGACAGTAAGAAGTGGAAATACTCAGTTGAACCTTGTTTCAGATTTAATTGACGATGCAAATTGGACATGGAAATCAGATGTGATTCGGCAAAACTTCATCACCCCCGACGTGGATGCCATTCTGAACATTCCTTTGAGGAGAGGAGGGGGGAGGATGAGATTGCGTGGGCTCTCGAACGATCGGGCTGCTATTCTGTAAAAACAGCGTATCGCACTCTAATGACTCATAACGAGCAACATGCTCTAGAGGAAGGGACGATTACCGAAGCCTCATCGACAGACAAACAGCTATGGTCCCGGTTATGGAAGCTCAAGGTTTTGCCAAAGGGTTAGAGTGTTTTGGTGGCGGGTTCTGCATGGGATTCTTCCGGTCGAAGCAACCCTTCAGCACCGTCATATTGCTACCGCTGGCACGTGCAAACTCTGTCTTCACGTAGAGGAAGATATGAAGCATGCACTACTGGATTGCACACATGCCCGGCGTTTCTGGCATGTTGCACCGGAGTGGCTCAAGATCAAGCGACCGGAGCTGCACCCGCTCACCTGGTCGAGGGATATCATATGCGATCCCATGTTCTCCGATTCCGAGAGAGCAAAACTGGTAACTGTCATGTGGGCGATATGGACTTCGAGGAACAATGTTACACATGATAAGCGGGACCTTGATCCTATCCAGTCCATGAAGAAGACGCAAGAGGCTCTAGCGGTGCTCGAGCTACCTCGTGAGCACGCTCGGATCCTTCCGAGTCATGGCTAGCGACTCCCGGACTTGGCCTGGATCAAGATCAACACAGATGGCAGTATTGCTATGGAGGCTAGAAGGGGTGGAGCAGGAGGGATCGCGAGAACCCACTCATCTTTCCTAGTAGCCTGGTGCAAACCTTACCCGGGAATCACTGATCCTCTCATAGCCGAAGCTCTTGCCCTCCGTGATAGCGTTGTCTTTGCTCATCTCAGAGGCTATGAAAAAGTGGTTTTCGAGACCGATAATTTGGAGATTGTGAATCTCTGGAACTCGCGTCACAGCGACCGTGCAATGGTGGCGCCTATCTTGTACGAAATTAGGGAGCATGTTCCTTCTTTTAAGTCTTTTGTAATTCAGCATGTTGGTAGATGGGCCAATGTCTCTGCCCATCTTTGTGCGAAGCAAGCTAGCACTCTAGATGTCACAGATTGTTGGCTTGATTCTTCGCCAAGTCTTCTTGTAACTAGCCTCGCAGCCGACTTTGCTAGTGTTGTTAATGTTGAATAAAGAGCTCCTAATTTCCCCCGCAAAAAAAGGAGGGAGTCGTATGTATAGGGGGGAAATTGGACGAACATAAGACGAGAGAGGGAGACGGAACCTTACATATTTTTTTATTTTTCAGAATATTGTTTCATCAACGTATGAGTATTTAGCTAGTAGTTTAAGAAGAAGCAAAAATACATTAGGTGAGTGCATACATGGAAAAGTTATTAGGTATGGCGTGAGTTGGGCAAATTGGATTATAATTAATATGGCGATTTATATATACTACTACTCCTCTGGATCCATATTGATTGTTACAATTTAGTATAACTTTGTACTAAATTAGCGACAATTAATATGAATCAGAGCGAGTACAAGTATAGTTTTTTTGAAAGATCCAGCACCTACTGGCATTTCATTGATTTAGCAGAGGAGAGGAGAGAAGTTAAAACGAAATACAGAGTTTTTGTCAACACCCTGCCCTAAGGCCGAAGGAAAGAAAGAGACTAAATTCTCCCAGTAGGGGGCCCGAGAAGGCACTCTAAACTTTTTGACCCAGCAATGCTCCAGAGTTCTAGTGATCGCATGACCCGTCTGAGAATATCTTCAGGTGATGCAGTTTTCCTCTTGAAAATACAGTCATTTCTCTCCCTCCATATTTCCCAGCAGGTGAGCATGATGATGGAGGCCGCGGCCTTTCGAGTCTTCTCGTTTGCAAACTTCTGCAGGCATAGTTGCACTCTTTGCATTGAGTTTCCCGTGTTGTTCCATAAATCAGGGTTCAGAGGGCCGCAGCCATTCCGGGTCGCCATCCTCCTCCAAGTGTCCAAGGCCAAGGTGCACTCACAGAAGAGGTGCACCGATGTTTCCAGGTGCCTGATGCACAGGGGGCAGAAATATCCATTTGCCCAGCCTCAGCGCTGAAGTCTATCATTGCACCACAATCGATCCAGGTGCAGCAGCCAGGAGAAGACCTTCATCTTCCCGGGTGCGTAAGGCTTCCAGATGGCAGAACCGAGATCATTTCTTGCGGGTGCTTGAAACTGCATGCTGTAGGCCGAACTCGCCGTGTATTGACCTGGACTGCTCTCTGACCATGTGATCGAGTCTTCGGAGCCTGCTGTTAGGGTCACATTTTGGGCCGCCAGCAGCTGCCAGAGGGAGAGGAAATCTGTGAGGATTGCTGCATGATCTCCATGCCTGAGATCCTTTACCCAGGTGTGATTTGCCAGGGCAGCGGCCACCGATCTGTTCTTTCGACGGGAATGAGCATACAGGGTTGGGAAGACTTGCCTGAGAGCTCCAACATCCAACCAATGATTTTGCCAGAATGATGCCGTGGCTCCGTCGCCGATTGTGACTCTAGTTGCCTGGTTGAACAACTTGTGATCCTTCTCGTCGCATGGCACCGGGGTGCCAACCCATGGCCGGCAGGGCTGCTGCCAGGATAGCCATAACCACCTTAGCCGAAGAGCACAACTAAATTTAATCATGTTTAGAATGCCCAAACCTCCATGCTGCACCGGTGAGCACACTTGGGGCCAGCTTACTTTGCATTTCCCACCGTTTAGCTCCTCATCCCCCGCCCAGAGGAAACGCCGGCGCGCCTTGTCAATGTCCTTGAAAAATTTAACTGGCGCCCTGAGGACGGACAGTGCGTACGTCGGCAATGCCGTCAGGACGCTTCTGACTAAACCCTCCGGCCGGCGATTGACAGCAGACGTCCTTTCCATCCCGCTAGGCGTGCACGGATCCTATCTAGAATGAACTACAGGTGCACGATGTGCGGTCTGGAAATGGTAATCGGGAGACCTAGATACGTCAATGGGAAGCCTACAATCTTCCCAGTGAAGTTTTAAAGCACGTGTTGCAGATCAAGGTCCTCGCATCGAATTGGTGCGACAGAAGTTTTGTCCGAGTTTATCCTTAGTACCGTGGCGTCGCCGAAGAGTGCCAAGAGACACATCAGGTTGTCAAACTCCTGTCTAGTTGGGTTTGCGAAGAGGATCGCGTCATCTGCGTAGAGGCTAACTCTTGCCGTGATTTTCCTGTCTGGGAGGGTAGTGAGGATGCCTTGCTCAGTTGCAGCTAGAAGAAGGCGATGGAGCGGGTCTATTGCTAAAATGAACAACAGCGGCGAGAGCGGGTCCCCCTGGCGAAGGCCGCACGCGTGCTCGAAGATCTTTCCCGGCATACCGTTTAGGAGGCACGACGACGATGATGAGGACAGAAGAATGGAGATCCAGTCTCGCCATCTAGCGCTAAAACCTAGCCTCTGAAGAAGCTCTAGCAAGTAATCCCATGCTACAGAGTCGAAGGCCCTAGCTATGTCGATCTTAATTAGGAGCGCTGGTTTCTTAGTACGGTGTAGGGAGCGGACACAGTTCTGAACATATAAGAAGGAGTCCTGAATGCTCTTCTTTCTCTGAAATGCACTTTGGGCGGGCGACACAATGTCGTGCAGAACCCTGACTAGACGCAGAGCAAACACTTTTGCCAGCAATTTTCCTATGGAGTGAATCAAACTTATCGGCCGGAAATGGCCGATCTCCGATGCCCCATCCTTCTTAGGCAGGAGCACGATCACAGCTGTGTTTATTGACTCGGCGTTTGTTCTGTCCAGGTGGTAAAACTTCTCAAAAACCCCCATCACATCCTCTTTGATGGTCGACCAGCAACTCATCAAAAATAAATAATGCATCAAATAGCTGCTCATTTTGTACTACAAGTACAAGATGAGTAAGGCACACCAGCTGTTTTTTTGTGTGCATCTTATCTCTTGAATGGATGGAGCTGTGTTATGGGTGACAGCTTTGAGTGACCCACTTTTCCTTAATTAACCACGATGTATTGATGTTAGACAGCAGAGATGTGTAATGATGCATTCACGATCAAGAGTAGGAGTACTGTATGTTAAAAGAAAAAAAAAGTACCACAGCTGTTGTTAGCGTCCTCGTGTTTGCTTCGTCTGTACCGGGGGGCGAGAAATGGCATCATCTGTTCAATCAATTTCCACAGCAAAGGAAGGGGAAACATACTTCGATGGAAAGAAACCATTGAAGTCGTGACCAAAAAGACACGCGCACACGGCACACGAGGTGCGACGGAGATTAAACGGGTGGCAGTAAAATTCACATGGAAGATTCTTCGGCCCGAATCAATCAACGCGAAATCTTCCCGTCTCTCTGTCCCTGGTCCGTCCACTTCGCCGGCGCGCCCCTATCATTTCCGGGTAATCACACAAACAAAAGCCTCTGCGTTTCCCACCCCAGCACCGTCCCACCTTCCCTCCAGCACGAACGCACGCGGCCGGCCCGCACGCGCCCACAGCGTTTCGTTTCAGTTCCTCCGCGGCTCCGCCTTCCCCTCCCCCACGCCAGCGTCGCACGGAGGATTTTCAATTTTTCAAACCACTTCCAAAACTCCCCGTCCACCACCACGCCCACCCCAGATCTAACCCTAAACCCAAATGCCGCTATGACCACGCCGCGCGCCACCGCCACGCGCCGCGTGGGGTCGGCCGCCGCCGCCGCCCAGGCGGCGGCCGGCGAGCCCTACAACATCCTGCCCATCCACGACCTCCTCGCGGAGCACCCGTCGCTGCGCTTCCCGGAGGTGCGGGCCGCCGCCGCCGCGCTCCGGGCCGTGGGGGGCCTCCGCCCGCCGCCCTACTCGCAGTGGCGCGCCGACCAGGACCTCATGGACTGGCTCGGCGCCTTCTTCGGCTTCCAGCGGGACAACGTGCGCAACCAGCGCGAGCACCTCGTGCTCCTGCTCGCCAACGCGCAGATGCGCCTCTCCTCCGCCGACTTCTCCGACACCCTCGAGCCCCGCATCGCGCGCTCCCTCCGCCGGAAGCTCCTCCGCAACTACACCTCCTGGTGCGGCTTCCTCGGCCGCCGCCCCAACGTCTACGTCCCCGACGCCGACCCCCGCGCCGATTTGCTCTTCGCCGGCCTCCACCTCCTCGTCTGGGGCGAGGCCGCCAACCTCCGCTTCGTGCCCGAGTGCATCTGCTACATCTACCACCACATGGCTCTCGAGCTGCACCGGATCCTCGAGGGCTACATCGACACCACCACGGGCCAGCCCGCCAACCCCGCCGTGCACGGCGAGAACGCCTTCCTCGTCCGCGTCGTCACGCCCATCTACGGTGTCATCCGCTCTGAGGTCGAGTCCAGCCGCAACGGCACAGCTCCCCATGCCGCCTGGCGGAACTACGACGACATCAACGAGTACTTCTGGCGCCGTGATGTCTTCGACCGTCTCGGCTGGCCCATGGAGCAGTCCCGGCAATTCTTCCGGACGCCACCCGAGCACGGCCGTGTGCGAAAGACGGGCTTTGTGGAGGTCCGCTCGTTCTGGAACATTTACCGGAGCTTCGACAGGCTGTGGGTCATGCTGGTGCTCTACTTGCAGGCCGCAGCCATTGTCGCGTGGGATGGTGAGACTTGGCCGTGGCAGAATCTTCGGGGAAACCAGCACCGTGAAGCCCAGGTGCGAGTGCTCACCGTCTTCATCACCTGGGCGGCACTACGCCTCCTGCAGTCGCTGCTGGACATCGGCACACAGTTACGCCGTGCGTTCAGGGATGGACGCATGCTTGCAGTGCGCATGGTGCTCAAGGCCATTGTGGCAGCTGCGTGGGTTGTTGTATTTGCTGTGCTGTACAAGGGAATCTGGAGCCAGAGGGACAGTGATCGTGGCTGGTCGCGGGGGACCGATTCTCGAATCATGAAGTTCTTGTATGCAGTGGCAGCGTTTCTGATCCCCGAGGTCCTTGCCATCGTGCTCTTCATTATTCCTTGGGTGCGGAATGCATTGGAGAAGACAAATTGGAAGATCTGCTATGCCCTCACCTGGTGGTTTCAGAGCCGCAGCTTCGTTGGCCGCGGGCTTCGTGAGGGTACCTTTGACAATGTGAAATATTCTATTTTCTGGGTGCTTCTGCTTGCTGTGAAGTTTGCCTTTAGCTATTTCCTCCAGATCAGGCCACTTGTAAAACCTACAAAAGAGATATACAGGCTGAGTAAGGTCACATATGCTTGGCATGAGTTCTTTGGGCAGAGCAACCGATTTGCTGTCTTTATATTGTGGTTGCCGGTAGTTTTGATCTACCTCATGGATATCCAGATCTGGTATGCAATCTTCTCTTCCATGGCCGGTGCATTTGTGGGGCTGTTTGCACACTTGGGGGAGATCCGGGACATGAAACAACTGAGGCTGCGGTTCCAGTTCTTTGCAAGTGCCATGTCATTCAACATCATGCCAGAGGAGCAACATGTGAATGAGCGCACTTTCTTGCCCAACCGGCTTCGGAATTTCTGGCAGCGACTGCAGCTACGGTATGGGTTCAGCCGATCGTTCCGTAAGATCGAGTCAAATCAGGTAGAAGCACGGCGGTTTGCACTTATTTGGAATGAGATTATCACCAAGTTCAGGGAGGAGGATATTGTAAGTGATCTTGAAGTTGAGCTCCTCGAGCTACCACCTGAGCTGTGGAATGTGCGTGTGATCCGTTGGCCGTGCTTCTTGCTTTGTAATGAGCTGTCACTGGCACTTGGGCAGGCAAAGGAGGTCCAAGGACCTGATCGCAGGCTCTGGAGGAAAATCTGCAAGAATGATTATCGTCGTTGTGCGGTCATTGAGGTGTATGATAGTACCAAATACATGCTGCTAGAGATCATCAAGGAAAGGACAGAGGAACACGGCATTGTGACGCAATTGTTTCGCGAGTTCGATGAATCCATGAATTTGGATAAGTTCACTGTGGAGTATAAGATGTCTGTGCTGCAAAACGTCCATGCAAAGCTTGTAGCACTGCTAAGCCTACTTCTCAAGCCCAACAAGGATATCACAAAGATTGTCAATGCTCTTCAGACTCTCTATGATGTTGTGATTCGTGACTTCCAGGCTGAGAAAAGGAGCATGGAACAGCTGAGGAACGAAGGCCTGGCACAATCAAGGCCAACCAGCCTTCTCTTTGTGGACACTGTCGTGTTGCCTGATGAGGAGAATGCCACCTTCTATAAGCAGGTGCGGCGCATGCACACCATCCTGACCTCACGTGACTCTATGGTCAATGTCCCAAAGAACCTTGAAGCTCGGCGGAGGATTGCTTTTTTCAGCAATTCATTGTTCATGAACATACCACGGGCAACCCAGGTGGAGAAGATGATGGCCTTCAGTGTCTTGACACCATATTATAACGAAGAGGTGTTGTACAACAAGGACCAGCTCTACAAGGAGAATGAAGATGGCATATCAATACTATACTATCTGAAACAGATCTACCCAGATGAGTGGGAGTTCTTTGTTGAGCGCATGAAGCGTGAGGGGATGTCTGATATGAAGGAGCTGTACAGTGAGAAGCAAAGGTTAAGAGATCTTCGGCACTGGGTCTCATACAGGGGACAGACACTATCACGTACTGTGAGGGGGATGATGTACTATTATGATGCTCTCAAGATGCTGACCTTTCTGGATTCTGCCTCTGAACATGACTTAAGAACTGGATCGAGGGAGCTTGCTACAATGGGTTCCTCAAGATTTGGATCCTCCAGAAGAGAAGGGAGTGCTGGTGGGTCAGGGTATTATAGCAGGGCCTCTTCGTCACACACACTGAGCAGAGCAACCAGTGGTGTGAGCGCTTTGTTTAAAGGTAGCGAGTATGGGACTGTCCTTATGAAATACACTTATGTGGTTGCATGCCAAATTTATGGCCAGCAGAAAGCTAAAAATGATCCGCATGCTTATGAGATATTGGAGCTAATGAAGAATTATGAAGCACTTCGTGTTGCCTATGTTGACGAAAAACACTCGGCTGGTGCCGAACCGGAGTACTTCTCCGTCCTTGTGAAATACGACCAGCAGTTGCAGAAAGAGGTTGAAATTTATCGAGTGAAGTTGCCTGGGCCACTGAAGCTTGGTGAAGGCAAGCCAGAGAACCAGAATCATGCACTCATCTTCACAAGGGGTGATGCGGTTCAAACTATTGATATGAACCAAGACAATTACTTTGAAGAGGCTCTGAAGATGAGAAATCTGCTAGAAGAGTTCAATCGCCATTATGGAATTCGCAAGCCAAAAATCCTTGGGGTTCGGGAACATGTGTTCACTGGCTCTGTATCTTCTCTAGCTTGGTTTATGTCTGCCCAAGAAACAAGTTTTGTCACTCTGGGGCAGCGGGTTCTAGCTAACCCACTCAAGGTTAGAATGCATTATGGCCACCCAGATGTGTTTGATCGTCTTTGGTTCTTGGGCCGAGGTGGTATTAGTAAAGCATCAAGAGTAATCAACATCAGTGAGGATATCTTTGCTGGATTCAATTGTACCCTCCGTGGGGGCAATGTTACACACCATGAGTACATCCAGGTTGGTAAAGGAAGGGATGTGGGGCTCAACCAGGTTTCTATGTTTGAAGCCAAGGTTGCTAGTGGCAATGGTGAGCAAACTCTGAGCCGTGATGTTTACAGACTGGGCCACAGATTGGATTTCTTTCGGATGCTCTCGTTTTTTTATACAACCATTGGATTCTATTTCAACACAATGATGGTTGTGCTAACTGTCTATGCATTTGTCTGGGGGCGATTTTATCTTGCACTTAGTGGGCTGGAGGAGTACATCACCAAGAACACTAGCACTACTAATAATGCAGCCCTGGGAGCTGTCTTGAATCAGCAGTTCGTCATACAGCTGGGCCTGTTCACAGCATTGCCCATGATTATTGAAAATTCACTTGAGCATGGTTTCCTCAATGCTGTATGGGATTTCTTAAAAATGCAATTGCAGTTTGCATCTGTTTTCTACACCTTCTCCATGGGAACCAAGACACATTATTATGGGCGGACAATCCTTCATGGAGGTGCAAAGTATCGAGCTACTGGCCGTGGATTTGTTGTGGAGCACAAGAAATTCGCCGAGAACTACAGGCTATATGCCCGTAGCCATTTTCTAAAAGCAATAGAGCTCGGCGTGATATTGGTTCTCTATGCATCTTACAGCAGCAGCGCTGGGAATACATTTGTGTACATCCTGCTGACGCTTTCCAGTTGGTTTTTAGTATCCTCGTGGATTTTGGCCCCCTTCATCTTTAATCCATCAGGTTTGGACTGGCTAAAGAATTTTAATGATTTTGAGGATTTCCTAAGCTGGATTTGGTTCCAGGGTGGAATCTCAGTGAAGTCAGATCAAAGCTGGGAAAAGTGGTGGGAGGAGGAAACTGATCACCTTAGGACCTCTGGTCTGTGGGGGAGCATCTTGGAAATCATTATAGACCTCCGATATTTCTTCTTTCAGTATGCAATTGTTTACCGGCTTCACATTGCCAATGAGAGTAGAAGCATCCTTGTCTATCTTCTTTCATGGACATGCATACTGCTGGCTTTTGTGGCTCTTGTCGCAGTTGCTTACTTCCGAGACAGATACGCAGCAAAGAAGCACATAAGGTATCGGCTTGTCCAAGCTGTAATTGTTGGTGCCACTGTGACTGGTATTGTCCTGTTGATAGAATTCACAAATTTCCAGTTCATTGATGCCTTTACTAGTCTCTTGGCTTTTCTGCCAACTGGCTGGGGAATCATATCTATTGCTCTGGTGTTCAAGCCATACCTGAGGAGGTCTGAGACAGTCTGGAAAACTATTGTCACAGTGGCACGCCTGTATGATATACTGTTTGGAGTAATTGTTATGACACCTGTAGCTGTGTTGTCATGGTTGCCGGGGCTCCAGGAAATGCAAACAAGGATCCTATTCAATGAAGCCTTCAGCCGAGGACTTCATATTTCTCAAATGTTTACTGGCAAAAAAGGACATGGAGTTTAAGGTATGATATGTGTGTACTTGTCTTGTGTCTCCTCTTTGTAAGGATGCCTATGAACACTTTAGGAGCAAGTGGTCCAACTCTGCACATGTTAGCTTAGTTTCTAGAATTGCTTCTAAAGATAACAAATCATTGATTGTTCTTGAACTTCCTTATCCCTTATTTTCTTGTTAGTTATTTTTATCCATCCGTTCCGTTCATTGAAGAAACAGCACCACACAACACTTGTTTAAAGCTCAGTGAAACAAAAGGGAAATATTACAGCGCCTGCTAACGCAGCCTGCTTTAACCTTATTTCCTTATTAGGTATCTAAACAAAAAATCTGTTTGTTTGAATCGCAAATGTCTTCTCATCTGCAATCAGATACTTGTTCTTCAGCTAAATTCACCTTTTGTTCTTTCAGCTCAACCCATTTTCATTTCTCAAAGTGATCTGCTTCATTATTCTGGAGGGTGCAGTTCTTCTCAGTGATATACGGTACGTGGATGGCACATGGTCAAGTACTGTAGTTTTGGTACAGCTGTTCTAACACACTAACATTGAGACTACTCTGCAGGTTCACAGAGGCTTCTGGTTTAGAGTAGATGGATGCTAGTTTCTGTACAGGCGACATCTTTACCTTGATTCTTTGTAACTTGATGTACACATGGATTTCCGTAGTAGAAATGATGCAATCAAACTTAATGAGTCGTCGATTCGGCTCATATTCATGGTTTGAGATTTTGCTAGTTTTGTAGTGAAACAGAGCTGTACAAACTTTATCCTGAATGGACCTCTCGTGCCAGACATTTCTTTGGGTGCTGCCATATTTTTGTTGTAAAGCTGGGAATCGCTGTTCCTGCTTTTACCTGCACATACATCTACATTGTGGGAGATTGTAATCTTGTACACCAATTGTTATCGGAAATGTCATCGGCTGGGTCTTCCCGGTGGCGCTGCTGTCTGATCCATATTGGGATGTACTACTTCTCATGTCAATCATTGTGTCTGCTTTATGCATGCTGCAGTCTGGATCCTGATCATGTTCTTCAGCTCTTGCCAATTATTGTCTAGTTTATGCATGCTGCAGTCTGAATCCTGATCATGTTCTTCAGCTCTTGTGCACAGTGATGCGCCTCGTCAGTTCATGTCGGCTTGTGTTTACGGGTTGAATTCTATGAGCCTGGCCTGGGCTTGCGCCATGCTCTATGCTCCACCTTGTGTGCATGAGATGCACTGCCAGGGCTAGCTTTTACCCGCTGTGAGACGCAGTTCCATTTTCTTAATACTACGTGTTAAACATTTTTAAAATACATGTAGAAACATTTTTTTAACTATTTTACTTTTTTACATTGTATAAATATATTTTTAAATGTCAATATTTTTAAAACTTGTATGTTTTTTAAAATGTAATAATGTACATTTCTTGAATAATATGAAACATTTTTTTACGTTGTATAAACATTTAAAAAAATACCATGTGCATTCTTTTTTAAACACTTTAAAATGTAATAATGTAATGATTGAATATCTATATTTGGAATATTTGTCATGCACCGAACGCTTCCCCGTAGAGATGGTTCCTTTCAGGTTTCTATGGGTTTTCTTTTATTATTACTATTATTATTTTCTATTTATTTTTTGCTTGTGTGTGAAGCAAAATTGTGCTTCCCCAAAAGTGAAGCAAAGGCGTGCTTCCGTGTGAAGCACAATTCGTGTGAAATTATAGTTGTGCTTCACAATTAGTACAATTTTGTAGCACAGTTTAGCAAAAGAAAAGTTGACACCTATTAACATGGAATCTACTTGCAAATATCTTGATGTGAGGATCGCCAACAGTGAAAACGGCTCGTAATTTGGACATGCGGTTCGAGAGATAAATCGGTTTGATAAACGAATCTATGAAATATGAGCAAATAAACCCACCCATCTCTCCTTGCCCAATGGAAGAAATCCAAAAAACTCCATAATTACGACATGTGCCACTTGTCACCACCAGAGAAGTGGGAGTGACCCTTGCAAGGGTATCCCTTTAACTAGTGATTTCACAGAGATGCACCCTGGCTTTGAGTTGTGACTCGACCTGAATTGCTGCACTCGTGTCCGTAATCAGCTTTGCCGAGCCTTGCAGGCAGACTGAGACACTAGGTCGATATTAACAAAACATGCGACAAATGGAATTAGCATGGGGCTCATTTCTATAAAAAACGCTGAAAGTGCGTTATATCGACTAGAGGGGGGGTGAATAGGCGATTTTTATGAATTCTTCACTGAGGATTTTGCGGGTGAGGAAATTTATGAGTGAAGAACTACTTGCAGCGGAATAAGTACTCAGAAGTAAACATAGCAATGCATGAGCATGGTCTCCATGATGAAATGAAAACACGTACATATTACAAAAAGCGTAAACACAAGATAACACATGATAAGACAAACACGCTGAAGAAATTGAACTGAGGAAATAAAGGAAGTCCTCAGTCAAAGTCTTCAAACAGATATGAACAAGCACTCAACACATAAAAGAGGAAATGGAAGGGTTGAGGAAATGGAACCAGGTAACTTGGTGAAGACAATGATTTGGTAGACCAGTTCCAACTGTTGTGACAGTTGTACGTCTGGTTAGGGCGGCTAGGTATTTAAACCTGAGGACACACAGTCCCGGACACCCAGTTCTGAACACGCAGTTCAGAACACTCAGTCCTCACCGTATTCCCCTTGAGCTAAGGTCAGACAGACCTCGCCCAATCACTCGTGGTAAGTCTTCAGGTGACTTCCAAACCTTCATAGACTTGGTCACTCGGTGATCCACAATTTCCTCTTGGATGCTCTAGACCATGACGCCTAACCGTCTGGAAGATGCACAATCTTCAAAGGTAACAAGCGTCGGATCCACGCAGGATCAATCTCTTCAGTGATGCTCAATCACTTTGGGTTTGTAGGTGTTTGGGTTTGGGTTTTCCTCACTTGATGATTTTCACTCAAAGTCCTCGAAGGATGGGATGCTCTCAACTGACAAGTGTCAGTTTCTCTCGGAGCAGCCAACCAGCTAGTGGTTGTAGGGGGCGGCTATTTATAGCCTAGGGAGCAGCCCCACATGATAAGACATAAATGCCCTTCAATGATATGACCGTTAAGTGGGTAGATATTTTGGGACAGCTGGCGCATAGCACAACAACGGTCGGAATTTTGAGTATCAAATGCCTCAGGGCTATCATGTTCCTCACTGTGTAGGAAATCCGCACTAGCGAATTCCTAACTCCCCAGTCAGAACAAATTCCTCAGAGACCAGAAGAACTTCGTCTCTGTCACTGAAGAAATTTGACTGAACTGTATGAGATTTCCAATGGCTTCACTCGAAAGGATTGGTAGGTAGGATTTGAGTTGAGCATCACATGGAAATTTTTCCTTAGTATTTCCTCGACCCCCTTTAACAGTACGGTGTTTCCTATGACTCAAGAAAGAGCAAATGAAACTACGAAAACAAAAGTCTTCATGCTTCATGTTCCTCGAATGAATACCAAGTCTTCAGGATTGCACCAATTTCTTCACTTTCAAAGTCTTCAGAAAGTCTTCAGAAATCCAAAGTCTTTAGTCGAAGAACTTCATTTTTAGGGGTCGACTTTCTCTGTAAATATCAAACTCCTCATAGACTTATAGACCTGTGTACACTCATAAACACATTAGTCCCTTAACCTATAAGTCTTCAATACACCAAAATCACTAAGGGGCACTAGATGCACTTACAATCTCCCCCTTTTTGGTGATTGATGACAATATAGGTTAAGTTTTCAACGGGGATAAACATATGAAGTGTAGATACTAGAATTGAGGAATCTTATTGCAAGATATAGAAGAACTCCCCCTGAAGATGTGTATAATGAGGAATTTGCCTTTGAAGCAGTGCACACTTTGAAGAGTAGAATCATGGAGATCTCCCCCTATATCTTGTAATCCATACACACATTTAACCATTGTTGGGGAAATCGTTAACTGGTAGCTGCTCGGTTGGCTGGCGAGTAGGGGATTAATAGGCTAATCGTCAAGTTAATCGGCCATTTAATTAATTACTCGGGTGATTAATCGATTAATCGGCTACTCGGTGACCCTACGAGTAGGGATTAATCGGCAAGTTAACTGATTAATCGGATGAATTCTTGAACAGGGCATTTAACATATAACATGACGAATTTGAAATGCATGATGAAATATGGTGACTGATGTAATTCAGCATGCGTGCATTAATATTAACGAGGAATAAGCATGCAGAAAAACTCAGCAAAAGTATCATACCACCATAGAGTTTAAGTTTACAACTCGATCAAATAAAGTCTCAGAAGAACGAGAGTTGTAACTTAGAAAAAAACACCCATATAAGTAGACCCGCTTGAAGACTAACTCAAATTTCTCCCCCTTTGTCATCGAATGACCAAAAGGGTTGAAAATGAGGACTAACGCCCCTAAGATCAAGTTGATGGAGGAGTGCCAGCGTTGTTGGGGTCGTTTGTCGTTGTAGGGCCCGCCGCAGTGTCGTCCAAGTCTTCATACTCGTCGGTGTCGCGGGATGAAGAATATGAACTGGCCACCAAGGTAGGAACTTTGACCTTCTTGAATTTCTTCGGAGGAGGTGCAGACCAGTCAAAATCTTCCTTGAGACCCATTTTCTTCAGATCTTCTTCATCATACAGATGTGATAAGATAGCCCAGGTGCGACCGAAAACTTCATGGAGGTAGTAATGGTTTTTCTTCACTGCATTATGTGTAGCAGTCATGTTGTGAAGAAGAGAACCAAACTGACGCTTAACCCATTTATGGTTTCGATCCACCTTCTGGTGAAGACTAAGAAGTAGCTCACGGTCAGTCATCACACGTGGAGCTGTGGCTTGAGGAGTAGACTTGGGTGCATTGGCAGCAGAATCATGAGTGGCAGAGTCATCATTGGCGGAGTAAGATGCAGCTTTGCGAAACTGACCATCCGATGGACGAATGCCTTCATCAATGACAAGAGGTGCCTTGCCCTTTTCATCAGTTGAAGTAAAACCCTGCTTGAGGACTTCAATCGGGGGCAGATAGCTGAGGTGATTTTGAAAATCAGCCTTGTACTTGAGTGAAGACCTTGTTCTGAGGAATCTCATAATCCAAGGAGCATAAGGCTTCAACTCAAATAGAGAGAGTGCAACATTTGCCAGAGTCCTCATGAAGAAATCATAATAATTGATAGGAATGCTATGAATGATGTTGAATAGCAGATTCTTTATGATGCCAACTATTTCCTCATTAGATGAGTCGTGGCCTTTGATAGGACTCATTATCCTCGTCAGAATGCGATAGACTGTTCTGGGCACATAGAGTAAGTCCTTTACGAGGAATTTGGTCCTTGGGGCTTGACCGGGCTTCAGAGGCTTCATTAACACTTGTATGTAATGAGCAGTGAGTTCAGGTTCTTGGTATAGGCAGCGAGCTCCTTCACTGGGTGGACTGATGGGCAGGGCGTGAAGCAATTCAGAGGCCGGTGCCTTATAATGAGTATTATCGGTTATCGAGTCCAAGACCCAGGAGTTGATATCTTCAGGATCACCTATGATATGCAGTGTAGCGTAGAACTGAAGAATAAGCTCCTCATTCCAATCAACAATGTTAGAGCAAAAGTTGAGGAGGCCTGCGTCATGAAGCACACTGAGCACAGGAGTGAAACAAGGCAATGATTCCATGTCCACATGAGGAATATGCTCATGGTAGAAGATTTTGTCCTTGTTGAAAAGCAGCAAAGAATAGAAATTGGCCTGGCTGGCAGTCTAGAAGCGCATCCTCCTAAGACGAGCAGAGTCATAAGGATTGTAGTCAGTGAAGAATACATGCTCGCCAAAGAAGTCATCAGCCTTGAATTTCTGTTTCTTCGAGAAGGGATCCTTTGGCTTGGGGTGAGGAGTGTCAGTCAACTGCATCACAACCTCAGGGATCTCAATTTCAGGTTCCACAGGCTGAGGAATTTCAGGTACTTCTTCAGTGGCAGCCTGGGACTTCAATTCTTCATTTACATGTTCATCAGCACTAGTGGCTGGAATTTCTTCATGGATGGACGGAGTTGCACGAGGTTCTTCAGATCCCATTTGGACTTCAGTAGTTACTGGGGACTGAGGAATTTGTTGAAGAGGTGTGGACAGAGGAGAGTTGGGGTGCTGACTTTCCCAAAGGTCATCATTCAACACAGGCGTGGTGCATCCAATGTCCACATCGACTTGTTCATCCATTTCTTCAACGCCGGCCTCTTCAGCAGTGAACTGAGGCATGGGAGATGAGATAATTGGGGTTGAAGGGATTTCATCCACTTCAATTTCTTCATCCAACTACTCTAACGAAGTAGCAGAGGGATTCTCTTCATCGGATTCACTTGGAATCACATATTCTTCATCAAAAGTAACAAGGTCCTTTGATGGCATGGTTGAGATAGGAACATTATCAATTGGGTTGGCAAATGAGCTGGTCAATGGCTTCATCTTCTTCGGGGTTGAAGAATCTGATGAAGTTGATGCCTTCCTTTTCTTCACTGCTGCACGTTCTGCAGTCTTGGTCTTCTTCACATCTGATGCAGATAGAAGGATCGAAGTTGGTGTAGGCACAGGAGGAGCAGAGGGATTTGGTTGAATTTCTTCAGGCACAACTGATGCAGTTGCCCTGGCGTCTTCACTTTCTTCAGGCACAACTCTAGTGGTTGCCCTGGCAGTTTCTTCAGTGGCTGGAATGCAGTCATCAGCCCTGGAATTAACATTTTCTTCAGTAGCCTGATTGTCATCAGCGGTGCTGGCATTTTCTTCAGTAGGCTAAGCAGATGCTTCAGCCTAAGGAATTTCCTGTTGCGTTGGGGTTGCAACATTTGAAGTGAAGTTGTCAGCGAGTCTCAAAAAACGAACCTTGGCTCCCAGCCAATCAATATGGTATGCGTCGAATTCATTACTGAGTTTCTTGATCTCAGACTGTATATTGACGAGTTCTTCAGTTGTCATAGAGACAACGTTTTTCTTCAGGTAGCGCTCCTTTTTGTACCGCGCTTTCTTGATCTGCCTGGCCTTCTCAAACTTCCATTTTTATTCTTGTATGAAGTGAGTCAACATATGACTTTGGCCAGGAGTCAGCTTGAAATTAGGCATAGTAGTATTTGGGTCCTTGTGCCACAGGTCAATGTACTCAAGGATCAACTTCGGATCCAAAAGTAGAGGCACACTTGTGCCCTTGGCTCTAGTGGCCTTGACCTGCCTGTCTCTGATGATTTCTGCAAGTTCATCATCATCAGCTTCATCTTCGTCTCACGGCACTTGAAAAGCGACCTGCTTCTTTTGAGGACTTGGTTGAGAGCCTCGTCCAGCAGTTGCCTTGGTCTTCAACAGAGTGGGACCAGTTGAAGAATGCAGTGGTGCTGAGGAACTAGCAGATGCTCCTGAGGCAATAGAGATGCCCCTCGTGCTTTGTCATGTGGCGAGATGCGCAGGTGCTGAGGATTTGGTCGGAGCAGCTGAGGACTTTGGCGGAGGAGCTGAGGATTTTGAAGTGGGAGCAGCTTGAGGAGTTGGCCATGAGGGCTTTGAAGAATCTGGCCGTGAGGGCATTGCTGGTGAAGCACTTGGCTTGTGAGCAGGCTTCTTTGGCATGGCCTTCTTTGACTTGCTTGCAGAGGCCTCGGCAGTGGCAGCAGCAGCAGCAGAGTCTTCATTAAATTTCCTCACTGCTTCTCTTGCTTGTCTGACCAACTTGGCCTGGCGCTTGGCCCATTCATTAGGATAATCCTCACCGCGCTTGAGGCTGGTGGGATCTGCTTCTTGGCCAGGTGCCAACGGAGGTCTTGGGCATGGAGGATTGAGAGCGAATTTCTTCATGTACTTGGGAGTAACATACCTGTACTCCCTCCACTCTCTTGCCCATCTCCTCTCTATTCTTTGAATGCGCACTTTGCGCTCATTCTTGGTTTCCTTTCCATGAGTGGCCTCATCAGGAGTGCAATAGTCCTTGTATATGTCATCAAGGATCTCAAAAGAAATATTGACCTCAGGCCTCTTTCCTCCCTTCTGTGGCTTCTTTCCATCAGCCATTTTCTTCAGATGAGGAATTTGAACAATGAAATTCTCTGAAGATGTATGCAACTTTTCTTTGAGGAACGCCGCAAACGAGTTAAGTTGATGAGAACCTAGTGATTCAGCAGCTGATATGAGTACCTGTGAACAGAGTATAGTTGCGAGGAATATGGAGAGGTCATATGCGTTCTCAGAGGTTTTTCAAAAAGGAGCAAGTTTGAGGAATTTGACCAGATGAGTCTTGAAGAATTTCACTAAGCATTCTTTGTCTTAGGTTCCAGAGATGTATAGATCGAAAATCCACACATTTGAGGAATCTTGAAGAAAAAAATAGCTTTAGAGAAATCAAGAATAGATGACATGTGAGGTGTTCAGTGTGTGATGAATTTGAAGTATAAACACCTTTGAAGATTTTGTAGTTATCATTTGAATCAAAGAGGGCAGTAAAACTAACTTTTAATTACCCTGGACGAAGAACACGACGAACTGAGAGGTGCAGATGTGAAGTTCGTCAGTTCAGATCTTCCACGCCCTAACTTGGCAGAGGAAGACAACTATGGCGGCGGCGGAGTGAAGAAATCCGCAGCCGGCGCGAGTATGACAACGACGAGGTTGAGGCTGTGAAGCTCTTCCTCACCGACAACGATGAAGTAGCGGCGGCACTAGGTTTTGAGAATCTCGAGATGGAGTGAGAATGAGCGGGGTAAAAGTGAAGTGAGGAAGGGCAGGGGTATTTATAGCCACGGTGAAAAAACAGTTCACCCGAAAAAATTGGACGAACGTGCCCTTGACCCTTCTCATTCGCTTGACATGTGTCACCCACGTACTGAGAAGTGGAGATCGTGGGTGAATGAATAAGTGTTGTCGTGGGATGTGGAACGGTTTGAGCGGCAAAGCCGAAAATTAAGATAAGATAGGTTTTAAAATTCCGTTCGCAATTTCTTTAGCTAACAAGGACACAGTGAAGATTTTGAACGAGTTTCAAATAGAACGCACATGAGAATTTGTGAATAGACTGGGTTGAGTTTAGCATAGAGGGGGAAGGGTCCGATCACATTCACTTAGCGGAACAAGCAACTTGAAGAAATAGCAATAAGTGAATGCTGTAGAGGAATTTCAAACAACTGAGGAATTTCAAAGAACTAAGGAAAAGCTCAATTGAAGATTTTCAACATTTTGTGGTGGCGTGACCCACCGTATAAGAATGATGATTTCAGACACCGCATACAATTGTTGTAGGGTTCTGAGAATCAAATTCTTCGTTAATTTCCTCACACTTAGAGTGTTAGTCTTCATTGATTGAAGAAAAACGTTTCTTCATGTGTTGCACATCTAAGTCATCAATTTTGCATAAGTGTTAGGATGGGTGTCCTTTTCAAAGAACATTCGAAGATTCTAGGATATTTAGCTCACACCGCAACTTGCTAAATCTCTTCTCATCCAAGGGCTTAGTGAAGATATCGTCTAGCTGTTCTTCAATATTCACATGCTCAATAGAGATGTCGCCCTTCAACACATGATCATGAAGAAAATGATGACGAATCTGAATGTGCTTTGTCTTCGAGTGCTGAACTGGGTTATGAGCAATTTTGATGGCACTCTCATTGTCACAGTAGAGTGGCACATTCTTCACGTTGACGCCGTAGTCCTTGAGAGTTTTCTTCATCCATAGCAGTTGAGCACAGCAAGAACCAGCAGCAATGTACTCAGCTTCAGCAGTAGACAGTGATACGCAGTTCTGTTTCTTCGAGGACCAACAGACCAAAGATTGTTCGAGGAAATGGCATGTGCCCGATGTTGACTTGCGATCCACACAATCACCAACATAGTCAGAGTCTGAAAATCCAATGAGATCAAAAGCCGAGCCCTTGGGTTACCATAATCCAAGTGTTGGTGTGTGAGCTAGATATTGAAGAATATGCTTCACAACTTTATGGTGTGATTCCTTCGGTGTAGCTTGAAATCGAATTTCCTTAGTACATCCTTGAGATATTTCTCCTAAGATATGAATATGCCATTGCGTTGTTGACGAATTTGAAGACCTAAGAAGAATTTCAATTCCCCCATCATAGACATTTGATATTCTTCACTCATCATATAGGCAAATTCATCAGTATAACATTGGTCAGTACAGCCAAAGAAAATATCATCAACATATATTTGGCACACAAACAATTCACCATCATAAGATTTAGTGAAAAGAGTTGGATCAAGTGAACCAGGTTTGAAGCCTTTCTTCATGAGGAATTCCTTCAAAGTATCATACCACGCCCGTGGGGCCTGCTTGAGGCCATAGAGGGCCTTATTGAGTCTGAAGACTTTGTCAGGATGCTTTGGATCTTCAAAACCTGGGGGTTGAGCAACATACACTTCTTCCTCAAGCTTACTATTGAGGAATGCACTTTTCACATCCATTTGATAGAAAGTGATATCATGATGGTTAGCATAAGCAAGTAATATGCGAATAGCTTCAAGTCTAGCAACAGGTGCAAAAGTTTCATCGAAATCAATTCCTTCAACCTGTGTGTAGCCTTGAGCTACAAGTCGTGGCTTATTCCTCACCACAAGGCCATTTTCATCTTGCTTGTTGCGAACTTTGTGCCGATGATATTGTGCTTGCGAGGATCTGGACGTTTGACCAATTCCCAGACGTTGCTGAGCTCGAATTGATGTAATTCCTCTTGCATAGCTTGAATCCACTCAGGCTCCAGAAATGCTTCATCTACCTTAGTGGGCTCTGTGATAGAGACGAAAGCAAAGTGCCCACAAAAGTTAGATAAATGTGAAGCTCTTGAGCGTGTGAGAGGACCTGGAATGTTGACGTCGCTGATGATTTTCTCAATTTGCACTTCATTTGCGACGCGAGGATGAGCGGGTTGACGTTCAGGAATTTGATCAGTATTTTCTTTAGCACCATTTTCCTCAGGTGCATTAGCATGATGTTCTTCATGCTCTGGAATAACTTCTTCAGCTGATTCTTCAGTAGGAATGACATCCTCTATAGCCTTGAGCTTAATAGATTCCTCAGGAGGTATTTCATCTGTCACAGGAGGTAGGTGCTCTCTTTGAGAGCCATTAGTCTCATCGAACCGCACATTTACAGTTTCAACAACCTTGTGATGACAGGTGTTGAAGACTCTATAGGTGTGCGAGTCCTTACCATAACCGAGTACAAAACCTTCATGTGCTTTCGGTGCAAATTTAGAACTGTGATGAGGATCTCTAATCCAACATTTAGCACCGAAGACTTTGAAATAACTCACATTGGGTTTCTTGTCAGTGAGAAGTTCATATGCTATCTTCTTGAAGAATCTGTGAAGATATACCCTATTGATGATGTGGCACGCAGTATCAATTGCCTCAGGCCAGAAGCGAGGAGGCGTCTTGTACTCATCAAGCATAGTGCGGGCCATCTCAACAAGAGTCCTGTTCTTGCGCTCCACGACGCCATCTTGCTGAGGAGTATAAGGAGCAGATAACTCATGAGTAATACCAAGTTCATGAAGATAGTCATCAAGGCCAGTGTTCTTGAATTCAGTTCCATTATCACTCCTGATGTGCTTGATCTTCACACAAAAGTTAGTTGAAGCCCTCGAGGAAAATCGTTTGAAGACTTCCTGCACTTCAGTTTTGTAAGTGATAATGTGGACCTATGTATATCGAGAGTAATCATCAACAATGACAAAGCCATATAAATATGCAACATTGGTAAATGTGGCATAGTGAGAAGGGCCAAAGAGATCCATGTGAAGCAATTCAAATGGTTGAGTAGTAGTCATGATAGTCTTTGCTGGATGCTTGGCCTTGGTCATCTTTCCAGCTTCACAGGCTCCGCATAAGTGATCCTTGAGGAATTTGACATTCTCAATGCCAATGACATGCTTCTTCTTCGCGAGCGTGTGCAGATTCCTCATGCCAGCATGACCAAGTCGTCGATGCCATAGCCAACCTTTTGAAGCTTTTGCAAGAAGACATGTAGCAGGTTGTGGTCCTGTAGAGAAATCAACAATATACAAATCTCCTCTCCTAAAGCCTTCAAAGACTTTGGAATTGTCAGTTTCCATGATCACAACGCAACGATACTTGCCAAAGACAACAACCATATCAAGATCACAAAGCATTGAGACAGACATGAGGTTGAACCCTAAGGACTCGACAAGCATGACTTTGTCCATGTGTCGATCCTTTGAGATTGCAACCTTACCTAGACCCAATACCTTGCTTTTGCCTTTGTCAGCGTAGGTGATATGCTTCAGATGTGATGGAGGTAAAGCAGTGTCCATCAATAAGCTCCTGTCACCAGTCATGTGATTTGTACATCCACTATCGAGGACCCACTCAGTGGCTTTGGGTTGATCATCCTGCAGATGAATTAGTGCAACTTACGAACTCATATACTTCACCAATGAAGAATATGGTATCAAATTCATCAGATCAATTTCATCAAGCAATAGAACAGATAAAATAGTATGAGGACGTGAGAAATGAAATTCATTTCTTCATGATTAACTTACGTCTTTTCAAGCATATTCAGGTCTCCAGCAAATTCTTCAGACGATTAAGTTCTTCTGGAGACCTGACCCTGCATAAGAGATTAGTTCTTTTTCTTCACCACCCACATCTGAAGGGGTGGCAAAGAGTTCATCATTCTGTGAGCTCCATAAGAGAAAGGTGGCATAGACGCCAATCCACTTCGTTTCACATAAGAGGGGTTAGGATAAGCATAAGAGTAGGCAGAGAAATTCTTCGAGGACTTATGGACATAATTATTTGATGAATAATGCACATATCCATAATCCTTAGATCTTCCCTGCGAAACAGAAGGGTTAGCACGATGATGTTCATATGAGGACTTTGATCCTTTTGAGGAATTTGATCCATGCGAGGAGTTTGGTCCGTATGAGGACTTGGATCCATATGAAGAATTTGGTCCATATGAAGATTTTCAAGGCACCTTTTGGGAACCCAGATTTTCTTCATAGGAGGACCGTTCCTGCAGTTAGTGCCAACATATCTAGCAAATACTTCACCATTCTGATTTTTGAACAGTTTATAGTTAGAGTCAATGGACTCATCAGAAGAATATGAAGATTCACATGTAAAGCCAGATAAAGTAGATGGATCCACTGAAGGTCCCTTTGCAGCAACCCATGAGGTTTTGGGATACTGCTCAGGTTTCCAGTAGGTCCCATCAGCATTGATTTTCCTCTCAAAGGCAATACCCTCTTTCCTAGGGTTCCTGTTGAGGATCTGCTTTTTAAGCACGTCACAAAGAGCCTGATGCCATTTGAGGCTTTTGTACATGCCTGTCATATACAATTCCTTCAGCCCTGCATCATCAGTGATACTAGCAATGTCCTCAGATGAGGAATTAGTGATAGCAGAGGCAGTTGAAGAATTTGCAGCAATGGAAGTATTTGAGCATTCAGGTGAAGAATTAGCAGTTTCACATTCAATGCACTTCAAACATGGAGGAACAAATTCGTCCTAAGTAGCGCCGATCTGTTGAGCCAGTAATGAATCACGCTCCTTCTGAAGATCTTCATAACTCACTCTTAGCTTCTCAAGATCTTGCTTTCTTTGAAGAAATTCATAAGAAAGCTTCTCATGATCAGATAGGAGAGTGTTATGATGAGCTTGAAGATTGTGAAACTTGGACTGAAGTCTCTGAAGATTTTCAGTCAAGATTTTAGTGCGATCCATTTCCTCGCCTAACATATCATCGCTTTTATCTAGCATATTTTGAACCTTTTCAAGAGCCTTTTGTAGTTTCACAACAATCTTAGCAAGTTTAGAATAGCTGGGTTTGAGGTTTTCATCAGATTCATTCTCACTAGATTCAGATGAGGGATATTTGAGTACCTTTGAGCCTTTTGCCATGAAGCAATAGGTGGGAGCGTAGTCCTCATCTCCGTCATCAATTGTTGGGGAGGTCCTTTTCTTCAGAGTTGAAGATGGACTTGCTTACGAACGCGGTAGCGAGGGCTAGGCTCACCACACAAGAGTCCGACTCCTCAGATTCCTCCTCTTCCTCATTTTCCTCAGATCCAGCCTCAGAATCCATTTCCTTGCCAATGAATGCTCGAGCCTTCTTGGAGCTGATCTTCTTGTGAGATGAGGACCTTGAGGGTCTTGATGACGAGGACTTTGAAGATTTCTTCTTCTTCTTTGAATCATCAGAACTGTAATCCTTGTACTTCTCCTTCTTCTTCTTCTTCGATTCCTTTTCCCACTGAGGACAATCTTGAATGTAGTGTCCAGGTTTTTTGCATTTATGGCAGAGTCTCTTCTTGTAATCATGGGATGAGGAATCTGATCTCAAGTTACCACCTCTTGAGGATTTACCAAAACGACCACGTCTTGAAAACTTTTGGAACTTCCTCACGAGCATTGCTAGCTCCTGGCTCAGTTCTTCAGGGTCACCAAGGCTGCCGTCAGAATCTTCACCATCAGATTCAGATACTGCCTTGGCCTTCAGAGCCCATGATCTACCATAACTTGGTCCATAAAGATCTCTCTTCTCAGCAAGCTGGAACTCATGAGTGTTTAGTCTCTCGATGATATTAGCGGGATCAAGTGACTTGTAGTCTCCACGTTCTTGTATCATCAATGCCAGGGTATCAAATGAGGAATCAAGCAATCTCAACAATTTCTTCACCACCTCATGGTCGGTGATATCAGCGGCACCAAGTGCTTGAAGCTCATTTGAGATGTCAGTGAGGCGATCGAAGGTTTGCTGAACATTTTCATTGTCGAGTCTTTTGAAGCGGTTGAATAGATTTCTAAGAACGTCAACTCGAGAGTCACGTTGTGTTGAGACTCCCTCATTGACCTTGGATAGCCTATCCCAGATAAGCTTAGCTGTCTCCAGAGCACTCACTCTGCCATACTGCCCTTTGCTTAGATGGCCACATATGATATTCTTCGCTTGAGAGTCGAGTTTCTTGAATCTCTTCACATCAGCAGCATTGATGGTGGGAGTGACAGAGGGAACACCATTCTTCACAACGTACCAGAGATCGTTATCAATTGCCTCAAGATGCATGCGCATCTTATTCTTCCAGTAGGGGTAGTCCGTCCCATCGCAGGTAGGACACCCAGCAGAATCCTTGATCATTCCTGCGGTTGACATAACTAAAAATCCAGGTGGTTAAACCAAAATAACACAGAACAAGGGGGTACCTTGCTCTGATACCAACTGAAAGTGCATTATATTGACTAGAGGGGGGGGTGAATAGGCGATTTTTATGAATTCTTCACTGAGGACTTTGCGGGTGAGGAAATTCCTGAGTGAAGAACTACTTGCAGCGGAATAAGTACTCAGAAGTAAACATAGCAGTGCATGAGCATGGTCTCCATGATGAAATGAAAACACGTATAGAGTACAGAAAGCGTAGACACAGGATAACACAGGATAAGACAAACAGACTGAAGAAATTGAACTGAGGAAATAGAGGAAGTCTTCAGTCAAAGTCTTCAAATAGATATGAACAAGCACTCAACACATAAAAGAGGAAATGGAAGGGTCGAGGAAATGGAACCAGGTAACTTGGTGAAGACAATGATTTGATAGACCAGTTCCAACTGCTGTGACAGTTGTACGTCTGGTTAGGGCTGCTAGGTATTTAAACCTGAGGAAACACAGTCCCGGACACCCAGTTCTGAACATGCAGTTCAGAACACTCAGTCCTCACTGTATTCCCCTTGAGCTAAGGCCACACCGACCTCTCCCAATCACTCGTGGTAAGTCTTCAGGTGACTTCCAAACCTTCACAGACTTGGTCACTCGGCGATCCACAATTTCCTCTTGGATGCTCTAGACCATGAGGCCTAACCGTCTGGAATATGCACAGTCTTCAAAGGTAACAAGCGTCGGATCCACGCAGGATCAATCTCTTCAGTGATGCTCAATCACTTTGGGTTTGTAGGTGTTTGGGTTTGGGTTTTCCTCACTTGATGATTTTCACTTAAAGTCCTCGGAGGATGGGATGCTCTCAACTGACAAGTGTTAGTTTCTCTCGGAGCAGCCAACCAGCTAGTGGTTGTAGGGGGCAGCTATTTATAGCCTAGGGAGCAGCCCCACATGATAAGACATAAATGCCCTTCAATGATATGACCGTTAAGTGGGTAGATATTTTGGGACAGCTGGCGCATAGCACAACAACGGTCGGAATTTTGAGTATCAAATGCCTCAGGGCTATCATGTTCCTCACTGTGTAGGCAGTCCGCACTAGCGAATTCCTAACTCCCCAGTCAGAACAAATTCCTCAGAGACCAGAAGAACTTCGTCTCTGTCACTGAAGAAATTTGACTGAACTGTATGAGATTTCCAATGGCTTCACTCGAAAGGATTGGTAGGTAGGATTTGAGTTGAGCATCACATGGAAATTTTTCCTTAGTATTTCCTCGACCCCGTTTAACACTACGGTGTTTCCTATGACTCAAGAAAGAGAAAATGACACTACAAAAATAAAAGTCTTCATGCTTCATGTTCCTGGAATGAATACCAAGTCTTCAGGATTGCACCAATTTCTTCACTTTCAAAGTCTTCAGAAATCCAAAGTCTTCGATCGAAGAACTTCATTTTTAGGGGTCGACTTTCTCTGTAAATATCAAATTCCTCATAGACTTATAGACCTGTGTACACTCATAAATACATTAGTCCCTTAACCTATAAGTCTTCAATACACCAAAATCACTAAGGGGCACTAGATGCACTTACAAACGTGACCAGGAGGCTCCCAGGAGGCGGGTACTCTTGTTGGGTTTAGTATCACATTGGTTGTGGAAGGAAACAGAAGACGACTTATAAGGGTGGGGTGTCCCCTCCTAACAAGCTAGTATTTTGTGGAGAGAAGTCCCTAAGGCCTCTCATAAGTCAGTGTTGCTCTCCGGTTAGACCTGGTCGACGTATATGGGTCGGAAACACTGGTTAGCGGACCCGTGATTGCGTAACAACTCTAGCATCCTTTAGGGTAATGTGGGGGAGAGACCCCCTTGTAGCACACCAGATCCTGAGGGGACCTCTCCCACATAGCCATGCTCTAATCCTGATCTAATTGGTCTAAAGGTTTAGACTCCTGATTAGACGGGCTCGAGCCCTTCTACCAAGACGTTGAATTGCTGCCAAAAGACTACTTGGAACACGTGGATACCTCAAAGGGGTCGTCGTCTTGAAGAAATTCTCACGGCGGGAGTTACAACCTAACTGCGGGAATCATTGTGCTTCACCAACTTCTTAATTGTTCTGCTACTCTGCTAGTTGGTGAGTTCGTGTTGGGAATCGTTGCATGGAAAACAAAAAAAATTCTACGCACATGCAATGATCTATCATTGGAGATGCATAGCAACGAGGGGGAGAGTGTGTCCACGTACCCTTGTAGACCGTAAGCGGAAGCGTTTCACAACGCGGTTGATGTAGTCAAACTTCTTTGCGCTTCAACCGATCAAGTACCGAACGCACGTTACCTCCGTGTTCTGCACACGTTCAACTCGGTGACGTCCCTCGCCTTCTTGATCTAGCAAGACGCTGAGGTAGTAGATGAGTTCCGTTAGCACGACAGCGTGGTGACGGTGATGGTGAAGTGATCTCCGCAGGGCTTCGCGTAAGCACTACGAAAATATGACCGAGGGTGTAAATGGTGGAGGGGGGCGCCGCACACGGCTAGGCAATTGTCTGGTGTGTGCTAGGGCGCCCCCACATATATATAGGTGGGAGGGAGAGGGGAGGCTGCCAGAAGGCGCCCCAAGTAGGCCGAATCCTACTTGGGGTCCTCCCATTGGCTGCGCCCTCTGCCATGTTTGTCGGAGGGGGGAGGAAAGAGGGGGGGATCCTATTCCTCTCTTTCCTTCCCCTTACCCTCTTTCCTTCTCCTCCTAGGCCAGCCCATATGGGGGGCGCACCAGCCCCTTGTGGCTGGTGCGTTTCCCCTCTTGGCTCATAAGGCCCATATCTTTTGTCGGGGGTGCCCGAAACCCCTTCCGGTGACCCGATAAGTACCCAGAACCCCCCGAAACACTTCTGGTGTCCGAATACCATCGTCCTATATATATCAATCTTTACCTCTCGACCATTTCGAGACTCCTCGTCATGTCCGTGATCTCATCTGGGACTCTGAACAACATTCGGTCACCAAATCACATAACTCATATAATACTATATAGTCATCGAGCATCAAGCGTGCGGATCCTACGGTTTTGAGAACTATGTAGACATGATCGAGACACCTCTCCGGTCAATAACCAATAGTGGAACCTGGATGCCATATTGTATCCTACATATTCTACGAATATCTTTATCAGTCGAACCGTTATGACAACATACTTAATTCTCTTTGTCTATCGGTATGTTACTTGCCCGAGATTCGATCGTTGGTGTCTTCATACCTAGTTCAATCTTGTTTCTGGCAAGTCTCTTTACTCGTTCTATAATACATCACCTCGTGACTAACTCCTTAGTCATTTTCTTGCAAGCTTATGATGTGTATTACCGAGAGGGCCCAGAGATACCTCTCCGATACTCGGAGTGACAAATCCTAATCTCCATCTATGCCAACTCAACAAACACCTTCAGAGACACCTATAGAGCATCTTTATAATCACCCAGTTATGTTGTGACATTTGATAGCACACAAGACATTCTTCCAGTATTCGGGAGTTGCATAATCTCATAGTCGAAGGAATATGTATTTGACATTAAGAAAGCAATAGCAATAAAACTGAACGATCATTATGCTAAGCTAACGGATGGGTCTTGTCCATCACATCATTCTCCTAATTATGTGATCCCATTATCAAATGACAACACACGTCTATGGTTAGGAAACCTTAACCATCTTTGATCAATGAGCTAGTCTAGTAGAGGCTTACTAGGGACACGGTATTTGTTTATGTATTCACACATGTATTTAAGTTTCCGATCAATACAATTCTAGCATGAATAATAAACCTTTATCATGAATAAGGGAATATAAAATAACAACTTTATTATTGCCTCTAGGGCATATTTCCTCCAGTCTCCCACTTGCACTAGAGTCAATAATCTAGTTCACATCACCATGTTATTTAACACCCATAGTTCACATCGCCATGTGACCAACACCCAAAGAGTTTACTAGAGTCAATAATCTAGTTCACATCGTGTTATTACCGGCTTAAAATCATGTTATTAGGCCGGATCATTGATTAAAAGGTAATTATGCGGTGACCAGACTAACAGGTTAAGCCGAAGAATGAACATTGAAGTACGCAGATATTCATATTGACTGCTTAAAAGGGGACTAATGGTACCTACCGGATTAAGGATTCTGTTATTAAGCCGAACAAGACAAGTATCTTATGCAGAACTAAATGATACAGATGAATAAGCAAGCATGGTTAACCCGGATAAGTATTGCCGGGTCACGCAAATTATGAAGTGCATGGTGGCGGTTTAAACAAGGCCTAGTGTTACATGAAGGATCTTGATTTGTGGCATAAGCCGCCATGGCATCTATGGTATTTCCAATTGATCAGCGATTTTTTTGCTAAGTGTTGGGAAAACAGATTTTGCAAGTTGGAGCAATAATTTTGGATCTACCATAGTTCAGAAAAAGATAGTAAAAGTTAAACCTAAGGCGACGACAGTAGAAAGCTTTGATGCTCTGATGAGGTTTTCTATGGAAAGATGCTACTCTGGCAATAAAGACGAATGCTAAACTACTACCGCACAAAGTTCATGACCTATTCAGATTAAACGTTGTTTGAGTTGAAGAACATGAAGAACGACCGAGAACGCCGATGAGAAGGGAAAACCCTAATGTAGATCTATGGAATGGGGAGATGAGACTTACGGATGCCAATGAGCAGCGGTTGCGCACCAGCATTTTCTGGTCCAGTCAAGGTGATGCAGCGGCCTGAGCTGATGCAGCGGATGGAGGTCGATGACGGCGGAGCTCGAGCGCAGGTGCGGCTGTGCGAAGGAGGAAGATGAAGATGAGGAAGCGAGGGGGAAAATGATAAAGACCCTTGTCCCTATTTATAAGGGGGGTGGATACAAGGCATGCGCGGGAATCGAGGAGGCCGAAATCGTCATGTGGCTATATGGACGCCTCAATTTTCGGGATGATTATTAAGATAAGGGTCAGTTAATATGCTCTGGGCCTTGTGCGAGGTTAATGCGGAATGACGTCATGGCGGGTTAAGAAGACTTTGTGAGTTGACGTCATGGCGGTTCACAGCAAGGTTTATCAAACAAGTGATACAAGATTTTGACAAGACAGGTGTTGAAGATTGATATGAACAAGTTTAAATCAACCTGGGGCCTAATGTTGGGGATATAACTGCTGAGTATGAACCACCCAGGAGGGGCCGTGTCATACCACTGGAGATTTACCAATGAAGATGGCGGCTCATACAAGCCCATTGACGGCCCAAGACCAGAGGCGACTTGAGGCCCAAGAGGATGAACATCCACACATGTATAACTTGTATTGTAAGGCAAGATTAGTTTGTCACCGAGCCGGACACGTTGTGTATTAGCCGAACGGGACTCTGTGAGGCGCCGAGCGTCAACCTGTGTATATAAAGGGATGAGCCGGCGGCGGTTTAAGGACAAGAAACAAGACATCAAGAACTAGGTCAAGCGTATTCGCTCCTTGGTAATCGAAACCCAAGCAATACATCCCCAACTGGAGTAGGCCTTTACCTTGATTGCAAGGGGCCAAACCAGTATAAACTCTCCGTGTCCTTTGTCCCGATTAACCGCTTTAAGCTAACCTAGTTGTGATGGCTCCTCGACTAAGTCCTTCTGCTAGGACATCTGCCGTGTCAAGTCCACGACACTCTGCCTTCATTAACTGCTTGCTTTTATGAACTACATCACACACGATTTGATGTAGAAAACTGTGTGGCATTGGGCTATCCATCACAAGTGCTTTTACTGCCAGAACCGTTTGCAAAGTTCCTTGACCGTCTGTTCTTTTTCTTACATTGCACACGATGTTTTCTTTCTAACTGTTTATTTTATTAGCTCCTGTATATTTTAATTTTTGCCTGTTATTTATTATTCGAATTGGAAATTTTGAAATGTGAAACTTGCAATTCAAATTCTCACCACAATGGTTCAACAACGAATCCATAAATAAAATTGCCAGTACAATATGTTCGGTAATTACAGGATTAGGCAACAATTAACTATGATGAACCATAATATTTAAAGGCGGTAAAGTTGAAGAGACAAGTGTAAATCATTTTGACTGCCAACGGTGTTGAAGAAGCGGAATGCCCATAATGTGCCTTCCTGCATGCCATAGGCACGAACCACTTTTGTCCAACCCCTTGTGACGATTGCCCACCCATCCTTCACCTCCTTCAGGAAGACTTCTAGAGCATTATCATGGTAGCATGAATTATATACTTTAACCTTAGTTGCCTCCACTCCGGTCTTGTAGTTTGCAAGGTAATCATCAGTAAATAGCTTCGGAAACCACTGAAAAGAGAAAAAATATCAGATACCGAGGTCTAGTAGAGTAACTTGTTGTGGGCAGGGGAAAAGGCAACACATTACTTACCATCCTAAAGTTCACTGTTGTCTTAGACAAAGTGTAAATAAAGAGCTTAATTCCAATCACCCGTTTCTTTCGCCTAACAATCTTTCTTAGTTTCCTCACTTGATGCTTGTTCATGAATATCTCATTGCCCCATACGCAAAAGGGATCGAAGCGTGGATCAATACCGCTCATATATGTACCTACAAGCAACCAGTAAATGTTAGAAGCTAAACTGAGATTGCACAAATGATGTAAAATACAACTACCTATGTTCCCAAGTACAAGTATTTTTTTTGAGATTTCAATATGAACTACATATGTATGTATATAGAATTATAGATATAGTTTAGATTAGAATCTAGATTCACTCATTTTTCTCCTTATGTAGTCTATATTGGAATCTCTAAAAAATACTTATATTTAGGTATAGATGGTGTATAAGACATGGGATGCAGCTAACCTCGACGGCAAACAACAGCATCACCCATTGTAGCCCTGTGTAAGTACATGGAAAGCCAATGTGAACTACAACAGGGTTAACATCCACCAAAAATAGCAAATGGTAATAAACGACATCATCTGTAGTGATATCTTCATTGCGAAAGAGTAGCACGATAACAAAGGGACAGATTAAAAAAGGATACAACTGTTAATTGCAACAGGCTTAACAACATTGTCGGTGTCAAAACCGGCGGATCTCGGGTAGGGGGCCCCAAACTGTACGTCTAAGGCGGATGGTAACAGGAGGCGGGGGACACGATGTTTACCCAGGTTCAGGCCCTCTCGATGGAGGTAATACCCTACGTCCTGCTTGATTGATCTTGATGATATGAGTATTACAAGAGTTGATCCACCACGAGATTGTAGAGGCTAAAACCTAGAAGCTAGCCTATGGTATGATTGTATGTTGTCCTACGGACTAAACCCTCCGGTTTATATAGACACCAGAGGGAGCTAGGGTTACACAGAGTCGGTTACAAGGGAGGAGATCTACATATCCGTATTGCCAAGCTTGCCTTCCACGCCAAGGAGAGTCCCATCCAGACACGGGACGAAGTCTTCAATCTTGTATCTTCATAGTCCAATAGTCCGGCCAAAGGATATAGTCCGGCTGTCCGGAGACCCCCTAATCCAGGACTCCCCCAGTAGCCCCCGAACCAGGCTTCAATGACGATGAGTCCGGGGCGCAGATTGTCTTCGGCATTGCAAGGCGGGTTCTTCTCCAAATTCTGAATATCTGCTGAGTAGTGTCCGGCTCCCCATAAATGTTGCACTTCTTGGCTTCCGTGCCCAATAAGGGCTATCTTCCACGTGTCGAGCGAATGCGAGGAGCCAGGGCAATTTTACATTTGCCACCCTAGCCATGTAAGTAAACTGTCTATTAAAGAGACGGGGATTCTTAGATCCAGACCACACCATCCTCCCACGGTGAGTATCCATCGGAGCGCACTCGAAAAAATCCATTCCAACATGGCCGGCCATCGCAGCTCCTCCTCCCGCTCCCGTAGCCCTAAGCCCGGTGATTGGGAGAAGTGTTCCGTCCCACACAACCAATTAGCAGAGTTACAGACCCAAGGATTTCTCCCTCCAGCGTATATGGTCCCCGTTCGAGCCGGGCTTGCCACCTATAATGGCGGGGAGCAAGCGGAGAGCTTCCCCAATCCCTCCAAGGGGGGGGGGGTATGCCTTGTCCCTTATTTACTAAGGGGACTTGGATTTCCAATCCATCCGTTCCTTCATGGGCTCCAGGAGTTTTATGGCCTCCAGTTGCATAATTTCACCCCCGCTTCCATATTACACATCGCTGGTTATGTTGCCCTTTGTGAGCTGTTTCTGGGCTGCGAAGCTCATTTCGAGCCGTGGAAGAGGCTATTCTGCCTTGTTCCCCATACACAGAAGGGGTCAATATATCAAGTGGGCGGAGCCGAAATATGGCGCATCGCCGGGACTAGATACCTATCCGGTACCCCGAAGAAGACGTCCGAAGACTGGCCTTCGAAGTGGTTTTACATGGAGGACGTTCCCCTTCTAGATCCTATTCGGATGGGTCTTCCCGAGTTTGAAAATGCCCCTTTGAAGAAACGCGGAAGCTGGCGCCCACGGAGCCCTCAGGAGGAAGATAACGGAGAAGTCCTTTACCTGATGGACCAGATAAAAGTGCTCGCCCAATCAGGACTGACAATAATTGAGGTTATGTCAATATGTATAATGTGGGGGGTGCAGCCACTTCAATATCGAGGGCACCCCATGTGGCGCTTTAACGGGGAAGATGATGCCACCCGCTGCGGGCGTAAGGGACCGGACTCCGTTGCTGCTCTAGCAAAAACTCTGTCCAAGTTGTTCAAGGGAGAGGAAGAGGAGTTCACCCGTATTAAGCCACGGGATGGATTCTCCTTGTACAACCCTCCAAGCCGGGTGAGCTGTCACTTTTGACTCCTAACCTTCCCGCATTCTTAGTCATACATACTCACCTTGCCGTTTCATGGCAGGAACTGCAATAAGCTGTAAGGGAGGTCAACAACCCACCTCCACAACCGGAGGACCCTGACCGGGCCCTCGATCCCGGACTCGAAGAGGATCCGGACATATTTGTGGAGCTGATCGACAAGACATTCTATGAATTGAGCTGCGATGATGCCATGGTGGCCATCATAGCCGACTATCCTGGGCTACTCCCTGCATCACATGTAAGAAAAACCGGAGTCCCAACTTCCGAGAAGGATCCCCTTTTATGCACTTCACCTACCGTACACATATGGTGTTTTATAGGGAAGGCCCTTGGGATGTGATGTCTACTACACAACCTTCTTCTTGTAGACGTTGTTGGGCCTCCAAGTGCAGAGGTTTGTAGGACAATAGCAAATTTCCCTGAAGTGGATGACCTAAGGTTTATCAATCCGTATGAGGCGTAGGATGAAGATGGTCTCTCTCAAGCAACCCTGCAACCAAATAACAAAGAGTCTCTTGTGTCCCCAACACACCCAATACAATGGTAAATTGTATAGGTGCACTAGTTCGGCGAAGAGATGGTGGAACAAGTGGTATATGGATAGTAGATATGAGTATTTGCAATCTGTAATTATAAATAACAGCAAGGTAGCAAGTGATAAAAGTGAGCGTAAACGGTATTGCAATGATGGTAAACAAGGCCTAGGGTTCATACTTTTGCTAGTGTAAGTTCCCTCAACAATAGTAATAACATAATTGGATCACATAACCATCCCTCAACATGCAACAAAGAGTCACTCCAAAGTCACTAATAGAGGAGAACAAACGAAGAGATTATGGTAGGGTACGAAACCACCTCAAAGTTATTCTTTCCAATCAATCCGTTGGGCTATTCCTATAAGTGTCACAAACAGCCCTAGAGTTCGTACTAGAATAACACCTTAAGACACAAATCAACCAAAACCCTAATGTCACCTAGATACTCCAATGTCACCTCAAGTATCCGTGGGTATGATTATACGATATGCATCACACAATCTCAGATTCATCTATTCAACCAACACATAGAACCTCAAAGAGTGCCCCAAAGTTTCTACCGGAGAATCACGACGAAAACGTGTGCCAACCCCTATGCATAGGTTCCCAATGTCACGAAACCTGCAAGTTGGTCACCAAACATACATCAAGTGGCACGTGGTATCCCATTGTCACCACAGATATCCACGGCAAGACATACATCAAGTGTTCTCAAGTCTTTAAAGACTCAATCCGATAAGATTACTTCAAAGGGGAAACTCAATTCATTACAAGAGAGAAGAGGGGGAGGAGAAACATAAGATCCAACTATAATAGCAAAGCTCGCGATACATCAAGATCGTGCCAAATCAAGAACACGAGAGAGAGAGATCAAACACATAGCTACTGGTACATACCCTCAGCCCCGAGGGAGAACTACTCCCTCCTCGTCATGGAGAGCACCGGGATGATGAAGATGGCCACCGGTGAGGGTTCCCCCCTCCGGCAGGGTGCCGGAACGGGGTCCCGATTGACTTTTGGTGGCTACGGAGGCTTCTGGCGGCGGAACTCTCGATCTATTCTGCGTTCTGGAAGTTTTAGGTCACGTGGGTATATATGGGTGCAGGGAGGACGTCGGAGGAGCCACGGGGGTCCCACGAGACAAGGGGCGCCCTAGGGGGGCCCCCACCCTCGTGAGCACCTCGTGTCTCCCCTGACATAGGGTCGAAGTCCATCAGGTGTGTTTCCTTCCAAAAATAACTTCTCCAGTTGATTTCGTTCCGTTTCGACTCCGTCTGATATTCCTTTTCTTCAAAACACTGAAATAGGCATAAAACAGCAAATCTGGGCTGGGCCTCCGGTTAATAGGTTAGTCCCAAAAATAATATAAAAGTGGATAATAAAGCCCAACATTGCCTAAAACAGTAGATAATATAGCATGGAGCAATCAAAAATTATAGATTACATTGGAGACGTATCAGGACGCCATGTCGAACCCGCAGTGACTCGCCAACAAGGGACACCGAAGCCGGGTAGGCCAAAAAGGAAGGCGGTCAGGACTGAGACGCCGGCGCAGAGGTATGATACAAAACCTCGCTCCTTGGTTGTCGTATTTCTTAAAATATAATGACGTCCATGTTTCCTAGTAGGAAAAATGCTCGCCGGATTATATCCGGAGAGGTTGCCGATCACGCCTCCACCAGTCGGGCTCCAGGGCCGGACATGACATAAAGGCGGAAGCTAACACGGGGCGAACACCGGATGCTCCTCCTACAGAGGATGCAGACAGACTATCCGCTACAAATTCCGAAGTGGAGAGCGCCATGAATCACAGGCGTCGCCGGGCCGTACTCCGTGACGCTTGTTTCTCCCAAGAGGCGTTCGATGCCTTCAACTCAGGAGACGTGTACATCCGTGCTGCTCAAAACGGTCTTGCCAGAGACACAGACCAGTATGTAAAGGATATAAGGGTAAGAAAATCCGACGATTATATATATCAGTAGCCCCTGAGACTTGAAACAGTTGACAGAGCTGATTTAAGGATCATTATTTGTGCAGGTTCTTACAGAGAAGAATACCCAATTGTCTCAAGAGCTGGAAGAGTGCAAAGCCCAGCTACGGGCCGCGGTTGCCGCGTTGAAGGAGTCCGAGAAGGCCCCCTCTGGTAACACTTGTTTCCATTGCAAAGAATGACAGGTACCAGATAGTATGCGGCATGCATGCATGCAAAGATGACTCCGGAGTGAATCCGGAGGCCGTGCCGGAGAATGCGCAACGTGTTAATTGATAGCTAAATGCTGGCGAGCGCGTGCTTACGCAGGTCAGGCAGGAGAAAAATAATCTCCAGGACGCCAATATTCCGCTGGGCGTGGAATTGAAAGATGTCCGAGCCCAGCTTGCGGACTCCGTGAAGGAGAATAAGCAGCTTCGACGCGGCATTTTCAGTTAGTGCTTGAACGAACTTTTGAAAGAGTTCGGCGAAGAAGCCGGCTAACAGAGTTATGTCTGCAGGTATGCTGACGGGTCGTCCCGCGGAGGAGATGCCCGGGTCTGCGGGTGATCTTCTACCAGAGCTCTCACAACTGCACGAACAAGTTCGGCAGGTGATGCAGGGTATTGCCCAAGCCTTGTGGCCATCCGCATCCCCGTCAGGAGGCATGGGGGAGCTTATGGAGAAGCTTCAGGGAGCGCGGCGGCGCTTCCGATTATGGAAGATATCAGCCTACCAACAAGGTGCAAGGGAAGCCTGGGCCATGGTGAAGACGTGATATACCAAAGCTGACCCAAACCACATGGCCGAGGTCGGACCTGTGGGGCCCGATGGGAAAGAGATCCCCGTCAGTTTGGTGTATGACCAAGTAGAATTAGCCGCAAAGTATTCCCAACAGGATTGTAGGCTAGACAGCCTGTTGGATGGTATAGAAGAAGAATTTAGTCAGCCTTAGTGACTGTGTACTTCAAGTGACATATATAATGTCCCTAGCCGGATTGTAAATCATTTGTCATGGCTAACCTTTTCGCTTCGACCTCTGGACTGGATAGTCCGGAGTGTATCCGAATACCCGCTCGGTTATGTAAAAACCTGGGTATGCATGGAAACCAGGCGTAGGGGTCATAAGTGCTTGAACAGACAAGTACCCAACTAGCTATGTTATATTACATGGATAGTAAGAAACATCTTCCAGGGAGAATAGTTCCGTTAAGGGTTCCTTTCCTTGGGTACACATACCCTAATGTGCATGTCCGAACTGTGAAAAGAGACACAAGCTATAAACATCTGGGGGCATGTATCAAAATAAATAAAAGTCATATTTTGTTCACCGACCGAATATTCCCTTAAGAATGCTAGCTTTCGGCTTCACCCAGTCTGAGGTACACATCCGGCTGACCCGCCAGTAACAATCGCAGAGGTGCTCCCCTTATGCCCTAGCCGAATTAACAGGAACATAGGGCATCAATACAAGAGCCAGGCAACCTAGCTTGGCCAAAACTTAAGTCATATCGATGCATATAATGGCGAAGAAAGGTACATGTGGAAGAATCACACATGTGTGGGGCATGAAGCCCAGAAAAATAGTTATATTAAGCTTCTGTATAAGAAGCCCCTAGGTATAATGAGCGCGGTTAGCGCGTAAAGATTGTGTAGTCAAGACACAAGTTAGCCTTTTAAGCCCTTGAGGAGAAGAAAAAAAAAGAAGAAAGAGAGAAAAGACAGATAACGGATATGGAAAAAATTGACGGGGGTAAGGAGACGAACATAGAGTCTGGCACTAGGCGTAGAATCTTCGGAGCCTGGCTGCATTCCATGGGTTTGGCTCGAGTCGATTGTCCGATGCATCCCGCAGACGGTACGCTCAACCGGTCAGAACTTGGTCAATAATGAAGGGACCTTCCCATTTGGGCTTGAGCTTGTTCTTTTTATTCTCCGGCAGACGTAGAACTAGTTCGCCAACGTTATAGGTTTTGACCCGTACTTCTCTGCTTTGATACTTTCGAGCCTGTTGCTGATAGAATGCGGAACGGGCTTTTGCCACATCGCGCTCCTCCTCCAGGGCGTCCAAACTGTCCTGTCGATCGAGCTCGACCTCTTTTTCTTCGTACATGCACACTCTAGGTGAGTCATGAATTATGTTGCAAGGCAGAACCACCTCTGTGCCATACACCATAAAAACGGTGTGTATCCAGTAGTGCGATTCAGCATGGTCCGTAGCCCCCATAGTACGGAGTCGAGCTCCTCTACCCAGTGCGTGTTTGATTCCTTTAAGGACCGCACTAATCTGGGTTTGATGCCGCTCATGATAAGACCATTTGCTCGCTCGACTTGACCGTTAGTTTGCGGGTGATAGACAGAAGCATAATCGAGCTTGATGCCCATGTTGCTGCACCAAAGTTTTACCTCGTCGGCTGTAAAGTTTGTGCCGTTGTCAGTGATGATGCTGTGGGGGATGCCATAATAGTGTACAACCCCAAGTATGAAGTCTATCACCGGTCCGGATTCAGCCGTTTTAACGGGTTTGGCTTCTATCCATTTGGTGAATTTATCCACCATGACCAGTAAGTATTTTTTCTTATGGGTTCCCTCTTTGAGGGGTCCAACCATATCAAGCCCCCAGACCGCAAAGGGCCAAGTAATGGGGATTGCTTGGAGAGCGGTAGGCGGCATATGGCTTTGGTTTGCAAAAAGCTGGCAACCGACGCAACGTTGGACCAGATCCTGTGCGTCTACTCGGGCCGTTGGCCAATAGAAACCTGTACGGAAGGCCTTGCTTACAAGGGCTCGGGCTGCGGCGTGGTGGCCGCCGAGTCCAGCATGGATTTCTGCCAAAAGCTTCCGCCCTTCCACTTCGGAGATGCACCTTTGAAGGACTCCGGTAGTGCTTTTCTTATAAAGCTCTCCCTCGTGGACCTTGTAGGCTTTAGATCGCCGCACTATGCAGCGTGCCTCATTTTGGTCCTCGGGTAGTTCCTGCCTGGTTAGGTAGGCCAAGAATGGTTCTGTCCACGGGGCAATGACGGCCATTATCACGTGGGCTGAAGGTGTTATTTCGATGGCAGAGCCTCCGATTGTGTCAGAGTGTTCGGTATCTGGTGTTGTGGCCGGGTCCGGACTATTGTTACCGGTGTCCCCTTCCCATACCACGGATGGCTTAAACAGCCTTTCCAAGAAGATGTTAGGTGGGACAGGATCGCGTTTAGCGCCGATACGGGCGGGGATATCCGCCGCCTGATTGTTTTCCCGAGCCACATGGTGGAATTCAAGCCCCTCGAACCGAGCTGACATTTTGAGGACGGCGTTGCGATATGCTGCCATTTTCGGATCCTTGGCATCGAAGTCTCCATTTATTTGAGATATTGCGAGGTTCGAGTCCCCACGCACCTCCAGGCGTTGAATGCCCATGGAAACTGCCATCCGGAGGCCATGTAATAGGGCCTCATATTCGGCTCCGTTGTTGGAGTCTATGTATAGTATTTGGAGTACGTATTGGACTGTATCCCCGGTGGGGGACGTCAGGACGACGCCAGCCCCCAGACCAGCCAGCATTTTAGAGCCGTCAAAGTGCATGATCCAATTGGAGTACGCGCCGTACTCTTTAGGGAGTTCGACTTCTGTCCACTCGGCGACGAAATTGGCCAGTACTTGCGACTTAATGGCTCGCCGTGGTCTATATGTTATGTCGAATGGGAGGAGCTCGATAGCCCATTTGGCAATCCGGCCCGTGGCATTGCGGTTGTTTATTATGTCGTTGAGTGGTACTTCTGAGGCCACCATAATTGAACACTCTTGAAAGTAGTGTCCTAATTTCCGGGATGCCATGAATACCGCGTATGCTATATTTTGATAATGTGGGTACCGTGATTTGCATGGAGTGAGGACAGTGGATACATAATATACCGGCTTTTGAAGTGGGAATTTATGTCCGTCCGTCTCTCGTTCGATGACGAGCACTGCGCTTACAACTTGGTGAGTTGCCGCTATATATAACAACATTGGTTCGCCGACATTTGGCGCGGCCAAGATTGGGTTGGTGGCCAGGATGGCTTTTATTTCTTCCAATCCGGCCGTGGCTACGTCCGTCCACTCGAAGTGTTCGGTGCACCGAAGAAGGCGATAAAGGGGGAGTGTCTTTTCTCCTAATCGGGAGATAAAGCGGCTTAAGGCCGCCACACATCCAGTTAACTTTTGGATTTGCTTGAGGTCAGTTGGGATAGCCAACTGCGACAGAGCTCAGATTTTAGCCAAATTTGCTTCAATTCCTCTACTGGAGACGATGAAGCCCAGGAGCTTTCCGGCGGGTACGCCAAAAACGCATTTTTCTGAATTGAGCTTAATGTCGTATGTTCGGAGATTGTCGAATGTGAGCCTCAAGTCGTCTTTTAAGGAGTCGATGTGTCTGGTTTTAACGACCACATCGTCTACGTATGCCTGCACTGTTTTTCTGATCTGCTTTTCCAGACATGTTTGAATCATGCGTTGATACATTGCGCCGGCGTTTTTGAGCCCGAAGGGCATTGTGTTAAAACAGAAGGGGCCATATGGAGTGATAAATGCCGTTGCGGCTTGATCAGACTCCGCCATCTTAATTTGGTGGTAACCGGAGTATGCATCGAGGAAGCACAATGAGCCGTGTCCTGCGGTGGCGTCGATAATTTGATCGATGCGAGGTAGGGGGAAGGTATCCTTTGGGCAAGCCTTATTAAGGTCCTTGAAGTCAACGCATAGGTGCCAAGATTTGTCCTTCTTTGGTACCATTACCAGGTTTGCTAGCCAGTCCGGATGTTTTATTTCTCTAATGAATCCGGCCTCCAATAACTTGGCTAGCTCCTCTCCCATGGCTTGTCACTTAGGTTCGGAGAAACGCCGAAGTGTCTGCTTGACCGGCTTGAATCCCTTTAGAATGTTAAGGCTATGCTCGGCCAGCCTACGTGGGATTCTTGGCATGTCTGAAGGATGCCAGTCGAATATGTCCCAATTCTCGCGCAGGAACTCCTGTAGTGCGGCGTCTACAGCGGGGTTTAACTGTGCCCCGATGGATGCTGTTTTTGTGGGGTCCGTTGGATGGACTTGGAATTTGACTATTTCATCCACTGGTTTAAAAGAGGTGGACTTGGATCTTTTGTCGAGTATCACGTCGTCCCTGTCCACTGTGGAGCACAGCGCAGTTAATTCCTCCGCCGCAAGGGCTTCGGATAATGCCTCGAGGGCCAGTGCGGCTGTTTTGTTCTCGGTGTGGAGGGCTATGTCCGGATCACTAGCTAGAGTGATGATTCCATTGGGCCCAGGCATTTTGAGCTCCATGTACCCATAATGGGGTATGGCTTGGAAGATCGTGAAAGCCTCCCTCCCTAGAAGGGCGTGGTATCTGCTACTGAACGGGGCCACTTGGAATGTAATTTCTTCGGACCTGTAATTCTCCGGAGTGCCAAATACCACAGCTAGTGTGATTTTCCCAGCGCAACGTGCCTCCTGACTGGGGATGATTCCTCGGAAGGTCGTGCTGCTTTGCTCAATACGGTTTCTGTCTATTTCCATTTTTTGAAGAGTCTCCTCATAAATGAGGTTTAATCCGCTGCCGCCGTCCATGAGCACTTTAGTAAGCTGAAAGCCGTCCACAATTGGACTGAGGACCAAGGCGGATGGTGCTCGGGCTGTTCGAAATTTAGGTTCATCACTGGCATTGAAGGTGATAGCCGTGTCGCTCCATGGATTTATTGCTGCCACGTGGCAGACTTCGGCAAGGCTGCGGAGTGCTTGCTTACGCCTATTATTTGAGGCAAAGGTCTCAAAGACTGTCAATACTGTATTGTTATCCACGGGATGGTGCTCTGCGGTGTTTTGAATGAGGAGATCCTCACCGCTCTTGGCCACCTACCGGAGTACCCAACATGCTCTAAGGCTGTGTGTTGGTATGGTATCCGCTGTACTATGAATTTTGCAGGGCCCGTTAAGCCATCCCTCCAATACGGTTCCACGCCCTGTAGTGGGCTTTTGCTTCTTTGTAATTGAGTCGGGCGACTTATAAGAGTGCACCCTTTTAGTTTGGACTGGGGGTTTTGTCAGAGCCGGATTATCCCAAAATTTTGTTTGGGTTTTCCAGGCGCTTTTCCATCGCACAATACTTCCGTACTATGGCTGCCAAGTCATCGAAGTGTGATATGTCATGGTGACTTATGGCGTTGAGGATTCCCTTCTCCGTGCAATTGTTGTAAAAGAACGAAATAGCGTCTTCCTCGCGACGGTCCTTGACCTTGTTCATTACAAGGAGGAATCTGGTCCAATAGTGATGTACTGTCTCTTGGGGCTCTTGCCTAATGCGGGAAAGATAATTTATATCTGGGTGGGTGGGTGGATTTAAGTCCAGACCTTGACCCAATCTGAGATCCCGGGGCGGGGGAGTTTCCGATCTTGGAAGTTCGGGCTCCGGGATGTTGCCCCGCAGGTTCGGCATGCAGCCTGATTCTAGGTTCAGGGTTAGGGCAATGTCCTCCCATGGACGGGTATTTGGCTTGGAGAGCTCGGGAATCCGGACATAGTTCATCTTCAGGATAGAGGGAGAATCGCCGCATTGCTCCTCCACCACCGCTATCTTATGGGTGACCGGCGGAGAGTTAATCTCCCTTTGGTTGGGTTTAAGCCCAATCCGATCATAGTCCGTAGCGACTCCCAGAGCGGCGATGCGATACAAGAGCTTGTTCAAAGAGGAGAGCTCCATTGGATCCATCTGCTCGGTGAATTTCGAGCCGATGTGGAGGCTATTTTCGATGACCCGAGAAGTCATCGTCGGCGCAGCGGCCGAGCGGGCGGTCATGACGAAGCCACCTAGTCGGAGAGTTTGGCCTATAGCCAGGGCTCCGCCAGAGGTGATGTTGTTCTTGACAACGAGACGAGCCATCCCTCCTTATGATGACGACACAGTGGAACTCTCAATGAAAGCACCAATGTCGGTGTCAAAATCGGCGGATCTCGGGTAGGGGGCCCCGAACTGTACGTCTAAGGCGGATGGTAACAGGAGGCGGGGGACACGATGTTTACCCAGGTTCAGGCCCTCTCGATGGAGGTAATACCCTACGTCCTGCTTGATTGATCTTGATGATATGAGTATTACAAGAGTTGATCCACCACGAGATTGTAGAGGCTAAAACCTAGAAGCTAGCCTATGGTATGATTGTATGTTGTCCTACGGACTAAACCCTCCGGTTTATATAGACACCAGAGGGAGCTAGGGTTACACAGAGTCGGTTACAAGGGAGGAGATCTACATATCCGTATTGCCAAGCTTGCCTTCCACGCCAAGGAGAGTCCCATCCAGACACGGGACGAAGTCTTCAATCTTGTATCTTCATAGTCCAATAGTCCGGCCAAAGGATATAGTCCGGCTGTCCAGAGACCCCCTAATGCAGGACTCCCTCAAACATCCTTATTCATGTTTTGTAAGTTTGTAGCCATTGAAATACAACTCTTTAAAAATTGATACAACCGTTAATTGCAACAGGCTTAATGGCCATTGAAACTGGTACTGATAAAAATGCAATTGGCAGAGTTAAACATCAGAGGACAGGTCCTGCCAGAGCAGATAATGGCCCAGTTGTCTATAAAAAAGTAGGGAAAATAGCTAAAACATGTTAGGCATGTTTACTACAACATGCTTAATACATCAACCGTACCGAACATATCCATTAATTGCAACTGGTATTGGTAAGATTGAACTGATGAGTACATACTTGGTAAGTCTTGAGAGGTAGTTGCTGGGGCACTTCATCTTGGCCAGAGCCCACCCAAAGTCAGCGGCGGCGGAGGCGAGCTGTTCCTCTGGGTCGAAGCATGGATCAGTGCCATTGACATGTGTACCTATAGGCAACCAGTAAATGGTAGAAGTTAAACTGCAATTGCACAAATGATGTGAAATACTGTAATACATGGGATGCAGCTAACCTCGATGGCAAACAACAGCATCAGCCGTTATGACCCTATGTAAGTACGTGGACAGGCATGTTAAGTACAACAGGGTTAGCATCCACCAAAAATAGCAAATGGGCAGCATATCTAGTATATCTTCATTGCGGAGAGTAGCATGGTAGCAAATGGACAGATTAAAAAATGGATACAACTGTTAATTGCAACAGGTTTAACATCATCCTAAGTCATGTTTTGTAAGTTTATAGCCATTGAAATACAACTGTTTAAAAATGGATTCAACTGCTAATAGGAACAGGCTTAATAGACATTGAAACCGGTACTGATAAACATGCAATTGGCATAGTTAAACGTCACAAGGCAGGTGCTACCAGAGCAGAGAATGGCCGAGATGTCTATAAAACGGTAGGGAAAGTAGCTAAAACATGTTAGGCATGTTTACTAGAACATGCTTAATACATCGACCGTAGAGAACATAGCAATTAACTGCAACTGGTATTGGTAAGATTGAACTGGTGAGTACATACTTGGTAAGTGTAACAGCCTGGATTTGCCTTCTCTCTTTCTCCGGACTTTCATTTGCATTTGCTTTGGATTTGGAGTTTTGAATCAATTCAAATGGACTTGAACACTTGGGCCTACCCTTGATTTTCACCCAAGTGACCCATCCACCTCTAACTCACCTTTCCTTCTCTGAAAAACTCCAACAAAAGCCCAAGGAATATTTTTCATAAAAGAAAATTATTCATTTTCTTCCTTGAAAATCACTTCAGAGAAGTATGCTCCAAAGCAACCCCTAGATTTCTTGCTCCAAAAATCCTGAATAAATTCACAAATATTCTTTGAACCCTAGGGCACCTTCCCGAGCAAAAATATTGCATAACTTTTTGTAATATTTTTGCTACAGAAAATCATTTCTGTTCTGGACAAAATGATCACTTTGCACAACAAGTATAGTTTTGCTTGATCTTTTGGGGCTAATCTTTTCTGAGCTTGATCTTTTGGGGCTAATTTTTCCTAGTGAAGCTCACGAGTTTCTGTCCAGAAACTTGCCAGGAAGAAAGCCACTCCCACAGTTCACCTGTGACCCAGCCAACCGTGCACAACAACCAAAACCACTAAGGACAAACTGCCAGACATGGTGTTTGCGCTTAGCTCAGCCTGATGCCAAAGTTCACCTAGTGACCACGAGCGTCCAAGGGGGTTGGCATGCAGCTGACGCGCTCTGCGGTGCGCCAGCATCTCTGTTTTGCGCGTGCTCGCTACCCCGGCCGCCGCACCTTGCCAAACCGTGCCCCCATCCTCGTTTGCACCTCCATAACTCCACCCTAGAGCTCATCGACGCCGGAGCTCACCGCAGCGAGCACGGGCACGGTGCGGCCAAGGCAACAGTGCGCCCATGCCCCTGTGCTCGTCGCGTACCGCGCTATTGTGCTCGTCCCAGCTCATCTACAGCCCCTGCGTGAATCTCCGGCGTCTTCTCCCTCTCTAACTGATGCCATTCGTCGCCGGGCGACACTCCAGAGAGCTCTGACGAGCTCTCAATCCCCGCCTCGGCCTCGCCTATAAATAGATCTCCCCCGAGATTGTTTCTCTCCGCACACACACTTAGCACACCTCCACACCACCGTAGGAAGCCGTAGCCCGGCCGGGCAGGCTTCTGGCCGCCGTCCCCGCCCCGAGCTCGCCGACGATCCCCGTCCTCTGCCCCCTCCATCTCCAGAGCCACTCGAGCTCCACTAACCACTCCGACGTGTTCATGGTGGTCCACTGGTGCATGCTGGTGCCGTTGGAGCTGCTGGACTGGCCCTGCTTCGCTGGAACCACCATCTCCGATGAGCTCCGCCCGCCGCCGCCGCTAGAGAGCTCCGTTCCGACCCCGTCCGGCCACCCCTAGCCACGCTATGGGTACGGGCAGGTGCGCCTCGATCTCCTCTATAATCCTATCCTCTTAGATCTCGTCGCCGGGCACTCATCACCGGAGAAAGCGCCATCGCCGCGCCGCCCGCCTCTGCTTCTTTTCCCCTCCCCCTCCGACCTGACCGCTGGGGCCCATTGTCAGCCACTCAGTCCACGGCTGAAGCGGTATGAGTGGTGGCACCCAGGCGGTTTACGCCTTCGACGTCACCCCCTCTGGTTTTTCTTTTAATTCAAATTTAGTTCAAATTTGACCAGAACTTTGACTAGTTGTAACTTTTATTCTACAAGTCCAAATGAGTTGATTCTTTTTGCATTATGTTCTTACTGGAAAGTCCTAGAAGCACACCCAAGATGGAATTTTTCTTTGCTGCCTAGAATTTTTGGTAATTTTTAGAAGTGTTCTTGATATTTTCTTTTTGTCATTTGATTTATTTTCATAAGGTGAAGCTTGTCTTGAAGGCATCCAGGAGGAGTGTGAAGTTCCTCTGCACTAAGGCAAGCCACAACAACATTTTCATGGTGTTTTAGATGCTTAGTTAACAGAAATGAGTGCTTGAACTAGTGAGATATAGCTTGAGTAGTTGATCTAAGTAAATTTGTCATGACTATGGTAATATGAGCACCAGTATTATTTTCCTTATATGCATGATGAGTTTCGTATGATAAATGCCAACTAAAAAGTGATTAACCTAGATGACCAGTAAGTAAGGACCAGAAATGTGGAAAGATGAGTTTGTGCAAGTAGAACTTTCAATGAGGTTGATCTGTTGTTCCTAAGTGATATGTGATGCATGATATATTGTTGCATAAGCATGGCATATAGTGACTCGAGCATTTTATTTCAAGTTAAACCTGATGATAACTGAACTTGAACATAAAGTTGGTCGGGTCATAGTGCCACTGAATTGGGCTGACAAGTGCAACCACATTTGCCTTGGTATGGGAAGGCCGCTAGTCGTCCTGTTGTCATGCCTTTTGTCGGTGCCTCCAACGAGGGAAGGTTATGGGCGTGCGTTACCCTGACCCGGTAAGCAGACATAACCTTGTGGACCTGTTGTTGTTATGGTACCTTGTCCCCGTTTGGGACTGTCTATTTGCACGACGGTGGTTGCTTTGCCTTTGGTAGGCTCGGTAACCCAGGACTAAGCCCAGTGGGGAGTTGGTCGGAGTGGCCGAAAGAGTGTCATGGCAATGGGAGAATTCTGTTGGAATGTCGTTGGTCCACCCGAATGGGAGTGCGAGGCCATGGGTTTCGTGGTTTGGGTAAAGTGCGCTACCTCTGCAGAGTGTAATAATCTATCGATAGCCGCGCCCGCGGATAAGGGCCCAGTTCATAAGTAAGTCACACCATGGATCAACTTTCATAAATAAATCTTGCACACTAAGTTATTTGCATTGCACTGGTTGGATCATGATGATGTCAATGAGACTGACTGTTGTGGTATCACTTGTTATCTTGGAATTATCATTGTTTGGTTACAAGGTTATCGGTTGAACCAAGTATGGTTCTGTTCGTGATTCGTCGTGAGCACTGTTCGGTTGCGAGGCAACCTGTTGGTAAGAGAGTCGGAGTGACTCGATGCACAAGTTTGGTTTCACTGCATGAGTAGCATGTTGTTGTTTGCATTTAACTTGATTAAATGTCATGATATTGTTTGTCATTATGGTTCTGTTTGCTGTGAGCTTGCAAGTACATTCAATGTACTGACCTGGCATGTTACGCCAGATTTCAGGAAAGTCTAACTGGATCGGAGTGCTGCCGTGTCTAGACCGTGTCCACATCGGTGTCCCTGTGGTATGGAGTCCCGCTGCGTCGTTGTTCCGCTACCATGTAGATGTCATGCTCAAGGCCCCTTTTATGTTCACTAAATAATGTACATATTGTTCAGCCGCACCGAGTGTGCCGCTTGGCCTCGCAACTTGATGTAATGTCACACTATGCTTCCGCTAGTTTCAATAAAGCGGTGATTTCTGTACCAAGATGTTGTGTGTTGCCAGAAGACATGATCTCTGGGTTGGCAATGCAAGGTAAACCGGTCGCTCCGAGCCAGGGTGCCACAGTAAGTCCTTAGAGGTAGTTGCTGGGGCACTTCATGTTGGCAAGAGCCCGCCCAAAGTCAGCGACGGTGGAGGTGAGCTGTTCTTTTAGGTCGAAGCGTGGATCAGTGCCACTGACATGTGTACCTACAGGCAACCAGTAAATGGTAGAAGTTAAACTGCAATTGCACAAATGATGTGAAATACTGTAACACATGGGATGCAGCTAACCTCGACGGCAAACAACAACATCGGCCGTTATGACCCCGCGTAAGTACATGGACATGCATGCTAAGTACAACAGGGTTAGCATCCACTAAAAATAGCAAATGGGCAGCATCTCTAGTGATATCCCGAGTCATGAATTGTAAGTTTGTTGCTGGTATTAGTGAAATTGAGCTGGACATAGTAATATTTGAACAACACACAATGTGCAGAACTGAAATAAGCAAGGCACGCACATGCTTAATACATCAACCGTACAAATCATACCCATTGCAAGTGGTATTGGTAAGATTTAGCTGGTCAGATCTTACCTGTTAAGTCCTGGGGGGTAGTCGTTGGGGCACTTCATCTGGGCCAGAGCCTGCACCATGTCGGCGATGGCGGCGGAGATGAGCTGTTCCTCCAGGTCAACACACACAGCGGTCATCGCGCCATGGACCGCCATCAGCTCCTGGCGGTGGGTATTTGGAGGCTTGAGGATGTTTCACAGATGCCATTTAAGCAATCAGGCCGGGGCCGTGATAGAGATTGGTGGTTTACCTGACTAGATCCGAGCAGAACATAGATGTGCTTGAAGCTGTGGTTGCGGCGGCGGCGATTTGAGATGCCGGTAGGGGGAGGCGTGATGGGGGGGGGATACCGAGGGTGGAGATGTGGTTGGAGGAATAAATTCTAAAATTGCGCGCCTAATGGAAATTTCGCTACAAAACTTGAAACTTGGGAGGGGGAACACACAACACAGACTAAGCGCGTAATGTGTAGTTGATTTTTTCGGTCAATGGTACGCCTGATTTATTAGGAAACATCACACAGGTAACTGACTTATGGATCATTAACGCAAAGAAACGCAGACGGGTATGACATAGAAACCGTGTGTTTTGTGATCTTCTAGTGATTAATGCAAAGAAACGCACATGGGCACACATGCTAATCAACGCTCAAAGCCCTCAAAGGATGCTCTTACCGATATTGTACGTTAATACTACAAACTTAAAGTACTACTTGTAATTTGCTCTAATACTACAAACATAAACTACTTCTTGTCGGGGAACGTAGTATTTCAAAATTTGCCTATGACCATGCAAGATCTATCTAGGAGAAGCATAGAAATGAACGGGGAGAGTGTGTCCACGTACCCTCGTAGACCAAAAGCGGAAGCGTTTAGTAACGCGGTTGATGTAGTTGAACGTCTTCGCGATCCAACCAATCCAAGTACCAAACATACGGCACCTCCGCGTTCAGCACATGTTCAGCTCGATGACATCCCTCAGGCTCTTGATCTAATTGAGACCAAAGGAGTGTCCCGTCAACACGACAGTGTGGCGACGATGATGATGAAGTTACCGGCGCAGGGCTTCGGCTAAGCACTAAGACGATATGACCGAGGTGTGTAACTGTGGAGGGGGGCACCGCACAGGGCGAAGACAAATCTTGGAGTGCCTTTGGGGTGCCCCCTTCCCACGTATATAAAGGAGGGAGGAGGAGGAGGCTGGCCTATGCACTACAAAAAAAGACACATCCGTGACATTTTGGGCCGAACGAATTTTTTTCCTGTAATACTTATGACACTTCTATGACAATAATTGTGAAAAAACACGGTATCATCATAGATGTGGTGGGGTTCTACTTCTATGACAAAAAATCATGACGGAAAATGGGCTTTTCGTCCTAGGCGGGCCGGAGACGCAGCTGCATGACATTCTTTGGGCCGTCCATGACGGAAAAAATGGTGGTAGAAGCGAGGGTGGGGAAAATATCGGGGTGTTCCCGGTTACGGTGGGTGGTCGGGGCCGAGCGATGCGTGTTTGTCTCATACACGCACGCGCATGGGTGCGAGGCGTTGGGCTCTAACTGAACCCGAGCGATTGCACTGCAGGCTACGCGTTGGTAAACCCGAGCGATCGATCGATGGCTGTTAACTGAACCCGATCGAGTGATTCCTTCGCTACTGCTGCTAACTGAAGCCGATCGATGCTGCCTCTGGATGAACAGTGAGCGTTGCTGGGGGGTTTGGATGAATAGTTCCCCGTGGGGGTGGATGAACAGGACCCCGTGGTGTTGCCTCTGGATGAACAGGACCCCGATCGATCGAGCCGGTTGGGGCTAGATGAACAGGACCCCGTGGAGGGCAGGATGAACAGGACCACCCCGTGGAGGGCTGGATGAACAATAGATGGTGGAGGGCTGGATGAACAGTAGCCTGTGGAGGGGTGGTTGAATAGGAGCCCGTGGAGAGGGCTGGTTGAACAGTAGCCGGTGGAGTAGCGCGCGGTGGAGGCTGGATGAGCAGGAGCCCGTGGATGAACAGTCGCAGGTGGAGGCTGGAGGAGGTCGACGGTGGATGAACAGTAGCCCGTGGAGGCTGGAGGGGGTCGACGGTGGAGATGAACAGTATCCCGTGGAGTCCCGTTTTGCGGTACGCCACACCTATCCCGATGAACAAGACCCCTGTTTCAACCATAGCGCTCCAACACAAGTCCGTTTCCTCCGTTTTGCGGTACGCCACACCCCTCTCGATTAACAGGACCCCCGTCTCGACCGTAGGAGGTCCGTTTCCTCCGTTTTGCAGTACGCTAGACCCCTCCCGATGAACAGGATCCCGTTTCGACCGTGGCCAGTCGAACACAAGGCCGTTTCCTCCGTTCTGCGGTACGCCAGGCCTCCTTTCCATCGGCTGTTCTGTCCAAGCCCTCCCGATGAACACGACAACGCATTCCGTTCCGACCCAGCCGGTTGGCTCCCCATGATCACGACGACGACGATGTTTCTCTGTTCCGACCCAACCATGTACACTAGCCCTGTCCGTACGTATGCGCGAGTAGGCGTTCGAGACCCTGCCCGTATGTACGTATGTGGCCGTATTTTCTTTCTTCCACACTGGGCGCTGTACGCACGTGTACATGCTACGTGCGCGCCTCTACTATGACACGTGCGCGCCTCTACATCGACCAGTATGTACGTACACGTTCACGACCAGAATGACAACGCTACATACGCTTCGACCAGGTGGGTCTCGACTGTCAGGCACTTCCTTGCGTGCGAAGATGTAGCTGCTGGGTCCAAGCAGTCAGGGGGGCGAATAATTTTTTTGCCCGGACGCACTTCCTTGCGTGTGAAGATGTAGCTGGTGGGTCCCAACAGTCAGGGGGGCGAATCGTTTTTTGCCCGCACGCACTTCCTTGCATGCGAAGATGTAGCTGGTGGGTTCCAGCAGTCAGGGGGAAATGTTTTTTTCATGAAATACGGTGGCCCGTCCGTTGGGTCCCCGCTGTCAGGTGGAGGAATAATTATTTTGCGCGTAATAAGGAGGCACTTCCTTGCTGCGGCCGTGGACCCAGCTGTCAGCCTCTCCACGTACAGTCCATGTACGATGGAAGCCGTTCCTTGACCAGGTTGACCACGCTGCACCGAGAGCACCAGGGCGGTGGACGACGGCGAGGCCTAGGAAGGGGACGACGCAGAGCCGGGGAAGATGTGGCAGTGGGTTCCCACGCGTAGAGGAGTATGAGGGTTCACTGGTTCGCTGTGGTGTGAGGCTGCCGTCTAATACGTCTCCAACGTATCTATAATTTTTGATTGTTCCATGCTATTATATTATCAACCTTGGATGTTTTATATGCATTTATATGCTATTTTATATGATTTTTGGGACTAACCTATTAACCCAGAGCCCAGTGCTAGTTTCTGTTTTTTTCCTTGTTTTAGAGTATCGCAGAAAAGGAAAATCAAACGGAGTCCAATTGACCTAAAACTTCATGGAACTTATTTTTGGAAGGAAAGCAACCCGGGAGACTTGGAGTCCACGTCAAGGAAGCTTCGAGGAAGCCACGAGGTAGGGGGGCGCGCCCACCCCTTGGGCGCGCCCTCCACCCTCATGGGCCCCTCGTGGCTCCCCTGACGTACTTCTTCTGCCTATATATATATATATCCATATACCCTAAAACGACCGGGGAGCAGAATAGATCGGGAGTTCTGCCGCCAGAAGCCTCCGTAGCCACCAAAAACCGATCTAGACCTGTTCCGGCACCCTGCCGGAGGGGGAATCCTTCTCCGGTGGACATATTCATCATCCCGGTGCTCTCCATGACGAGGAGGGAGTAGTTCTCCCTCGGGGCTGAGGGTATGTACCAGTAGCTATGTGTTTGATATCTCTCTCTCTCGTGTTCTTGATTTGGCACGATCTTGATGTATCACGAGCTTTGCTATTATAGTTGGATCTTATGTTTCTCCTCCCCCTCTCCTCTCTTGTAATGGATTGAGTTTCCCCTTTGAAGTTATCTTATCAGATTGAGTCTTTAAAGATTTGAGAACACTTGATGTATGTCTTGCCGTGCATATCTGTGGTGACAATGGGATATCACGTGATTCACTTGATGTATGTTTTGGTGATCAACTTGCGGGTTCCGCCCATGAACCTATGCATAGGGGTTGGCACACGTTTTCGTCGTGATTCTCCGGTAGAAACTTTGGGGCACTCTTTGAGGTTCTATGTGTTGGTTGAATAGATGAATATGAGATTGTGTGATGCATATCGTATAATCATACCCACGGATACTTGAGGTGACATTGGAGTATCTAGGTGACATTAGGGTTTTGGTTGATTTGTGTCTTAAGGTGTTATTCTAGTACGAACTCTAGGGCTGTTTGTGACACTTATAGGAATAGCCCAACGGATTGATTGGAAATAATAACTTTGAGGTGGTTTCGTACCCTACCATAATCTCTCTATTTGTTCTCTGCTATTAGTGACTTTGGAGTGACTCTTTGTTGCATGTTGAGGGATAGTTATGTGATCCAATTATGTTATTATTGTTGATATAACTTGCACTAGTGAAAGTATGAACCCCAGGCCTTGTTTCCTATCATTGCAATACCGTTTACGCTCACTTTTATCATTAGTTACCTTGCTGTTTTTATATTTTCAGATTACAAATACCTTTATCTACCATCCATATACCACTTGTATCACCATCTCTTCGCCGAACTAGTGCACCTATACAATTTACCATTGCATTGGGTGTGTTGGGGACACAAGAGACTCTTTGTTATTTGGTTGCAGGGTTGCTTGAGAGAGACCATCTTCATCCTATGCCTCCTACGGATTGATAAACCTTAGGTCATCCACTTGAGGGAAATTTGCTATTGTCCTACAAACCTCTGCACTTGGAGGCCCAACAACGTCTACAAGAAGAAGGTTGTGTAGTAGACATCACCGTCGCCGCAGAATAACAGGGGGTGTGGGTGAGTAGAGGGATGACCTGGCCACCGGTGGGAGTAGTAGGGGGCGGTGAGGCCTCCGCCGCATCGCAGCCGGCCACGGGAGGAAGGGGCATGAGGCACGATCGGCGCTGGTTTGGCTGCTGGAGCAAGAAGACCAGAGGTTGAAGAAGCACTACGGCCGTTGGATGGACATCGTACGGTAACTGGAGCTAGAATCGTGCATATTGACTAAGTTGACAAAGCCCTCCATCCCCGTCAACTTAGTAGGCCCACAAGTCAGCCTGCAACTATACTGGGTCCTAGCTAGCAGGGGGAGTATTCATTTTTTTGTGCGCAATATGGAGGCACTTCCTTGCGTGCGAAGATATAGCTGTTGGTTCCAAGCTGTTAGCAGCGGTAACGTTTTTTTCGCGAAATACAGAGGCCCTTCCGGTGGGTCCCAGATGTTAGGTGGAGGAATCATTATTTTGCGTGTAATAAGGAGGCATTTCCTTGCGTGCGGCCGTGGACCCAGCTGTCAGCCTCTCCACGTACAGTCCACTTCAGATGCATGTCGGTCGTTGACCACGTTGATCAGGCCGCGCCGAGAGCACTAGGGCAGTGGACGACGGTGAGGCCTACGAAGGGAACGACACGGAGGCAGGGAAGACTCGGCAGTTGTTTCCCACGCGGAGGGGAGTACAACTGTACGAGGGTTTACTGGTTCGTCTGCCGTCGCCGGAGAATTACAATAGGTGTGGGTAAGTAGAGGGATGGCTAGGCCAGTGATGGGAGTACGATGGGGCGGTGAGGCCTGCGTAGCAGCACAGCCGGCCGCGGGGAGGAGGGAGCAGGCAGTCCTGCCGGCGCTTGTTTGAGCAGCTGGAGCAGGAAGAGCAGAGATTGAAGAAGCACGACGGCCATTGGATGGACATCCAACAGTCACTGCTTGTGCGTCAGCCTTTTTCTAAGGAAAGCCTCAAATCTGTGGAAAACATCATACAACCCATCTGCCATTATTTCTAATAATTTACACCCCATTTGCTAATTCTTAAGGTTTTTTTGGAGCCCATATTCTTTTCGTTAGCATTACAGCCCATATTATGGCCACGGTTTAAAAATTATAAGAAATTTTGCATATTTCGGTGCGGTCCGAACTATTTTTAATCCCAAAATTTCGAGTCACGTTCAAACTGATTTTAAAAATAAATGTATATCAATATAAAATCCAACAAATTGTCCACGCATAAAAATCAATGCAATTTAAAATCTCGAAATGAAAAAAAAGAAATTTGAAACTAATTGCTGGTTTGATGTGTTTTAAAAATGTAAAACCCATTTCTCATTACTGATAGGCCATTTTCTTGGCTAGCCGAATGAAGCTCTCCTTGTCTTGAAAGATTTGCAGCCCAACAGGCCTGACAAAGCGACTTACTTGGCAAATCACAAAAAAATTGGGTTCTGGCTGTGGACCCAGCTGTCAGCCTCTCCACGTACAGTAATCTTCCGATGGAAATCGGTCGTTGACCATGCCACGCCGAGAGCACCAAGGCGGTGGACGACGGCGAGGCCTAGGAAGGGGACGACGCAGAGCCGGGGAAGACGCGGTAGTGGATGCCCATGCGGAGAGGAGTATGAGGGTTCACTGGTTCGGCTGCGGTGTGAGGCTGCCGTCGCAGCAGAATAACAGGGGGTGTGGGTGAGTGGAGGGATGGCCTGGCCAGTGGTGGGAGTAGTATGGGGGCGGTGAGGCCTCCGCGGCAGCACAGCCGTCCACGGGAGGTAGGAGCAGGCGGCACGACCGGCGCTGCTTTGGACGGCTGGAGCAAGAAGACCAGAGGTTGAAGAAGCACTAAGGCCATTGGATGGACATCGTACGGTCACTGGAGCTAGAATTGTTCATATTGACTAAGTTGACAAAGCCCTCCATCCCCGTCAACTTAGTGGGCCCACAAGTTAGCCTCCCACTGTGGTGGGTCCCAGCTGGCAGGGGGGTATTCAATTTTCTGTGCGCAATAAGGAGGCACTTCCTTGCTTGCGAAGATATAGGTGGTGGGTCCGACCTGTCAGTGGAGGGAATGTTTTTTTCATGAAATACAGAGGCCCTTCTGGCGGGTCCCAGATGTCAGGTGGAGGAATCATTATTTTGCGTGTAATAAGGAGGCATTTCCTTGTGTGCGGCCGAGGACCCAGCTGTCAGCCTCTCCACGTACAGTCCACTTCCGATGGATGTCGTTCGTTGGCCATGTTGACCACGCCGCGCCGAGAGCACCAGGGCGGTGGACGACGGCGAGGCCTACGAAGGGAATGCCACGGAGCCGGGGAAGGCACGACAGTGGCTGCCCACACGGTGGAGAGTACAAGGGTTGACTGGTTCGGCTGCCGTCACCGGAAAATAACAGGAGGTGTGGGTGAGTAGAGGGATAGACAGGCCAGGGATGCGAGTATATGATGGGGCCATGAGGCCTGCCCAGTAGCACAGCCAGCCACGGGAGGCGGGAGCAGGCGGTTCCAACGGCGCTGGTTTGGGCGGCTGGGGCAGGAAGATCAGAGACTGAAGAAGCACGATTGCCGTTAGATTGACATCTAACGGTCTGACGCTGGTAGAGTCGATTGTTGACTAAGTTTCTTTTTTGATAAACCTTGTGTACGCATGAACTTAGTAGGCCCACAAGTCAGCCTCCAAATCTGTGGCAGACAACATAGAGCCCATTTGCCATTTTTTTAATAATTTGCAGCCCATTTGCTAATTCTTAAGTAATTTATTACAGCCCATTTTCTGCCCAGGACCACGGTCAAAAAGTTCAACCTTATTTTGCATATTTCGGTGGAGTCCGAACTTTTGTAATCCCGAAATGATAAACATTTTTAAGAACTTATTGATTTGCCAATAAAATCGTTTTGTTTTTGTAACCAAATTAGACGTGGGACAATTGAGTTGGTTTAAGGGAAAACCAGTGGTAAAAAAAATCAGCGCTGGGAGGGAAAACAACAACAAAAATAAGGATGTAAATATGAAAAGGGAATTTTATGTATTTTCAATATAATGATACGTGTATATGAACTAGTAAAACTATAGGTAGAGATTAGAAAACGGATGTAGGACATGCGTTTCAAGAGGAAAATAGAACTGGGCTGTGTGTTTGATTCAGTAAAAAAAGTGCCTGCGGATGTTGTAAGACAAAATATAACTAACGCTGGTGGGCCAGAGGCCAGTAGATACCTGCTGGATCTTTGTGCACCGTTGTCATGGGCCGGGCCTGTTAAAAACAAAACCAAGCCTAGGCAGTCTACAACCCAGTTGAAACTTGCTCGACCTGAAAAAATAATATACGTGCTCAATAAACGAGAGAATTATGCAAGTACAGGCTGATAACTGGGATGTAGCAGGGATATTGTTTTTTCATCGTGATAATAAGATCATGCACTTGTTCCGGAAAATTTGGAGAACTGGGAATTCAAACAGCAGGTGCTTATGTTACCCATCAAATAAAAATCAGGTGCCTGAAAATTCGTTTCGAAACAAATGATTCAACTTTATATCGTTAACAACAATACCAACTTGCGGATGACAAGGTAGTACAAGTACCAATACCAAACTAACCTATAATCTTTTTACTCCTGGCCCTAGTGTTCGTCTGGTAGAAAATCTTGCAGAGGACCAGCTCCCACTCCTTCTCTGTCAGGACCCCGATTCCAAGTCACATCGATCCAGCCGGTAACACCTCATATCACTTTGCAGCCTCACGCACGGTATTCCCATGGGTGTCGCCTTACCACGACCCAGGACCATTTGCGCCTTTTGGCTCACGTATATGATAGTGTCGCTAGCATCCATATGACAGAGAACCCGGGCCGACATGGCTAGTCGTGAACCCAAAGCGGCACTAACCTATGGGGACAAGCATACATGAATCACATCGAGCATGTCGGTCAGCAGCGTGTGAATCCGGGCTATAGCACTGGGCTAACAGGACTCCGGGAACCCGGGCTGTAGCAGGCTAGGCAGGACTCCGGATGTCACCGCGTGACATTTCCCCGAAGGGACAGACACAGGAACAAAGTGAAACACATGCCGGCCAGTCAAGTGTCCTGAGCAGTAGTGCTGGGCTAGCAGGACTCCGGTGAACCGGGCTGTAGTGGACTACTATGGCTCATGGAAGCACTAGACTACATTTCCCCATAAGAGAGGCTGCCAAGGATAAACAACTAGATTGTCGGATCCCACACATACAAGCATTTTAATCATACACACAATATGCTCGATATGTGTAAATACAACATGGCATCACAACATAACTCTACAACTCAAGTATTTATTCATTAGGCTCTGAGGAGCGAGATATTACAAACATGGGTCTCATGACCCAACAATCATAGCATACAAATCAAACACATGCGGAAGCTTAACATATCTGAGTACAGACATCTACAAATGGAAAAGGCTAAGAAGCCTGACTATCTACCAGATCCTACCGAGGGCACAAGATCGTAGCTGAGGTATCAAGTTAAACGTCAAAGTCCACACGGAACTACTAGCGAGACTGACATCTCTCTGCAAAACATAAAATAGGCAAACGTGAGTACAATTGTACTCAGCAAGACTTACATCAGAACTAACTACATATGCATCGGTATCAACAAGGGGTGGTGGTGGTGGATTTTAACTGCAGCAAGCCAACTTTGACTCAGTGGCTAACCTGAATTACGACTGCAAGCAACTCTTTTGAGGTGGCGCACACGAGTCCACATATTCACCATTCTATACACCACTATGGATCCGCTCCCGTCTCCCTACGTGAACGCCATCCATAGCACTCACGCTTATCTTGCGAGTTTTAGAGTATTCACTTTCACTTGTCTATGAACTGTTATAGGCAACCCAGAAGTCCTTTACCGTGGACACGGCTATTCAAATAGATCATTTATAACCCTGCAGGGGTGTACTTCTTCACACACACTCTCGCCACTTACCACCATGTACACGTCGTGTATCTCGGCAACCTTCAAGCGAAAGCCTGGTGAGGGAGTCGGCCACGACCTAACTAACCACACAAGTCTCTAGTCCAGGTTTATCGCCTATTCGGTTCCATTCGCGAGGAGATCCAGCCGGAGTTTCGCTCACAGCCCCAAACGATGTGTGCAGGGTTGCCGAGACACCAAACGGGCACCCGGTACACTGTGCCACGGTGTATCTACCACATCATAGCCCACCCCTAGGGTCAGCGCTCCGCACGGCCGCCAACACATATCCTACAAACACCAGAAACTAGTTGCAACTCCTGGACAGAGGACAAGGGCAGTTAATAAGTCGAGAGGGTCCATTGGTTTCGGGCCCAATGCGTGGTAGTAGCTGTTCATGGATCACAAACACATAACTCAGTTCCTAAGGACGGTTTCAATGAGACAACCCACCTTGTACTCCTACATGGCCTCTCACCGCTACCTTTACCAAATCGTGTTCACACACTTAGCTCACACACAGTAGGACATGTTCCTCACTGTTCCAATTCATCCCCGATGAATCAGACCTGAATCAACTCTAAGCAGTAGCAGGCATGACAAATAAGCATGAATGAGTAGGCACGTCAGGGCTCAAACAACTCCTACTCATGCTAGTGGGTTTTATCTATTTACTGTGGCAATGACAGGTCATGCAAAGGATAAAGGGGTTCAGCTACCACAGCAAGTAACAGATGAGTCGTTGTTGTCCTAATGCAGTAAAAGAGAGCAGGAGCGAGAGAGTGGGATTGTATCGTAATGAACAAGGGGGTTTTTCTTGCCTGGCACTTCTGAAGATATCATTGGGTCTTCATGAGTGTCAACGATCACAGCGTCGGTACAACATCTACCAAGAGGGGACAACCACCGGCAATAGAGAAGGAACACAATCAATGCAATGCACAACATGATGCATGATAATGACATGGCAATATGTTGTTGATTGAGCTAATGCAACTAGCAACACAATTAAATGAAGTTGGTTTGAATACAAGATTCAAATTCAAACTCCATATATGATTAGTTAAATGCCATTTATTTGTTTTGTCCAAAACAGAGGACAAACATTGTTCAAACATGCATGAAAATGCCATAAACAGATTCCTTGAATTTTTTCTGATAATTTTTCATATATAAATTATTTCATTCTGGGTTATAGATTATTTTCTATGATTTTTAGAAGTTTTAGGCATTTTCTGAAAATAAATAAATCATTTAGATTTATTTAAAATCCAGAAAAGGTTTTACTGCGTCAGCATGATGTAAGAGTGACGTCATCAGGTCAACTGTGGCTGGCCAGGTCCAACCTGACCAGTGGGACCCACTGGTCAGTGACTCAGTCCACTAACCGAGTTAGTTAGTGTTAAACTAATGCTAATCCTAGTTTAGTTAATGGCCTGGGGCCCACAAGTCAGTGAGAGAGAGAGGTTAAACCTCTAGTCAGACGAGGTCAGACCTGCCGGCGTTGAGTCGCCGGCGAGCCCGAGACGGCGGAGAGCGTCAGAAAAGCTGCTCCGGCCACGGTTCGATGCCCGGGTGGGTGCTACGGGTAGCTGGCGGTGTGGCGCATCCAACGGTGGCGTTGGCTGGAGCTGAGGTGGCCGGAGCTGACGGCAGCGAGCTCTTTTGCGGCTTCTGGAGTTCGGCCATGCGCGGGCGAGGTGTTGCAGCTCGAGGCGAGCGAACGGAGGTGCTAGGCAGCAGGAGCACGCCGGAGCAACTAGTAGGAGCGGTGGGGCTCGAGGGCACGGAGCTCACCGACCATGGGTAACGGCGGCTTCAAGTGCTCGCGCAGCAGCGGCTACGGGGCGTGCGCGAAGAAAAAGGCGGAGGGGAGAGGTTCAGTGGCTCACGGCGAGTCGTCCGGTGCAGACGGCGGGGCTGAGGAGGTGTCGGAGCAAGCGGGGCGGCGAGGAGGATCTCCGGTGACCCGAGGAGGATGAAGGGGTCGGGGACGGTGCTTCGAAGCATCTGGCGCCGCATGGCTCGACGGAGAGGACTAGGGCGACGAGGCGGATCGTCTTGGCGTGTCGGCGAGGCGTGGGGTGGCCGGTGGCCGTGGTAGAGCACGGCGGCGCCCTCTGGTGCGCTCGGGAAGAGAGGGAGAGGGAGCCAGAGGAGGGGAGGAGCTGCGGGCATGAGAGAGAGAGGTCGGGGGGGGGGGGCGTGGCGACGCATGGAGGCATCCAGGGCATCGGGGACGCAGGCAGCCAGGCAGGAGGTGGCTCGGGCGTGTGTGCGCGTGCGGCGAGCACACGCTCTACCTACTGCCTAGTGAGGAAGACGACAGGGGAGGTGGAGGTGGGTTGGGCCGGCACAGGGCCAGGCCAGGTGGGCTGCACAGTGCTGGGCCTCGGGGCTGTGGGTAAGCGCCAGGTAAAACCTTTTTCTCTCCTTTCTGTTTTCTATTTTAGTTACTGTTTTCTATTTTTTTCAATTTGTTTTGATTTAGTTCAAGCACTAAATCATTTTTGTTTCTTCTGATAATTTTTGCAGGGACTGAAAGGAATATTCTAAAGCCCCTCACAAAATAACAGAATTATTGAAGCATTAAATATATTTATAACATATATTTGCTCCAACTCAAATACAATATGAATTAATTCAAAAATCCATAAATGGCCAAGAAATATGCTCATCATTTTTGGCAGGGGTTTTCACCTTTATCATAAATCATGAACATTTTCAAAGGGCATTTTGGGGTCTTTGAAAAGATTTAAGTTTGAACCTGGTTGAATTTCATTTGCTGCTAGGGTTTATTATCCCCTATTTCAAGTTTAACTGAAATTTTAGACATGATGCAACACCAGATGCTAGCACTAAGCATTGCCAGAACTAGGGATGTGACATTCTCTTGCTCTAGGTCCCCGAGGTGGTACTGGTGCATCACCCAGTTGGTCCTCTACTGGTCGAAGTTCTTGTTGGTGTGCAGCACCAGAACCTTTTTGTTGCCCGTCTGCCGGCCGTTGACCATCACTGGCAAGGTATTTCTGGTGTTGTGCCACATCGCGTGCATGCCGCACTCCGACTGTATCTTGAGACGCATCCACGTGCCCCTTTTGAACGCCCTGGAATTGCATTGGAAGAAATGCTTGCTTAGGACACTCAGTGTGATACCTGCAGTATTGTCGAATACAGGTTTTAGTGTACGTAGTTGGCATTTTCATAACATCTTTGGCATGTTGCAGTCACTTGTTTCACTTTTAATTAACTATCAAATTGTAATTGCTTCAGCAGGTCTGCGTCTAAAAAGAAAATAGAGATATAAACAAAGGAATATGTTTGTGCAAGTAGACGGCCGATCGGTGTCTTACCTGGAAGTTTCTCAGGATGGGTGTAGCATATGCCGTGCTCGCTGTCGATGGTTGGTATGAACAAATCGATGAGAGGGTGAGATCTCGCGCTGTCAGCACTCACTTTGGCCTCAAGGTGCTCGATCAGCTCCTGATCCATGGGATCAAACTTGACGCCCGCCGGCAGCACCGGCCAATCCTTCTTCGACTTGCATGGGTTAATTCTAGTTATATGGTACTCAATGTATGATCAATCGACTGTTTTAAGTGAATGATGAAAGATTTCGACAGATAAGTGGTACTCCAAATCTGAAGTCCAGAATACCCGAACATGCCTCCGGGATTCTTGTGTCACCTCATGCGCAGCGTGTTGTCACGTCAATTCAATGTGTGGACATGATGAATAATTTGACCGACGTATACTAGTACTGCTACTGTACTACTTACTAGTCGTATTTAGTGTCACATTTTAACCATAGGTTTAACTAACAAGTACGCACTTGAAGCCTAAGTGATATATATATACTGCACATCATCTCCATCATCATTATCAGTACATCCTGCGCAGGTGAGTTAGGATGCACTTGATCCCAGAAAGGTATCTATCCTTCAAACCAGAGGAGTGCTTCAAACTAACAACAGTACATAATATGCAACAAAAGAGGGTCGTGCTACAGTAGCAGAATACATGGCTTAGCTACATATCAGTACGAATCAAGTTGTGCATATTTGCTGTTGGTATGAACCACATCACCGCATGTCGGGTTTGCAAAAGCCATCCATCGCATGGAAGCTTGATGCCTTTCACACACTGAAGATTATCTAGCAACAAGCTGTGTCGACGAATCTTTGGATATGGTGATTCATGAAACCCATGGTATGATGTGTAAACACAGTCCCCCCTGGTGAATGGAAGTTGCATAGCACGGTAATCATAGCCGGTGATATGATCCATGAAATGGTTTGATGAAATGGTTTGGTCATTTTGGTACGTGCAAATGAGCATCAAATGACCACCGTCAGCTAAACGAGTGATAAACCACCACCCATCGGCTGGTATGATTCCAGGTCCTGGAATCATGAAGGCCAGCGCATTTGCGTCTGCTGCAACAATTCAAATTGGAGACCAAAAGGACAAAAATAAGCAATCATGTTTAGAGTATGTGTGGAATTAAGATTATTATAATAGTGACACATATCATAGACAGAGAATTGCAATGTCGTGGTCATAATCATACCCCAAGTTAAAAAAATAAGCCAATGGCTTTCATATTCTAGCAATATATCATGGTTCAAACATCATGTAACAATGAGAGGAAAATAGATATGATAGGGCCTACTCATATTCTACCATAGCACTTACTACAGTTATCATATCAACTCTATTTTATAACATGCGTTGTTATAAAAATCCTGGAAATGAGAGTAACATATAGCAATCATGAGGTTATACTCATAATATCTATTCTAGAATCATTAGATACCAATTGTTCTCATATCAATTCTAACAATAACATGTGTGGTCATAAAAATCTAGGAAATGAGAGGAACATGTAGCAATGATGTGGTTATAGACATACTATACATTCTAAATTTGTAACAATGAATAGGCAGTCGTATTCTTAAGGTAAAAATGAGATGAGATAGAACAACAACGCGGCGATAGATTCCACCAGTATAGGCAGCCAATCTGTGCGTCAACCGCATAAACGATGCCATCGTACACTATAGCATCAGACAAAAGTGTTGGGTAAAGAGGATCGACGATGAGCCATAACCATGTATGGTGACCGGATTCCAGATAGACTAATCCCATGTTGAACACGACAACGAGCTTGTAATCCATGTACTCTTTTGATGGTGTGGGCACTTCGCAGATTACAACCTTCAGCAAATAGAGGTCAAGCCAAAAGCTCCACGCGTCACGTGCGTAGTAGGCAGGAGTGTCCGGCGGGCCGCGAGGCTCGATGGCCGCGGTATCCAAAGATGGAAGGGTGATCTCTCGCTGGGTGTAGATATCCATGATATGCCACAGACTACTGGATTGGTGGATGAGGACGATCCAGTTGGCCTTCATGCCCGCCCAGTAGTGGCCACGAATGAAGGACAAGTGGATGGGTACTGGTAGCATGTCGAGGGGCACCACGGCAACCTCTGTAGGATCGTCAAGTCGGTGTCTGGGCCACCTGCGAGGATCGGGCATCAGCAAGCAAGGTGTCTTGAAAAGAGGCGGCCGGTTGCAGACGAGTAGACGGTACAAAGACACCGAGCATGCGGCCAGATGGACGGTGCTGAGTAGGTCCATACGATTATAGATCTGCTCCAAGAGAACATCGGGGAGGGAATTCCAATCGCGGCTCTGCGTGTCAGTCGGTTCTGCCATTGGGGTTTTTGGTGCCTGCGAGCCAGCGGGGAACTGGATTCGGGCGGGCGAGCGAAGAAGCTTCTCCTCGTGTGGCCAAGCAGTGAGTGGGGGGATATGGTATGCGCGAGCTACCAAGGAAGATAGCGCGGCGGGCGAGCAGAGAGCGGGGGGAAATGGTGTGCGACCGACGATGGGGAAGAGAGGAGGAGGAAGAAGAGAGGAAGACGGGGAAGAAAGTGCATTAAATCTCAATTCTACTACTACTACTACTACCAGGATATACCGTCCTTCGGAGTGTAAATAGTTACACCGATGACATATGTGTCTACCACAAGAGGGCCCATATGTCAGTTAATGGAGGACAGAAGCATGCTGTACTGGCAAACATGATGGTAGTACTGGGTAAGGCTGATTTAGTAACACCAACACGCTGGTTCAGCTTATTAATTAAGTGTCCCATCTACTGCAGCGTGTATTGTCACTTCACTGCGAAGACTAGTTGAATAGTTCTCTCTAACGGAGATGGGGAATATAATGGATCGCGAAGACTTCCTTTCTACATTATCCCTATGCCTCTATGCTCACTTCACTCATCTTGCTTCGTAGTCACTTGTTGAAATCTCTAGAAAGACAAATACTCCATATTTGGGAACAGAGGGAGGATTTTACTCCGTATTTGGGAACAGAGGGAGGATTTTACTCCGTATTTGGGAACAGAGGGAGTATCACCATATGGAGGGAACAGAGGAAGCTTGAAATATGAACATGTCAATGGGAGGGAGTAAGCCACATGCATGCATGCAACATTCAACACTCACGCATACACATGGACGCACGCAACACTCACACACCTACGTTTCAAATTAAGCCATATTAACCGGAAAGGACGCGGTATGGACTAGTACTAGTACTGCTTTGATGTGTCCCGTCAACTCGCCGAACGAGGAGAAGCTTGCTCACTACGCCTCTCCCTCGCCCATGCGCGCGGTGGTTCGTAGGACGAGGAGAGGGTTTTGACTACAACGCCCTCTCCCTTGCCCTCGCCCTCGCGGTGGACGTGCATCAGTTCAATCGATGTCAGATTGCGAGAAGCATAATGTGTACTGCAGTATCATCATTGTTGGACCTTCCAAAGAGGCAAAGAGCCAAGTGCAAGGTTCACATGAGTACAAACTGTTGAACCTCCTGAAGAGGAAAAGAGCCAATTGCAAGGTTTTATAGGAGTTTTCGTCCTAGTAGGAGTGTACTACAACTATAGCGAACGATGCTACTGTATGATGCCGCCATGTCACGTATATCCAAAGCTGTGCCACCTTTTTTTTCTCAAAGAGCATGTTGGAGCCCGTGTAACAACCACACAAGTTGCACGTATACATAACACATTTACTAGTAATAAAGTCTAAAGGACAAATGCTAGTATGCCACACAAGTTCATCTCCAATTCATGTGATAAATTTGTGCACGACTAGTCTACATATATTCGCAGCGCTACCATTCACAATTTACCGTACTCCACTTACACATTATAGATGGGCTACATGTCCTCCAGGTTCCAGTCCCAGGTGTTCTTCATGGATGGCACGATCCATAGCGGTGGGCAACGGGAATCATTGTCGCAACTTTCTAGTCCGGTTCCACACAATGGAGACTCATCCAAGCTGAAGCGGCATAAATCAGGGATAGCGTGTCCCAGCATGTCATTCATCCGGCGGTGCGCACTGAAGACACAACCATGCTTCATGAACGGCATGCCTTCCGTGTCCTGCACGGAAGGTGGCATCCGCTTCACAATGGGGTAGCTATCCCCTATGAAAAGCGAGTACTATCCAAGAGTGTTCCTCGGCACCCACGTAGCATCATGGGGGTCGAACTCGGCACCGTTCATCTGGTACACGCGGCATCTCAGATCCGGACACATGGTGATGTACATAGGTCCATGCATAATAATGTTGTGCTCAAATATGGCGGTCAGTAATACTGTGCAGCAAATAGTACTACTCCGGTATAGAGGAAGTAAAATAACCGTCTTATTATATATAGCCACTCCTGGCTACATGGATGAGATAGTAAGACATGGAAAAACAAAAATGGTGGCAGCTAGTGGGTAAAAAGTACTCCAAGGTAAAAAGTACTCCTACTAGTATGTAAGTAGAGTACTAGTACAACAATGAAAGAGAAGGCGAGAGGGTTAAAAAAATGGAATACTTGGGTAGATGGTGACGGTCCGATCGTGGTAGATTGTGTGACCACATTGCACATCAGTGGTACCATGGGTAACGACTGCTAAGATAGTTGATCCCAATATGCCAAAGTCAGCAACAAGGTTCCAGGTTCGACCGAATTGCGGATGCAAATGCACATCCAGGATCGGCGATCTTATTTTGATCGCGGGATGACTGGTCCCTGTAAAATAATGGAGTATCGTTAGGGATGCAAATGATGGTTTGTGCATTCCGTTTGTAATCTCCCATACCATAGGATGGCAACTAGATGAAACAAGTCCCCTGGCTTGTCACCACGAAGATGCGGCCTAGATGGTGCACGGCGTCTTCGAACGTGTAGGGGTACAAATCTGCCGCCGCTAACATGCGCCAACCTCTACCATTACTGCCTATTGCATTGATGGCAATCCTTATGTCGAACACTGTGATGAGATAGTAATCGTCGTAGCCGCGTTGCTTTGTCAGCGGCTCCGCAATTGCTATCTTCTTCAATCTCATGTAGGCATCATCATACGTATTCAAGCCCAGCCAGTCCGGAAGGCCGATCCCAATGGTGGAGAAGGGGTCTACCCGAAAGGCCGCGCTACTGTGGATGTTGTGCAAAATGATGGTGGTATCTGACCGGAGGTATGCAAGCCAATCTTTGTTGGCACCAACCCAAACCTATATATAAGACGGTGGGCAACGGAGAAATTACAGGATGGAAATGGAATAACTAAGTACTACATGATCAAACTCCATTACTGACCTGCTCATCGGACAAAATCCGACTACCTCTCAACGTCAGCAACTCTAGCGGAGTCAACGTGCAACCATGGCCAGGGAGCGGTGGACTGTTCGAAGGATTGTCCCATAGAAGAACCTTCTCCTCGAGGACGCATGGAAGACCAACAAGCATGGCCTTTTCCCAAGCCTTTTTAAGCACCTTCTTGGAAAAGTTGGTGCAGGAAGCACAGAGTCTTGCGGCGGTGAGGATGTCGGAGCGGCGTGCGATTTCTCCCGGAGGATCGTCGTCCAAGGTCTCCCAGCCCCGACGAGGAGGAGAACCGCCTAGCGAATCCATGGGAGCAGCGACGAACTACCTTCTCTTCGGGGGGAGGGGAACTGGCGAGGAGGAGATAAGAGCGTAGTAACCGCAGGGCCTCGTCCCTTCCAACTGTAGATCGTTCCTCAGCGAAGGGGTGAGGCTATTATTTACTACTAGTACTAGCATTATGGGACGTTATGGGATTGCATTATACTGTAAATAATAGCACTAGTAAGAAATTTTTGGCACTACCTAGTAGTTTTTGGCGTGGATTAAGAAATTTTGGGTATGTTTTTGCTATTTTTTGTACACGCCAACTAGTGTCAAAAAATGTCTTGCATTATGTGACGGAGGAGTACGTACTTGTACTGTAGCAGTACTAGTACTACTTTCTCAACTAGTAGTGCGATGTACTGTACTTCTAGTATAGTGCACCAGTTTTGAACTCTTGAATCTCAGGGCCAAGGAGCTACAGTTGGAAGTGGAGGGTACTACGTACTGTTCTCTAGAACCATCGCTGTACTATCAATGCAGGGAAAGTACACCTGCGTAGTGGCCTAGTGGGTACTCTCGGTGCTCTATTCAGCCGCTCCTCTCACGTAGCTGTCCTACTCAACCGCTCCTCTCACGCACACACTATTATCAACGACGGTTACTGCGGGGGCAGAACATTTGAGTTATTTGATACAGCGAGACTAGGCTTTTCGCTTCCATTTGTGGAGGTGTAATGGATCTCGTCGAACTTTGTTAGTAGTTCCTTCTTTATGAATGAGATGAAGCAAAGCTTTTGCCTCCGTTTCAAAAAAACACGTCAAGAGGAATTTCTATTATAGTAGAGCCGATAATGGAGGGAAGTCCATGCGTGTAATGCCACAAGCTATAGAGTAGTAGTAGAGCACTTTACGTACAGAGCCATATTGCATAGTTCCGAATGCCCCGCCAGGATTTTCCGGCTCCTCGGGCTTAATTGGGAGGCGCTAGTTTAAATATGCTACTACTAGCTGATGAGGAAGCTGCAAGCGAGGTGCGGCTAGGGCGAGAATGCAAGCCACGAGATGCTGGGAAGGTAAACCCGTTCACGTGGCTAGGATATCCAGTGCACCCAGATTGTGGTGCCGCACGTCCGTTTGACTTCAAAACTCAAACTTCCCATGCAAAATATTGGCTCACAGCAAAGTTACTATTTTAAAAAAAGGCCGCCGTGCGTTCGGCCGGGATCGAACCCACAAAATGAGTTATACACTCCCGCGACCACTAGTAGTACTCGTTGTAGTACAACGCAACCTAGAATCGCCTTTTGTCGCTAGTAGTACATTGTTCCTTACAAGAAACCCCTAATAATGCAAGAAACCACTAATAATGCCAAGAAACTACTACCACTTACATACGTGGTAGACTTAAGATAAGACTACCTTATCAACCATTGTACATGCTCTTACCAACCAGCCCTACCAAGAAACGACTACTCTACAAAGTGCCGTTGTAGGCACGTTTCAACCCATGGCCCTGTTTGGATACATTTGTTGTCAATCTAACCTTGCCATCCGAACACCACTTTGGTTAGAGTTAGTTCAGGGTTAGAATCTAACCTCTGACTTAGAGTATCCAAACAGGGCCCATGTCGCCCATTAAATCAACGCCTTCTATTTGACCGGGCGTTATGACTTGTGGGACCTACATGTCAGTCTGCACAAAAATCCCCGAGTGACCTCCTACCTCGGGCCCGTCCACCTAGTCATCCTCGGCCATGGGACGCAGCTACCGCCGCCGATAGAAGGCGAGGTCAAAACCGCCGGCGGTGCGGAGCCCATCTTGCGGCAGCTCGGATGCCAGCTCCGTCCAGCGCTCGCAGCCGCTAGCTAGCCAAGATAGCTCCGTCCAGCTGCTTGTCTGCAAGGTTTGCTAGCTAGATTGGCACGGTGGCGTGGCGTCTTACTCGCGTGCGCCGCGCTAAGGCCAGCCATATGGCTCGAGCGAAGGCCAGCGCGGCGTCCGGCCCGTCCGGCGGAGCGGCGGCCAACTCGCTCATCATCGGCGTCACCGACGAACACGCATCAATACTGTTTGAAGTAATGTTTAGGAAAAAATAATGATTTGAGGGGGAATAACAGGATAGAAGGTTAGATGTGGGTCCCTCGTGTCAACGGTCAAACAAAATCTGTTGGTTTAAGCTGCCTCGTCAGCACGGATGTGTGGGCCAACCCTGTCATAAATGGGTTTAAACTAACCTAATCGGTAGGTAGTAGTTTTTGGTGTGAATTAAGAAATTTTGGGTATGTTTTTGCTATTTTTTGTAGAATAGATTCTTCCTGGGGCTGGTTGAAAGTGGTAGTTTTTTGTTAAATACTCTACATATTGTAAGTAGGAGTGAAAGTTAAGCTATGGAACCCAATATGCAAGGCTAGTTACATAGTGCATATGTGTACATGATTGAAAGTAAATATCAACCATGAGTGACTAATATCTTGATGGAAAACTCGAAACTATGGAATACCAGGGAAAAATTGCATGGTTGGAAATACTAGCAATGTTCATGTGCGTTGAAATGAAGCATAATTAGAATAATACTTATGCACAAACTTGATACAAAACACTCTAATTTTGATATACATATATCACTAGAGATATATTATGTTTCAATTAGAATATATTTCTTGGGCTGTTTTGGTGAGGTCAGGGAGGGATGTGGTTGGTTTTAAGATACTAATTATGGGTTTCTCTACAAATTGGTAGACAAGTGGGATGTTTGTGAGAAAAGGCAACAACTTACCTCACAGTCGTTAGATGTAGATCTAATGGTCACAAACGACGGATGGTAGACACACCATCATCACCAACTTAGTCTTCTATAGGAGTACTAGCAAGATCCGTGCATTGCACGGAACATCAAGATGCATTTTTTTATAAAAACACTCGTTGTGATTGACCCATGCGGGAGTAATCCCATGTGTAAAAACTAATGATATCTTGAGAAATCGGATATAAGGTGAAGAGGAGTGGGGCGTGGTGGTGATTGGTGGTCGGACTGAGCGGAGGCATGGGGATTGACGATGCCGGCAGCGGCCACCAGGCCAGTTTGTTCCGTAGGCTTCCTTTCTTAATTGCTCAACAATGAGGTTATTGGAGATAAGGATGAACGAGGGAAGGCCTTGTCTGCAAATGTGGAGAGGGGTGCGGGTATCTTTTAGTTTAATTTCCATCAGTCAGATATAGATCGGACGGTCTATATTGCAAGATGGCACACGTACCATCATCACCAACTCGGTTTTTTATGAGAAGAAATGTAAGTATGGAGATACAAACATATTATCGATACTTGTTTCCGTAAACTAGCATATACATTCTATTCAATGCCTCAGCATGTGAGGCCTTAGCACAATGACTTCTCGACTGTGTAAAACAAAGGTTTTCCCGTCACCGATAAGGAGGGGGTGATGGCAGCATGCTTTTTGGCTTGCTCTAGTCCTAGTAGTCATACTAGGTGGTCTAAGCACGTGTAGATTTATTCTTTTTCACGTCTCGTGTTCGCCGTACTGCCACGACTGTTGATGAATAGAGGGTAAGTTATTCACGGGGAAACCCTTGTTGAGCGTGTTTGCGAGAGATAGAGACAGTGTGCGTGTGTGATATGTCTAGAGACCAAGGCAATGATAACAGATTCTTTGTGTCTATGTGTATGTAGGATAGAGAGAGACATATACATGGGGCTTTGTGTTGTGTAACGTGGAGACACATATACATAATTAGAGAGTGAGTGTGCGAGATACACATGCGGACATGGGGAGAGATGATGATCCAGATTAATGGGTGTTTGCGCGTGCGTTTGTGTGTGAGAGGGAGTGTGTGTATGTGGAGTAGAGAGACCACTAATGATGTAAACCTAGTATAAGGGAAGGGGGAATGGTGTGACATGTGTAGTAGCAGGATAGCATGGGTGCGGGCAGGGGGAGCAGACTATTTGGAAGAGACATCGACTGTGTGTGGGAGAGGGGTGTGAGAGTGAGAGAGAGAGAGAGCTAGCGATGGAGAGAGAGAGAGAGAGGAAGAGAGGGGGCGAGAGAGGGGGCGTTTGTGTCCATAAATGGCGTATAGATAGGGAGACAATGTTGATGTTGTTTGAAATTGGCCTATGTACGGAGACGCAAGGGAAGCGAGTCATCGTGTGTGTGATAGAGACTTCATGAGAGATCTAGAATAGATGGTGTAGAGAACAATGTGCGAGATCGAGAATGATGATACATTAGGGAGCTATGGAAAGATTGACGACATATATGTATACAGGGAGGAGCTGGGGCGGGTCCGCATGTGGGAGAGATAGAAAGAGGAGAGTGGTGCACAAGGAGACAAAGTGTGCTTGTTTTGCAGTGGGGGTGGTGTGTGAGGTGAGTGTGCGAGAACCACATAACTAGGGAGATAGACGTTTGGGGGCGATGTTTTGTGTGTATGGGAAAGATACACTCTACATAGTGCGTGTGCTTGGGAAAGAGAAATGCCGGGAGACCTAGCTAGAGAGTGGGGGAAGAGATGTGTGCATGCCCAAGAGACAAAGTGATAGAGACCTATATTGGGGTCCGGACTTTAGAAGAGAGAGGGGTGTTAATGTGCTTGTGTGTTGGTGTTTGGGGGAGAGAACGACTTCTCTGTGTTTGTGTGTTTGGGGGAGAGAACGACTTCTCTGTGTTCCTTCTCACAACAAAATATCTCGCGCCCGAAAGTTTAGCCCTGCGATATTCCTGTTTTACCCCTGCCACATGAACGGAAAAGGGCTCCTTTGGTAACTCCATTGTTTTCCCCTCTTTGCCCCCAACATTCTTCCCCAGAGCCCCTCTGCTTCCCCTCCCCGACCCCCCATCCACGGCAAGCCGCCAAATCTAGTCCTCCACCGCAGCGGTGGACCTCACACCCCGACGGATCTACCTTCCGCACCTTGGAACCCCCAACTTCCAACTCACCACTTCATCGGAGCCGCTTCAGCGACTAGCTTATACACCGCTCCAGATCTCCTTGACCGCCATCATGGTCCACCGCACCGGATCTGCTTTACCGGCGCCCTCGTCCACCACAGTGTAGGCCCTTCACTGACTCCCTCGTTCGTCCCTTCGCTGGCCCTTCATACAAGCCCTCGTCCGCCACAACAGATCCGCCTCACTGAAAGCACTGTACAATGCGCCCACTGAAGCCTTCGTCCACTGCACCGGACCAGCTCCACGGACGCCATATTCAACTCCACCGGCCCTAGTTTACCAATGCCATAGGCTCATCAGGTTATTTCAACCTGTACTCCTTCGGTTTTTCTCTTTATCGTGCAACTGTTCACTTACCACAGATGAGCTTTCTTGTATGTCGACAGGCGCCGCAACCGTAGCACCGGAGCCGCTTCAGTGACGGCGACAGCTGGCCCAAACTCAACAGCAACACGAGCACCATCGACGATCCTTAGCTATCAAGTATGCCAATGATACCCATACGCCACCGAGAATCAGGTACTATTATCCAACGGCCAGCGCCTACATTCAGTTTCTTAGCATAAGCACCGCACCTTTGATTTTCTTCAGGGCATCAATCAGTTTTTCATGAGACACGTTATTCTGTTTGCACCTGTAGGGCCATACTTCTGGCAGTGAACATGTTACATGTGCTAAATTACATACCAATGCACATATAGTTAATATGCTTTAGTTTTGTCCTAAGTATTACTGTACTTCCTAGATATCACTGCCTACTATTTTACTTCTTGCATGCTATATTTATGATAGTGGTGTTGTTCTGATGCCACCTGTTGGTTCCATCAGACTGCTTCATGTTCTCTATGCTTAATTACACATCAGCAAACTAGCATGTGGTTCCGCTGGTTTTTGTTCGTTTTACCCTACATTTTCTGATGCTAGCTATTACATCACTGCTATGAGCCTCTGTTCATTAATTTTGTGTGTGTTCTTGATCTTCCCAAGTTGCATGACTAATTTGATGCTTCTATTAATTATGGAGCTGCCAACCCCATCAAGCAAAATATTTGTTCTTTTGGGGCTGGCACCTCGAACAAGCATAAAAATAGGGGGAAGCAGATATATTGTCGTGTATGCACACGCCCTTCTTTCATTAGTTTAGATGAACCATTGATGATCAATTCGAACCAGTGCATGCGATTAAAATTAATTTTTACCTAAATAGAGGGTGCAGAATAAACTACAACAAGTAGATTTGCAACCACGGGATGCTGACGATATCTTGAAAGAACATTGCAACAGCAGCAAGGCTTCACAGCAACATATGGTAAGCCAGTGTGTTTTAGTACATGTGAAATGTAATGCGTGTGGGCTGCTTTCTTGGCTTGTGCCCTCAACCTGTAATCCTACAGAATAACAAATAGTTCAGTTGTCTGCTTTGTTGTATTGCTTGATTCGAATGCTTGTTTGTTACTTGTTACGCTATACTTGAGTTGGCCAATATGTCAGCAGTGCCTGTTGTACTATCGTAAAGAAATGCATGCCTAGTTCATTTGAGTCCTTAAGTTTTCCTCTAAACTTCATCACAAGACTGTCTTCGTAGTTTATATGAGGCCACACCATTTTTTCTCAGATTATTTCAACTGCTTAGATGCCTTGGCAACTTAAATATAGCGGTGGTACACTCCCTTTCAACTAGGGATGTCAACTAGGTCCCGTTTAATCCCGATTAAAGTCCACTAGTGGTATGATAGTTCAAAAGATTTTTTGTTTTTTGAGGAAAATGAACCAGGGAGCTAGCAAAAACTAACTAGATGGGACTGGTGGATGTCGTTTATTTGCCACTTACATCCCTAGTTTCATCTTACCATTTTAATTTCTTTTCGGCTGATGCTGCTTCAAACCATTTAAATATAGCTTGCCATGCTCGGCAATAATTCGTATGTCGTTTACCATGTAAGCTTACTGCCTGGATCATGGCGATAACTATCTCTTACTTATGTCAAGCCGAAACCTTTCAGGATGCCGTTCACACTAGGACATAATGTACAACCCCAGAATCTATTTGTGGAAGCAGTGCGCCATCCATGTTACCAGATGGTAGCAGTTCAGGGGCAACACTGCCGGAGAGCATTCTGAGCACAGATATTATAGTTCTTGAGGCTCTACTAGAGGAAGAAAGAGATGGTGTGGCTGCCATGAATGAGGTAATCTCGATATTGAAGATGGAAATTATGCAATTAGCTGCACGCATTATGCAAGCAACCCAAGAATTGGAGGAAGTAAGAATGTTGCATTTGAAGACGGAGGAGGTCCTGCTGCTTCTGCTATCTGAAGCCCAGGGTAATCCCAGTTCTTCTTTAGATAGCAGTTGAAATTGTCATTAGATTATTGTACTTGCATGTTGTGTCATGTCTCTGAATGGATTATGTTGTAAGACCCCTATGTTGTCCATGTGTTGTAATGATCCGATTTTTTACGCGAGGTAATCCTCAGTACTTGTATGATTGACATAAGGTGAACTATTTTTCGTGTGAGCATATTGTATTGGATGAAATAACTGTTTGACTCAAAGTGTATCCAACCTACTGAATTCGAAGATCACGACATTTCTAAATCATAATCATATATAAAGGTGGAATACATCTTTGTTGTGGTTTTGAAGAAATAAATAACAAAATGTAGAATTATCTGTGGATATTCGTAATCGGATAAAAATTGGATTTGGATTTAGTTGCCAGGGCCCAGGGCAAACTTGAATGCTAATTCTCCCAAGTTTTGAACGAAGCGGCTAAACACCCACTATCATTTGTGGGCTGCCCGAAGCAAGTGTTTGCGAGATGGAAATAACTATCTACCCCTGACACTTGACATCCTCATCGACCGGATTTACACTGCTGTCGATAGGGGTAGACTAGTAACTTCAATCAGACGTGATACGACGACCTTTGAGCCCATTCAGACACGGTGGGCGCCAAACGTGGGCGGCAAAACACATTTGATTCAAGCTCGTCCGAAAGACATGTGTCTCTCCCTCCATTTCCCCATTCATCCACGGTGGGCGGCAAAACAAACTCTCCTCGTCCGAAATCGATGTAGGCTAATATTTTAAATAGGGGCACATGTGTAACTTCCCTTAGACATGACACAACCGCCCTACCTGTCAGCCATGTTCATACACCGTGGGCGCCAACCGTGGGCGGCAAAACACCCTCTCCTCGCCCGAAATCGTTACTGACAAATATTTGGGAGATGCAAGATTACCGTCCTATCCCCGACCGACATGATGTCAAAATTTTAAACGGGGGGTAAGTTCGTAACTTTCCCACATTTCAGACAAGCGCGTCCCAAAGTTTGAGATCCCCCCTCCCCTCCATTTCCCATTCATACACCGTCGGCGCCACGACAACCTCCCCACTGCGGCCAACCTCCTCCGTCCGCCACCCCATCCTCCACCTTGCCGGAGCCGCTACCCCTACCCCGTCGTCCACTACAAGAGATGGACGTCTCTCATCCACGGCGCCGGACTAGGATCCTTTCATCGCGTCATCTCGCTTCATCGGCGCCGTCGTCCACTTTGTCATTGCCGCTCCTACGACCGCCTCGTCCACGGCAACATGATTTATCCCCAACCCGGCCATCTGCCATCTAAAGTCTTCTTCCCCGCCACCGACAGCCATCGCACCCACAACACCCTCAACGTATCAGTAGGGGCCTACACGGCGTCGCAAGAGAGGTGGTACTCTTCCATATGTGCTTAAGTTATTGATCTCACCCGGAAAATAGATCTTAAATTGTTTACTGTACTTTTCTTGTCTATACCAAATCGTAGTGGCTAGTTGAATGCAAACATTGGTTGCGAAGTAGCTTTGTCCGGTTTGCACCTTCAGATCCGCCATGTCATGGTCACTATACTCGTAAAGCTTATGGTTTCCCTCCTTTATATTCACTAACATCATCGTAGGTGCTTCACTGCTTCGTGTCGTGCTAGCACTGCTCCTCAAGACCTCAACCCATCAAGCGAAACAACATGCCACTCATAATTCTTACGTGTTTAAATACGAATCTGATATGATGCTCATATTACTAAAACAGAGAACATTTAATTGGTCACCTAATGTTCCTACATTTGTTTTGAAAAGCATGTGCGCCACCCACTAGTCTAGCTAGTTCCACTTTCCTGAGTTTACTCTTGATGCTTAGGGTTTTCCCCTTTTATCTACTCTACTATGATCTGCGTAGGTGCTTTTTGTCATACAAGCATTACTCCACCCTTCAAGCTAAACAACACAACACTCAAAATTCCAAAGCTTAGTTGCTCAAATATGATTGTGATATGATACTGATATTAGTTAACAGACACATTTAGTTGGTTAGCTAAAGGTCCCACTTGAGTTTCCAATTGCATGTCGCGACATATAGAGAGACAGCAGAATTGCATTTCTTTGTCACTTGTTGACTGTACTTTCTAGTCCATACCAAATCTTAGTTGTTATTTCAAAGCAAATATCGGTTGCTAACTACCCTTTGCGCGGTTTGCAGCTTTAGATCTGCCATCCCACTGCCATGGTCAACACTATACTCATCATGTTTACGGTTTCCCCATTTTATGATGACCACAATCAGCCTACGTGGTTCGTGTCGTAATAGCACTGCTCCACCCATCGAGCTAAACAAGCTTAGTTGTACAAATTCAAATATGATATTATGCTGATATTAGTAAAACTGAGAGATGCTTAATTGGTCAGCTAAATGTTCCTACTTTAGTTTCGAAATGCATGTGAGCCACATATGGAGAGACCGGAAGGAATAATATTTCTCTGTGCACTCTGGTTCATCATGGGTGGCCAACCGACATTGTATAGAAAGACTTGTAATATCTTCAATCTGCTTGCTCTGCTGCTCTTCTTTAAGATGATCCTCTTCTCTTGCGGTCGACTGGTCAGGTCGAGTTATTCTCCCTTAGTATATTTTGAATCTGTCAAGTCAGGTCGACTTGTTCTTCTTTACTATATGTTGAAGCTGTCATCTGCGAAGTATCATCACTTCTGGAGCTCTCATATTTTGAGTAGTAGGCCACATTATATTAATGCACACACCAAATTATAGCATGCATGGCACCTCTTAGAAGAATTGCAGAGATAGCACAAAGGGGTTTACAAGGAGGAAGTATTGGATTAGAATCACTTCTGCATTACAAAGATAATCTCACTTGTTTTTACGTTTTCATGCATGTCAGGTATTGAACATTATTCACCCATCAAGGTGCATGTTCTAACTTGGCAAGGTTGTATTGGTCGCACATATTTTGCATCTGACCTCTTGCATTACTCCTACTTTGTTACACCATCTGCTTAGTCTAAGCATCATATATAAGTATATGCCATACCTATCCATTTTGTGTACCTATTCCATGTGTCGTCATACTATGTTTTCCAGTCAAATGTTGTTCTTTCGTAATAGATGTCCAAAAGGAAGAGGGTGATTGCAGATCCTCAAGGAGTACAAACTAGGTATTTGGAAAAGGTAGTGATACCTGTTAAATCAGATAGATCAGCAGCCATAGAAAACACAGGTCCAACTGTAACAGACTTTACCCCTACTCTGGTGGCCAAACCCCCTATTAGAACTGCTGACAGCCCAGCGTCAGGTACTGTCTATGATATCAATTCGAAATTTGAACTCCTAAATTTCTGCATGTGCCTTACCTTCTCTCTTGTATGAAAACTAATTTAAGATGGATCTCCTTGCTCAAAGGATCATAGGATCTCACGACAATACTGGGCTCTGCATTGCTCTTGTCAGTACCTCTTGCCCTTTGTCAGCATACTTACACTCATTGCTGTTTGATTATGTAGCATCACTGTAAATGTTCGCTTCTTTATCCTCCCTTTGCTTGAAATTATAAGATCTATATTTACTCTTAGATAAATGTAGAATTAACACAATGGTTATGAAGTTTTGGATTGCTCATGTAAGTACATGTTGTCATGTACTCCCTCTGTATCGAATTAATTGTTGATCAATTGGATGTATTTAGAACTTAATAGTGCTAGATACATCCATTTGAGCGACAACTAATAACCGACAGTGGTGGTATTACTGTACATGCATCGCGAGATAGTTGATTGTCTAGCATTACTCTGCATCTTATCTGCCCTGCCCTCCACTTTCTCCAAATTATCATATCTACATTTACTCTTACCAAATGTTGAATAAAGCCAATGCCACTACACACGTTGATGTGTGCATTCCTCTTGTCAGTACCTTTTGCCTTGTAACGTTGTACTTAATTAATTGCTATTTGATTATGTATCATCAGTCTGCACCTGAGCTTCATTATCCTCTATTTCTTCCAATATTATTTGATCTATATTTACTCTTTGCAAAATGTAGAATAATGGCAACGCTTATAAAGAATTTTCTTTGGGGAATTTATTGAATTATCTTTCCATCAACATGGAGAAGGGCTTTGTCCCGCCTGTGTTAACATGTAATGTAAGTTCATCCCTCTCAAGCCTTCAAACTTTGTTCTAGTATAGATTTGGATAGGCATCATTTCCTCCATTGCTGTTTACATCTGATTGGATGTTTGCAACAACTACCAGTTTTAAATTGTAGTTGTTAAAACATGTTCCTTATGCAGAACAGATCCATTTATTTGCTTATATAATTGTGAAACCTGTTACATGTCTCCTTGTTTCTCTCTCAGAGTCGTATCTCTTATGCCAGGCAGAACTTTAGGAAAGATAGTGAGCCAAACCATCTTGAGGATAGCGAGATGACCCCAAGGTCTTGTCTTGATGAAGACAGTGAGTTGAAGCTACTCACCAGTAGGTGTGAGACAACCTCTGTGCAGTCGCTGCCTCAATCAGTTCGACTTATTCAGTCTCAACTTAAAGCAGAAAGGCTTGCTTTAGCTCAGCTCAGACTTGAAGTCAAAGATGTAATGAAGATGTCAGGGGACTGCCTTGCGCACTATGGTGCCATACAACTAGGGATGAAGCATCTATCGTTGACACAATGAGGTCCCATTAGCTTTTTCGGCTGCTTGCGGGGCCTGAGCTTCCTAGGTCTAGTGCCTTCTGAAGTGCTCTCAGTTTTGTATATTCTTTTGTCAGCGCGATGCACTGGTGGCGACCTTTGATGCCCAGTGTATGTAATCCGCGGTCATGTTGCGCTTTATTATCACCGGTAGCGAACTTTGATTCCCAGTGGATGTAATATGCCGTAATTTCTTTGTTGTATAGTCTAGGTTTATTCTTTGGTTGGTATGCTATAATTTAGGCCAGAAGGTTCAGTGGATCTCAGTGTTGTCGGTCTTCAGGTCGTCCCTTTACTCATATGGGCCAAAACGTGGACCTATAATCATCTTGGGCCATTAGCAGGACTAAACCTATAGTAGTTTCCCGCCTTTAACATGCCATGGGCTACATATTTACTGTAGTGACACTGGGCTTTCTACGGGCCATAGAAACAATGGGCCTTCTACGGTCCATAGAAACAATGGGCCTTCTACGGGCCATACCATCAATGGGCCTTAGACGGGACGTATGATCGATTAGCCAAACATGGGCCAAAAATAGACCGCATTATGGCCGTAAACGGGCTAGAGTTGGAGTCGTCCGTTCATGGGCCGACCATAACGGGCCGTAGTTGATGACGCTATGAAAACGGCCCAACGTATTAACGGGCCACAAACAGGCCGACTATAACCACAGGCTGAATTTGGCCCACAAGCAGAAAATGGTAGTAACGGGCCATAAGTAACAGAATGCTGGAAATGAGCCCAAGAATAAATGGGCCCTGAGAAGGCCGAAAGATAACATGGGCTACAAACGGCCTAATGGATTAATGGGCCGTTAATGGGTATAAAGTGATACACTATTCAGTACGGGCCAGTTCCACCATGGGCCGTTAATGGGCCAAGAGTTACAAAGGGCCTCTTATGGGCCGAAAGACGTCATGGGCCATACATGGGCCGAAACTTAAAATGGGATGGAATCATATTGGACGGCCCAGATGACGCGACTGGGCGTAATTCGGATAGGTCGTAACAGGCCCTGGGTTAGCGGGCTGTAAATGGGCTATATGCGAACATGCCATTAATAGGCTTTCCATGGGCCGGCCCACCACCTTTTGACCAAGTCAAACGGGCCGGCCTTTTCACAGGAATGGGCCTCTGTTCGGCCGTGCGACCTTTTGACGTATCATAGGCGCCTTCGGTCCAATGAGTGGATGACATCTGTCCCAACGGTGAGCCGACATGTGTTTCCTCCAGCGAATGATGATTTTACACGTGGAAAATCCCCATTGGTCGGGGCTGTTAGAGGGTTATCGGATCCAAAACTGGACTCGATAGCTTAACGGCGTTTCATTACGGTGGATGCCACATGTCGGTCACCCTTGACGAAAGCACTTCTGTGACGCGCAATTTATCGTCATGGAAGTGGACACTTCCATGATGATAATTTTGGTAATGTCATGTAACACTTCTACGACAACACAGGTATGACTATCTTGATTCTGTCATACTATCTTGATGCATGACAGAAAACGTGACCTACTGTGAAAAACACGTATCATCGCGGAAGTGTATTTTTTTGTAGTGATGAGGGGCGCACCTATAGGGGGAGTCCAACTAGGATTCCCAATCCTAGTTGGAGTCCCCTTCCTTTTCCAAGAGGGGAGAGTGGGAAGGAGTAGGAGAGGGAGAAGGTAAGAGAGGGGGGCACTGCCCCCTCCCTAGTCCAATTCAGACTTGCCATGGGGGGGGAACCGTTGAGGCCCTCCTCTCCTTTCCCGTATGGCCCATTAAGGCCCAATACTTCCCCCGACGAATTCTCGTAACTCTCCGGTACTCCAAAAAATACCCGAACCACACAGAACCTTTCCGATGTCTGAATATAGCCTTCCAATATATCGATCTTCACATCTCAACCATTTCGAGACTCCTCGTCATGTCCGTGATCTCATTCAGGACTCCGAAAAAACTTCAGTCATCAAATCACATAACTCATAATAGACATCGTCATCGAACGTTAAGCGTGCGGACCCTATGGGTTCGAGAACTATGTAGACATGATCGAGACACATCTCCGATGAATAACCAGTAGCAGAACCTCGATGCTCATATTGGCTCCTACATATTCTACGAAGATCTTTATCGGTCAAACCGCATAACAATATACGTTCTTCCCTTAGTCATCGGTATGTTACTTGCCCAAAATTCGATCGTCGGTATCATCATACATAGTTCAATCTTGTTACTGGCAAGTCACTATACTTGTTCCGTAAAGCAACATCCCATAACTAACTCATTAGTCACATTGCTTGCTAGGCTTATAGTGATGTGCATTACCGAGAGGGCCCAGAGATACCTCTGCGACAATCGGAGTGACAAATCCTAATCTTGATCTATGCCAACTCAACAAACACCATCAGAGACACCTGTAGAGCATCTTTATAATCACCGAATTATGTTGTGATGTTTGATATCACACAAGGTGTTCCTCCGGTATTTGGGAGTTGCATAATCTCATAGTCAAAGGAACATGTATAAGTCATGATGAAAGCAATAGCAATAAAAGTAAACAATCATTTATGCTAAGCTAACGGATGGGTCTTGTCCATCACATCATTCTCTAATGATGTGATCTCGTTCATCAAATGACAACACATGTCTATGGTCAGGAAACTTAACCATCTTTGATTAACGAGCTAGTCAAGTAGGGGCATACTAGGGACACTCTGTTTTGTCTATGTATTCACACATGTACTAAGTTTCCGGTTAATACAATTCTAGCATGAATAATAAACATTTATCATGGTATAAGGAAATATAAATAACAACTTTATTATGGCCTCTAGGGCATATTTCCTTCAGTCTCCCACTTGCACTAAAGTCAATAATCTACTTCACATCGCCTTGTGATTTAACACCAATAGTTCATATCTTTATGTTATTAGTTCACATCTCCATGTGACTAATACCCAAAGGGTTTACTAGAGAGAATAATCTAGTTCACATTGCTATGTGATTAACACCCAAAGAGTGATCATGTTTTGCTTGTGAGAGAAGTTTAGTCAACGGGTCTGCCACATTCAGAGTCGTATGTATTTTGAAAATTTTCTATGTCTACAATGCTCTGCACGGAGCTACTCTAGCTAATCGCTCCCACTTTCAATATGTATCTAGATTGAGACTTAGAGTCATCTAGATCGGCGTCAAAGCTTGCATCGACGTAACTCCTTACGACGAACTCCTTGTCACATCCATAACCGAGAAACATTTCCTTATTCCACTAAGGAAATTATGACCGCTGTTCAGTGATCCACTCCTAGATCACTATTGTACCCTCTTGCCAAACTCATGGTGAGGTACACAATAGGTCGGGTACACAACATAGCATACTTTATAGAACCTATGACTGAGGCATAGGGAATGACTTTTCATTCTCTTCCTATTTTTTGCCGTGGTCGGGTTCAACTTCACACCTTGCAACACAGGCAAGAACTCCTTCTTTGACTGTTCCATTTTGAACTACTTTCAAAACTTGTCAAGGTATGTACTCATTGAAAAAATTTATCAAGCATCTTGATCTATCTCTATAGATCTTGATGCTCAATATCAAGCATCTTCACCAAGGTGTTTCTTTGAAAAACTCCTTTCAAACACTCCTTTATGCTTTCCAGAAAATTCTACATTATTTCCGATCAACAATATGTCATTCACATATACTTATCAAAAATGCTGTAGTGCTCCCACTCACTTTCTTGTAAATATAGGCTTCACCGCAAGTTTGTATAAAACTATATGCTTTGATCAACTCATCAAAGCGTATATTCTAACTCCGATATGTTTGCACCAGTCCATAGATGGATCGCTGGAGCTTGTACACTTTGTTAGCACCTTTAGGATTGACAAAACTTTCTTGTTGTATCATATACAACTCTTCTTTAAGAAATTCATTAAGGAATGCAGTTTTGACATCCATTTGCCAGATTATCATAAAATGTGGCAATTGCTAACATTATTCGGACAGACTTAAGCATCGCTACGAGTGAGAAAATCTCATCGTAGTCAACACCTTGAACTTGTCAAAACCTTTTTGCGACAATTCGAGCTTTGTAGATAGTAACACTACTATCAGCGTCCGTCTTCCTCTTGAAGATCCATTTATTCTCAATGGCTTGCCAATCATCGGGCAAGTCAATCAAACTCCATACTTTGTTCTCATACATGGATCCCATCTCAGATTTCATGGCCTTAAGCCATTTCGTGGAATCTGGGCTCATCATCGCTTCATCATAGTTCATAAGTTCATCATGGTCTAGTAACATGACTTCAAGTACAGGATTACTGTACCACTCTGGTGTGGATCAAGCTCTGGTTAACCTATGAAGTTCTGTAGTAACTTGATCCGAAGTTTCATGATCATCATCATTAACTTACTCTCTAGTTGGTGTAGGCATCACATGAACATATTTATCTGATTAACTACTTTCCAATTTGGGAGAAGGTACAGTTACCTCATCAAGTTTTAATTTCCTCCCACTCACTTCTTTTGAGAGAAACTCATTCTCTAGAAAGGATCCATTCTTAGCAATGAAAATCTTGCCTTCGCAACTGTGATAGAAGGTGTACCCAACAATTTCCTTTGGGTATCCTATGAAGACGCATTTCTCCGATTTGGGTTCGAGCTTATCAGGTTGAAGCTTTTTCACATAAGCATCATAGCCCCAAACTTTAGGAAATGACACCTTAGGTTTCTTGCTAAACCACAGTTCATATGGTGTCGTCTCAATGGATTTTTAGAAGGTACCCTATTGAATGTGAATGCAGCTGCCTCTAATGCATAACCCCAAAATGAAAGTGGTAAATCGGTAAGAGACATCATAGATCGCACCATATCTAATAAAGTACGGTTATGACGTTCGGACACACCATTACTCCGTGTTGTTCTAGGTGGGATGAGTTGTGAAATTTATTCCACATTGTTTTTAAATGAAGGCCAAACTCGTAACTCAAATATTTGCCTCCGCGATCAGATCGTAGAAACTTTATTTCTTGTTACGATGATTCTTAACTTCACTCTGAATTTCTTTGAACTTTTCAAATGTTTCAGACTAGTGTTTCATTAAGTAGATATACCTATATCTACTTAAATCATCTGTGAAGGTCAGAAAATAACGATACCCGCCATGAGCCTCAACACTCATCAGATCGCATACATCAGTATGTATTATTTCCAATAAGTCAGTGGTTCGCTCCATTGTTTCGGAGAACAGAGTCTTAGTCATCTTGCCCATGAGGCATGGTTCGCAAGCATCAAATGATTCATAATCAAGTGATTCCAAAAGTCCATCTGCATGGAGTTTCTTCATGCGCTTTACACCAATATGACCTAAACGGTAGTGCCAATAGTATGTTGCACTATCATTAACAACTTTGCATCTTTTGGCATCAATATTATGAATATGTGTATTACTACGATCGAGATTCAATAAACCATTCACCTTGGGTGTATGACCACAGAAGGTTTTATTCATGTAAACAGAATAACAATTATTCTTTGACTTAAATGAATAATCGTATTGCAATAAACAAGATCCAATCATATTATGCTCAACGCAAACACCAAATAACATTTATTTTAGGTTCAATACTAATCCTGAGGGTAAAGGGAGTGTGCGATGGTGATCTTATCAACCTTGGAATTACTTCCAACACACATCGTCAACTCGCCCTCAACTAGTCTCTGTTCATTTTGTAACTCCTGTTTCAAGTTACTAATCATAGCAACTGAACCTATATCAAATACCCAGGGGCTACTATGAACACTAGTAAAGTACACATCACTAACATGTATATCATATATACTTTTGTTCACTTTTCCATCCTTCTAATCCGCCAAGTATTTAGGGCAGTTCCGCCTCAAGTGACCATTTCCTTTGCAGTAGAAGCACTCAGTTTCAGGATTGGGTCTAGCTTTGGGCTTCTTCATGGGAGTGGCAACTCACTTGTCATTCTTCTTGAAGTTCCCTTTCTTTCCCTTGCCCTTTTACTTGAAACTAGTGGTCTTGTTAACCATCAACACTTGATGTTGTTCTTGATTTCTACCTTCGCCGATTTCAGCATCGCGAAGAGCTCGGGAATCGTTTTACGTCATCCCTTGCTTATTATAGTTCATCACTAAGTTCGAGTAACTTGGTGATAGTGACTAGAGAACTCTGTCAATCACTATCTTACCTGGAAGATTAACTCCCACTTGATTCAAGCAATTGTAGTACCCAGACAATCTGAGCACATGCTCACTACTTGAGCTATTCTCCTCCATCTTGTAGGCAAAGTACTGTCAGAGGTCTCATACCTCTCGGCACGGGCATGAGTCTGAAATACTAATTTCAACTCTTGGAACATCTTATATGCTCTGTGGCGTTCAAAACATTTTTGAAGTCCCGGTTCTAAGCCGTAAAGCATGGCGCACTAAACTATCAAGTAGTCATCATACCGAGCTTGCCAAACATTCATAATGTCTGCCTCTGCTCCTGCAATAGGTCCGTCACCTAGCGGTGCATCAAGGACATAATTTTTCTGTGCATCAATGAGGATAATCCTCAGATCACGGAGCTAGTCTGCATCATTGCTACTAACACCTCTCAACATAGTTTTCTCTAGGAACATATCATAAATAAAATGGGGAAGCTATACACGAGCAATTGATCTACAACATAGATATGCGAATACTATCAGGACTAAGTTCATGATAAATTTAAGTTCAATTAATCATATTACTTAAGAACTCCCACTTAGATAGACATCCCTCTAGTCATCTAAATGATCACGTGATCCATATCAACTAAACTATGTCTGATCATCACGTGAGATGGAGTAGTTTTCAATGGTGAACATCACTATGTTGATCATATCTACTATATGATTCACGGTCGACCTTTCGGTCTCAGTGTTCAGAGGCCATATCTGCATATGCTAGGCTCGTCAAGTTTAATCAGAGTATTCTGCTTGTGCAAAACTGCCTTGCACCCATTGTATGTGAATGTAGAGCTTGTCACACCTGATCATCACGTGGTGTCTCAGCACGAAGAACTGTCGCAACGGTGCACACTCAGGGAGAACACTTATACCTTGAAATTTTAGTAAGAGATCATCTCATAATGCTAACATCGTACTAAGCAAAAATAAGATGCATAAAGGATAAACATCACATGCAATCAATATAAGTGATATGATATGGCCATCATCATCTTGTGCCTTTGATCTCCATCTCCAAAGCACCGTCTTGATTACCATCATCACCAGCTTGACACCTTGATCTCCATCGTAGCATCGTTGTTGTCTCGCCAACTATTGCTTCCATGACTATCGCTACCGCTTAGTGATAAAGTAAAGCAATTACATGGCGATTGCATTTCATACAATAAAGCGACAACCATGTGGGTCCTGCCAGTTGCCGATAACTGTGTTACAAAACATGATCATCGCATACAATAATTTATATAATCACGCCTTGACCATATCACATCACAACATGCCCTGCAAAAACAAGTTAGATGTCCTCTACTTTGTTGTTGCAAGTTTTACGTGGCTGCTACGGGCTTCCAGCAAGAACCATTCTTACCTACAGCATAAAACCACAATGTGGTATAGTGATAGCTTTTTGATCTTCAGAAAGAACCTGGTTCATTGAATCCTATTCAACTAAAGTTGGAGAAACAAACACTCGCTAGCCACCTATGTGCAAAGCACGTCGGTAGAACCAGTCTCATGAATGCGGTCATGTAATGTCGGTCCGGGCCGCTTCATCCAACAATACCGCCGAATCAAGAAACAACTAGTGACGGCAAGCAATATGTATATACCCACGCCCACAACTCCTTTGTGTTCTACTCGTGCATATAACATCTATGCATAGACCTGACTCTGATACCACTGTTGGTGAACGTAGTATTTCAAAATTTGCCTACGATCATGCAAGATCTATCTAGGAGAAGCATAGAAACGAGCGGGTACAGTGTGTCCACGTACCCTCGTAGACCGAAAGCAGAAGTGTTTAGTAATGCGGTTGATGTAGTCGAACGTCTTTGCGATCTAATCGATCCAAGTACCGAACGTATGACACCTCCGCATTCAGCACACGTTCAGCTTGATGAAATCCCTCGGGCTCTTGATCTAGTTGAGACCGAAGGAGAGTCCGGTCAGCACGATGGCGTGGCAACGGTGATGATGAAGTTACCGGCGCAGGGCTTCGCCTAAGCACTATGACGATATGACTGAGGTGTGTAACTATGGAGGGGGGCACCGCACACGGCTAAGACAAATATTGGAGTGCCTTTGGGGTGTCCCCTGCCCACGTATATAAAGGAGGGAGGAGGAGGAGGCCGGCCTATGAGGGGGGCGCCTATAGGGGGAGTCCAACTAGGATTCCCAATCCTAGTTGGAGTCCCCTTCCTTTTCCAAGAGGGGAGCGAGGGAAGAAGTAAGAGAGGGAGAAGGAAAGAGAGGGGGGCGCCGCCCCCTCCCTAGTCCAATTTGGACTTGCCATGGGGGCGCACGGCCAACCCTTGATGCCCTTCTCTCCTTTCCCTTATGGCCCATTAAGGCCCAATACTTCTCTCGACGAACTCCCGTAACTCTCCGGTACTCCAAAAAATACCCGAACCACTCAGAACCTTTCCGATGTCCGAGTATAGCCTTCCAATATATCAATCTTTACGTCTCGACCATTTCGAGACTCCTCGTCATGTCCGTGATCTCATCCGGGACTCCGAACAAACTTCGGTCATCAAATTACATAACTCATAATACAAATCTTCATCGAACGTTAAGCGTGCGTACCCTACGAGTTCGAGAACTACATAGACATGATCGAGACACATCTCTGATCAATAACCAATAGCGGAACCTGGATGCTCATATTGGCTTCTACATATTCTATGAAGATCTTTATTGGTCAAACCGCATAACAACATACGTTGTTCCCTTTGTCATCGATATGTTACTTGCCCGAGATTCGATCGTTGGTATCATCATACCTAGTTCAATCTTGTTACTGGCAAGTCTCTTTACTCGTTCCGTAATGCAACATCCCGCAACTAACTCATTAGTTACATTTCTTGCAAGGCTTATAGTGATGTGCATTACCAAGCGGGCCCAGAGATACCTCTCCGACAATCGGAGTGACAAATCCTAATCTGGATCTATGCCAACTCAACAAACACCATCGGAGACACCTGTAGAGCATCTTTATAATCACCTAATTATGTTGTGACATTTGATAGCACACAAGGTGTTCCTTCGGTATTCATGAGTTGCATAATCTCATAGTCAGAGGAACATGTATAAGTCCTGATGAAAGCAATAGGAATAAAACTAAAGGATCATTTATGCTAAGCTAATGGATGGGTCTTTTCCATCACATCATTCTGTAAAGATGTGATCCCGTTCATCAAATGACAACACATGTCTATGGTCAGGAAACTTAACCATCTTGGATTAACAAGCTAGTCAAGTAGAGGCATACTAGGGACACTCTGTTTTGTCTATGTATTCACACATGTACTAAGTTTCCGGTTAATAAAATTCTAGCATGAATAATAAATATTTATCATGATATAAAGAAATATAAATAACAAGTTTATTATTGCCTCTAGGGCATATTTCCTTCACTTCTCACATGCTGCCATCGGGGCATGCTGGCTAGACGCCGGCGTTCTCCTTCCCAGCCTTGTAGGTAGCAGCCCACCGTGCTTCGATCTCCGCCAAGCTCTTCTTACCACGGCGTGCGGCCTCTTTTTTTATTGCGGCGGCTGGACTCTCTTTTCTTGACTGCTTTCTGCCTTTTCCACTCCTTCTATGCGGCTTTGGCCGCCTCTAGATCCACCACCCATTCGGCCATGGCAGCCTCAAAGTCCACCCATGTAACTGTTTGGCCCCCAGCGGCGATGAACTCGGCGCGGCGAGATGCCATCGCTTCCTTACCATGGGTGCGGTCACGGGCGGCGAGGAACATGGCGCGACGAGATGCCATCGCTTCCTTACCAGTTACTATGCACCATGGTGCCAAGGATGACGCCTGGAGAGAGATCTGGGATGGAGGCGCCGGGCAGCCGTAAAGTGTAGTGGTATTCAAGAGCTCAACGACAAACGACAAAAAATTTGGCTTCCCTTAATATTTTGCTTGTTCATTATCGCACACGGTTCATCTCCGTCGCTTTCGGAAACAGTGTGCGCTGAGCCTATTGTGTGTTGCATTATGATTGGCCGGAACCCCAGCCACGCGGATCGCGCATGTGCACCGTAGGATGCGCTGCGATCGAACGGCAATCCACGTCCCTCACATCACACCCGTGCACCTGTAGTTGGATTGGATTTATATGCGCTAAATGCCTAGAAAATGCACATAATCCCCTAAATATGGTAAATGAGCCCGAAAAAATGCCGAATTTGAACACGGTGATTTGCAGGGTGTATGTTCGTCGTAGAAAAAAACTCCAGGGCAAAGAACGAAGAAAATTTGGATTCCCTTCAATCTTGGTGATTTCCCTCTCGAAAGCATGAACTTCTTTGGTGATTGTTCGATTTATGAAGGGCCTGCATGACGACATAAGTTAAACCTTCTCAAATTTTTACCAGGGCATGGTGAGGTCATACCTTGGCACACCATGCCAGGCGTCATGTTTTTCAAGCACTTATTTCATTTTTTCGATAGTTGAAAACCCAATAAGCAAACGTTTGTGGTTGACTATTCCCACACATTTCATCAAAATATCTGTCCCTTCCCTGTAAAAGTCATGCGAATTTACTAAATGGCACGAGCATGGTTTTCTAGGCCGTTCTTGTGCACCCTTTCCTGCACCGATTGTTTGAACTTGAATTATGTGCATTAATGCCTAGGAAATGCACATAATCCCCTAAATATGGCAAATGAACCTGGAAAAGTGCCAAATTTGAACACGGTGATTTGCCGGTTGTATGTTCATCATAGAAAAAAAACTCATGGGCAAAGGACAAAGGAAATTTGGATCCCCCTTCAATCTTGGTGACTTCCCCCTTGAAACCATGAAACTTCATTGGTGATGGTTCGATTTATGAAAAGCGTTCATCACGACATAAGGAAGACATTCTCCAATTTTTACCAGGGCATGGTGAGGCCATACCATGGCACCATGCCAGGCGTCGTGTTTTCCCACCATGTTTTTCATTTTTTGTATAGTTGGTAACCTAGTAAACGACGCGTTTATGGTTGACTATTGCCACGCATTTCCTTGAAATATGTTCCCATTCCTTATAAAAGGCATGAGAATGTACTAAATAACACGAGCATGGTTTTCCAGACCGTTCTTGTGCACCTTTTCATGCACCGATTGTTTGAATTTGAATTATGTCCATTAATGCCTAGAAAATGCACATAATCCCATAAATATGGTAAATGAGCCCGGAAAAAATGTCAAATTTGAACACGTTGCATTTGAGGCGGTATGTTGATCGTTGGAAAAAACTGAATGAGAAACTAGGACGGAAATTGGATTCCCCTTGAATCTTGGGTATTTCCCTCTCGAAAGCATGGAACTTCCTCGGTGATGGTTCAATTTATTAAGGGTGTGCATGACGACATAAGCCAAACCTTCTCAAATTTTTAGCAGGCCATGGTGAGGTCATACCATGGCACCATGCCAGGCTCATGTTTTTCAACCATTTATTTCATCTTTTTCTATAGTTGAAAACCAAACAAACAAACATTTGTGGTTGACTATTGCCACACATTTCATCGAAATATCTATCCATTCCTTGTAAAAGGAATGAGAATTTACTAAATGGCACGAGCATGGTTTTCCAGGCCGTTCTTGTGCACCCTTTCCTGCATCGATTATTTGAACTTGAATTATGTGCATTAATGCCTAGGAAATGCACATAATCCCTTCAATCTTGATGATTTCCCCCTCGAAACCATGAAACTTCCTCGGTGATGGTTCGATTTTTGAAAGGCGTGCATGACAACAGTTTTACCACGGCACGGTGAGGCCATATCATGGCACCACACCAGGCATCACGTTTTCCAAAAATGTATTTCATTTTTGTATAGTTATTAACCAAGTAAATGACGCGTTTATGGTTGACTATTGCCGCACATTTCCTTGAAATATCTGCCCATTCCTTGTAAAATGCATGAGAATGTACCAAATAGCACGAGCATGGATTTCCAGACCGTTCTTGCGCACCTTTTCATGCACCGATTGTTTGCATTTGAATTATGTGCATAATTAATGCCTAGAAAATGTACATAATCCCATAAATATGGTAAATGAGTTCAGAAAAATGTCAAATTGGAACACGTTGCATTTGAAGCGGTATGTTGATCATTGGAAAAAAACTGAATGAAAAACTAGGACGGAAATTTGGATTCCCCTTCAATCTTGGTGATTTCCCTCTCTAAAGCATTGAACTTCCTCGGTGATGGTTCGATTTATGAAGGGCGTGCATGACGACATAAATCAAACCTTCTCAGCTTTTAACCAGGGCATGGTGAGGCCATACCATGCCACCACGCCAGGCGACATGTTTTCCAAGCACGTATTTCATTGTTCTATAGTTGATAACCCAGTAAATGACATGTTTGTGGTTGACTATTGCCACACATTCCATTGAAATCTCTGCCCATTCATTGTAAAAGGCTTGATAAATTACTAAATACCACGAGTATGGTTTTTCCAGACCATTCTTGTGCACCTTTTCAAGCACCAATTGTTTGAATTTGAATTATGTGCATTAATGCCTACATAATGCACATAATCCCCTAAATATTGTAAATGAACACGGAAAAGTGTCAAATTTGAACACAGTGATTAGCAGGGTTTATGTTCTTCGTAGAAAAAAAATTCATGGATGAAGGACAAATGAAATTTGGATTTCCATTCAATCTCGGTGATTTACTATGCACACGATTCATCTCAGTCACCTATGCGAACCGTGTGTATTCACTGACACATGCAAAAGTAAAAAAAGAAAACCCTTGCCCACTTCATCCCCACTCACTCGCCTCAGACTCTTCCGCAACTCTGCACCCTAAGCTCGATGGCCGTTGGCGGCGGGCGTAGGTCGCGCTCCAAACGGCACAGGATTTTGCCCCTACCACTTTTTGCCGCCTATCTGCACTAACATTCTAGACTTTGGCCGATTAGGGTTTTCTGCGGGATTCGGCCGGGGATTTTTCTCATGGAGAAGGTAATGAACTTAGCGAAATATTCACTCATCTCTTACACAGTCTGTCCGTCGGTGTTAATCAACCGACGGAAATCGCTATGGAATCATTTTTGTTCTAGCTGATTCATGGGTGTTCATACATGTGTCCACAGTGCGAGCACAAATCGGGCAACAGTGGTCGTGGCCAGTCAGAAACGAAGTTCTATCTCACCATTCTAGATGACTTCAGGGAACGCTCGGTATGTTCAATCTCAACCAACCACGGTCGGCATGGCCTAAATTTGTGAACATATACCGCATGTTGCTACATTATCTACATATTTGCATCAAATCTTTGTTACATTATCTATTTTTAATTCTATATTTTTGTACTTTGCTTTCATCTATATATTGATCTATTCTATCAGTTACTCCCATATTTGCATCTTGCTCTGTTATTTCAATATATCTAATTTACGATCTTAATTTTCATTTCAAGCAGTACATCCCTTGCTTTGCAAGAACATGAGTAGAAGGAAATCTTGGGCTTTACTTTGTTGATGACTCCCAGGATGTCATATTGACAATGCAGCATGGATTTATAATGTCGGTTCGCGTAAAACTTGGTAAAGATGGTCACTCCTATTTTAATGCAGACCTTTGGAGAAAAATGTCTAAGTGTTACGAACTGAAAGCTTGCAATAAAATTCTAGTGTGTGCACCACAGCCTGGTCTAATTAACATGGATGTTTACTTCCCCAACGTCATCAGCCGATCAAAGTCTGATCGAGGTTAGTGTCCTTTCAACTTTCTCCATGCTGTCATATTACTTAGCAAAATCGGGGTATTTGTTTTGACTAATTGGTCACTATTTAAGCAACCAATTGTGATTTCATATTCTGACTCTATTCCTAGGCAGTAACAAATTCTATTTACCAATTTATGTGCACTATATATGCTTCTGCCATGTTCTGAATAAATAATACCTTTGCACCTTGTAAGCAGGATATGTTGGATGCATAGTGAATGATCTGTATGTTACTAAGCGTACCAAATTTCACTGGAAGGACTTGAAGGATGTCATAAACTTTGTTGATAATCATACAGAGATAGCACAACGTATTAACACTGGATTTTGGATGGGATTAATTATACCTATGGTGCACACACTGAACAAGACCAATTGTGTGCACAAAACGCTGGTAAAATGTCTTATTTTAATGTTGATGCTCATAAACTATATATATCTTCAACGATATGTTACAATTGGTTTTTATTCTACATGTCAACGGAAATTTCCCCCTGTAGTAGTTCCTGGATCGATTTCCTAGCGTGGTCGAATTACACTTGTGCCTACTAATAACGCCAAAGTGATTGAAAGGTATTGCATTTCCCGCAGAAATGGAACCATTCAAATTAACAAGTTCTCGCTTCTCGTGGCAATGCATCCATATTGGAAAATTGGAGACACTGTTCTACTCATGCTCTACCAAGGCACATGAGGGCTCTTCCTTTTCATTAACAAGATGCCGAGTCACCGTGATCAAGCTACTTCCAGTGGATAGTTGTGGCTGTTGGCCCTCAGCCTCTTAAAATGTGCTAGTTGTTACTATATATGTTAAGTATGTAGATATGGACCATATGGTTGTTGGCCCTTAGCCTCTTAAAATGTGATAGTTGTTACTATGTTACGTATTTAGATATGGACCATATGGTTGTCAAAACCGTGTTATGAAGATCCTCCTTTTGCCGAATAGTGTAACCACCATATATATGTTACTCAAATGTGGTTACCCAAGTTCATAAATTTTCATGGAAAGTATTAGTATCGTACACAGTTCATTGGGTTTAAGCGTGTGCCCGATGTCCAGAAGGCATTTGCATATTAACTGTCCATATTGCAAATTCACACACATGTTAACATAAGGAAACGTATGTGTAACATACTAATCATTGTAGACGAGTACTCGCAGATGCATCGTGTGCGATACTCCTAGCCACCGCAAGCAACTAGTTTGCATTTTTCAAAGTTTTTTGTACACATAGAATCACACACGAACTAACTATATTGACTGTCTGTGTTGTAATTTCTCATCGCAAACAGTTCATCCGAGTCGGTTGTTTGCCACGTATCACACACATCTTGTTTACACAACTCGTTTGTGTTCTTTTGGCTCATCGCAAACAGTTCATCCATGTGAACTATATGCCGCATATCACACACATCTTGTTACGTTGAACCGTTTTTGTTGTGTTCCCTAATCGAAAACAATTCTTCCGAGTGAGCCGTATGCCGAATATCACACACACATTCATATGGCTGCCCATTTCTGTTGTTCTACCTCATCGCAAACTGTTCGATTGGATTAACCATGTGTCCTACATGGCACACACATTGATATGGCTGCCCGTTTATGTTGTTTTGCCTCATCGCAAATAGTTTGAATGGATTAACCATGTGCCCTGCATCGCACACGCAACTAAAATCTGAACTGTGTTTGATGGCTCCACCATCGCAAACGTTTTGCACCTTTTTGACGATTTTTTACACCATTGTTTGTGATCATTGCATCGCACACAGTTTTAGCAAAGGGTCTCTGGTCGTAGTGTTGCGTTAGCAGTATCTTGCAGTAGTGTGTGCCGTGCTTTATGGCTTAGAATTGGGACTTCAAAGACGTTTTGTTCGTCATGGACCATATGAGATGTTCCAGGAATTTAAGTTAATATTTCAAGCAAATGCACGAGTTGAGAGATATGAAGTCTCCAACAAGTTCTATAGCTGCAAGATGGAGGAGAACAATTCTGCCAGTGAACACATTCTCAAAATGTCTGGGTATCATAATCACTTGACTCAGCTGGGAGTTAATCTTCCAGATGATAATGTTATTGACAGAGTTCTTCAATCACTGCCACCAAGCTACAAAGGCTTTGTGGTGAACTATAATATGCAGGGGATGGATAAGATAATTCCCGAGCTCTTCGCTATGATCAAAGCTGTGGAGGTAGAAATCAAAAAGGAGCATCAAGTGTTGATGGTTATCAAGACCACTAGTTTCAAGAAAAAGGGCAAGGGAAAGAAGGGAAACTTCAAGAAGAATGGCAAGCAAATTGCCACTCCCAGGAAGAAGCCCAAATCTGGACCCAAGCCTGAAACTGAGTGCTTCTACTACAAAGGGACTGGTCACTGGAAGCGGAACTGCCCCAAGTATTTGGTGGATAAGAAGGATGGCAAAGTGAACAAAGGTATATTTGATATACATGTTATTGATGTGTACCTTACTAATGCTCGTAGTAGCTCCTGGGTATTTGATACTGGTTCAGTTGCTCATATTTGTAACTCGAAACAGGGGCTACAGATTAAACAAAGATTGGCTAGGGACGAGGTGACGATGCGCGTCGGGAATGGTTCCAAGATCGATGTAATCACCGTCGGCACGCTACCTCCACATCTACCTTCGAGATTAGTTTTAGGCCTAAATAATTGTTATTTGGTGCCAACGTTGAGCATGAACATTACATCTGGATCTTGTTTAGTGCGAGACCGTTATTCATTTAAATCAGAGAATAATGGTTGTTCTATTTATATGAGTAATATCTTTTATGGTGATGCACCCTTGAAGAGTGGTCTATTTTTGTTGAATCTCGATTGTGGTGATACACATATTCATAATATTGATGCCAAAAGATGCAAAGTTGATAATGATAGTGCAACATATTTGTCGCACTGTCGTTTAGGTCATATTGGTGTAAAATGACTAAAACTCCGTTCTCCGGAACAATGGAGCGAGCTAATGACTTATTGGAAATAATACATACCGATGTATGCGGTCCAATGAGTGTTGAGGCTTGCGGCGGGTATCGTTATTTTATGACCTTCACAGATGATTTGAGCAGATTGGGTATATCTACTTAATGAAACACAAGTCTGAAAACATTTGAAAAGTTCAAAAAAATCAGAGTGAAGTGGAAAATCATCATAACAAGAAAATAAAGTTTCTACGATCTGATCGCGGAGGCGAATATTTGCGTTACGAGTTTGGCCTTCATTGAAAACAATGTTGAATAGTTTCACAACTCACGCCACCTAGAACAACACAGCGTAATGGTGTGTCCGAATGTCGTAATTGTACTTTATTGGATATGGTGCGCTCTATGATGTCTCTTACCGATTTACCAGTATCGTTTTGGGATTGTGCATTAGAGACAGCTGCATTCATGTTAAATAGGGCACCGTCTAAATCCGTTGAGACAACACCGTATGAACTATAGTTTGACAATAAACCTAAATTGTTGTTTCTTAAAGTTTGGGGTTGCGACGCTTATGTCAAAAGGCTTCAGCCTGACAAGCTCGAACCCAAATAGGAGAAGTGCGTCTTCATAGGATACCCTAAGGAAACAATTGGGTACACCTTCTACCACAAATCCGAAGGCAAGATATTTTGTTGCCAAGAATGGAAACTTTCTAGAGAAGGAGTTTCTCTCGAAAGAAGTGAGTGGGAGGAAAGTAGAACTTGAATAGGTAATTGTACCTTGGAGAGTAGCTCATCAGAGAAATCCATTCTCGAGATCCCTACACCAACTAGAGAGGAAGCTAATGATGATGATCATGAAACTTCAGATCAAGTTACTACAGGACCTCGTAGGTCGAACAGAGCACGTTCCGCACCAGAGTGGTATGGTAACCCTGTTCTGGAAGTCATGTTACTAGACCATGACGAACTTACGAACTATGAAGAAGCGATGATGAGCCCAGATTCCGATAAATGGCTTGAGGCCATGAAATCTGAGATAGGATCCATGTATGAAAACAAAGTGTGGACTTTGGTTGACTTGCCCGATGATCGGCAAGCCATAGAGAATAAATGGATCTTCAAGAAGAAGACTGACGCTGATGGTAATGTTACTGTCTACAAAGCTCGACTTGTTACGAAAGGTTTTCGACAAGTTCAAGGAGTTGACTACGATGACACTTTCTCACCCGTAGCGATGGTTAAGTCTGTCTGAATCATGTTAGCAATTGCCGCATTTTCTGATACTGAAATCTGGCAAATGGACATCAACACTACATTCCTCAATGGATTTCTTAAAGAAGAGTTGTATATTATGCAACCAGAAGGTTTTGTCGATTCTAAAGGTGCTAACAAAGTGTGCAAGCTCCAGTGATCAATCTATGGACTGGTGCAAGCATCTCGGAGTTGGAATATACGCTTTGATGAGGTGATCAAAGCATATTGTTTTATACAGACTTCAAGAGAAGCCTGTATTTACATGTAAGTGAGTGGGAGCTCTGTAGCATTTCTAATATTACATGTGGATGACATATTGCAGATTGGAAATGATATAGAATTTCTAGATAGCATAAAAGGATATTGAATAAAAGTTTTTCAATGAAAGACCTCATTGAAGCTGCTTATATATTAGGCATCAAGATCTATAGAGATATATCAATACGCTTAATAGGACTTTCACAAAGCACATACCTCGATAAAGTTTTGAAGAAGTTCAAAATGGATCAGTCAAAGAAAGGGTTCTTGCCTGTGTTACAAGGTGTGAAGTTGAGACAGACTCAATGTCCTACCACTACAGAAGATTGAGAGAAAATGAAAGTCATTCCCCATGACTCGGCCATAGGTTCTATCATGTATGATATGTTGTGTCCAGACCTGATGTGTGCCTTGCTATAAGTTTAGCAGGGAGGTGTCAAAGTAATCCAGGAGCGGATCATGGGACAGGGTCAAGAACATCCTGAAGTAGCTAAAAAGGACTAAGGATATGTTTCTCATTTATGGAGGTGACAAAGAGCTCGTAGTAAATGGTTACGTTGATGCTAGCTTTGACACTAATCTGGTTGACTCTAAGTCACAAAATGGATATGTATTTATATTGAATGGTGGAGTTGTTAGTTGGTGCAGTTCCAAGCAAAGCATCATGGCGGGATCTACGTGTGAAGCGGAGTTCATAGCTGCTTCGAAAACAGCAAATGAAGGAGTCTGGATGAAGGAGTTCATATCCGATCTAGGTGTAATACCTAGTGCATCGGGTCCAATGAAAATCTTTTGTGACAATTGTGGAGCAATTGCCTTGGCGAAGGAATCATGATTTCACAAAAGAACCAAACACATCAAGAGACTCTTCAACTCCATCTGTGATCAAGTCAAGGAGGGAGACATAGAGATTTGCAAAATACGTACAGATCTGAATGTGGCAGACCCGTTGACTAAGCCTCTTCCACGAACAAAACATGATCAGCATCAATACTCCATGGGTGTTAGAATCATTACAATGTACTCTAGATTATTGAATCTAGTGCAAGTGGGATACTGAAGGAAATATGCCCTAGAGGCAATAATAAAGTTGTTATTTTATATTTCCTTATTCATGATAAAATGTTTATAATTCATGCTAGAATTGTATTGACCGGAAGCCTTAACACATGTGTGAATACATAGACAAACACTGAGTCCCTAGTGAGCCTCTGAAGGAAATATGCCCTAGAGGCAATAATAAAGTTGTTATTTATATTTCCTTATATTATCATAAATGTTTATTATTCATGCTAGAATTGTATTAACCGGAAACTTGATACATGTGTGGATACATAGACAAAACACCGTGTCCCTAGTAAGCTTCTACTAGACTAGCTCATTAATCAAAGATGGTTAAGTTCCTAACCATAGACATGTGTTGTCATTTGATGAACGGGATCACATCATTAGGATAATGATGTCATGGACAAGACCCATCCATTAGCTTAGCATTATGATCGTTCGGTTTTATTGTTATTGCTTTCTTCATGATTTATACATATTCCTTTGACTATGAGATTATGCAACTCCCAGATACCGGAGGAATACCTTGTGTGGTATCAAATGTCACAACATAAATGGGTGATTACAAAGATGCTCTACGGGTATCTCCGAAGGTCTTTGTTGGGTTGGCATAGATCAAGATTAAGATTTGTCACTTCGAGTATCGGAGAGGTATCTCTGGGCCCTCTCGGTAATGCACATCCTAATAAGCCTTGCAAGCAATGTAACTAACGAGTTAGTTGCGAGATGATGCATTATGGAAAGAGTAAACAGACTTGCCGGTAACGAGATTGAACTAGGTATGGAGATACCGACGATCTAATCTCGGGCAAGTAACATACCGATGACAAAGGGAATAACGTATATTGTCATAACGGTTTGACCAATAAAGATCTTCATAGAATATGTGGGAGCCAATATGAGCATCCAGGTTCCGCTATTGGTTATTGACTGGAGAGGTCTCTCGGTCATGTCTACATAGTTCTTGAACCCGTAGTGTCCGCACGCTTAACGTTCGATGACGATTTGTATTATATGAGTTATGTGATTTGGTGATCGAATGTTGTTCGGAGTCCCGAATGAGATCACGGACATGACGAGGAGTCTCGAAATGGTCGAGAGGTAAAGATTCATATATGACGATAGTATTCGGACACCAGAAAGTGTTCTAGGGGTACCAGGTACGTATCGGGTCACCGGAAGGGGTTCTGGGCACCCTCCGGCAAAGATATGGGCCTTATTGGGCCAAGGGCGGGACAGACCTGCCCCTAGTGGGCTGGTGCGCCCCCATATAGGCCGAATAGGAGGAGAAGGAAGGAGGGGAAGGGAGAAAGGAAAGGGGAGGATTCGGCCTCCCCCTTCCCTTCTCTTCCCCCCTCTCTTTCCTTCCACCTCCGACACTTATGGAAGGGGGGAGGCCGACTTGTGGGAGGCGTCCAAGTAGGATTACTCCTACTTGGGGCGCCACTTGCTGCCCCTCTCCCTCTCCCACCTATATATATGTGCGGGGGCACCGCTAGAACACACATTAATTGCTCCAAGCCGTGTGCGGCGCCCCCCTCCACAGTTTACGCCTCCGGTCATATTCACGTAGTGCTTAGGCGAAGCACTACGCAGATCACTTCCCATCACCGTCACCACGCCGTCGTGCTTACAGAAGTCTCCCTCGACACTTTGCTGGATCAAGAGTTCGAGTGACGTCATCGAGCTGAACGTGTGCAGAACTTGGATGTGCCCGACGTTCGGTGCTTGATTGGTCGGAACGAGAAGAAGTTCGACTACATCAACCGCGTTAACAAACACTTCGGCTTTCGGTCTATGAGGGTACATGGACACACTCTTCCCCCCTTGTTGCTATGCATCTCCTAGATAAATCTTGCGTGAGCATAGGATTTTTTTTGAAATTGCATGCTACGTTCCCCGACAGCCTCTACTTGACTAGCTCGTTGATCAAAGATGGTTATGGTTTCCAAACCATGGACATGATTTGTCATTTGATAACAGGATCACATCATTAGGAGAATGATGTGATGGACATGACCCATCCGTTAGCTTAGCATATTGATCGTTCAGTTTTATTGCTATTGCTTTCTTCATGTCAAATACATATTCCTTCGACTATGAGATTATGCAACTCCCGGACACCGGAGGAATACCTTGTGTGCTATCAAACGTCACAATGTAACTGGGTGATTATAAAGATCCTCTACAGGTATCTCCGAAGGTGTTTGTTGGGTTGGCATAGATCAAGATTAGGATTTGTCACTCCGATTATCGGAGAGGTATCTCTGGACCCTCTCAGTAGTGCACATCATAAGAAGCCTTGCAAGCAAAGTAACTAATGAGTTAGTTACAATATGATGTATTATGGAACGATTAAAGAGACTTGCCGGTAACGAGATTGAACTAGGTATGTGGATACCCATGATCGAATATTGGGCAAGTAACATGCCGATGACATGGGGAATAACATATGTTGTCATAACGGTTCTACCGATAAAGATCTTTGTAAAATATGTAGGAGCCAATATGAGCATCCAGGTTCCGCTATTGGTTATTTACCAGAGAGGTGTCTCGGTCATGTCTACATAGTTCTCGAACCCGTAGGGTCCGTACGCTTAGCGTTCGATGACGATTTAGTATTATATGAGTTATGTGATTTGGTGACCGAATGTTGTTCGGAGTCCCAGATGACTTCATGTACATGACGAGGAGTCTCGAAATGGTTAAGAGGTAAATATTGATATATAGGATGATAGTATTCGGACACCGGAAGTGTCCGGGTAGTATCGGGTATTTATCGGAGTACCGGGGGGTTACCGGAAACCCCCGGGGGAAGATATGGGCCATAAGAAGGGAGCACACCAGCCCACAAGGGGTGCCCCCCCCTAGGCAGGAGGCCGAATTGGAGAAGGAACAAGGGGGGTTCGGCCCCCCTTCCTTTCTCCCTTCCCCCTTCCCTTTTCTCTCCAGCAAAAGAAGGACGGGGGGAGGCCGAATTGGGAGAGAATCCCAAGTAGGATTCCTCCTACTTGGGGCACCCCAAGGCTGCTCCCCTCCACCTCCCACCTATATATACGTGGGGAGGGGGCTCCTAGAACACACAACAACAATTTTTAGCCGTGTGTGGCGCCCCCAACCATAGTTTGTACCCCCGGTCATAGTTTTGCAGTGCTTAGGCGAAGCCCTTGAGAATCACTTCACCATCACTGTCACCATGCCGTCGTGTGGATGGAGCTCATCTACTTCCTTGACACCTTGCTGGATCAAGAAGGCGAGGGACGTCATCGCGCTAAACGTGTGCAGAACTCGGAGGTGTCGTACGTTCGGAGCTAGAAGAAGTTCAACTACATCAACCGCGTTGTCAAACACTTCCGCTTTCGGTCTACGAGGGTACGTGGACACACTCTCCCCCTCTCGTTGCTATGCATCTCCTAGATAGATCTTGCGTGAGCGTAGGAATTTTTTTTGAAATTGCATGCTACGTTCCCCAACAGTCACGCCAACTATTGCTTCTACAACTATCACTAACGCATAGTGATAAAGTAAAGAAATTACATGGCGCTTGCACTTCATATAGTAAAGAGACAACCCTAAGGCTCCTATCGGTTGCTGATATTACAAAACATGATCATCTCATACATCAACATATATCACATCATATCTTGACCATATCACATCACAACATGCCCTGCAAAAACAAGTTAGACGTCCTCTACTTTGTTGTTGCAAGTTTTACGTGGCTGCTACGGGCTTCTGGCAAGAACCGTTCTTACCTGCGCATAAAAGCACAACGGTGATTCATCAAGTTTGTTGTTTTAACCTTCTTCAAGGACCAGCTGCAGTCAAATTCGATTCAACTAAAGTAGGAGAAACAAACACCGCCAGCCACCTTTATGCAAAACTTGTTGCATGTCAGTCGGTGGAACCAGTCTCATGTGCGTGGACATGTAAGGTTGGTCTGAGCCTCTTCATCCCACAATACTGCCAAATCAAGATAAGACGTTGCTGGTAAGCAATATGACTATGACCACCCACAACTCTGTGTGTTCTACTCGTGTATATCATCTATGCATAGACCTGGCTCGGATGCCACTGATGGGAATCGTCGCATGGGAAACAAAAAAAATTATATGCACACGCAATGATCTATCCATGGAGATGCATAGCAACTAGGGGGAGAGTGTGTCTATGTACCCTCGTAGACCGTAAGTGGAAGCGTTTCACAACGCGGTTGCTGTAGTCGAACTTCATCGCGCTGCAACCGATCAAGTACCGAACGCACGGCACCTCCGCGTTCTGCACACATTCAGCTTGGTGACGTCCCTCGCCTTCTTGATCCAGCAAGAAGTCGAGGTAGTAGATGAGTTCCATTAGCACAATAGCGTGGTGACGGTGATGGTGAAGTGATCTCCGCGGCGCTTCACCTAAGCACTACGAAATATGACCGGGGGTGTAAACGGTGGAGGGGGCGCCCCACACGGCTAGGCAATTGTATGGTGTGTGCTAGTGCCACCCCCATATATATATATATATATATATATATATAGGTGGGAGGGAGAGGGGAGGCTTCCAGGAGGTGCCCCAATTAGGCTGAATCCTATTAGGGGTCCTTCCCTTGGTCGCGCCCCCCTGCCATGTTTGTCGGAGGGGGAAAGAAAGAGGGGGGAGAGGGAAGGAAGGGGGAATCTGATTCCTCTCTTTCCTTTCCCTTCCCCTCTTTCCTTCTCCTCCTAGGCCGACCCATATGGGGGGCGCACCAGCCCCTTGTGCCTGGTGCATTTCCCCTCTTGGCCCATAAGGCCCATATCTTTTGCCGGGGGTGCCCGGAACCCCTTCCAGTCACCCGATAAATACTCGGAACCCACCGAAACACTTCCGGTGTCCGAATACCATCATCCTATATACCAATCTTTACCTCTCGACCATTTCGAGACTCCTCGCCATGTCTGGCATCTCATCCGGGACTCCAAACAACATTCGGTCACCAAATCACATAACTCATATAATATTATATCATCATCGAACGTTAAGCGTGCGGACCCTACGGGTTCGAGAACTATGTAGAAATGACCGAGACACCTCTCTGGTCAATAACCAATAGCGGAACATGGATTCCCATATTGGCTCCTACATATTCTATGAAGATCTTATCGGCCGAACCGTTATGACAACATACATAATTTCCTTTGTCTATCGGTATGTTACTTGCCCGTTCGATTGTCGGTATCTTCATACCTAGTTCAATCTCATTGCCAGCAAGTCTCTTTGCAAGTTCTATAATACATCACCTCGTGAATAACTCCTTAGTCGTTTGCTTGCAAGATTATGATGTGTATTACCCAGAGGGCTCAGAGATACCTCTCCGATACTCGAAGTGACAAGTCCTAATCTTGATATATGTCAACGCAACAAACACCTTCGGAGATACCTGTAGAGCATATTTATAATCACCCAGTTATGTTGTGACGTTTGATAGCACATAAGGCATTCTTCCGGTATCCGGGAGTTGCATAATCTTATAGTCGAAGGAATATGTATTTGACATGAAGAAAGTAATAGCAATACAACTAAATGATCATTATACTAAGCTAACGGATGGGTCTTGTCCATCACATCATACTCCTAATGATGTGATCCCATTATCAAATGACAATACATGTCTATGGTTGGGAAATCTTAAACATCTTTGATCAATGAGCTAGTCTAGTAGAGGCTTACTAGGGACACGGTATTTGTTTATGTATTCACACATCTATTTAAGTTTCCGATCAATAAAATTATAGCTTGAATAATAAACCTTTATCATGAATAAGGAAATATAAAATAACAACTTTATTATTGCCTCTAGGGTATATTTCCTTCAGTTTGATCGTTACCCGCCATCTTCATTATGATCTTGTAGCATAATTTTCTTGTTGCGTAACACTTTCCCCTACGGATGATGTTTCTAATGTTAATTTTGATCACATGGGCGATCCTATGAACCTCCCACAGTGGGACGCTGATGAGTTTGAGGATTTTCTCTAATTGTGTTAGATGATTCATAGTCGAGAGGCTCATATACAACTTCTCAATGATCTAATTGAGCATTTGTGGACGTTCCATGGGAACAAACAGATCATGTAGCGAATGGTTCCTTAATGATAGCAAAGAGATTGGGATGAATACTTATAGATTTGAGATCCGCATTTTCCTTACTAGATGATTCACCCTTATTTTTAGGAACGTACATAAGCTCGGAAACTTTAGTGGAGGGACTTGGAGTATTCTTTACGGAAGAAAAAGTGGTTCCCAAGTTGGTAATAATATCCTCAAGTTTATCGATCCTAGTAGAATCGTGATTTATTTTCTCATTTACTATGGGTTCCTTTTCTTTAATATTTTTCAAAGTAACTCCTACTTTAGATACCTATTGAGAGATTTGGTTGTGGATCTTTTTATCCAAATTTTCAATTAACTCTACGGTAGCAACCTTATTTTCAATAATTTCAAGCCTTTGCATTACATGCTCCAAAGTTAATACAGCTCCATGAACCAAGAGAGGAGGTGAGCCAAATAAATCTAGCATAGCATTATAAGAATCAAAAGTATGGCTACCCAAGAAGTTCCCTCCGGTAATAGTATCAAGAACATATCTGTGCCAAGGAGTAATGCCTACATAAAAATTGCGAAGGAGAATGGAAGCAGATTGCTTCCTAGTAGATCTATTTTGAGCATTGCAAATTCTATACCAAGCATATTTTAGATTTTCTGCCTCCATTTGCTTAAAATTTAGAATTTCATTCTTGGGAGACAATGGAGAAGATAAGGGACTAGACATAACGACAAGCAAACAAACTAACACACAAGCAAACAAAAAGCAAGCGGGCAAAAAGAGGCAAATAGAGAAAGAGAGGGAGGATAGAGAGAGAGAGAGAGCAAATAAAACGGCAAGGGTGAAGTGGGGGAGAGGAAAACGAGAGGCAAATGGAAAATAATGTAATGCGGGAGATAAGGGTATGTGATGGGTACTTGGTATGTTGACTTTTGCGTAGACCTCCCCAGCAACGGCGCCAGGAATCCTTCTTGCTACCTCTTGAGCACTGCGTTGGTTTTCCCCGAAGAGGAAGGGATGATGCAGCAAAGTAGCATAAGTATTTCCCTCAGTTTTTGAGAACCAAGGTATCAATCCAGTAGGAGGCTACGCGCGAGTCCCTCGTACCTGCACAAAACAAATAAATCCTCGCAACCAACGCAAATAGGGGTTGTCAATCCCTATAAGGCCACTTACGAGAGTGAGATCTGATAGATATGATAAAGATAATATTTTAGTATTTTTGTGATAAAGATGCAAGGTAAAATAAAGGCAAAGTAAATAGCAAAGGAAATAACTAAGTAGTACGAGATTAATATGATAAAGATAGACCCGAGGGCCATAGGTTTCACTAGTGGCTTCTCTCGAGAGCATAATTATTCTACGGTGGGTGAACAAATTACTGTTGAGCAATTGACAGAATTGAGCATAGTTATGAGAATATCTAGGCATGATCATGTATATAGGCATCATGTCCGAGACAAGTAGACCGACTCCTGCCTGCATCTACTACTATTACTCCACTCATCGACCACTATCCAGCATGCAGCTAGAGTATTAAGTTAAAAACAGAGTAACGCCTTAAGCAAGATGACATGATGTAGAGGGATAAACTCATGCAATATGATGAAAACCCCATCTTGTTATCCTCGATGGCAACAATACAATACGTGCCTTGCTGCCCCTACTGTCACTGGGAAAGGACACCGCAAGATAGAACCCAAAGCTAAGCACTTCTCCCATTGCAAGAAAGATCAATCTGGTAGGCTAAACCAAACTGATAATTCGAAGAGACTTGCAAAGATAACCAATCATACATAAAAGAATTCAGAGAAGATTCAAATATTGTTCATAGATAGACTTGATCATAAACCCACAATTCATCGGTCTCAACAAACACACCGCAAAAAGAAGATTACATCGAATAGATCTCCAAAAGAGAGGGGGAGAAGATTGTATTGAGATCCAAAAAGAGAGAAGAATCCATCTAGCTACTAAATATGGACCCGTAGGTCGGAGGTAAACTCCTCACACTTCATCGGAGGGGCTATGGTGTTGATGTAGAAGCCCTTCGTGATTGATGCCCCCTCCGGCGGAGCTCCGGAATAGGCCCCAAGATGGGATCTCGTGGATATAGAAAGTTACGGCGGTGGAATTAGGGTTTTGGCTCCCTATCTGATCGTTTGGGGGTACGTGGATATATATAGGAGGGAGGAGTACGTCGGTGGAGCAACAGGGGGGCCACGGGGGTGGAGGGCGCGCCTGGGGGGGGGGGGGGGGGGGGGGGGGGGGGGGGGGGGGGGGGGGGGGGGGGGGGGGGGGGGGGGGGGGGGGGGGGGGGGGGGGGGTAGGCGCGCCCCCTACCTCGTGGCCTCCTCTTTTCTTTCTTGATGTAGGGACCAAGTCTCCAGGGTCTTGTTCGTTGAGAAAATCACGTTCCCGAAGGTTTCATTCCGTTTGGACTCCGTTTGATATTCCTTTTCTTCGAAACCCTAAAACAGGCAAAAAAACAGCAATTCTGGGCTGGGCCTCCGGTTAATAGGTTAGTCCCAAAAATAATATAAAAGTGGATAATAAAGCCCAATAATGTCCAAAACAGTAGATAATATAGCATGGAGCAATCAAAAATTATAGATACGTTGGAGACGTATCAAGCATCCCCAAGCTTAATTCCTGCTCGTCCTCGAGTAGGTAAATGATAAAAATAGAATTTTTGATGCGGAGTGCTACTTAGCATAATTTTAATGTAATTCTTCTTAATTGTGGTATGAATATTCATATCCGAAAGATTCAAGACAAAAGTTCATATTGCATTAAAAATAATAATACTTCAAGCATACTAACTAAGCAATTATGTCTTCTCAAAATAACATGGCCAAAGAAAGTTCATCCCTACAAAATCATAAGGTTTAGTCATGTTTCATTTTCGTCACACAAGAATGCTCTCATCATGAACAACCCGGATGACAAGCCAAGCAATTGTTTCATACTTTAGTAATCTCAAACCTATGAACTTTCACGCAATATATGAGCGCGAGCCATGGACATAGCACTATGGGTGGAATAGAATATAATGAGGGGGTTATGTGGAGAAGACAAAAAAGGAGAAAGTCTCACATCAACGAGGCTAATCAATGGGCTATGGATATGCCCGCCAATTGATGTTAATGCAAGGAGTAGGGATTGCCATGCAACGGATGCACTAGAGCTATAAATGTATGAAAGCTCAACAAAAGAAACTAGTGGGTGTGCATCCAACTTGCTTGCTCACGAAGACCTAGGGCACTTGAGGAGGCCCGTTGTTGGAATATACAAGCCAAGTTCTATAATGAAAAATTCCCACTAGTATATGAAAGTGACAAAACAAGAGACTCTCTAACATGAACATTAAGGTGCTACTTTGAAGCACAAGTGTGGCAAAGGATAGTAACATTGTCCCTTCTCTATTTTTCTCTCATTATTTTTTTGGGCCTTCTCTTTTTTATGGCCTTTCTCCTTTTTCTTCTTTTTTTGGGCCTTCTCTTTTTTATGGCCTTTTCCTTTTTTTCCTCACTTGGGACAATGCTCTATAAAATTATGATCATCACACTTCTATTTATTTACAACTCAATGATTACAACTCGATACTAGAACAAAATATGACTCTATATGAATGCCTCCGGTGGTGTACCGGGATATGCAATGGACCAAGATTGACATGTATGAAAGAATTATGAACGGTGGCTTTGCCACAAATACTATGTCAACTACATGATCATGCTAAGCAATATGACAATAATGAATGTGTCATGATGAACGGAATGATGGAAAGTTGCATGGCAATATATCTCGGAATGGCTATGGAAATGCCATAATAGGTAGATATGGTGGCTGTTTTGAGGAAGATATAAGGAGGTTTATGTGTGAAAGAGTGTATCATATCACGGGGTTTGGATGCACTGGCGAAGTTTGCGCCAACTCTCAATGTGAGAAAGGGCAATGCATGGTACCGAAGAGACTAGCAAGGATGGAAGGGTGAGAGTGTGTATAATCCATGGACTCAACATTAGTCATAAAGAACTCACATACTTATTGCAAAAATCTACATGTCATCAAAAACCTCGGTACTACGCGCATGCTCCTAGGGGGATAGATTGGTAGGAAAAGACCACCGCTCGTCCCCGACCACCACTCATAAGGAGGACAATCAAATAACACCTCATGTTTCAAATTTGTTACATAACGTTCACCATACGTGCATGCTACGGGACTTGTGAACTTCAAGCCCAACGGCAATGACAAAGTCCTGGTTCTCCACGCCGGCAGGCGGCAATAGTGGCAGTTCATCGTCAGGTGGTTCATGGCGTCGCCGCCCTCGCTCACTTGGACCATCTGCATCCACGACGGTGGGTGATGACCCACAAGTATAGGTGATCAGTCGTATTCCTTTCAATAAGATAGAGTGTCGAACACAACGAGGAGCAGAAGGAAATGAGAAGCAGTTTTTAGCAAGGTATTTTCTGCAAGCACTGAAATTATCGGTAACAGATAGTTTAGTAGTAAGATAATTCGTAACGGGTAACAAGTAACAAGAGTAACAAAAGTGCAGCAAGGTGGCCCAATCCTTTTCATAGCAAAGGATAAACCTGGACGAACTCTTATATAAAGCAAAGCTCTCCCGAGGACACATGGGAATTATTGTCAAGTTAGTTTTCATCATGCTCATATGATTCGCATTCATTACTTTGATAATTTGATATGTGGGTGGAAAGCTGTTTGGGTGCTATCCTTACATGACAAGCCTCCCACTTATGATTAACCCCTCTCGCAAGCATCCGCAACTGCAAAAGAAGAATTAAGAGAAATCTAACCATAGCATGAAACATGTGGATCCAAATCAGCCCCTTACGAAGCAACGCATAAAGTAGGGTTTAAGCTTCTGTCACTCTAGCAACCCATCATCTACTTATTACTTCCCAATTCCTTCCCCTAGGCCCAAATCATGGTGAAGTTTCATGTAGTCGACGTTCACATAACACCACTAGAAGAAAGACAACATACATCTCATCAAAATATCGAACGAATACCAAATTCACATGATTACTTATAACAAGACTTCTCGCATGTCCTCAGGAACAAACGTAACTACTCATAAAGCATGTTCATGTTCAAGATCATAGGGGTAATAAATATCAGTAAGGATCTGACCATATGATCTTCCACCAAATAAACCAACTAGCGTCAACTACAAGGAGCAATCAACACTCCTAGCAAACCACAGGTACCAATGTGAGGCTTTGAGACAAAGATTGAATACAAGAGATGAACTAGGGTTTGAGAGGAGATGGTGCTGGTGAAGATATCGATGAAGATTGACCCTCCCACGATGAGAGGATCATTGGTGATGAATATGGCTTCGAATTCCCCCTCTGGGAGAGAAGTTTCCCCAGCAAAAAAGCTCCGCCGGAGCCCTAGATTACTTCTACCCAGGTTCCGCCTCGAGACGGCGGCGCTTGGTCCCGAAAACTTCCTTATAATTTTGTCTAGGGAAAAACCTTTCATATAGCAGAAGATGGACACAGGGGACTGGCCAGGGGGGCCACAAGCTAGGGAGGCGCACCCTAGGGGATAGGGTACGCCCCCCAGGCTTGTGGCTACCTGGTGGGTCCCCTTTTGTTGTTTCTTCGCCCAATATTTTTATATATTTCAAAACAATTCTCTGTAAAGTTTCACGATATTTGAAGTTGTGCAGAACAGGTATCTCAGATTTGCTCCTTTCCGATCCAGAATTCCAGCCGCCGACATTCTCCCTCTTCATGTAAATTTTGTAAAATAAGAGAGAAAAGGTATAAGTATTGTACCATAATGTGAAATAATAGTCCATAATGCAATAAATATGAAAATAAAAACATGATGCAAAATGGACGTATCAACGGGCTCCTTCGGCAAGGAGGACCAGCCGCAACAGCGGCCCCGTCTCCTCTCGGATGTGGCTCTAATGGATGAAGAATTCATCTGTCAGATGGGTCCGGCTCCATCGTTGCCGGCGTGCATGAAGGAGGAGCCACCGCCCCCGCAGCGGGTTTGCGTTAAGCCGGAGCTCGCATCCCCACTCTGGCAGGTGAAGGGCGAGTCGATGTCTCGGTTGTGCAAAATTGGCCTCCATATCAGTGGCCGCATGAAGCAGGAGTCGGCACCCCCAGTGCCTCCGCTGCGGAAGGACGAGCCGGCGTAGCCCCCATTGAGGGAGTCCTGGATTACGAGGTCATCGGGCGTCTGGGCTGTGCAACATGGGATGGACTAATGGGCCGTGAAGATACAAGATAGAAGACATTCTCCCGTGTCTGGAGGGGACTCTCCTTTGCATGGAAGACAAGCTTGGCGTGTGCATATGAATATCCTTTCTCTATAAACCGACTCTATACAACCCTAGCCCCCTCCGTGTCTATATAAACCGGAGGGTTTAGTTCGTAGTGGCAATCATAATCATACAAGCTAGACAATTAGGGTTTAGCCATTACGATCTCGTGGTAGATCAACTCTTGTAACCCCAATGCTCATCAAAGTCAATCAAGCAGGACGTAGGGTATTACCAACATCAATAGGGCCCGAACCTGGGTAAACATTGTGTCCCTGTCTCCTGTTACCATTGATCCATAGACGCACATTTCGGGACCGCCTACCCGAGATCTGCCAGTTTTGACACCGACATTGGTGCTTTCATTGAGAGTTCCATTGTGCCGTCGTCGAAAGGCTCGATGGCTCCATCAATCATATACAACAATGCTGCCGCAAAGGAGATTTTTCTCCCCGGATAGATCTTTGTATTCGGTGGTTTCGCACTGTGGGCCAACTCGGTTGGCCACTTGGAGTAGATCGACAGCTACGCCCTGGTCACCGGACCAGTTTTGGAAACTTCAACTATGTCACTGATATCCGAGGAGACTTGATCTTCCAAGGGTTCGTGGCCTCAACCACCGCTCCGGCCTTAGATCTGGAGCACGTCATCAGGTCCGAAGACGGGAGTCTAGAGCCCGCTGGACTCTCCGTGGCCTTGGAGCTCAACACCGAGAGAATAGCGTCTCCGGCAATCATTGCAAGGTCGGACTCTTATCCGGATACTACTTCCGAACCCTGGAGGCCCGTGTCATGCGAGCTCAGCGCAGAAACTTCCGACCGTGTCCAAACCCCACTCTTAAATGAGGCTTTGGACCTAATGCGACCCCTCGTCATCACAGAGGAACCGCTTCTGAATCACGCCCAACCCAGACTAGGGGCTGGAAATAGGGAATTTTCCTTCCCACCCACCACCCACTTCATAGCAATTGTCGAGGACCTAACCAACATGCTTGATTACGCCTTCGAAGACATCGATAGTATGGACGACGATGCCGGAGAGGAGCAGGCCCAAAACCCCCCGGTCACCTGACGTTGGACGCAACCTCCTCGTATGACATATATATGGTGGATACACCTAAAAACAACGACGGTGATGATGAGAAAAAACCCAGTCGAGGACGAACCTCCTGAGATACCGCTGAAACGTCGACGTCAGCGGCGCCACTCTAAATCGCGTCACGGCAAGAAGCAATACCGGCACCAAAGACAATGATACTCCGGAGAACGTCGAAGACCAAGAAAACCCCATCGAACCAACATCTGAACAGGATGATCGAGAGGACGGGCAAGTTGACCCTGACGCACAAAGAGGGAACAACGACTCGGAGGACAGCAACTATCTACCACTCTCCGAGGATGATGTAAGCCTCGGCGACGAAGACTTTATTGTGCCAAAGGAACCCCTCGAACAAGAGCGCTTCAAGCGCCGGCTAATAGCCATGGCTAGAAGCCTACCAAAGAAACAACAACAACTCCAAGCTGACCCAGATCTGCTCAACGACAGATGGACTAATGTCTTGGCAGCCGAAGAGTATGGCCTCGAACGCCCAACAAAGAGTTACCCGAAGCGTAAATTCCTACCCCAATTCGACGACGAGGCGCTGGAGCCCATACCACCCGCACATAATGCGGCTGGCGGACTCAACCGACCACCACGTGGCCAGGGCAGAATGGCAACTCAGGCCGAACACCAGCCCGCTCCACCTCGCCATAAAAGCAAAGAAACAACAGCTCGGGGGTACACATATGACCTACTACAAGACCTGGAATATAGAGAAAGTCAAACCAGATCAATCTATGGATCGCGGGGGCACGCCCCGGCACGAGAGGACGGTTACCAATCCCGGCGCGGAAAGTATAACCATGCCCCAGCCGAAAACCGCATACAGACTTCATCCAAACTGCGCTGTGACACGGCCCGATATAGGGGCGCTGCACACCCCCTATGCTTCACCGATGAGGTAATGGAGCACCAGTTCCCAGAAGGGTTCAAACCCATGAACATCGAATCATACGGTGGCACAACAGATCCCGTAGTATGGATTGAAGACTTTCTTCTCCACATTCACATGGCTCGTGGTGATGATCTACACACCATCAAATACCTTCCCCTCAAACTTAAGGGACCAGCACAACACTGGCTGAACAGTCTACCAAAAAATTCTATTGGTAGTTGGGAGGACCTGGAGGATGCATTCAGAGACAACTTCCAAGGTACCTATGTTTGGCCCCTAGATGCCGATGACTTTAGCCACATAATCCAGCAACCCAGGGAATCGGCCCGACAGCTCTGGACAAGGTTCCTAATCAAAAAGAACTAGATTGTGGATTGTCTGGATGCAAAGCCCTTGCGGCCTTCAAACATAGCGTCTGAGACGAGTGGCTCGCCCGACACCTCTGCTAAGAAAAGCCGAAGTCCATGGCAGCCCTCACCCCACTTATGACCCGTTTTTTGTGCGGGAGAAGACAACTGGCTTACTCGCAAAAGCAATAGCACCAGCAACCCTGGTACCTCCGAAACCAGGGACCGCAATGGCAAGCCACGACACAACAAGCATAATCGTCGAAACAACTGAAGGAATTATGCCCTAGAGGCAATAAGAAAGTTATTATTTATTTCCTCATATCATGATAAATGTTTAGTATTCATGCTAGAATTGTATTAACCGAAAACATAATACATGTGTGAATACATAGACAAACATAGTGTCACTAGTATGCCTCTACTTAACTAGCTCGTTGATCAAAGATGGTTGAGTTTCCTAGCCATAGACATGAGTTGCCATTTGATTAACGGGATCACATCATTAGGAGAATGATGTGATTGACATGACCCATTTCGTTAGCTTAGCACTTGGTGTCGGATTTCGGGTTCCGGCAGACCCTTAAGGTTCGAACACTGGGGTGCGCGCGGAGATTTTGCCTCCTACCTACCTGCACCCCTCCGCCATGCTAGGATCTAAAACTAAGGAAAGAACAACACAAGAGACACAGGGTTTATACTGGTTCGGGCCACCGTTGTGGTGTAGTACCCTACTCCAGTGTGTGGTGTGGTGGATTGCCTCTTGGGCTGATGATGATGAACAATACAAGGAAGAACAGCCTCGCGAGGGTCTGTTCTTGGCTGGGGCAATGAACTGCTCAGTGGAGTTCAGTCACCTTCTCCCTCTCTCTGCCTCCAGCCAACCGACCCCTTGCTATGTGGGTGGCTGGTCCTATTTATAGAGGCCCTCGTCCTCTTCCCAAATATCGAGCGGGAAGGGAGCCAACATTGGCGGGCTAATTTGAAGGGGGACAGCAAGTATCAGCTATCCTGACAAAAGTAGTCTTCGCCTGCGCAAAGCTCTGGTGATGACGCCGTCTTGGGATCCATGGTGACCTCCGTCTCGTAGTCCTCCTGGTCTTGGTCTCGTTGCACCAAAATGGCAACCTTTGCCTGATGCCTCGGTACTCCGCGGCTGCGCTTGCCCCCTTTGCACCAAAGAGGAAAGGAGGACACTGCGCAGGCTGGCACCCGCCTGGCGCCCTGAGTCATCATGGCTTGCGTCACGGGCACCTCGTGAGGTACCCCGCCTTGATCTCTCCGCCTCCTCGTGAGCCAGCCTGACAAGGCCGTGCTTGAGGAAGCTCCGCGTCATCCGCCCCGCGAGGCTTGGCCCCTCGCGAGGGTCTTGGGTTTGTGTTGGTGAAGATGGGCCGTGCTGGGCCCCCCTTTGAGCCACGCCGCAGGCCGCAGGCAGGCAAGTCTGGGGACCCCCATTCCCAGAACACCGACAGTAGCCCCCGGGCCCAAGGCGCGCTCGGACTTGGCCGTGCAAGGAGGCAGAAGGGCAAGAGCAAAGCACCGAGGGCCCTAACAGCCTGCGGCCTTGGGCGCCACGTGGTGGTTGACTGGACGTGGGCGCCTCCACTTCCCCATGACGCCTCAGCAACTGCACGGATGGGACAAGTCCCTGCACGCAAAAACGGGTCATGATTACCTATGATCGTGGAGGTCGGCGGTTGGCCTTCGCCGGCCATAAGTACAGAACGGCGCGCGCCCTTCCAGTCCATCCCTCCTTGCTTCTCCTTCTTCCCGATCCTTGCTCCGTCTTGCCGTGATGGCTCCGATCTGCCGGTTCTCAACGGCAGAGAAGGGAAAGGCTCCCCGAGAGGGGCCAGACCCACTCCCGTCGAAGAAACGGCTCATCCCCCGTGGCCCGGACGAAGGGGCCCTTCAGGTGGTGCCGAGGCCTTGGGGCGAGCGGGCGCCGCCGGGGTTCCCGCTTCCATTGTACGCCCACGTTGAGGGCCCCGAAGGAGTTGATGCGGACCGCCACGGGCGGCGCCGCCGTCGGCGCCGCCGGGTCACGAAGGTGTTGGTCGTCCCCCCTGGGGTCCACACGGAGGGCTCCTTCCAAGAGTTCGTGCTCCGTGTCGCCATTCCTCTTCAGTCTTGGATCCGCCTTCCTCCCTTCTTCGCCTCCATCATCCCGCAGGGGGAGCCCCTGGAGCTCTGGCTGCAGCACGCCGGCTGCAGCACCCTCGCGACCGAGGCAGAGGTCGCGGTCGTCGCCCCGGGCGAGGTCTACATGACTCGGGGCTGGAGGGAGATCGCCCGAGTTTGCAGGACAAGGGGTGTCTTCGCGATCCACTTGGACTACGACGGTGCTTCGGTGATGCTCTTCAAGGTCTTGGATGTGAGCGGGCGCTGGCTGGAGTGCTGCCCCGGGGAAGGTGGCCAGGGCCCTGCTGCGAGGAGGACTGGGCTCGCCACCCGCTCCCTTGGAGGCTCCTCAGGCGGTGGAGACGCCGGAGGTTCCAGCGACTCTGGCGAGTTCTTCGCGACTCCGGAGACGAGCGACGACAGCTACGAGCCCCCGAGCCGGCGCCGCTCCTAGAGCAGGGCGGGCTCGTCAGGCCGCCACCGACTCTGATCTGGATGGGGTTGGCGTCGGTGCTTGACGGCCCACTGTTGGTGATGGCGTCTTTTGCAGGGACGCGTGTAGTTTGTGTCCCTTTAGGATCCGTTCCCTGCGAGGAATCAAAAACGCGTCCCGTAGGGGCTTGTAAGGTGCATGTGATCCTGTCTTGTATATATAACCCTTGTCGTAGAATTGCGCGAGTTGCTCATTCCATCTTAGCTCAGTCCTCCCTTTCGAACCTCACGAGGGCTTGGTGCTCTGCGCCGACAGGTCCCAGTCCCAAGGCGGCTTCAGCCGTCGCTGGTATGCCAGGTCGCGATGCCGTGGTCACGGCCAGGAGGTGAGCGACCCGGAGTCCGGTAAGAGCCCCTGAGTCGTGATGCTCAGGAGGTCCCCTTTGGCGCCCAAGCAGCCGTCGTTCGGTGAGAAAGGAGAGCGGCGTCGCTAACATGGGATAGCATTAGGTGCGGGGATGGTGCCACGGTAGCTGGCGCTTCCGGGCGATGACTTATCTCAAGGATCAGGGGCCGCTCTCTGGTGTGTCACCGGGTCTGTGCATCGGCAGGCGCGAGGTTGCTTGGCGAGATCCTCGTGTGTCTCTCCCCTCTCGCTGCTGCTCCCCTTTCTGCTCTATGTCCTCGGGTCCCGGCCCTCGAGCGAGTCTCAGCCGTCGCTGGTATGCCAGGTCGCGATGTCGTGGTCAAGGCCAGAGGGTGAGGGCTGGAGAGCCAGTAGGAGCCCTGAGTCGCGATGCTCAGGCACCCCCCCTTTAACGTGCAAGCGGTTCACGCGGACGAGAGCGAAGGAGACACCGTAAGGGCCTCGCCTGACGCAGCTCCTTCGGGAGGTCCTGCAGGTCCATCATAGAAAAAGCAAAGGGTTGCCATGACAATTGACGGTCAGCCGTGGGTTGCTTCCGAGGGGTAGTGAGGCACTGAAGGCTTGACGAGGTGACGCTATGCGGGGCTGCCGCGGCCAGAGCTCAGCCATCCAGGTTTGTCGGCGTTGCAGGGACGGACCCATGCGCAAGCGTCATGCCATTTGTGAGCAGCGTCGTTAGTTGGCGTCAGCTGAGCAGGCAACTGGGTAAAACACATTAGCCGTGAAGGAGTGGATTCGTTCAAATAGATGCTGGGAATGCAGAGATCACTGGGTCAGGCCCGAGCGACTTGGGGGTGATGCAGCCCGAGGGGCGCCCCCAACAAGGTAAGCTAACAACAAGGAATAAAAGGGATACACGCCGCAGGGACGGACCCACGCGGCCTGGGAATAATGCAGCCCTGGGGGCGCTCCCTGTTAGAAGTAAAACTCGAAAGATGTCACCTGATGACGCTAAAGACGAAGGGGTGTTGGTGTAGCAGACTCGGTGGGCTGCGGAAGACGATCCTCATGAGCCCCTAGGCCCAGGGGCCTCGGGAGGCTCCGGAGGCGCTGGCGGCTCCTCGCGGGCCATCTCCATCTCTGCCAGGGCTGCGGAACGCCTGGCCTCTCGTGCCTCCGCGATGCGCCTCATGAGGCGCTGGTACATGTCAGCCGCGCTCGGCAAACCGTAAGGCATGCGAACATAGATGTGGGGTGGACCTCCGCAGCGCCCCACTCGCGAGGGCCAGAGGTGCTCCAGGGAGGCGACTTGGTTGAGCCCTGGTACGTCGATGCAGACGCGCAGCCCGCCATCCTCGCCTGGATGGGGGGCCACTACTGGTAGGCGACGGCCGCCTCTCATGACTCTTGACTCCTGTAGCTCCTGAATGGCCTTGCTGATGAACTCCTGAGGGTCTGGATCTCCTTGCCTTGCTCCTTCTTGAGGGAAACGTGCTTCAAAACACGCCTCCATGTGGTGCCCAAGCGCCTCCCTCGTGACCCTAGCCAGGTCGGTGGCCCTCCAGGGGAGAGCCCCCGAGCCCTGCCTAAGGAGGGCGCCGGGCACGCTTTCCTATGCAATGGAGGGAGGTTCCCCCTGCGCAGGCGCGGGCTCAGAGGGGCCTGCCTCCTGAGGGGCCGGGCCGGACGATGTCTTCTTCTTCTTGGGGGCGGCCTCGGGAAGCCTCCTGCTTCCGTGATCCGGGTCTTCCAGTGATGCGGCCTGAAAGGCTCGTTCCAGGGAACACACCACGTCCTTCTCTTCACACGACACCGTGATGACTCCGCCGCTTCCTGGCATCTTGAGGACGTTGTAGCCGTGGTGAGTTACGGCCATGAACTTGGCCAGCGCTGGGTACCCAAGGATGGCGTTGTACGGTAGGCGAATGTGGGCGACGTCGTAGTCGATGAGCTCGGTGCGGTAGTTGTCGCGTGCCCCGAAGGTGACAGGGAGGCGGAGCTGCCCAATCGGGACCGTGGAGCCGTCGGTGATACCGGAGAAAGGCTTGGTTGGCTGAAGCTGGCTGTAGGGCACTTGGAGGTTGTTGAACGTCTCCACGGACAGGACGTTGAGCCCTGCCCCTCCATCGACGAGGGTCTTGGTGACCACCACGTTGCTGATGATTGGGGAACAAAGCATCGGGAGGACTCCGGCTGTAGCCGCACACTTGAGCTGATCTGCTGAGCTGAACGTGATGGCGCACGCCGACCACCTGAGGGGGCGCGTGGCTTCGAGCCTGGGGAGGACTGCATTCACTTCGCGGGCGAACTGCTTGAAGATGCGTTGAGAGGCTGGGGCATGAGCCCCGCCCAGGATGCAGGCGATCGCGCGCGGCTCCTGGAAGCCCCCACCCTCCTCGTCCTGGTGGCGGTCCTCGTTTCTCCTTGGCTGCGGCGGCAGCGGTGGGAGGCCTGCGTTACCTTGCGGGCGATCCTCGCGAGGCTGATCCCTCCAGTCTCCCTCGCGAGGTTGATCCCTCCATCCTATCTCGCGAGGCGGGTCTTGCCAGCGATCCTCGCGAGGTTGGTCGTGCCACCCTTAGCGCGGGCCACGGTCTTCCCAGCGTCCTGCGTTCCTTCCTCCTCCTCGACCGTAGCCCCGGTCACCGCGGTCGGGGTGACGGCCGATCCTTCCTTCTCGCACGGCTCGGAGTTCTTGACATTCGTTGGTGTTGTGGGTGTGGAGGTCATGGTACACACAGTACCGGCTGCCCTTGGAAGGTTTGGGCTGATCTCTGCCCCGCTTGGTGTCTGGTTCTGCCGCGAGCACGGCAACCCCCTTGCGCTTCACATCCTTGGCCTTGGGCTTCTTCTCTTCTGGGTCTGCGGTGGGCAGCTCGAGGTGGGAGAGACGCCCTTCCTCGGCCCTGGCGCACTTGTTTGCCAAGTTGAACAGCTCCAAGGAAGTGCACAGGTCTTCATGCATCGCCAGCTCCTCCTTCATCTTGACGTCGCGCACGCCGTCGGAGAAGGCCGAGATGATGGCCTCCTCAGTCACCTTGGGAATCTTGAGGCGTGGGTTGTTGAAGAGTTGGATGTACTTCTGCAGGGTCTCCCCGGGTTGTTGCTTGATGCGGCGCATGTCGCTCACGGTGGGTGGCCGATCGCGAGTGCCTTGGAAGTTGGCGATGAAGCGGGTGCGCATCTCGTCCCAGGAGGAGATTGTGCCTGGAGCCAGGTTCAGGAGCCAGGTGCGGGCCCCGTCCTTGAGTGCCATGGGGAACCAGTTCGCCATGACCTTCTCGTCTCCGTTGGTAGCTTCGATGCCCAGCTCGTAGAGCTGGAGGAACTCTGCAGGGTCAGACATGCCGTCGTAGCGAGGAGGCAAGTCTGGCTTGAACTTGCCTGGCCACGCGACGCTGCGTAGTTCGGTGGTGAAGGCGCGGCAGCCTGCTGTGGCCACGGGAGGCCTTGGGTGACGGGGAGCTTGGTCTTGCATGTCCCCACGCGCTGGAGCAGGAGGATGGTCGTGACGTGCTGGAGCAGGGAGCACCCGGGCAGCTTCTGGCGGGCGAGGGACTTCTTGGCAGCTCTGTTCTTGCCGCGCTGGCGCCTGACGGAGCGGGTTCCGCCCAGGGGCCACGCGCCTTGGATCCATGGCGTCTTCTTGAGGAGGAGGCGGCCGGGGCGCCACCGGAGCCTCATCGCCCGCGCGGGGCGGGGTGCGGTGCAGCGGAACGGACGGCGCAGGAGAGCCCCCTGCGGCGTGGACGAGCTCGGCGACGCGGTCGAGCCATTCTTCGTAGACGTCGTCGACGGGACGGTAGCGCGGGAGCTCGTTTTTCGCGATGAGCACGGCCAGAGCCTCCATGGGCGCGCGAAGCGCGCGGGACGAAGATCCAGCCGGGGCGAGCGAGGGAGTTGCGGTGCGGCTGTCTTGCCGCACAGACGGATGCTGGGACGATGCTTGCCGCTCGTCCCCCGCCGGGCCGGTGACGGCGTTGACGGCAGGTGACGGGGAACGGCATGGATGCCCGCCGACAGGGGCCGTCTAGGTGATGCGGGAAGCGAGTGCGGCCCGGCGCTCGGCGCGGGCCCGACGAGCGTCAGACATGGGTGAGATGGTCGGAGGAGAACGGGGTGGTGGAAGACGAATTCCGGCACACCCCCTACCTGGCGCGCCAAATGTCGGATTTCGGGTTCCGGTAGACCCTTGAGGTTTGAACACTGGGGTGCGCGCGGAGATTTCGCCTCCTACCTACCTGCACCCCTCCGCCATGCTAGGATCTAAAACTAAGGAAAGAACAACACAAGAGACACAGGGTTTATATTGGTTCGGGCCACCGTTGTGGTGTAGTACCCTACTCCAGTGTGTGGTGTGGTGGATTGCCTCTTGGGCTGATGATGATGAACAATACAAGGAAGAATAGCCTCGCGAGGGTCTGTTCTTGGCTGGGGCGATGAACTGCTCAGTGGAGTTCAGTCACCTTCTCCCTCTCTCTGCCTCCAGCCAACCGACCCCTTGCTATGTGGGTGGCTGGTCCTATTTATAGAGGCCCTGGTCCTCTTCCCAAATATCAAGCGGGAAGGGAGCCAACATTGGCGGGCTAATTTGAAGGGGGACAGCAAGTATCAGCTATCCTGACAAAAGTAGTCTTCGCCTGCGCAAAGCTTTGGTGATGACGCCGTCTTGGGCTCCACGGTGACCTCCATCTCGTAGTCCTCCTGGTCTTGGTCTCGTTGCACCGAAATGGCAACCTTTGCCTGATGCCTCGGTACTCCGCGGCTGCGCTTGCCCCCTTTGCACCAAAGAGGAAAGGAGGACGCTGCGCGGGCTGGCACCCGCCTGGCGCCCTGAGTCGTCATGGCTTGCGTCACGGGCACCTCGTGAGGTACCCCGCCTTGATCTCTCCGCCTCCTCGTGAGCCAGCCTGATGAGGCCGTGCCTGAGGAAGCTCCGCGTCATCCGCCCTGCGAGGCTTGGCCCCTTGCGAGGGTCTTGGGTTTGTGTTGGTGAAGATGGGCTGTGCTGGGCCCCCCTTTGAGCCACGCCGCAGGCCGCAGGCAGGCAAGTCTGGGGACCCCCGTTCCCAGAACGCTGACACTTGGTCGTTTAATTTACTGCTATTGCCTTCTTCATGACTTATACATGTTCCTATGACTATGATATTATGCAACTCCCGATTACCGGAAGAACACTTTGTGTGCTACCAAACGTCACAACGTAACTGGGTGATTATAAAGGTGCTCTACAGGTGTCTCCGATGGTGTTCGTTGAGTTGGCATAGATCGAGAATAGGATTTGTCACTCCGATTGTCGGAGAGGTGTCTCTGGGCCCTCTCGGTAATGCACATCACTATAAGCCTTGCAAGCAATGTGACTAATGAGTTAGTTACGGGATGATGCATTGCGGAATGAGTAAAGAGACTTGCCGGTAACGAGATTGAACTAGGTATTGAGATACTGACGATCAGATCTCGAGCAAGTAACATACCGATGACAAAGAGAACAACGTTGTTGTTATGGGGTTTGACCGATAAAGATCTTCGTAGTGTATGTAGGAACCAATATGATCATCCAGGTTCTGCTATTGGTTATTGACCGGAGACGTGTCTCGGTCATGTCTACATAGTTCTCTAACCCGTAGGGTCCGCACGCTTAAAGTTCTGTGACAACCGATATTATGAGTTTTTGTGTTTTGATGTACCGATGGTAGTTCGGAGTCCCGGATATGATCACGGACATGACGAGGAGTCTCGAAATGGTCGAGACGTAAATATCGATATATTGGACGACTTTGTTCGGACACCGGAAGTGTTTCGGGAGGTTTCAGACATATACCGGAGTACCGAGGGGTTACCGGAACCCCCCAGGGACTATATTGGGCCTAATGGGCCCTAGTGGAAGAAGAGGAGGGGCGGCCAGCGCAGTCACGTGCCCCTCCCCCTCTAGTGTGAATTGGACAAGGAGGGGGGCGGCGCCCCCTTTCCTTCTCTCCCTTCTCCTCTCCTACTCCTACTTGGAAGGGGGGAGTCCTACTCCCGGTGGGAGTCGGGAGTAGGACTCCTCATGGGGCGCGCCATAGGAGGCTGGCCCCCTCCCCGTCCTCCATTCCTTTATATATGGGGAGGGGGCACCCCTTGGAGACACAACAATTGATCATTGATCTCTTAGCCGTGTGCGGTGCCCCCCTGCACCATAATCCACCTCGGTCATATCGTAGCGGTGCTTAGGTGAAGCCCCGTGTCGGTAGCTTCATCAACATTGTCACCACGATGTCGTGCTGACGAAGCTCTTCCCGGAAGCTCTACTGGATCGTGAGTTTGCGGGACATCACCGAGCTGAACATGTGCTGAACGCGGAGGTGTCGTACGTTCGGTACTGAGGATCAGTCGATCATGAAGACGTACGACTACATCAACCGCATTGTCATAACACTTCCGCTTACGGTCTACGATGGTACGTAGACGACACTCTCCCCTCTTGTTGCTATGCATCACCATGATCTTGCATGTGCGTAGGAATTTTTTTGAAATTACTACGTTCCCCAACAGTGGCATCCGAGCCAGGTTTATGCGTAGATGTTATATGCACGAGTAGAACACAAGTGAGTTGTGGGCGATAGAAGTCATACTGCTTACCAGCATGTCATACTTTGGTTCGGTGGTATTGTTGGATGAAGCAGCCCGGACCGACATTACGCGTACACTTACGCGAGACTGGTTCTACCGACATGCTTTGCACACAAGTGGCTGGCGGGTGTCAGTTTCTCCAACTTTAGTTGAAACGAGTGTGACTACGCCCGGTCTTTGTTGAAGGTTAAAACAGCACTAACTTGACGAACTATCGTTGTGGTTTTGTTGTGTAGGTAAGAACGGTTCTTGCTCAGCCCATAGCAGCCACGTAAAACTTGCAACAACAAAGTAGAGGACGTCTAACTTGTTTTTGCAGGGCATGTTGTGATGCGATATGGTCAAGGCATGACGCTATATTTTAATGTATGAGATGATCATGTTTTGTAACGGAGTTATCGGCAACTGGCAGGAGCCATATGGTTGTCGCTTTATTGTATGAAATGCAATCGCCATGTAATTGCTTTACTTTATCACTAAGCGGTAGCGATAGTCGTAGAAGCAATAGTTGCCGAGATGACAACGATGCTACGATGGAGATCAAGGTGTCGCGTCGGTGACGATGGTGATCATGGCGGTGCTTTGGAGATGGAGATCAAAGGCACAAGACGATGATGGCCATATCATATCACTTATATTGATTGCATGTGATGTTTATCCTTTATGCATCTTATTCTGCTTTAATTGACGGTAGCATTATAAGATGATCTCTCACTAAAAATTTCAAGGTACAAGTGTTCTCCCTGAGTATGCACTGTTGCAAAAGTCCGTCATGCCGAGACACCACGGGATGATCGGGTGTGATAAGCTCAACGTTCTTATACAATGGGTGCAAGCCAGTTTTGCACACACGGAATACTCAGGTTAAACTTGACGAGCCTATCATATATAGATATGGCCTCGGAACATTGAGACCGAAAGGTCGAGCGTGAATCATATATTAGATATGATCAACATAGTGATGTTCACCATTGAAAACTACTCCATTTCACGTGATGATCGGTTATGGTTTAGTTGATTTGGATCACATGATCACTTAGATGATTAGAGGGATATCTATCTAAGTGGGAGTTCTTAAGTAATATGATTAATTGAACTTAAATTTATCATGAACTTAGTACCTGATAGTATTTTGCTTGTCTATGTTGTTGTTGATAGATGGCCCGTGCTGTTGTTCCGTTGAATTTTAATGCGTTCCTTGAGAAAGCAAAGTTGAAAGATGATGGTAGCAATTACACGGAATGGGTCTGTAACTTGAGGATTATCCTCATTGCTGCACAGAAGAATTACGTCCTGGAAGCACCGCTGGGTGCCAGGCCTGCTGCAGATGCTACTGATGACGTTAAGAATGTCTAGCAGAGCAAAGCTGGTAACTACTCGATAGTTCAGTGTGCCATGCTTTACGGCTTAGATCCGGGACTTCAACAACGTTTTGAACGTCATGGAGCATATGAGATGTTCCAGGAGTTGAAGTTGGTATTTCAAGCAAATGCCCGGATTGAGAGATATGAAGTCTCCAATAAGTTCTACAGCTGCAAGATGGAGGAGAATAGTTCTGTCAGTGAACATATACTCAGAATGGCTGGGTACTGCAATCACTTGATTCAACTGGGAGTTAATCTTCTGGATGATAGTGTCATTGACAGAATTCTTCAATCACTGCCACCAAGCTACAAGAGCTTCGTGATGAACTATAATATGCAAGGGATGGATAAGACAATTCCCGAGCTCTTCGCAATGCTAAAGGCTGCGGAGGTAGAAATCAAGAAGGAGCATCAAGTGTTGATGGTCAACAAGACCAGCAGTTTCAAGAAAAAGGATAAAGGGAAGAAGAAAGGGAACTTCAAAATGAACGGCAAACAAGTTGCTGCTCAGGAGAAGAAACCCAAGTCTGGACCTAAGCCCGACACTGAGTGCTTCTACTGCAAACAGACTGGTCACTGGAAGCGGAACTACCCCAAGTATTTGGTGGATAAGAAGGATGGCAAGGTGAACAAAGGTATATGTGATATACATGTTATTGATGTGTACCTTACTAGAGCTCACAGTAGCACCTGGGTATTTGATACTTGTTCTGTTGCTAATATTTGCAACTCGAAACAGGGACTACGGATTGAGCGAAGATTAGCTAAGGACGAGGTGATGATGCGTGTGGGAAATGGTTCCAAAGTCGATGTGATCGCCGTCGGCACGCTACCTCTACATCTACCTTCTGTATTAATTTTAGACCTGAATAATTGTTATTTGGTGCCAACGTTAAGCATGAACATTATATCTGGATCTTGTTTGATGCGAGACGGTTATTCATTTAAATCTGAGAATAATGGTTGTTCTATTTATATGAGTAATATCTTTTATGGTCATGCACCCTTGAAGACTGGTCTATTTGTGTTGAATCTCGATAGTACTAATACACATATTCATAATGTTGAAGCCAAAAGATGCAGAGTTGATAATGATAGTGCAACTTATTTGTGGCACTGCCATTTAGGTCATATTGATGTAAAGCGCATGAAGAAACTCCATACTGATGGACTTCTGGAATCACTTGATTATGAATCACTTGGTACTTGCGAACCGTGCCTCATGGGCAAGAAGGCTAAAATGTTGTTCTCTGAAACAATGGAGCGAGCAACAGATTTATTGGAAATCATACATACTGATGTATGTTGTCCAATGAATATTGAGGCTCGTAGTAGGTATCATTATTTTCTCACCTTCACAGATGATTTGAGCAGATATGGGTATATCTACTTGATGAAACATAAGTCTAAAACACTTGAAAAGTTCAAAGAATTTCAGAGTGAAGTGGAAAATCATCGTAACAAGAAAATAAAGTTTCTACGATCTGATCGTGGAGGAGAATATTTGAGTTACGAGTTTGGTCTACATTTGAAACAATGCGGAATAGTTTCACAACTCACGCCACCCGGAACACCACAGCGTAATGGTGTGTCCGAACGTCGTAATCGTACTTTACTAGATATGGTGCAATCTATGATGTCTCTTACTGATTTACCGCTATCGTTTTGGGGTTATGCTTTAGAGACGGTTGCATTCACGTTAAATAGGGAACCATCGAAATCCGTTGAGACGACGCCTTATGAACTGTGGTTTGGCAAGAAACCAAAGTTGTCGTTTCTTAAAGTTTGGGGTTGCGATGCTTATGTGAAAAAACTTCAACCTGATAAGCTCGAACCCAAATCGGAGAAATGTGTCTTCATAGGATACCCAAAGGAAACTATTGGTTACACCTTCTATCACAGATCCAAAGGCAAGACATTCGTTGCTAAGAATGGATCCTTTCTAGAGAAGGAGTTTCTCTCGAAAGAAGTGAGTGGGAGGAAAGTAGAACTTGATGAGGTAACTGTACCTGCTCCCTTATTGGAAAGTAGTTCATCACAGAAACCGGTTCTTGTGACATCTACACCAATTAGTGAGGAAGCTAATGATGATGATCATGAAACTTCAGATCAAGTTACTACTGAACCTCATAGGTCAACTAGAGTAAGATCCGCACCAGAGTGGTACGGTAATCCTATTCTGGAAGTCATGTTACTTGACCATGACGAACCTACGAACTATGAAGAAGCGATGGTGAGCCCAGATTCCGCAAAATGGCTTGAGGCCATGAAATCTGAGATGGGATCCATGTATGAGAACAAAGTGTGGACTTTGGTTGACTTGCCTGATGATCGGCAAGCCATCGAGAATAAATGGATCTTCAAGAAGAAGACTGATGCTGACAGTAATGTTACTGTTTACAAAGCTCGACTTGTTGCAAAAGGTTTTCGACAAGTTCAAGGGGTTGACTACGATGAGACTTTCTTACCCGTAGCGATGCTTAAGTCTGTCTGAATAATGTTAGCAATTGCCACATTTTATGATTATGAAATTTGGCAAATGGATGTCAAAACTGCATTCCTGAATGGATTTTTGAAAGAAGAGTTGTATATGATGCAACCATAAGGTTTTGTCGATCCAAAGGGTGCTAACAAAGTGTGCAAGCACTAGCGATCCATTTATGGACTGGTGCAAACCTCTCGGAGTTGGAATAAACGTTTTAATAGTGCGATCAAAGCATATGGTTTTATACAGACTTTTGGAGAAGCCTGTATTTACAAGAAAGTGAGTGGGAGCTCTGTAGCATTTCTAATATTATATGTGGATGACATATTGTTGATTGGAAATGATATAGAATTTTTGGATAGCATAAAAGGATACTTGAATAAGAGTTTTTCAATGAAATACCTCGGAGAAGTTGCTTATATATTAGGCTTCAAGATCTATAGAGATAGACCAAGATGCTTAATTGGACTTTCACAAAGCACACACCTTGATAAAGTTTTGAAGAAGTTCAAAATGGATCAAGCAAAGAAAGGGTTCTTGCCTGTGTTCCAAGGTGTGAAGTTGAGTAAGACTCAATGCCCGACCACTGCAGAAGATAGGGAGAAAATGAAAAGTGTTCCCTGTGCTTCAGCCATAGGCTCCATCATGTATGCAATGCTGTGTACCAGACCTGATGTGTGCCTTGCTATTAGTTTAGCAGGGAGGTACCCAAGAAATCCAGGAGTGGATCACTGGACAGCGGTCAAGAACATCTTGAATACCTGAAAAGGACTAAGGATATGTTTCTCGTTTATGGAGGTGACAAAGAGCTCGTCATAAATGATTACGTCGATGCAAGCTTTGACACTGATCTGGACAATTATAAATCGCAAACCGGATACGTGTTTATATTGAACGGTGGAGCTGTTAGTTGGAGCAGTTCTAAACAAAGCATCATGGCGGGATCTATGTGTGAAGCAGAGTACATAGCTGCTTCGGAAGCAGCAAATGAAGGAGTCTGGATGAAGGCGTTCATATCCGATCTAGGTGTCATACCTAGTGCATCGGGTCCAATGAAAATCTTTTGTGACAATACTGGTGCAATTGCCTTGGGAAAGGAATCCATATTTCACAAGAGAACCAAGCACATCAAGAGACGCTTCAATTCCATCCGGGATCAAGTCCAGGTGGGAGACATGGAGATTTGCAAGATACATACAGATCTGAATGTTGCAGACCCGTTGACTAAGCCTCTTCCACGAGCAAAACATGATCAGCACCAAGACTCCATGGGTGTTAGAATCATTACAGTGTCATCTAGATTATTGACTCTAGTGCAAGTGGGAGACTGAAGGAAATATTCCCTAGAGGAAATAATAAAGTTATTATTTATTTCCTCATATCATGATAAATGTTTATTATTCATGCTAGAATTGCATTAACCGGAAACATAATACATGTGTGAATACATAGACAAACATAGTGTCACTAGTATGCCTCTACTTAACTAGCTCGTTGATTAAAGATGGTTGAGTTTCCTAGCCATAGACATGAGTTGTCATTTGATTAACGGTATCACATCATTAGGAGAATGATGTGATTGACATGACCCATTCCGTTAGCTTAGCACTTGATCGTTTAGTTTACTGTTATTGCTTTCTTCATGACTTATACATGTTCCTATGACTATGAGATTATGCAACTCCCGATTACCAGAAGAACACTTTGTGTGCTACCAAACGTCACAATGTAACTAGGTGATTATAAAGGTGCTCTACAGGTGTCTCTGATGGTGTTCGTTGAGTTGGCATAGATCAAGAATAGGATTTGTCACTCCGATTGTCGGAGAGGTATCTTTGGGCCCTCTCGGTAATGCACATCACTACAAGCCTTGCAAGCAATGTGACTAATGAGTTAGTTACGGGATGATGCATTGCGGAATGAGTAAAGAGACTTTCCGGTAACGAGATTGAATTAGGTATTGAGATACCGACGATCGAATCTCAGGCAAGTAACATACCGATGACAAAGAGAACAACGTATGTTGTTATGCGGTTTGACCGATAAAGATCTTCGTAGAATATGTAGGAACCAATATGAGCATCCAGGTTCCGCTATTGGTTATTGACCGGAGACATGTCTCGGTCATGTCTACATAGTTCTCGAACCCGTAGGGTCCGCACGCTTAAAGTTCTATGAAAATCGGTATTATGAGTTTTTGTGTTTTGATGTACCGAAGGTAGTTCGGAGTCTCCAATATGATCATGGACATGACGAGGAGTCTCGAAATGGTCGAGACGTAAAGATTGATATATTGGACGACTATGCTCGGACACTATAAGTGTTTCGGGAGGTTTCGGACATATACCGGAGTACCGGCGGGTTACCGGAACCCCCCGGGGAGTATATTGGGCCTAATGGGCCCTAGTGGAAGAAGAGGAGGGGCGGCTAGGGCAGCCGCGCGCCCCCTCCCCCTCTAGTCCGAATTGGACAAGGAGGGGGGCGGCTGTCGGTGTTAAAACTGGTGGATCTTGGGTAGGGGGTCCTGAGTTGTGCGTCTAAGGTCGATGGTAACAGGAGACAGGGGACACGGTGTTTTACCCAGGTCCGGGCCCTCTCTATGGAGGTAGTACTCTACATCCTGCTTGATTGATCTTGATGAATATGAGTATTACAAGAGTTGATCTACCACGAGATCGTAATGGCTAAACCCTAGAGGTCTAGCTTGTATGGCTATGATTATGTTTTTTCCTCCGGACTAAGTCCTCCGGTTTATATAGACACCGGGAGGATCTAGGGTTACACAAGGTCGGTTACAAAGAAAGGAATCTACATATTTAGTCGCCAAGCTTGCCTTCCACGCCAAGGAGAGTCCCATCTGGACACGGGTGTAGTCTTCGGTCTTTGTTTCTTCACAACCCATCAGTCCGGCCCATACCTAACAGGTCGTATGCCCGAGGACCCCTTAGTCCAGGACTCCCTCAGTAGCCCCTGAACCTGGCTTCAATGACAAGGTATCTGGCGCGTAGGCCTGTCTTCAGCATTGCAAGGTGGGTTCCTCCTTCTGAACTCCACAATAGTCTTCGGACGTATTGAACGTGTCCGGACCTATAACACACACACCACACACAACCACAGAGAGAATATAATATTCCAGGAGTACAGTCTGCTGACAACTTTTTACAACGTAACATCATGCTCACCCGGTTTTTTGAATCGTTTCCTGTCCCACCGTTTTGAGTTTCGAGGCGCGGTTACTATTGGCATGTTCTGTCGAAGCAGAGATCGCGTCCCCTTATTGCGGGATCCTCATTAATACGAGTGCGGGTAACCCAACCATTCCATTGGAAAGATTCCTTAGGAATAGGCAGGCTTTCAGGCTCAAGAGGAGGCGTTTAATCCCCACTGCCTTTATAAAGGAACCAAGGGCCATCCTTTCTGACGCCAAACTTCTCCTCAGCCTCTTCAACCTCGGGTTGTAGCACCCAAGGTTTCGACTTCGTTGCTCCGAGCTTCCCCATTATGTCCGGACCCAGCCCTCAAGGCCGATGGGTGGCTTCCTCCATTACAGAGGAGGATATTGTGATGCTTCGAGCGGCCAGATACCTGACCGCGGAAATCCACCACAGGCTTCCTGCTCAAGGGCAGGTTATCCCGACCCCCAGATCTGGCGAGAGGATCGTGTTCATCTCACACTTCCTTCGAGGGCAATCAATGGCAGCGAGAGTGATTTTACGTTACGGAGCCTCGCAGCACCAAGTGGGTAGCTGCACCCATGTTTCGCCCTGGCCCATCGTTACAGCTTGCATCATGGGCCAACAAGGGGCTGGATTGGGGATCAGTTGATGAAGTGCGGACTCTACAAAGCCGCATCCGAACCTCCTCGAGTGGGACATCGATCTTGTCAGCGTGATTCAAGTAATGTTGATTCGGCGAATCCTTCCATGCCAGCGTAGGCCTCTCCGTATGTGGGAGTTCAATCCAGAAGGACCGTGAACCCTCCAGCACTTCTTCGGCATTATGCACAAAGGGATGTGGCAATTGTTTTTCAGAAAATGAAAACATTGGCCGGACACTACTGAGGACACAGGCCTCGACTGTAACCGTCCGAATACCCCGGTAAGCACTTGACTTCCGAACACCCCCCCTTAAATATGCTGTAATACATTACTGAGCAAACTATCTCCTTCCAAGACTGGATAAAGAAAGTGGAGCTGATTAGGTGTCTGGCCCCTCTTCCCGAAGGTTCAGCGGATCCGGTATTAACAAGGATGCTAGCCCCGGCACCGCACCAGATGCCTGTGAAGGAGAGCAAGGCAGAGAGGAACAAAGATGGCCCCCATCCCGAAGGTGCGCCAAACATTGTGTCCGGAGGAATCAAGATTCCATCCTCCGAAGAGAAAAATGAAGGGGAAGTCAACTCTTCCCCCCATGGGAAGAAAAGGGCCGCCTCCGAAGATTGGGAGGAAAAGGCTCCTAAGCGAGGCAAGGTGCCTTCGTTGGGTGGCTCGGGCTTGGAGGACAACGTCATCGCGCAGTCCCATGACGAGGACAAGCCTTAGGCCAAATCGTAAGTGAACAAGGATGTTTTAAACACATCCCGCCCCTTTCTTGTAATGTCTAGAATATATGTTTTTTGTAGTTCGGCATGCAGTCTTCAACGATCCTCTTCCTCGGGGGATCTTCTCCCGGAGATGATGGAAAATGAGATGCCTCCGCCAATCTCCTCGCCCAACGGGGCGAACGACTTCGAGGTGTCGTCACGGAGGGTCTCTCCCGATCAAGTGGTGCGAGGGATGATGAAGACACAACCCGAAGGTGCTACTTCGGTGGCCCAGGGTCCGGGGACCAACAATAAAGGCCCCGAACATTCCGGTCTATAGCCGGATACGAATAAACGGATTCCTTTTAAAGGGAGGCCGTACTCCTACGGCAGCCTACGGAGACCCAGAGGCGCCGGATATATTGACGAACATGCTGCGACAGGCGTCCATCTCAGAGGAACATCGTACTTGATGGGCACGATGGTCGAAAAGGTCCTGGCAGCGAAAAGCGGACTGAATGAGGCCTTCGTGGGCCTGCTAAGAGGCTTCGAGGTTTGTACCATAATCTGTTCAATTATGTTTTATTCAAGAATACACCTGTGTATAGATAGTAGCCCCTGAGACTCTGATTGGCTTCCCGAGGGAGGCGATCAGAGGATCAAAAGATATGCCCAGGAAGTAATATGATTAATTGGAACACAGGCTGTGACCTCCCCGGAAACTGTCCGAACTGTAGAGATTGCGAATTTGCAACACAAGATTGATGAGGCAGATGCTGATATCGCGCTTATCAACACGGCGTCTTGACGAGTTGCAAGGTATGTACTCAGAGCAATCCTTACATATACGTATTTGTACTATAAGCGACGCTGAAAGTTGCATACTAGAATGTGCATGGCGGCAGATGGTGCCGCCACCGTTGAGAATCTTCAGGTGGAGCTGGCCTGGGCCAAGGAGTAGGCCCGGTTTAGTAATGCGGCTGCCGAAAAGGCATCGACCGAGTTAAAGGCCGAACAAGCTGCTCGGCACCAAGATGAGGAGAAAATATCCTCAATGGCGCTCGAACTGAAAAATACTATGAGCCGCTGTGAATTCCTAGAGGAGGAGAATAAAGCCAAAGCGGCTGAGCTTGACAAGGCATTGCGAGAGGCAAAAGAAGCATGGTCTGAATCCAGAGCGGCCCGTGAGGAGATCCGGCAAGGTGGGGAGATTGCGGCTGGTAAGCCATTTTTATTATAGACGAAGTTTGGCGATCCGAATTATGCTCAACTTAACCAAGTGTGGAGTTCTCCATACGTGTTTTGGACCTGCCGAAGAGTTCATCCGATGCGACGCAGTTTTACCAAGCGCAAGAGGGATATGCAATGGAGAAGCTTTTCTGGTCATAGTTCGGCGCATCAAAACGCCCTCTACTGCTGAATGAACAGATGTCTCAATGGGCCGAGCTTCATAGGATGTCCGGCACTGCCAGGAAGAATGTCATACTTCAGCTATGGCCGACTGAGCCGATTCCAAATAGCTATTTTGGCTTGGTGCGGCGGCTTGTTGATGCGATGCCACGTATCGATGCCGTGAAGCGGTCGGCGTGCATTGAAGGTGCACAGATGGCCTTTACCCGAGTCAAGACATACTGGGGGAAGATGAAGGTCGTCGATGTTGCAGCGTGGGGTCCACCCAAGGGCAAGGACCATCAAGCACCAGAGCATTACTTTGAGGACATCTTAGAGGCTGCCCGCTTGATAGAAGGTCAATGTTCGAAAGGCATAATATTCGACTGAACCTTTTACGAGTTCTAAAAGACACTTGTTATAATCAGTCTATATTTTCATTTTGCCTAAAGGCGTTTCTTCCTCCTATGCGGCCGTTTGTATATGAACTGAAAGTTTTCCAGTCGTCGGCTTCAGCCCCCTCGTAGGAAGTACGGGGGTGTTTGGAAAAGCATTTGATCACTCTTGACCCAACGTATTGGTCCATGAAGGAGGTGTCAACGCGGCGAACCAGGTGAAAGGATCGAGAAGAGGTGTCTAGAGGGGGGGTGATTAGACACTAAGTACCAAAAGTTGCAGTTTTTGATTTCTTTAAGTTGAAGTGGAGTTTTGGCACAAGTTTAACGAACACAATACATATCAAGCAAGCATGCACAGAGTATATGAGCTGTGGAAAGTAAAGCATGCCACTTGCAAGAATGTAAGGGGAAGGGTTTGGAGAATTCAAACTCAATTGGAGACACGGATGTTTTTGTCGTGGTTCCGATAGGTGGTGCTATCGTACATCCACGTTGATGGAGACTTCAACCCACGAAGGGTAACGGTTGCACGAGTCCACGGAGGGCTCCACTCACGAAGGGTCCACGAAGAAGCAACCTTGCCTATCCCATCATGGCCATCGCCCACGAAGGACTTGCCTCACTAGGGGTAGATCTTCACGAAGTAGGCGATCTCCTTGCCCTTACGAACTCCTTGGTTCAACTCCACAATCTTGTCGGAGGCTCCCAAGTGACACCTAGCCAATCTAGGAGACACCACTCTCCAAGAAGTAACAAATGGTGTGTTGATGATGAACTCCTTGCTCTTGTGCTTCAAATGATAGTCTCCCCAACACTCAACTCTCTCTCACGGGATTTCGATTTGGTGGAAAGAAGATTTGAGTGGAAAGCAACTTGGGGAAGGATAGGGATCAAGATTCATATGGTGGGAATGGAATATCTTGGCCTCAACACATGAGTAGGTGGTTCTCTCTCAGAAAATGTGTATTGGAAGTGTAGGTATGTTCTGATGGCTCTCTCCACGAATGAAGAGTGGGTGGAGGGGTTTATATAGCCTCCACACAAAAAGTAACCGTTACACACAATTTACCAATCTCGGTGAGACCGAATTGAGAAACTCGGTCGGACCAATTAAGCAAACCTAGTGACCGTTAGGATTTTTGGTGGGACTGAGATGCAACTCGGTAGGACCGATATGGTTAGGGTTAGGGCATAACGTAATCTCGGTGAGACCGATTACACAAACTCGGTGGGACCGATTTTGGTAATAAGCTAACCAGAGAGTTGGTCAGGCAAACTTGGTGAGACCGATTACACAAACTCGGTGGGACCTATTTTGGTAATATGCTAACCAGAAAGTTTGCATTGTAATCTCGGTAGTACCAATTGCTCAATCTCGGTGGGACCGATTTTGGTAATGGACATACACAGAGAGATTACAATCCCATCTCGGTGAGACCGAGATCCCTATCGGTGAAACCAATTTGCCTAGGGTTTGTGGCAGTGGCTATGACATCTGAACTCAGTGGCGCCGGATAGAAAGAATCGGTGGGGCTGAGTTTGACTTTTGGTTTAGGTCATATGTGGATGTGGGAAGGTATTTGAGGGTTTTGGAGCATATCACTAAGCACTGTGAAGCAAGAACCTCATCAAGCAACACCTCATCCCTCCTTGATAGTATTGGCTTGTCCTATAGACTCAATGTGATCTTGGATCACTAAAATATAAAATGTAGAGTCTTGAACTTGAAGCTTGAGCTAATCCTTTGTCCTTAGCATCTTGAAGGGGTTCCACATCCTTTAGTCCATGCCACTTAATTTGTTGAACTTGTCTGAAACATACTAGGTAAAAGTATTAGTCCAACAAGAGATATGTTGTCATTAATTATCAAAATCACCCAGGGAGCACTTGTGCTTTCAATCTCCCCCTTTTTGGTAATTGATGGCAACATACATCAAAGCTTTAGATAAAGATATTGAGAATAGTAAGTAAAGCTTTGGAAAGACATGTAACAAGCATAGGCTCCCCCTACATGTATGCAATCATGTGAATATTGAATATAGAAGCATGTGAGAGCATAACCATGACAGAGTAGCAATGTGTTACATGTATCTTGCCTATATGTATCAGGGCAAAAGATATGAATATGGTAAATGTACCTTCATGCCCATGAGTCCTTCTTGCAAACAGTATGTACATCAGCAAGAATTTCTCATACACATGACTATGATGCATATAATTACCTTGTGGTCTTGAGTTGGCTAGGATGGGATGAGCTTGTGTAAATAAGATTAGATAACACAGATGCACCCACTAGCAAGAGCAAACAAAAGAAACCACAAGAGTACCAAGACTAGGATGACATGTAGAGTGAGTACAGAGTACCACGATAGATATTGACATGTCCCCAAAGAGAAAGATATGCAATGAATTTAATAAATTTCTTTCCCCTGGATGTCTTGCTCCCCTTGAATCTAGCATGGGATATGGGAGAAGATAGGGAACAGAAAAACAGAGCTCAAAGAAACAAATGAACAGATCTAATGCAAATAAGCACATATGAACATCTCTTTCCCCCAAGAAGACATGTGGCATCTCTCCTCTTGAACATCAAGCATCTGGGATCCTTGAAGATTACTCTTTCCTGGAGTATTCCCTCCCCCTAGAGATCTCTCCCCCTAGAGATATGATTAAGCTTTGATGTGATTTCTCTCTCCCCCTTTGACATCAATTTCCAAGAAGGGTCTTCTGGAATTTGTTGTGAATGGGTTCGGTCCTTGAATCACAATACAAAGCATTAAGGTAAATGTGATGCTTGCAGAGGACAAGATTCATTGAGTGGAGCTAGATCAAGAATAAAGCAGGAATAAATGGCGAAATGTTTTTCCTGTAGTGAAATCGGTGTCACCGAGTTGTATGCTTCGGTTGCTCCGAAAATCTTCGGCTAGACCGGAGACATGAAACCGGTGGAACCGAGTTCATCACAGAGAAAAACACTTGTCACCTCAGCTCACTGGACAAATAAGATCTCACAAAGATTTGCAATGAATTGGATGCAGAAAATGCAGAACAAAAAAGCAAAGAAAAGAAACTAAAAGATCTAGATGAATTTTTTTTGAAAGGGGAAACAAATATGCATGAGACAAATGCAAGAACACAGAAAAGAACACAAGAGAACTTCATCTAGAGTTGGGTGGTGACAAAGTCACCTATGTTAGAGTATATTGACTTAGGAGTCAAGTGAGATCACTTGATCATAGGTTGTACTCATCGTTTAAGCTCAAAATGGGGTTACCATTTTTAGTTTAAGTATCTTGATGTATTCACATCTTGTCGAGTTGCTTTGACTCATGACTTGGAGTAAAGCTACTCTAAGATGGAATAACATACCTTGGGTGGTGGTGTTGATCTTGATCATGTAGTTGAACTTGTGTGGGTTGCTCAAGGTTGATGTAGCCCATCAAGAGTTGGGAGCACCCTTTGGATTTTAAGTTCATCTACCTACATGGGTTAGTTTTTGCGAGGAAGAGCACTTGTGTATCCAACATGACAATCATGAAACTCAATATAGAATTTGTCAAAGGATATGTTTGAAAGGTTTCGTGTTTCCTTGTCATCAACCACCATTGTGTAGAGACTTGGTGATGTAGAGATTGCTCAAGATGTGAGTGAGTTGCAATCTCATAGAATTAGATTCATCCAAGTACCTACAAGGGTTAGATAACATGCAAGATGCAAATTTTCAAGACATAAGATAATCATCATAGGAGAAATATCAAGTGATTAGTCGTAAGCTCAAGTCTTGCATGTATCCAATGGAGTTCCTACTCCAAGTTTGAAGCATCAATGACGTTCAATTCACCTCTTAACCTACAAAACACTTTCTCATCAAGTGGTTTAGTGAATATATCCGCTAATTTCTTATTGGTGCGAACATGCTTAAGGTTTATGTCACCCTTAGCAACGTGATCTCGAATGAAATGATGACGAACTTCAATATGCTTAGTTTAAGAGTGTTGCACGGGATTGTGAGCAATCTTGATAGCACTTTCATTGTCACAAAGTAATGGAACATGTTTCACATATATCCCATAATCTTTAAGAGTTTGGGTCATCCAAAGTAATTGAGCACAACATGAACCAGCGGCAATGTATTCCGCTTCGGCGGTGGATAAGGATACCGAATTTTGTTTCTTGGAAGACTAAGACACAAGAGATCTACCAAGGAATTAACAAGTACCCGAAGTGGACTTTCTATCAACCTTGTCACCGACATAGTTCGAGTCAGAGTAGCCAACAAGATAAAAGGAAGCTCTCTTTGGATACCAAATGCCAAAATTTGTGTATGTATTAAGTATATCACTATCCTCTTCACGGCCTTAAGATGACATTCCTTAGGAGCAGCTTGATATCGTGAACACATGCACACACTTAGCATGATATCGGGACGTGAAGCACACAGATATAACAATGAACCAATCATAGAGCGGTAAACTTTTTGATCAACCGGTTCACCATCTTTGGTCAAATCAAGATGTCCACTAGTAGGCATGGGTGTAGTCATACCTTTGCATTCTTGCATATTGAACTTCTTGAATAAGTCCTTGGTGTACTTCGTTTGAGAGACAAAGGTGCCTTACTTAGTTTGCTTGATTTGCAAACCAAGAAAGAATTTGAGTTCACTCATCATAGACATCTCAAACTTCTCCGACATTAGCTTCCCGAACTTTTCACTAAAATGAGGGTTAGTTGATCCAAATATAATATCATCGACATAAATTTGGCATACAAATAGTTCTCCATTAACCCTTTTAGTAAAAAGAGTAGAATCTATTTTTCCAATTTCAAAGCCTTTTTCAATAAGGAACTTGGTCAAGCATTTATACCATGCTCTAGGAACTTGTTTAAGACCATAAAGGGCTTTGTGAAGTTTGTAGACATGATTAGGTTTCTTAGGATTGACAAAGCCGGGAGGTTGCTTAACATAAACTTCCTCCTCAATTTCACCATTTAGAAAAGCACTTTTAATGTCCATTTGGTACAAAGTGATATCATGGTGATTAGCATAAGCAAGTAAGATGCGAATGGACTCAAGTCTAGCAACGGGAGCATATGTCTCACCATAGTCCATACCTTCGACTCGTGTGTAGCCTTGGGCGACAAGACGTGCTTTGTTGCGAACCACTTGTCCATCTTCATCTTGCTTGTTGCGAAACACCCATTTGGTACCGATGATGTTGTGGTTGTTGTCGGGCTTCTCGACCAATGTCCATACTTGATTTCTCTCAAAGTTGTGTAGCTCTTCATGCATAGCATTTATCCAGTCCGGATCCTCCAATGCTTCTTCAACCTTCATAGGTTCAATGCTAGAGATGAATGAGTAATGTTCACAAAAGTTAGCCAAACGAGTGTTAGAGCGAGTGATTCTCCCGGTTTGGATATCATTGTAGATTTGCTCCACGGGATGATCTTTAGCAATTCTTGCTCGAACTCGTGAAAGATTTTGCTTGGGCCTTGGTTGAACATCTTCTTCATCTTGTTCTTCTTCTTGGCCTTCTTCATTGTTAGCGTTGTCGTTCTCTTGTCGTGGTGGAGAAGGAGGTTGTTGACGTTCGTCTTGGTGCACTTCCTCGTTTTCTTCATCTTGGTGTGTCCCACTCGTGGATGCTTCCGTATCAATTATTGGTTCACCTTGTCGTGAGGAAGAAGCTTCCACTTGGATGGACGAGGTACCCTCCTTCACCTCCGTTGGACGAATCTTGCCAATAGACAATTCTTGGATTGCTTCCAAGGGATCTTTGTCTCCTACATCAATTGGCAATTGCTCTACTTGCGAGCCGTTAGATTCATCAAACTTCACATCTACCGTTTCTTCAACCTTTCGGGTGAAATTGTTGTAGACACGGTATGTGTGAGAGTTTGAGCCATAACCAAGTAGGAAACCTTCATGAGACTTAGGAGCAAATTTAGAATGACGATGCTTATCAAGAATGTAGCACTTTGAGCTGAATACTTGAAAGTATCCAACTTGGGGTTTGTTACCGGTGAGGAGCCCGTATGCCGTCTTGCCGAGTAGCTTGTGAAGATACAAGCGATTTGTTGCATGACAAGCTGTCTCAACCGCTTCCGCCCAAAAGTGTTTTGGCGTCTTGTACTCATCAAGCATCGTTCTTGCCATCTCGATAAGAGTCCGGTTCTTCCTCTCAATGACTCCATTTTGTTGAGGTGTGTACGTAGCCGATAACTCATGTGCAATCCCTTCCTCGTTAAGAAAGGTGTCCACATTTGTGTTCTTGAACTCCGTTCCATTGTCGCTCCAAACCTTCTTGATCTTCACGTTAAATTGATTTTGGGCCTTCCTAGAAAAGTTTTTGAAGATCTTTTGGACCTGCGATTTGTCATCAAGAAAGAACACCCACGTAAATCTTGAAAAATCAACTAGACCAAATGAGTTACCACCGAGACTCTTGTAGGCATTTGGACCAAAGAGATTCATGTGAAGTAGCTCGAGTGGTCTTCTTGTGGTCATGATGTTCTTAGTGCGATGACTTCCTCCAACTTGTTTCCCTGCTTGACAAGCACTACAAAGTCTATCCTTGTCAAATATGACATCGTTAACGCCAAGGATATGATCTTCTTTAATGAGTTTGTCAAGGTTTCGCATGCCCACATGGCCTAGCCTTCTATGCCACAACCAGCCTTTAGAAGATTTAGCAATTAAGCAAGTTCTACGTTGAGCCTTTTTAGTGAAATCAACAATGTAAAGATCTGCTCTACGTATACCGGTAAAGACCATTTTATGATTATCTCTACGAAACACTTGGCAGTCTACTTCAGTAAATAGGACATTGAAACCGAAATCAGCAAGTCTAGATACTGAAAGTAAGTTGTAGCCAAGAGATTCAACGAGCATGACATTTTGTATGGAGCTATCATGTGAGATGGCCACCTTACCAAGGCCAACCACCTTACCCTTTGAATTATCACCAAAAGTGACATACTTTCAAGGGCCGTCGTTTCCAGCAAGCTCACGGAACATGTCTTTATCTCCGGTCATATGATCAGTACATCCACTATCAAGGACCCATTCCTTTCCTCCAGCCATGTAGCCGCGAAGATTTGCCATAAGACCAAAGTGTCTCATCGCATCATCGAGATCATAGTCACTATCGTCATCCTCATCATAGTATCCATGTTCAACATCATTTTTTGATTGATCAATTCCTAGAGAGGGTAATTCATTAGACAAATGATCATCACAATGGTCACCTTTATGAATTCTAATAGCTTCGGATATGATATCGCTAATGATCCCAACATTTCCTATGGCACGCATGAGATTGGTAAGCTCAAATAGACAATCACCAAAGCTAGGATCACTAGAATTCATCTTACTCAAAGCAATAGACTTATGGAGAATTTCGTCTAAATTTTTCAAGAAATAATCTGGAAATCGTTCCTCAAGAAATTTTCATATAGTATAGGCACAATCAAGAGTAGGCAACCTAGCAATCAAATTTTTAGGCAATCCTCTTATGATAAGATTGATGGTTCTAAGATTGCGAATCATGTCAAGATCCTCTTCGAGTGTGGGATGCAAGGGATCAATATGAGGTGCACAAGGGCTAGCAATGTACTTGTTCAAGTGATATTCATTGAAAATCTCAAGCATTTCATTTTTCCACTCATGAAAATATTATCCATCAAGAATAGGCACTCTATGTCTAAGACTCCCCAAAGTAGACACATTCATCTTCCTCCAAAGGTGTTTAAACCAAGGCAATGGAGACCAAGGCTCTGATACCAATTGAAAGGATCGAGAAGAGGTGTCTAGAGGGGGGTGATTAGACACTAAGTACCAAAAGTTGCAGTTTTTTATTTCTTTAAGTTGAACTGGAGTTTTGGCACAAGTTTAACAAACACAGTACGTATCAAGCAAGCATGCAAAGAGTATATGAGCAGCGGAAAGTAAAGCATGCCACTTGCAAGAATGTAAGGGGAAGGGTTTGGAGAATTCAAACGCAATTGGAGACACGGATGTTTTTGTCGTGGCTCTGATAGGTGGTGCTATCGTACATCCATGTTGATGGAGACTTCAACCCACGAAGGGTAACGGTTGCGCGAGTCCATGAAGGGCTCCACCCACGAAGGGTCCACTAAGAAGCAACCTTCTCTATCCCATCATGGCCATCGCCCACGAAGGACTTGCCTCACTAGCGGTAGATCTTCATGAAGTAGGCGGTCTCCTTGCCCTTACAAACTCCTTGGTTCAACTCCACAATCTTGTCGGAGGCTCCCAAGTGACACCTAGCCAATCTAGGAGACACCACTCTCCAAGAAGTAACAAATGGTGTGTTGATGATGAACTCCTTGCTCTTGTGCTTCAAATGATAGTCTCCCCAACACTCAACTCTCTCTCTCACGGGATTTGGATTTGGTGGAAAGAAGATTTGAGTGGAAAGCAACTTGGGGAAGGCTAGAGATCAAGATTCATATGGTGGGAATGGAATATCTTGGCCTCAACACATGAGTAGGTGGTTCTCTCTCAGAAAATGTGTATTGGAAGTGTAGGTATGTTCTGATGGCTCTCTCCACGAATGAAGAGTGGGTGGAGGGGTTTATATAGCCTCCACACAAAAACTAACCGTTACACACAATTTACCAATCTCGGTGAGACCGAATTGAGAAACTCGGTCGGACCGATTAAGCAAACCTAGTGACCGTTAGGATTTTCGGTGGGACTGAGATGCAACTCGGTAGGACCGATATGGTTAGGGTTAGGGCATAACGTAATTTCGGTGAGACCGATTACACAAACTCGGTGGGACCGATTTTGGTAATAAGCTAACCAGAGAGTTGGTCAGGCAAACTTGGTGAGACCGATTACACAAACTTGGTGGGACCGATTTTGGTAATATGCTAACCAGAAAGTTTGCATTGTAATCTCGGTAGTACCGATTGCTCAATATCAATGGGACCAATTTTGGTAATGGACATACACAGAGAGATTACAATCCCATCTCGGTGAGATCGAGATCCCTATCGGTGAAACCGATTTGCCTAGGGTTTGTGGCAGTGGCTATGACATCTGAACTCGGTGGCGCCGGATAGAAAGAATCGGTGGGGCCGAGTTTGACTTTTGGTTTAGGTCATATGTGGATGTGGGAAGGTATTTGAGGGTTTTGAAGCATATCACTAAGCACTATGAAGCAAGAACCTCATCAAGCAACACCTCATCCCTCCTTGATAGTATTGGCTTTTCCTATAGACTCAATGTGATCTTGGATCACTAAAATATAAAATGTAGAGTCTTGATCTTGAAGCTTGAGTATTCTATAGTCTCACCTAAATAGCTTGGCGTAATCATGGTCATAGCTGTTTCCTGTGTGAAATTGTTATCCGCTCACAATTCCACACAACATACGAGCCGGAAGCATAAAGTGTAAAGCCTGGGGTGCCTAATGAGTGAGCTAACTCACATTAATTGCGTTGCGCTCACTGCCCGCTTTCCAGTCGGGAAACCTGTCGTGCCAGCTGCATTAATGAATCGGCCAACGCGAACCCCTTGCGGCTTATTCATGCGATGCGTTTACATATTTGACCGGAAAGAGGTCCTTCGTGTAACACGGAGGGAATCGCGAAAGATTCTGATAAGTCATCGAGTGGTTGACCAGCTCTCGCCGCATCATGACAGTCAGTTTTCGGCTTTCTCTACTTAGGTGCTTAACCAGGTGAACTGGAAGCACAATCGTAGTAGTTCTCCCTTTACTACCCTAGCCGATAGAGCTGAACGTAGGATAGCAAGCACAGGAGCCAGGCAACCCAATTATTGACCCAAGACATGATTCGGAGCTGATGCATATAAGGCCAAACTCGCGACGCCGAAGTACGCTATAGAGTTGTTCGAACTTGTCGGCAACTCCTCTGTTCCCATACCGAGCCCCTGGCAAGTTATGCCGAGGTGTACGTTTGAGACAACCGTAGGGGCAAAACGTGTTCCTTTTAGAAAAGAATGGATTATTTTTACTGGGATCTGAGTGATGTGCCAATCGTGTATATAGATAACAAAGCCGCAACCCCGGCTATTTGATATGCTAGGGTTCGAAGGCGGAGGAAAAAGACACTTCACAGGCTCGAAATAGAGAGTGTGGTCTACAAAAAGTTATTTTGGACCTCTTGTCGCACGTTTGCGCCGCATGTCCTCGATGAAGGGACTCCTTGACGAAAATGGCCCTTAAGTGAGTGTATGAATCCGAACTCCGATAGAGTTCGAGGCCAGCCGTTGAGCCACCTGTGGAGGGAAACAAAAAAGAAAAAAAATTAAAAAAAAATTTAAAAAGGAAAGATATGGGAGTACTTTCAGGTCCGTCCGTGTTGTGCTTCCGCCGGTGCCCAGGGTATTTTACGTGCGTAGTTATGTATGCGCAGTACAGGTTTTCCATGTATATGAGGCGGGCGGTGGAAGCCGGACTGCTATTCCTGTATGGGTTTTGAACGGTCGTGTTGAATGGAGACCCGTGGCTTAATGGCTGACATGGTATGTGGTGTAATGCCCCTGCTGTGTAGTTCGGCTGAGATAGTCGTAGTGTGATCCTCTGCACAGAGAGAACGCTCCATGCGTTCCCCTGTTGGAGACGGTGCCATGTGTACCATGTTCACTATCTTTACTTCGGGGGAAAACTACTTCTGATCCCCGGTGTTTGGTTGGCAAGTTTTGTATGAAGACGGTTGGCATGTTAATCACATAGCGATGTGAACTAGATTATTGACTCTAGTAAACCCTTTGGGTATTAGTCACATGAAGATGTAAACTAATCACATAAAGATGTGAACTATTGGTGTGAAATCACATGACGATGTGAACTAGATTATTGACTCTAGTGCAAGTGGGGGACTGGAGGAAATATGCCCTAGAGGAAATAATAAAGTTGTTATTTATATTTCCTTATATCATGATAAATGTTTATTATTCATGCTAGAATTGTATTAGCCGTAAACTTAGTACATGTGTGAATACATAGACAAATAGAGTGTCCCTAGTATGCCTCTACTTGACTAGCTCGTTAATCAAAGATGGTTAAGTTTCCTAGCCATGGACATGTGTTGTCATTTGATGAACGGGATCACATCATTAGAGAATGATGTGATGGACTAGACCCATCCGTTAGCTTAGCACTATGATCGTTTAGTTTATTGCTATTGCTTTCTTCATGACTTGTACATATTCCTATGACTATGAGATTATGCAACTCCCGAATACCGGAGGAACACTTAGTGTGCTATCAAACATCACAACGTAACTGGGTGATTATAAAGATGTTCTACAGGTGTCTCCGATGGTGTTTGTTGAGTTGGCATAGATCGAGATTAGGATTTGTCACTCTGATTGTCAGAGAGGTATCTCTGGGCCCTCTCGGCAATGCACACCACTATGAGCCTTGAAAGAAATGTGACTAATGAGTTAGTCACGGGATGATGCATTACTGAACAAGTAAAGAGACTTGACGGTAACGAGATTGAACTAGGTATGATGATACCGGCGATCGAATCTCAGACAAGTAACATATGGATGACAAAGGGAACAATGTATTTTGTTATACGGTTTGACCGATAAAGATCTTCGTAGAATATGTAGGAAGCAATATGAGCATCCAGGTTCCGCTATTGGTTATTGACCGGAGATGAGTCTCGTTCATGTCTACATAGTTCTCGAACCCATAGGGTCCGCACGCTTAACGTTCAATGACGATCGGTATTATGAGTTATGTGATTTGATGTACCGAAAGTTTGTTCGGAGTCCCGGATGAGATCACGGACATGACGAGGAGTCTCAAAATGGTTGAGAGGTAAAGATTCATATATTGGAAGGCTATATTCGGACATCGGAAGGGGTTCCGGGCAAACCCCGGCAAAGATATGGGCTTAATGGGCCAGCTAAGGGAACACACCAGCCCACAAGGGGTTGGTGCGCCCCCTATAGGGCCAGCCACGTGGGGAGAAAGGAAAAGGAGAGGAGAAAAAGGAAAGTACGAAGTAGGACTCCTACTTCCTTCCCTTCCCCCCTCCTTCCTTTCCCCCTCCCTTCCTCCCTCCATCTCCTTCCTTTATATACGTGGGGAGGGCACCCCTAGAACACACATCAATTATTCCTAGCCGTGTGCGGCGCCCCCCTCCACAGTTAACACCTCGGTCATATCGTCGTAGTGCTTAGGCGAAGCCCTGCGCCGGTAACATCATCATCACCGTCAGCACGCCATCGTGCTGACGAAACTCTCCCTCGGCCTCAACTGGATCAAGAGTTTGAGGGACGTCATCGAGCTGAACGTGTGGAGATCGCGGAGGTGTCGTGCGTTCGGTACTTGGATCGGTTGGATCACGAAGACATTCGACTACATCAACCGCGTTACTAAACGCTTCCGCTTTTGGTCTACGAGGGTACGTGGACACACTCTCCTCGCTCGCTGCTATGCTTCTCCTAGATAGATCTTGCATGATCGTAGAAAATTTTTGAAATACTACGTTCCCCAACACTTCAAACAAGCCAGCAAGCTTAACGCCGAACACAAGGGAAAAGGGTCGCCAAGCGACAACGATGACCAAGAGTCTCGTCAGTCGAGCACAAGGGGACAGAAGCAATTTCCCCCCGAGGTAAAAATGGTGAACATGATATATGTCACGCATGTCCCTAGAAGGGAGCGCAAACGCGCACTACGGGACGTCTACGCCATAGAGCCGGTCACCCCCAAATTCAACCCATGGTCGGCTTGTCCGATCACCTTCGATTGAAAGGACCACCCAACCAGTATTCGTCACAGAGGTTCGGCAGCTCTAGTCCTCGATCCAATCATCGGCGGATTCCACCTTACGCGAGTCCTCATGGATGATGGAAGCAGTCTCAATCTACTTTATCAAGACACTGTCCGCAAAATGGGTATTGATCCGTCAAGAATCAAACCCACTAGAACTACCTTCAAAGGAGTAATACCTGGAAAGGAGGCCCACTGTACGGGCTCAATCACGCTGGAGGTAGTCTTTGGTTCGCCGGACAACTTCCAAAGCGAAGACTTGATATTCAACATCGTCCCCTTCCGCAGCGGCTATCACGCACTGCTCGGACGAATTGCTTTTGCTCGCTTCAATGAGGTCCCGCATTACGCCTATCTGAAGCTCAAGATGCCCGGTCCACGTGGCGTCATTACAATCAATGGAAACATGGAGCACTCCCTCCGTACTGACGAGCATACAGCGGCCATTGCAGCCGAAGTACAAAGCGGCCCTATCAAGCCGCACAGCCCCTTGGCTATTAGGCCATCGGACTTCCCCACACAGGACAGGTCAGCTCTATATACCGGCAGTCCGACAACTTCAGAGCTAGATCAGCAGCCTAGCCTTCGTTGACCGCCACATACATCAACGGAATTCGTACCGCGCGTGCACTATTATGCACTCAAAATACCTTGGGCATCGGCGGAGGCAATATACGGACAGGCCTATACAAAGGTTCGACCTTATACTGCCTTGCCCTTTCTCTATTCAACCTTTCCTTTTTACCACAGGTAAATCAAAACCTACTTATTCTTCGAACACACGAGGACTCCTTCCGAGCCTGGTTTCGTACACATGGTCGAAGACCATTCCTTTAAGGAAATCTTTCTTATTTAGGCGAAAAGCGGCGCAGACGTGCGACAGGAAGACCACAACTTCGCTCAAGAACCTGTATAGAGCTTTTCCCTTAGCCCTAGACCCCCGGCATGTAAAATGGCCTTGGTGATTATGGTACCTTCTGTAAGATTACGTCTTGACGTATCAATTAGATTTCAGTAAACTAAAATTCTTACTCGGTATCGTTTCTTATTCCACCTGTTAAGTGGTCCCACGTACACATCTCGGCACAAAAATTGCCAGGAGCTCTATAAGGAAACATATGTGTTGCCAAACAAAAGTCCGAACAGCTTTATAGCACAATTCGGCGTCCCGAGTTTGGCATTATATGCATCGGCTCTGAATCATGTCTTTGGTCAAATGGTCAATAGTTGGGTTGCCCGGCTCATGTGCTTGCTACCTTACGTTCCGTCTGATCGGCTAGGGTAGTAAAGGGAGAACTACTGCGATTGTGTTTCTGGTTCGTCCAGTTAAGCACCTCAGTAGAGAAAGCCGAAAATTGGTTGTCATGATGCGGCGAGAGCTGGTCAGCCACTCGGCGAGTCAATACAATCCTTAGCGATTTTTCCGTATTACACGAAGGACTGTTTCCCTGCCACATATGTAACGCATCCGCATCAGGGTAGCCGCGTACATACTAGGGGCTACCTAATAGACCCATTGTCAAACTCCTATAGCTAAGTGAGAGCAATAAAACCGAATAGTCTGATTGCCTGGTTTGCCGCACTAACACCTCCTTCAAGGACAAAGACATTGGGTCAAGTGTAGTTATGTGCAATTCCGAACACCCCAGTAGCATCTACATGGGGGCTGAAGCCGACGACTGGGAACTCTCAGATATAATAAATGGCCTCACAGGAGGATAAAAACTTTTCATCAATGAATGAATATCTTACAAAAGACTTCGTTTATAACACAAATCCCCGGACAGTTTGAACTCTTTTATTCAAACACTACGTCCTTAGAGCACTGGCCCTCTATAACGCGAGCACCTTTTAGCACGTCCTCAAAATAGCGCTCCGGTGTGTGGTGGGCCTTGCTTTCGGGAGGTCCCTCGACCACCATCTTTTCGGCATTCATTTTCACCCAGTGCATCTTGACACGGGCGAAAGCCATACGCGCTCCTTCCATGCAGGACCACCTCTTGACAGCGTCAATCCAGGGAAGCGCATCGACGAGACGCCGCACGAGGCTGAAGTAGCTGCCCAAAACGGCTTCAGCAGGCCACAACCAGACTATGACGTCCTTCATGGCCATGCTGTACATCTTATGCAGCTCCGCCCATTGTGTCGTCTGGTCATTTAACAGTAGGGGGCACTCCTGCTCCACAAACTGCGACTAGAAGAGCTTCTCCAACTCGTACCCCTCCTGGGCCTGGAAGAATTGGGCGGCGTCCGTAGTACTCGTCGGCAGATCCGCATACGTGTCTGGAGAACTCCACAGTCGATTAAGCAACGCATACTTCCGGTCCCCAAATTTAGCATGTAAAAGAAAAGGCTTACCAACCGCTATCTGACCGGCTTGATGGATTTCCTCGCGCGCTGCGCGGGATTCGGACCATGCTTCTGGAGCATCTTGAAGGGCCTTGGCGAGTTCGGTCACCTTCGCCTTGTTTTCCGTTTCCAGGGACCCGCACTTGGCGGCAGTCTCCTTGAGCTTCTGCTCCACCTCAGTCACCCGTTCCTCCAAACGGCGTCGAGTGGCCTGTTCGGCCGTTAAGTCCATAGCCGCCTTGTCAGCAGCCGCCTGGCTTACCCTTGCCTGCTCCTTGGCTTGAGCAAGCTCACCCCTAAGGGTCTCCACCGCGGAGGCACCATCTGTATAACCATGAATAGTAACGCTCTTTAACTTCCACAAAAGCACGAAAAAAACAGACATACAGCAAGATGCATCTTATACCTTGCGCTTGGTCGAGCCGCGTGTTAACAAGGACTAGATCCTCATCGACTCGCTCCAGTTTCCGTTTGAGTTTGGAAATCTCCGCTGACTGGGCAGTCGCCGATAACAGAGAGGCCTGTTTTGAAATTCCAACAAAATAGCATGTTACCACCTAACAACTGATTATTGATCCTCAGCTCGCTTTTCTTTCAGAAAACCGAACAGAGTCTCAGGGGCTACCATCTATATACGGGCATACTTCTCATAAAAAAGATCAAAACACATTACATTGCGTACCTCGAAGCCTGCTAGCAAGCTGGAGAAGGCTTCGTTCAGTCCACTCTTGGCAGACTGAATCTTCTCAGACACCGCACCCATCAGGATGAGGTGCTCGTCCAGGATGGATGCACTTTGAAGAGTGTCTGTCGTGGTATTCGGCACCTCCGGATTAGCAGAGGTCGACGCTCCCTTTTCTCTCGCAGGGGGTCGTTCACTAGACTTCGGGGCCATACTGGTCTTCGGAGCAGTCTATGACTGGGGGATGGATTGACCGGGGCCCTCGTCACCGGTCTCTATAAAGACCGTCCTCCCCGGCCCTCCGGCAGCCGAGGTATTACCCTCTGGCGCTGTTAGATCCCCCCCCCCCCCCCCCCCCCCCCCCCCCCCCCCCCCCGCACGCGCGTATCTTCAAGGCTTGGGGAGGGCCTATGAGACGACACCTCGACATCATCCGCCTTAGGCGGCGGGGAGGCTAATGGAGGCGACCCGCTCTCCATCATCTCAGGTGGCAGATCCCCCGAGGACGAAGATAGTTGGGGGAGACTGCGTGCCAGACTAGAAAATATAGAACCTAGAGTTATCATCACAATTCACAAAGAATTGGACAATATGTGAGGCATCCCGAGCTGCTTACGAGTCGGCTTTGGGCCTGGTCCGACGACGATGCATCAGGAGGGCTTTGGTGTCTGACTCCGAGTCATCGGGGAGGGTAATTTTGTCCCTCTTGGATGCTTTGGCTTCCAGTTCATCGGAGGCCGCCCTCTTTTTGCCATTGCGGGAAGTATCTTCTTCTTCCTCCTCCTCCTCGTCGTCGTCATCACCTTCGTGAGAGGATTGGGCATCAGCGTCTCCGTACACTACGTCCGAAGTGCCCTCCTCTCTTTTCTTCTTCTTGTCCTTCTTTGCCGGTGCCTGGTATGGCGCCGGGACCAGCATCCTCATTAGAAGGGGATTGACTGCATCTTCAGGGAGCGGAGCTGGACACCGGATCTACTCCGCCTTCTTGATCCAGACCTGTTTGGGGAGGGATTACTTACCACCCCGGGTTAAATAAAGAATATTGGTGTTTGAAGTTCTTAGAATTTACCTTGGAGGATGGATGGTTGCAGTCGAGGCCGATGTCGTCTGAGGACCTTGGCCACGATTTCTGCTTCTTAAAAAGCAGTTTCCAGATCCCCTTGTGCGTTGTGCCGTAAAACTGTTGTAGGGTCCGCGGTCCTTTCGGATTGAACTCCCACATCTTGAGGGGCCGCCTTTGGCAGGGAAGTGCTCGGCGGATCAGCATCACTTGGATTACGTCGGCAAGGGTAACGTCCTTCGCTATCATGCTTTGGACGCGTTTCTGCAGCCGCATCACCTCAGAGACCGACCCCCAGTCCGGACCCTTGTCGGTCCAGGATGTAAGCCTCAGTGGGGGTCCGGATCTAAAGGCTAGCACAACTGCCCACTTGGAGCCGCGGGGTTCTGTGATATAGAACCATTCCTGTTGCCATATTTTTACGGTGTCCACAAAGGCTCCCTTTGGCCAATTGACTTTGGGGAGCTTGCTCACCATGGCGCCACCATAGTCCGCGTGTTTCCCATTGACCACCTTCAGTTTCACATTAAAGATTTTGAGCCATAAGACGAAGTGCGGAGGGACACGGAGGAAGGCTTCGCACACCAGATAAACGCCGAGATGTGAAGGAACGGATTTGGGGCTAGATCGTGAAAATCCAGCCCGTAGTAGAACATGAGACCCCTTACAAAGGGGTGGAGGGCGAATCCGAGTCCACGGAGGAAGTGGGGAATAAACACCACCCTCTCACCGGGCCCCAGAGTGGGGATGACCTGCGCCGGATCGGGAAGCATGTGCTTGATTTCCGTGGTCAAATATCGCGCTTCCCGCGGCTCCTTGATGTTCTCCTCCGTGAAGGGGGAGGGCACCCACTTGCCTTGAGAGCCGGCCATGGTAGGAGGAGTTGTTGGGAAGGGAAGAGTTTGGAGTTTGGGCGTTGGAGCTCGGGGACGGAGAGGTAAAGGGGATGAGGCGTGGGGTGCAACAGATGGGTTCTATCCGCTTATATGGACTGCAAATATCAAGCGTCCCCTCCCTCGAGCCTTAAAACTCGCCTGTTCCCAAGGGGTCACGTGAACCGCACGGTTAGGTTACCAAAACTCGTATTGATGAGAATCCCGTAATAAGGAGGCACGATCTCTGCTTTGACAAGACATGTCGCCGAAGGTTGCGTCTTGAAGCGCGAAACGGGAGGCCAAAAAACGGTTCAAAGTGATAAAACGGCTGGATGTAACGTCCCGTCCGTGAAATCATCAGAAGATGGAACTTATTTGCATTTTACCTTTATATTTAAGGATTGTGACTATTGTATAGAGCTGGATATAGCGCTGGTGGTCAACTATTTTGAAGTGTTCAGAGGAGGAACCTGCCTTGCAATGCCGAAGACGATCTGCGTGTCGTCGTCATTGAAGCCTGGTTCAGGGGCTACTGAGGGAGTCTTGGATTACGGGGTCCTCGGGCGTTCGGGCTATGCAACATGGGTCGGACTAATGGGCCGTGAAGATACAAGATAGAAGACTTTCCCTCGTGTCCGGAGGGGACTCTCCTTTGCATGGAAGACAAGCTTGGCGTGCGGATATGAATATTCCTTTCTCTGTAAACCGACTCTGTACAACCCTAGCCCCCTCCGGTGTCTATATAAACCGGAGGGTTTAGTCCGTAGAGGCAATCATAATCATATAGGCTAGACAACTAGGGTTTAGCCATTATGATCTCGTGGTAGATCAACTCTTGTAACCCCTATACTCATCAAAGTCAATCAAGCAGGACGTAGGGTATTACCTCCATCAAGAGGGCCCGAACCTGGGTAAACATTGTGTCCCTATCTCTTGTTACCATCGATCCTTAGACGCACAGTTCGGGACCCCCTACCCGAGATCTGTCGGTTTTGACACCGACACCCACCGCATAGCCGCCATGCACGGATCGACGGCCCCTCATCGCCACCACGCCGCCATTGCCGGCAGACGAAGGAGGAGCTGTCGCCCGGATCGCCAAGGTGTGTGGCCGCATCCTCCACTACCTCGGAGGTGGTGGTTTCGGCGGTGCCTCTGGCTCTTGGGCCGTGGTATCCGAGGCCAAGCGCGCAGTGCAACAGCAGGCGAGGTATGACCAGCGCAATGTCAGTCGCTGCTCCGCGTTCGCCAAGACGGACGTGGCACCGGAAATGGGTCCACAACGACCCGGACCTCGCCGCGGCGTGGGTGCTTAACCGCTCTGTCACGACCGCCGAGATGGCCGCCAGGCGCTGCTGTCGGCTTGACGGTGAGCTCGACAAGATCGGCGAGAAGTGGTCGCTTAGAGAATGCTTCGCCAACGCCAGTAGGGGCAAGGCCGCCGCCAGCGCCTTCGATAGTGGCCAGAGCGGCCCTTCACACCACGCGCCAGGAGGCAGAGCGGCTCCTCCGCGAGCGTCAGGTAGCAGCCGGACAGGGCTGTCGCGGACCTCCGGCATCCTTGCGCCGCTGGAAGGGACGACGACGAGGATGGCACGGTCACTGACGGCAGTGTGGCAAGACAGGACGGCCACACTTACGAAATGGTCGTCCGATATAGGGTTTGTGTTTTTTAATAGTTTTTAGTAAAATGGTCGAAATATCGTCCGTTCATGTAAATTATATTGAAACTTGAATAAAATCCGTCTGGTTTGTTCAAATAGATTTTGCAATGTATGCGACTATGGATGGACGGCGGCCTCCCGCATTCGTGTCAGCGGACTAATCCCACTGCACACAGACGGATACAGGAGTGCCTAAGGCCATTGAGTTTGCCGCAGACGCTGGGGCATGTAATCATCGACACTGACGCAACAACTCTTCGCCAAGCCTGCCGATTGGATTCTCAAAAACAATCAACAACTCCAAAAAAAAAACTCTTCGCCAAGCCTACAATTTTTTTGAAAGATCCAACAAAGCTGGCTTTTCATGTTGATCAGAGCAGGGAGCAGTGGATAAAAATTGACGTACATGGATGGTGATCCTGAGATCACAAGGAGCAAAAGTAAGGAAAGGGGTTCAAAAAAGAAAAAGAAAAACTACAGGCGATCATCGGTATTATCATCAGCTTATCCCCTCTGGTGGTAGCGTGAACTGGTGCAGTAAACAGGTTGCTCCGGCCTGTCTCCATAGGTCAATACCCCGTCTGATGGCCTGCAGAACCTCTTGCCTAGATGCCTCCTTGTTTCTGAACGTGCAGTCGTTCCGGTGCCTCCAGATTTCCCAAGCTGCTAGCATCGTCAGTGATCTTATGCCTTTTCTGAACTCAGGTTTTGTGCCCTCCAGAATGCCCATGATCCGATCGGTATTACTGTGGATTGCTCGAGCAGATTGCAGACTCAGGGCTTCACAACCTATCCAAGATGACAGGCTGCTCCAGATTGCCGTGGTGAAAGGGCACGACCAGAATATGTGGTCAACCGTCTCGAGGTTTCTGAAGCAGAATTGACAGAAATATGAATTGGGCCACCCACGTCGCTGAAGCCGGTCATTGCACCAGGGCCTGTTTAGCAGCATTAACCAGAAGAAGATCTTCAGTTTCCCTGGCGCCCAAGTCTTCCAGATGATCTGTGGGAATGTGGAGGTGTGGTTCACCTGGAATTGTGCCCGATAGGCTCATGAAGCGGTGTAGCAGCCGCTGGCTTCCAGATTCCACCTTATCTCGTCGCCCACATCTGCAGAGAGGTTGACTGGCACCAAGCGCAGGAGTCTCGCCAAGGCCACGCAGTCACAAACGATCTGGTCTGTCTGCCCGTGCATCAAGTCAAGGATCCAGCGATCATTACTAAGGGCATCGGCGACCGTTCTGTTCTTCCTCCTTGAATGCTTATAGAGCGCCAGAAAAAGCAATCATAGCGTGCCTGCCTGATGCCAGGAGCAAGTCCAGAACCTGACCGTATGGCAGTCGCCCACCATGACCGAGGTGGCCGCGCTGAAGAACAGTCGATCGGAGTCGGAGCACGGTACCTCCATGCCCACCCATGGCCTGTCCAGGTGTTTACAGGCTAGCCAAAACCATCATTGCCGCAGGGCCTAGCCGAAGCGCTCGAGATTGAGGATGCCCAGCCCTTCCTTCTCCAACGGGGAGCACACCTTGTTCCAATTCACTTTGCATTTGCCTCCAGATAGCTCTTCCTCTTGTGCCCACTGAAAACGGCGTCTCACTTTGTCGATTTCCTTGAAAAATTTATTTGGCATACGGAGTACGGTCATAGCAAAAGTTGGGATTGCAGTTAGCACGGCTCTGACAAGTACCCGTCGTCCAGCAATGGTCATTAGTCTGCCCTTCCAGCCTGCCAACCTTGCTCTGATCCGATCCAAGACGAACTGAAGATGCACGAGCCTTGTTCTTGTCAGAGTGAGCGGGAGGCCCAAATATTTCAGCGGGAAGGAGGTGATGATGCCTCCAAAACTCTGCAGAAGTTGCTGGATGTCAATATTATCGCATCGTATTGGTGTTGCTGTTGATTTTTGTCTGTTGAACTTCAGACCCGTGGCCTCGCCAAACATGTTTAGGATGGTGATGAGCACCTCCATCTCCTCTTGGTCTGGGTTCATGAAGACGACCGCATCATCAGCGTAAAGGTTGACCCTTAGCTTCATCTCCCTTCTTGGCAATGGTTGCATCATCTGCTGCTGGACCGCTGCATCGATCAGGCATTGCAGCGGGTCAATGACCAGAATAAACAACAGCGGTGAGATTGGGTCACCCTAGCGAAGGCCCTTGCGGTGCTGGATTTTCCTCCCTGGCACTCCATTAAGAAGGAATTCAGAGCGTGATGATGCCAACAACCAGGCGATCCAATCCCTCCATCTAGAGCTGAACCCCACTTCCTACAGTAGCTCCAATAAGTAGTCCCACGACACACTATCAAACGCTTTGGAGATGTCCAATTTCAAAACTAGAGCTGGGGTTTTGGAGTGGTGCAGCGCATGAACTCCATTCTGAACATAAAGGAAGCTGACTTGTATACACCTCGTCTTCAGGAAAGCTGACTGTGCAGGGGAGACGATCGTGTGAATTACTTTGGACAGTCGAATTGACAACACCTTAGTGACCAGCTTAGCAAACGAGTGGATCAGACTGATTGGGCGAAAGTCTGTCATCCGCATGGCCCCATCCTTCTTCGGCAGCAGCGCCACGAAGGCAGTGTTCAGAGCAGCCAAATTACCGCCGGCTAGGTGATAGAACTGGTGAAAAGCCGCCATGATGTCGTTGCTGATGGTCGACCAACAAGCTCTGAAAAAGGTACCACTGAAACCATCGGGGCCCGGCGCCTTGTCCGTTGGCGATTGCATGATTGCTGCCCAGACCTCACCCTCCGTGAATGGATTCTCCAAGCCAGCTGATTGGATCCTTGGTAACTGCAGCTCGCTCCAGTTGAGGGTCACACGTCGACCGGTGTTCGCTGTCATCACCTTGCTGAAGTGATCGTAAATGATCTGTGCCTTGTCCCCATGAGCCATGGCACACTGATCATCACTCTGAATGGTATGGATGAAGTTCTTGTGTCTTCTGGAGCAACATTTTGCATGGAAGAACTTTGTGCTGGCGTCGCCTGCCCGCAGCCAGAGGACCCTGGAAGCTTGCCTCCTTCGGGCCCTTTCAATGGACGCAAGCCCCACCAGGCGTATCTTGAGCAACTTTCGCAACTTGAACTCTTCTTCCGAAAGGGTTCTTGTCTCCTGCGCCACATCTAGACGAAGAATTACCTCGCTGGCAATGTGGAATTGTGACTTCGCGTCACTGAACAATCATCTGCTCCATATCTTCAGGTCGTGCACCACCCTGCTGAGCTTGATTTGCAAACGTGCAAAAGCGTAGCGCTGTTGAACCGCCCTATTCCAAGCATGCTCGACAGTAGTGTGAAAATGGGGGAATTTCAGCCAGAAGGACTCAAATCTGAAGCAAGCACGACGGACCATGATTTGGCTATGCCACTGTGATTTTCAAGGAAGGAAAGCATCAGCTTATCACTGGTTTCTCTGATTTCCAAGTTTATTTTCTGTAATCGTGTTTGCAATTCGGTGGCTGCTCATGTACTTGACTCCCATGGTGCTCGTATCGCCCAGGGTAGTGGCACTGTCACAATGTTAACCTGGAAAGAGGGCGACCCATTTCTAGTCGACGCAGAAAAAAATACATGTTCATCCAGCGTGGAATTCAAAGTTCAAAGTGAAAAATACATGACAGGAACGCAGAAAGCAAGGAGGAGATCTTCACCGAAGCATATGAGCAGCTGTTGGGTCACGCCGTTGCTCGGGAAGCAGACGTGGACATGGATTTCCTTGACATGGTTGTGCATGATCTCTCGGATCTTGATGCGATCTTCACGGAGGAAGAGGTGTGGAAAACTATCATGGAGCTGCATCCGGAACGGGCGCCAGGGCCAAATGGGTTTAGCTCTGCTTTCTATCAAAAAGCTTGGCCCACGATCAAGAATGACGTGATGGCGGTACTCCTAAAGCTTTACGTGGGAGACGGGCGAGACTTTGGTAAGTTTAACCGCGCTCATATTGTGTTGATTCCGAAGAAGCCGGACGCCGAGGAAGTGGGCGACTACCGCCCCATCGGCCTCCCTCTTAGTGTGGACAAGATTTTTGCTAAGTTGCTTGCGAATAGAGCCCGGAGAAGAATGAAAGAGATAGTCATGGCGAATCAGTCGCCTTCATATACGGTAGACACTTGCACGATAACTTTCTTCTGGTTAGGCAAGTGGCCAGGAAGATCCACGTTCGTAAGGAGGCTAGTGTGTTCCTAAAGCTCGATATTTCAAGGGCTTTCGACTCGCTAAACTGGTCGTTCTTGTTCTAGGTGATGAGGAGCAAAGGCTTTGGCCATAAGTGGTGTACATGGATCTCGATTCTGCTTAGGACGGCTAGTACCAGGGTGATTGTCAATGGGGTTCCCGGAAGAAGTTTCACTCATGCTAAGGGTCTTAGGCAGGGGGACCCGGTCTCGCCTTTGCTCTTCGTGATCGCCATGGACGTGCTGTCGAGAATTATGATCAAGGCCGAGAGCTTTGGAGTCTTTAGTAGCTTCACTGGCATCGCTGCTCACCAATCAGTGTCGATCTACACAGATGACGTGGCATTGTTCGTTAAGCCCCGGGTGCTGGACCTCACGTTCGTCAGATCCATGCTACACGCATTCGGTGCCGCCTCTGGCTTACGGGTCAACTATCAGAAGTCACTAGCGATCATGATTCACGGAAGCAACACCAATCGGGACCAGGTCGACTCTCTTTTGCAATGCCGGTTGGGCAGTTTTCCATGCAAGTGTCTTGGCCTTCAATTGGCTATTAGACAGCTCTCGAGGGCGGAGTGGCAGCCCATGATCGATCAAGCCAAAAAGTTTGCCCCGGCCTGTCAAAGGGGGCTGTTGCACCGCCCTGGACGTCTCGTGCGGGTCAAGTCCGTGATCGCAGCTAAGCCCATCCATCACTTCATGGTCACGAAGGCCCCATCCTGGGTGTTCGAAGAGTTAGATCAATGGATGCGCTCTTTCTTTTGGGCCGGCAAAGAGAGTGAATGGGGGTCAGTGCTTGGTGGCTTGGAATTCGGTTTGTAAACCTACTTGGCTTGGAGGTTTGGGCGGGCGCAACCTTCAGCTGGAAGGCTTGGCTTTGAGAGTGAGGTGGGAGTGGTTGAGGCGGACGGATCCCCAGAGGCCGTGGCAAGGGCTACCCATGGTTGTGGACAAGGAGGCTCGTGCGGTCTTTTGACAGTATGGTGCATATTGCGGTTGGGGTGGGCAATAAAGTTTTTCTGGAGAGATTGATGGATCCATGGCTTCGCGGTTAAAGACATTGCACCCTACATCTATGCTTTGGCGTACTCTCAAAAAAAAGTGACAGGAACAAAGTCAGTCAGCGTGGATTTCCCATGCCAGTTACCGTTCCCACGTCAGTCAGTCAGCGTGGAAACCCACAGAAGTAACCGTTCACACAAAGAGCAACAGCGCCACACAACCCCTGTTCCAAAGCACAGCATTTGTGTGCCCCGATGGCTACAAAGACTTGGATTCTGCTTATTGCTTCCACACAGGTGGAGCTTCTGTAATTTCCCATTGCATTGCATTCTATAGTATGTAACAGCTGTGTGATGTTGGTACAGACCAATGTTCCTTGACAATGAAGAGGATGGCACAACAAGTTACAACCAAGGCAAGGAACTGCTGGGCGATAATTCGGTGGAAAAAACGGCAATATGGAACAGCTACCATAAATTAAGGTGTATGTGTCAAGTCCAAATAAAATCCGCACTTGACTACGGGTGCACCAGACGCACTTGCCTTCGCCCAAGTTAAGATTAACCACTCATGGCGGAGTGCTGCTGTTCTATCCGAATCAGCGTGAAGGAAGCACCCATCTAACAAGGAAAATGCAGGGCCATTCGAGCACTCAGTCGTCTCCAAATAAAGTGGAGAGGACCAGGTCTTGCACAAAGGTCGCCCTGCTTGTGGCTTGTTTCCGCTTTTGTTCCCTTTCCTCGCTTGTGAGGGACGAGTCAATGCTGCCATGGAAAAATACAATTTAAGTTTGCAGATCGAATGAGGGAAATAGAAGTCGCTAAAAATGGAATAAAGTATGTATATTTGAGGGATTCTATAAAGCTGCTTTGGGGGCACAATACTTGAGCACATATATGACTGAAGTGTAACTACAGAGTTATAGGACAAGGAATCCTTTTGCCTCAAATGGTCCAAATGCACTGTCTCTAAACATCAAAGCTAAACTTATAAGATGTGTGTATTCTCATGATTACGGCTACTCTATATGTTATCCAATAGTTTCTTTTTGGGGGAATAAAGAATATAGTTACTGAAGAAACAGTTTTGGCTATGTGAAACTATTAGACTCGGCTAGCAATAGCTTACTAAAAGAACAAGCAGCAATTCAAAATGAACTGCTGCTCACAAATGCAGTGAAATTTTCCAATAGCAGGAGAGAAATTATTTCCAGAGATGCAAAGCCGTGGAATCGGTTCAATCAATAGCTAGGATATTCGGATTTGGATCACAACAGGACTAGATTTGATTTTGAGAACTATATTATTTCTGTCGTAAAGAGTGTGTAAATTGCGTGCAGGTAATAGATTTAAAATGATTCACAGGAATAAAACCGGTAGGACAATTGGCCTGATACCAGGATAATTATATATACCTTGATTCCCAAGGTTGAGGAGGTGCCTCCTTAAGAATTGAAGTATCATCGAGAACCGGAACTGATGATTTCGATGGTTCTTCGGCATCTGATGTTGCAAAACCCAGGCCAAACGATGAAAGCAGTGGATCAGCATAGATATTTGTAGTGGCGGTGGTGGTGTTCCTTGACCTATGACTATGACCGCCTCCTAGAAGCGCCTGCAAATGAGCATCACGTAGATCTCGGCTCAGTAAAGAAAGTGCACGGCGCTCGGGAATAACGAATCTGCGCAACCGGCTGCCATTCTGTAGATGCCAAGAATAAAAAGGGCATCAGAAACCTTACTGACTTGACAGGAACATTGTTTTTAGCCAAGTTATCCATGAGTAATTAGCATATGCATGTACAAGAGAAGGAGAGAGAAACCTTGAACAAGTAACCATGATGCATGGTGATATGATTTAGCATATCTCTTGTAATCTTTTCAGAGCAGATGGGGCAAGGCTGAAATAAGAATGGGAAATAAATTAGGAGAAGATATAAGAAAAAACAATATGTTTGAACAATCTGACTACGACAAAAACAACATGATATGCTAAATTTAACATAAGTAGGTATTTTAGCTGCCAGGAAGTTTGCAGTTAATCTCTGGAAAATTTATTTGGAAATGGATAATCTCTGGAACGTGAGTTTCAGGTAACAGTATCCTTGTGATATGTGCAATGCTTTGGTAGCTTCTTCAGTCTGTACTGCACCCACTTGAACACGATGGATCAAAATATAGCAACTGAATCCATCGTCTCATTTTTAATCTCTCCAAACAAATCAAATTGTATTGTGCATCCTAACAGGAAAAAAGTGCTGTGGTGAACTTTCAAATGTTCAGACTTCAGACATGTAATTTCTAGATTCCTCTTCCCGTAGCACAAGTAGCTACCAGGTGTGCCATAGGTGGATTACTACTCGTGTCTTAACTCAATATGTGGGAATACTTCTATGTCAACTGAGCATAGCTCAAGTACTACAATGACAAGCAAATACCAAGGTTATCACACTGCCCTGTATCTAAGAGTAGACCTTCAAGTTCAAGTAGGAACACAAGAAATTTCAGACCATGGAAGTTTGATAGGTTAGCAATTGACCCGAAACCTTAGGCAAGCTAAATCTACAAATGAGTGAACCTCTTGATTTCTGGGCCAAGATACAAACTTTCGTTCTAGTATCATTTTGTGTGGTCAAGCCCTAAGAGCATCTCCAACAGACGCCCCAAACGACGCGCGCGCGCGGTAAACCCAGCTTTTAGCGCGCGTGGGGCGGTTTGCCGCGCTCCAGCGGCCGTGGGAAACAAGAGCGCGCCGGAACCGTTTGCGCGCGCGCAAGATTTGGCGCGCCGCTTCGCCACGCGCTTCTCCACACTTCCTCTTCCCCTCTTCCTCTCCCTCTCTGCCACGCGCCGCTCCAGCGCCCCACCACCGACGCGCCGCCATGCCGCCGCGCCGCCGAGGAGCGTCCGGCTACCGCGGCGTCCGCCTGCGCCCCAACGGCTGCTACACCGCGGAGATACGCTCCGGCGAACTCCGGCTCGGCCTCGGCACGTACGGGACGGCGCGCGAGGCCACCCGCGCGTACGACGCGGCGGCGTGGCGCCTAGGCCGGCCGCGCGGCCAGATGAACTTTCAAGATGTGTACACGCTCCAGCAAGCGCTCAACCTCGCCCCTCTGCCTCGTCTGAACACGGCGGAAGACCGCGCCGAGCGGCAACGCCGCCTCCTCATCGCCCAGGAAGACGAGCGGGTCATGGCGGAGTGGCGCCAGCGCCACCCGGAGGACGTCGCCTACGAGCAGGCCTACTGGGCAAGGCGCCGCGAGGAGGACACGCGAAGGCGCCGCGAGACGCGGTTGGAAAGGCGTCAGCGGAAGGCGTTGGCGAATGCGCAGTCCGACATCATTGCAGCAGGTGGGCAGTCGTTCTTCGCGCCAAACGATAATCGGTGGCTGGACATCTGGCTAGACACCTCGGACGACACCGCCGAGGATGATAATGGTGATGATGATAGCGACTTAGAGTAGTTTCTATCTAGTTGCGCCGTAGTTTATCTATGCTTTCAAACTATCTATCTAGTTGCACCGATGTAAAATACCTTTGTATCGTTTTTTATTTATGCAATCTATCTAGTTTTTATTTTATCTATGCGTTCGAAAATTTAAAAAAATGTTGTGTGCACGCTGCATTTTTTGCGCGCTGCTGGAGCGGCGCGCGCGCAGCTGTTTTTTGCGCGCGCCGCGTTGGGCGCCTGTTGGAGATGCTCTAAATCCATAAGCCTATCCTGCACAATCGACTGATGAACACCTGACCCTACATCTTGGGTCACCTAGCACTCATTCAGGAGAGTAGAGTATAGGAGATTTGGGCAAAACCATAGGGAGCTTGCGATCAATCAAAATAGGTAGAAGGAGCTAACATTTTGAGTTAATCCGCTGGGTCAACCTCTCGGGCCACAGCATTTTCTACAGCTCTAATCGGAAAAGGAGCAAGATGCGAGTTTTGCAGAGCACATCAAACTATGAGGGTCGGGCACGGTGGCGATTTACTGACCGCGGGGTGTGGCTCGTAGGGGTGGTCCTCCTCGAGGTGGACGCAGAGGGAGCCGAGGTCGTAGTCCTCGTAGCAGTAGGGGCAGGCGACCTCCGGCCATCTTGCCTCCTCCAGCTGCATCTCCATCTCCATGTCCATCTCCCCGTCGTCCTCCATGTCCATGTCCACTTCCTCCATCCCCATCCCCGCCATATCTGCATCCAGTCCAACATGAAATCAATTAAGTAAATCCAGTGAAGGGGGGAGGGCGAAGAGGCAAGGCGAGACGAGAAGGGCGCGCGCACCGTCGATGTGGCCGAGCTGCGCGGCGTAGAAGCGCTTGGCGGCGGCGAGGCGCGAGATCCAGTGCTCCGAGTCCATGATTGGATTGGGTTCCTCTTCCTTCCTCCTCTTGGTTCCTGTGCTAGACGCGCTTACTCAATCAGCCGCTTCCTCCGGGCCTCGCCTCCGCAGCCACCAGCTAGACCTCACGCTCCGACTACGACTCCGTCTCCGTCCGCCGCCGAACTCCGACAGCGAGAACCCAACAAGTGAACCTCTTGGTTTATGAAACGAAGCCTTTTTCTTTGGGGGATTCACGCTGTGGTTGGCCGTGTTGCTTAGCCCAGCAGTGACCCAGCTCCTCAAGATGGGGCGGATTTTTCGGTTGACGGAGAAGAGGAGGGGGAGGGGGAGACGACGAGGAAGCTTCTTCTTATGGGGGGAGGGGAGGAAGAGGAAATGGGTGAGAAATCGGGGCGCGGGGCCTTTTCGTGCAGGGTAGTAGAGCGTAGTACCGGTCGCCGTCCCGGTCAGCAGCAGCGGCCGGGCCGACAGCTACCCCGTCGCGTCTGGTGGGAATAGTGGATGACGGGTGGGCGCACGGAGCGTCCGGGTCCCGGCCGGCGGTGGATGGGGGTGGCGTGTCCGTGGGCCGTGGCGAGTGCGGGAGGAAAGGAAACCGCGTGGGCGTGGTAGGAGTGGTGGTGGCTTCTGGTGGGCTTGCTCGCTCGCTCGCTCATCACGGGGTAAAAGAGAGAACGGGGGAGGTGTCGCGTTGCGTGGTTGGTTGCGGAGGGTGGAGCCGCGGGGGAGGGGTTTATTTATTTATTTTTCTGGTGGACACGACCGGGGGCCGGCCAAGGGAAGGACGATGGGGACGTGGGGCCGGCCGAGCGCGAGCAAGAGCTGGGAAACGAGGAGGAATTTGTGGTGCCGTGTGCTCGTCGCTGCGGTCGTTTCAATCGTCGCCGTCACGCGGAATGCGCACCGTTCCTCTCTAGAACCAGAATGGAAAGCACAGCTGTCAGCAGGCCGGAGCTTTTAATACAGCAAAGATCCCTTGTTTCTTTCTTAAAATGTAAAAATATACCAGTACTCCCTCGGATTCGTATTGATCATCGTTGCTTTAGTACGGAAAGTAAGGCCAACTCCACCGTGCGACCCCAAACGGACATCCATTTTGTCCGGATTCTGTCTGTTTGGGTAAAGCAATGGGGTCGTGTCCGGACGTGTCCTGGAATGCGGTGGTCGTGCGCCCAATATGCGGACGCATCCCGGCCGCATCCTGTCCGCGTACTTTTTTCTTTGCAAGTCCTTAAACTTTTTTTCATCATTCATTTTTGGTACATGGGAATACATCATCAAATTTTGACTAGAAAAGTAAGACCAAAAAAAACAAGAACCACAATAATACATTTTAGAAGATATCTGACTTCCATAACTACTCATGTAAGTTGGATTAGTGCCTTCTCGATGCATTCATTGTTGATCTGCGGAGGAGCCGCCTCCATCTTGCGTGTTTCTTTCTTCTTCGAGTCTAAAGAAGTAGAGGTTGCTTCCTCGCATCTAGTCTCGTGTCTAGCCTTTAATCTAGCAACAAGTGCATTTGTCTCATCTATAGCCTCTATGCTAGCTAAAAGTGCACGAACATCTACTAAATTGCGCTCTATCAATATATCGATGTACTCTTCTTCCCAATACCAAAACTTGCATCCATTCTACACAACAAAATTTGAAGTTAGCACAACTAGTCAAATCTAGAGCACAAACCGAAGCTAAAAAGAACACATACCCCATCGTTTAAGCACTTGATGAACACCCATCCGGGATGTTCCGGCGTTGTAGACACGCGGCGCATGACCATCTTTAGGCAGTGCTCGCACTTAATGAGCGGCAACGGTGCGCCGACGAGCTTTTGGGCTAGCACCGAGCCCGACCGACCGCCATTCGTGTATCTGTCGGCGGACCACCGACGGTGTAGATCCGAGCGGCTAGAGGAGGAGCCACTGCCTGCATGTGGCCTTGCGGCCCTGCCATGGCCTTCCGGCCCGGTGCCCGGCCAGTCCATGGCGTGGCACGGCCTCCTACAGCCGGGCGAGCTCAAGACCGACCGGATCCGCCCCAAATCCGACCGGCGGGTACGCAAAATAGCTGGCCGTGGTTGGGTAGCTCGGGGGCGCCAAGGGGAAGGGGATGGGCGAGCGCACGTCCGGGTTGCACAGCTACAATGGTAGCTGCGGCGGCGGCGACGGTGAGGGAAGAGTGGGAAAGAGTGAAGAAGAATGGAGGGCGTGCGGCCGGAGGGAGGGAGGGGCGGATAGAAAAAGGCACCCCTGTGTCACCGACGGGCAAGCCAGAGGAGGACACGCGCAGACGGCCCGCGCATCCGCGTGATGTCTGTTTCACCCCAAAAGCGGCGCAAACTTGGGCCGGGGATGGGTAAAAAATGGACAAAAGTCCGTTTGCGCCCGCGCGCTGGGCCATTTGGTTCGTCCATTTTACTCCAAACGAACGCGCGTGGACAGGATGGGGTCACGCGGTGGAGTTGGCCTAATACTTTTTTTAATGAATCAAATCTATTACTATAAAGGTTGATCAAAAGTATAAAGCATCCCAAACATAAATAAATAAATGAAACTACATCAAAATTTGGACTATCCAACAACCACTGCCGGCTGATTTTGTTGGTTTGACCCTTTTGCTAAAGTTTAGCCGGATCTGACCCTATCCGAAAGTATTTCGGGATCTAACTTTTTTGCTACCGCTAGAGTCGATGACGGTCGGGTATAATAGCCTACTGCCAAGGTCCCTAGAGATAGGCAACTTATCCACGTCAGCGCAGTGCTGCCCTACCGCCAAACTGGCTGGCGGTAGCCTGTGTACCCCTACCGCCGACGCGCCGGCGGTAGGTGAGTACACACACTGTATTTTATACTTAGAAATTTTTTGCGGTAGGGCGTGCGCCCCTACCGCCAAGGCCTTGGCGGTAGGCTATTCTATCATACCACCATCAATACTGACGGTAACAAAATGGTCAGATCCCGAAATACTTTAGGATGGGGTCAGACCCATCTAAACTTTCGTAAAAAGGTCAAACACCAAAATCGGACACCATTGCCGCGCGAGAGCAGGTCATCGATGTGTCGATGTCGTCTCTTATACCGAAACTGACATGATCTTGTCGATAACATCCAAAAAGTACTCATGCAAGTATCTCTAAGGACTAGTGCCATGGAGAAGTAGTCGTCGTCATTGAACCTTTGAATCGATCCAAAGAATCTGACATTAAATCTCGTCGTTGTTTACACACGATGAGAACTCTAACCTCACCGTCTCGAGGAGCTAGCAAGAATCTACGCCGAAGCTCGGTCTAATCCATCCCAACTGATCAACTTGAGAGTTTGATGTGATAGATGGATTGTAAGGGATCCTACTTGTGGACTCATATCAACCAAAGGATGGTGTAGATTCAAATGTGTTTCACCACAATGGAAATTGGGATAATACAAAACTGCAACAATTCTTCCTCCTAGTGTACATTTGTGAGATCCAGAAAATTCGCCCCTCTCATTGTCTTGGCGATGATTTTATAGCATGGGATCCAAAAAATGGTTGTTGGTCACGACTACTAAAAAAAGTGGAGATGAATCTTTCTATTTTACATGGAGGAGTGTGCATCTTTATGTTGGGTGTTCTTCCCTCTTATCCGTCAACCGCACCTTAATAGCTCAGACTTCTGAGCCCTGGAAATGGAAATAAATTATGGTAGATTACCTACCTCATCTGAGATGAGATGAAGGAATTTCCTACTTAAGATTCATATGCCTATTTTGTTGTTGATGTGGAGGAATTGGTACTAGCCTACTCGATATGTTCCTTGCCTGGTTCGCTATAGGAAGTTCTTTCAGCAAATGAGGAGGGGAATATTCATAGTATGAATCTTCCGTCAATGGTTAAGGTTGAAGTGAAGGCAAACCTTCTTTGAATTTTGATGCATGAATCCTATTTTTGAGAAAAGCTTGCGCCTATGCTTCTACAAAAATTTACCTATGTGGAACTGATGCTTCTACTTGGTTATCATAGAACAATAAATCCAGCATTGGGAGATCGATCTAATTGCAAAAAAAATGGGAAGCAAAGTGTTGGTTATCTAGCAGTGTAGATATGATGCAATATCTTCATTGGCGAGACAAGCAAGGAAGTAGATTCAAAAAAGCAAAGTCAAGCAAGCAGCAACATTGGTGACTTTATTGAGTCTTGTCCTAGTTGATCTGGAAATGCTCGAGGAAGCCTTTGACTCATCCAATGCTTAATTGATTGTCCCAATTTCTTTCTTGGAAACATGTATGTAATGAAAGACTTGTGTGAATAAGATCCAATTCTATCCATGACCGATATCCCCCCAAGGTGGTGCTTTATATTACTTCAAATAATGACTATGTGACGAAGATACCATGCAAAGATTTTATTTTTAAGTGGTATCTTCATCTCCTAGATCTTCTTGTTATTATCATCTGGCACATCAGACTGGATTAACACTCTATACACTGACTCCACTGAGAATTGTCCATTCCCATGGAGGTTCCATCTGAAAAACATAAGTCCCATGTGACAATTGCACCGTGGACAACCTCTTGAGCAGGATGTTCCATGATTAGAGCCTGGGTCCAATTAAATCTCTTCTGGACGTCACATTTGGCGGAAATGATTGCATTACCATGCAATAGTATCACCCTTGTGGCGCACAATGTTGTATAGAGCCAGATATGGTACCCGGAGTGTGGCACCTCCTAGCCACTTGTCCTCCCAAAATCTAATTTTCAAGTCGTCCTTAATTGAGAAGGATCCATAGTAGAAGAAATATTTCTTCGTAGCCATTAGGCCCGCCCAAAAGTGGGTATATCCCCTCGCTTCCAGTATACTTGGGATACCTCCTTGGAACCCACATATTCCCTCCTTAGGAGGTTTGCCATAAACCATCTTCTGTTAGTAATTTAAACAACCATTTTCCAAGGAGGGCCCTATTCTTAACCTCAAGTTCATGAATGCCCAACTCGCCTTGGTCTTTGGGATGGCAAACCACACTCCATTTGGCTAGTCGATATTTCTTTCTCTCGCTATCTTCTTGCCAAAAGATTTTTGATCGGAAATAATCCAATCTATGTAAGACTCATTCCGGCAACTGGAAGAAGGAAATCATATATAGTACCATATTACTTAGTACTGAATTGATGAGGACCAATCTTCCACCTAGGGACAATAGTTTACCTTTTGAACTGCTAAGTCTTTTTTGCAGTCTCTCCTCGATGTGTTTCCATTCAACATTTGGAGTCTCCGATAATGTATCGGTATCCCCGAATATGTGATCGAAAATTGGCCCAACCCGCATATGTATAGTTCAACGTATAGGTGGGCCTCGTCTTGAGCGTCGCAAAAGAAAAACAATTCACTTTTATGAAAATTGATCTTGAGACCCGAGAGTTGCTCGAATGCTGATAAAATCAGTTTTATATTTCTCACTTTTCTCGAGGTCATGATCCATGAAGAGAATCATAACGTCGGCATATTGCAGTATAGAGAGACCACCATCAACTAGATGATTTACGACTCCATCAATTTGGCCATCAACCTTGGCATGCTCAATCATGACCACTAGCATATCCGCCACTATATTGAATAGCATGGGCGATAACGAGTCACCTTGTCGCAATCCCTTCTTCGTTTGGAAATAGTGTCTAGTGTCATCATTGACCTTAATGGCAACACTGCCTCCAGAAACGAAGCTATGGACCATAGCTTGCCACTATGCAGAAATTCCTTTCATTCTAAGAGTCTGTTGAAGAAAGGGACACTTGACTTTGTCATAAGCTTTTTCATCGTCTATTTTGAGTACCACCCCATTCAACTTTTTTCGCTGTAATTCATGGAACATTTCATGAAGGACAACAACTCCATCTAGGATGTGTCTGCCTTGCATTAAAGTTGTTTGTGAAGGGCGAACCACATGTTCAGCAACTGAATTCAGCCCAATAGTCGCAACCTTCATGAATATTTTAAAACTAACATTAAGGAGGCAAATAGGTCTATATTATTGTATACTTTCAGCCTCATTAACCTTAGTTAATAAAATAATCTCACAAAGTTCAAGCGAAACAATTCTAGCTGGCCAGCATGAAGGTCACTAAACAAACGTAGGAGATCCGATTATATGACTTCCCGGAAGTTATGATAGAACTCTACGGGAAAACCATCCAGACCCGGGGCTTTGTTATGCTCCATAGGGAAAACTGCCTTTCTAACTTCCTCCTCGGAGTATGGAGCTGTTAGTAGGATCTTTTACTCATCACAGACCTGGGGGATGTCATCTGTTCGAGACTCATCCATCGAGAAGTTCCCTTCATCTAGGGCTCCGAACAGATTTTTATAGTAATTAGTGTTATAAGATTTAAGTTGCTCATTCCCCTCAACCTATAGATGGCAATGGACCGGGTTTGGCTCGGGTTGAACAATATCATATCCATATCCAAATCCACGAAGACATTATGTGCCTGTCCACGAAAAAATTCATGGGCGAAAAATTATGGCCATGTCCAAACCCAACGAATATCCATTGGGTATGGATATCCATCGGGTTCTCTCAATACATATACATAAGAAGTAGCACAACATTCACATGAGCTCTCAAATTCTCACAAAATGACAAAGCACAAGTGCATAATGTCAAATAAGCTCTTAAATTCTCACAAAATGACATAAGACAAGTGAACATCACCAAATAAGCTCCCAGATTCTCATAAAATGACATACCATGTCCCAGACAAAGTCCCTGCGGAGTGGAGTTCATCACCGTTGTCGTTGTTCCGCTGCTAGAAATTTTCCCCTGTTACGAATTGTTTCACTGCTAGCATAGAACTACCTTAGTTGGCATAGTGTCGTTCTGATGTAATTCTTTGTAACATCAGACCTTTGTACCCGTATCATTTGTAATAAGAGCTAAGTTGTTCTATGCCAAGTAGTGTCATATTCCGGAAGACTTGATCTCTAGGTTGGAATACGGGGTGTTCCGGTTCCTCTGAGCCGGGGTGCCACAACAGTGCTCAAAGAAAATATTTTACTTTTGAGAAAGAATTTTTAGCGGTTGTGTTTGCATGTGATAAATTCAGACCCTATATTGTTTATTCTAAAGTCACTATTCACATCGATCATGCTGCCATTAAATATCTTATGGAAAAGAAAGATGCTAAACCTAGACTGATTAAGTGGGTTCTATTGTTACAAGAGTTTGATTCATATATTATTGATAGAAAAGGGGCTGAAAATCCCGTAGCAGATAACTTGTCTAGGATGGAAAGTGTTCTTGATGACCCACTACCTATTGAAACGTCTCCAACGTATCTATAATTTTTGATTGTTCCATGCTATTATATTATCTATCTTGGATGTTTTATATGCATTTATATGCTATTTTATATGATTTTGGGACTAACCTATTAACCTAGAGCCCAGTGCCAGTTTCTGTTTTTCCTTGTTTTTGAGTTTCGCAGAAAAGGAAAATCAAACGGAGTCCAATTGAGTTGAAAATTTACAATGATTTTTATGGACCAGAAGAAGCCCCCGAAGCAAAAGAGTTGGGCCAGAAGAGCCACGAGGCCTCCACAAGGGTGGAGGGCGTGCCCTACCCCCCGGGCGCGCCCTCCGACCTTGTGGTTGACTCGTGGGCCCCCCTGACTTGTTCTCGATGCCAAAAAATCCTATAAATATAGAAACCCCCAGGAATAAACCTAGATCGGGAGTTCCGCGCCGCAAGCCTCTGTAGCCACCAAAAACCAATCGGGGCCCTGTTCCGGCACCCTGCCGGAGGGGAAAATCATCACCAGTGGCCATCTTCATCATCTCGGTGCTCTCCATGACGAGGAGGGAGTAGTTCACCCTCGGGGCTTGGGGTATGTACTAGTAGCTATGTGTTTGATCTCTCTCTCCCTCTCTCTTGTGTTCTTGATTTGGCACGATCTCGATGTACCGCGAGCTTTGCTATTATAGTTGGATCTTATGATGTTTCTCCCCATCTACCTTCTTGTAATGGATTGAGTTTTCCCTTTGAAGTTATCTTATCGGATTGAGTCTTTAAGGATTTGAGAACACTTGATGTATGTCTTGCATGTGCTTATTTGTGGTGACAATGGGATATTCACATGATCTACTTGATGTGTGTTTTGGTGATCAACTTGCGGGTTCTGTGATCTTGTGAACTTATGCATAGGGGTTGACACACATTTTCATCTTGACTCTCCGGTAGAAACTTTAGGGCACTCTTTGAAGTTCTTTGTGTTGGTTTGAATACATGAATCTGAGATTGTGTGATGCATGTCGTATAATCAAACCCGCGGATACTGGTGGTGACATTGGAGTATCTAGGTGACATTAGGGTTTTGGTTGATGTGTGTCTTAAGGTGTTATTTTAGTATGAACACTAGGTCTATTTGTGACACTTATAGAAATAGCCCAGTAGATTGATTAGAAAGAATAACTTTGAGGTGGTTTCGTACCCTAAAATAATCTCTTCATTTGTTCTCCGCTATTAGTGACTTTGGAGTGACTCTTTGTTGCATGTTGAGGGATTGTTATATGATCTAATTATGTTATCATTGTTGAGAGAACTTGCACTAGTGAAAGTATGAGCCCTAGGCCCTGTTTCCAAGCATTGCAATACCATTTTCGCTCACTTTTACCACTTGTTACCTTGCTGTTTTTATATTTTCAGATTACAAAAACCTATATCTACCATCCATATTGCACTTGTATCACCATCTCTTCGCTGAACTAGTGCACGTATACAATTTACCATTGTATTTTGTGTGTTGGGGACACAAGAGACTCTTTGTTATTTGGTTGCAGGGTTGTTTGAGAGAGACCATATCCTACGCCTCCCACGGATTGATAAACCTTAGGTCATCCACTTGAGGGAAAATTGCTACTGTCCTACAAACCTCTGCACTTGGAGGCCCAACAACGTCTACAAGAAGAATGTTGCATAGTAGACATCACCTATTAATGATAGTTTTCCTAATGAGCAATTAGTTGTTGTGAGTGGTTCTTCTTCTCGTAATAGTCCATTATCACAACCCTAGAATTTTGGGTGTAATTAAATGCATCAGAAGCATTCATGCATCACGTTAAATTTGAAAGAAATTGAATTGAGGGAATTTTCAAAAGCCTTAGAAAATATTAAATAAAGGGCAAGAACCCTGAAATTGCATTCAATAAATCCAAAATGCCTTCAAAATAGTTCTGAGAATTTCAGGAGGAGCTATATATCAAACCAAAATTTAGGAACATCTTTAAGGATTTATTTTTGGGCCTTTGAATTTAAATCAATAGCTATTTGAATCTGAGTTATATTCATATAATTATAATATAATTTCAAATATCTCTAAAACATTTTATGTGCATTTGGAAAGTCCATATTGCAACATGAAATTATTCACAGGATATTTGACACTGTTTTGAAATAGTTTTGAATTTTAAATAGTGGAAAATATTAAATTAAATCAAAACAGAAAAATAGAAAACAGAAACAGAGAGAAAGACTCACCTAGCAACCTACTGTGTGGCCCAACACTGTAGCTGGCCCAACCCACCTCCTCGCCAGCGTCTCCTACCTCCTGCGAGTAGGAGCACCCGCGTGTTGCCCGCACACGCACCGCGTCCACCTCCTGCTTACCACGTAGCAGCCTCCCCCATGCCCATCCTCTTCGACTGGGAGGGGCCCTCGAGCCCCTCTTCCGGCCTCCTCCTCCCCTGGCCCGTCTCCTTCTCTCCAGCGCTCGATTCCGAGAAACCCTGTCAGTGGTAAAATTGGAAGACCTCGGGGTAGGGGGTCCCGAGTTGTGGATCTTGGATCAGTGGGTAACAAGGGACGAAGGAGATAGTATTTGATACGTCTCCAATGTATCTATAATGTTTGATTGTTCCATGCTATTATATTATCAACCTTGGATGTTTTATATGCATTAATATGCTATTTTATATGATTTTTGGGACTAACCTATTAACCTAGAGCCCAGTGCCAGTTTCTGTTTTTTCCTTGTTTTTAAGTATTGCATAAAAGGAAAATCAAACGGGGTCCAATTGACCTGAAACTTCACGGAGATCATTTTTGGACCAGAAGAAGCCCACGGAGTACCGGAGGTGGGCTAGAAGAATCCCGAGGCCACCACGAGGGTGGGGGCACGCCCTACCCCCCTGGGCGCGCCCCCCTGCCTCGTGGCCGCCTCGTGGCCCCCCTGACCGACTTCTTTCGCCTATATATATCAACATACCCTAAAAACATCGCAGAGCAGAATAGATCGGGAGTTCCGCCGCTAGAAGCCTCCGTAGTCACCGAAAACCAATCTAGACCCGTTCCGACACCCTGCCGGAGGGGGAATCCCTCTCCGGTGGCCATCTTCCATCCCGGTGCTCTCCATGACGAGGACTGAGTAGTTCTCCCTCGGGGCTGAGGGTATGTACCAGTAGCTATGTGTTTGATGTCTCTCTCTCACTCGTGTTCTTGAACTGGTACGATCTTGATGTATCGCGAGCTTTGCTATTATATTTGGATCTTATGATGTTTCTCCCCCTCTACTCTCCTGTGATGAATTGAGTTTTCCCTTTGAAGTTGTCTTATCGGATTGAGTCTTTAAGGATTTGAGAACACTTGATGTATGTCTTGCACGTGCTTATCTGTGGTGACAATGGGATATCATGTGATCCACTTGATGTATGTTTTGGTGATCAACTTGCGAGTTCTGTGACCACGTGAACTTATGCATAGGGGTTGGCACACGTTTTCGTCTTGACTCTCCGGTAGAAACTTTGGGGCACTCTTTGAAGTTCTTTGTGTTGGTTGAATAGATGAATCTAAGATTGTGTGATGCATATCGTATAATCATACCCACAGATACTTGAGGTGACATTGGAGTATCTAGGTGACCTCAGAGTTTTGGTTGATTTGTGTCTTAAGGTGTTATTCTAGTACGAACTCTATGATAGATCGAACGGAAAGAATAACTTCATGTTATTTTACCACGGACTCTTGAAATAGATCGATCAGAAATGATAGCTTTGAGGTGGTTTCGTACCCTACCATAATCTCTTCATTTGTTCTCCGCTATTAGTGACTTTGGAGTGACTCTTTATTGCATGTTGAGGGATAGTTATGTGATCCAATTATGTTATTATTGTTGAGAGAACTTGCACTAGTGAAAGTATGAACCCTAGGCCTTGTTTCCTAGCATTGCAACACTGTTTACGCTCACTTTTACCACTTGCTACCTTGCTGTTTTTATATTTTCGGATTACAAAAACCTATATCTACCATCCATATTGCACTTGTATCACCATCTCTTCGCCGAACTAGTGCACCTATACAATTTACCATTGTATTGGGTGTGTTGGGGACACAAGAGACTCTTTGTTATTTGGTTGCAGGGTTGCTTGAGAGAGACCATCTTCATCCTACGCCTCCCACTGATTGATAAACCTTAGGTCATCCACTTGAGGGAAATTTGCTACTTTCCTACAAACCTCTGCACTTGGAGGCCCAACAACGTCTACAAGAAGAAGGTTGTGTAGTAGACATCAAGCTCTTTTATGGCGTTGTTGCCGGGGAGGTTAGCGCTTGAAGGTATATCTTTAGATCTTGCAATCAAATCTTTTTGTTTCTTGTTTTAGCACTAGTTTAGTTTATAAAAGAAAACTACAAAAAATGGAATTGAGTTTGCCTCATACGCTTCATATTTTTAATATCTTTCATGAGAATGATGGAAAGGAAAATTGTGCTCAAATGCTAGAAGAAGAAGTCTATAATATGTTTGGCACTAAATCTTTGAATGATGAGCATGATTGCAATGTTGTTAGTATGAATTCCTTGAATATCCATGATGCTAATGATATGCAAAGCCACAAGCTTGGGGATGCTATGTTTAATGAAGATGATGTTTTTGAGAATATATTTGCTACAATTAATGTTTGTCCCAAGCTTGGGGATGCTACATTTAATGAAGATGATATTTTTAGTCTCCCAAGTTTTGATATGCAAATTTATAATGATGATAGCATGCCTCCTACTTATGATGATTATATTGATGAAAGTGGGTTTGTAAGAGTGTCAACTTTAGGAAGTCATGATCCCACTATTTTGGAGGATGTTGAATCTTATTATGATAATTATGAAAGTGGATTTGTAGAGGTCATGACTTTATTTAGTGATGATTCCACTATCTTGGAAGAGGTTTCAATCGATTATGATGAGAACAAAGTTGCTACTTATGATAATTATTGTGATGATGCATATGATATAAAAAGTGGTGATGATTATATTTATAAAACTTGTCATGATTATGATTACCCTTTTTCTGAAGATTACTCTTTTAATATGGAAACAATTTATAGTATTCGAGTTTCTTATGATACTCCCACTATTCCGAATGAGAAGAATTTTGCTTATGTTGAGAGTAATAAAATTTCTATGCTTGTAGATCATGAAAAGAATGCTTTATGTGCTGGTTATATTGTTGAATTCATTCATGATGCTACTGAAAATTATTATGATGGAGGAATATATGCTTGCAGGAGTTGCAATAATATCAAGTTTCCTCTCTATGTGCTTAAAATCTTGAAGTTATGCTTGTTTTGCTTTCCTATGCAAGTTGATTATTGTTCCCATAAATTGTTTGCTCACAAAATCCCTATGCAGAGGAAGTGGGTTAGACTTAAATGTGCTATTCATATTCTTCTTGATGCTCTCTTTATGTTTCAATTCTTATCTTTTATGTGAGCATCATTGAAATCATCATGCCTAGCTAGGGGCGTTAAATGTTAGCGCTTGTTGGGAGGAAACCCAATTTTATTCTTGTTCCTTGCTTTTTGCTCCTGTTTAGCAATAAATAATTTACCTAGCCTCTGTTATTATTGAGTTTTTATGTTTTAGTTAGTGTTTGTGCCAAGTAGAACCGTTGGGAAGACTTGGGGAAAGTCTTGTTGATCTTGCTGTAAAAAACAGAAACTTTAGCGCTCACGAGAATTGCTGCCATTTTTATTTGAAAAGTGCTATTTAGTTAATTCTTTTTGCAGACGATTAATATATAAATTCCTCACGTCCAGAAATTTATTTTAGAATTTTTGGGGTTCCAGAAGTATACATTTGATCCAGATTACTACAGACTGTTCTGTTTTTGACAGATTCTATTTTCTATGTGTTGTTTGCTTATTTTGATGAATCTATGAGTAGTATCAGAGGGTACGAACCATAGAGAAGTTGGAATACAGTATATATTACACAAATATGAATTTAGAATGAGTTCACAACAGTAATTAAGTGGTGATTTATTTTCTTATACTAACGGAGCTTACGAGCTTTCTGTTAAGTTTTGTGTTGTGAAGTTTTCAAGTTTTGGGTAAAGATTCGATGGACTATGGAATAAGGAGTGGTAAGAGCCTAAGCTTGGGGATTCCCAAGGCACCCCAAGGTAATATTCAAGGACAACCAAGAGCCTAAGCTTGGGGATGCCCCGGATGGCATCCCCTCTTTCGTCTTTGTTCATCGGTAACTTTACTTGGAGCTATATTTTTATTCACCACATGATATGTGTTTTGCTTGGAGCGTCATTTTATTTTATTTTGTTTTGTTTGCTGTTTGAATAAAATACCAAGATCTTAAAATCTTAAATGTTAGAGAGTCTTCACATAGCTGCATAATTATTCGACTACTCATTGATCTTCACTTATATCTTTTGGAGTAGTTTGTCATTTGCTCTAGTGCTTCACTTATACCTTTTTAAAGCACGGTGGTGGTTTTATTTTATAGAAATAGATGAACTCTCCTGCTTCACTTATATTATTTTGAGAGTCTTTAGAACATCATGGTAGTTTGCTTTGGTTATGAAACTAGCCCTAATATGATAGGCATCCAAGTGGGATATAATAAAAACTTTCATAAAAGGTGCATTGAATACTATGGGAAGTTTGATACTTGATGATTGTTTTGAGATATTAGGATGGTAATATTAGAGTCATGCTAGTGAGTAGTTGTGAATTTGAGAAATACTTGTGTTAAAGATTGTGATTCCCATAGCATGCACGTATGGTGAACCGTTATGTGATGAAGTCAGAGCATGATTTATTTATTGATTGTCTTCCTTATGAGTGGCGGTCGGGGATGAGCGATGGTCTTTTCCTACCAATCTATCCCCCTAGGAGCATGCGCATAGTACTTTGTTTCGATAACAAATAGATTTTTGCAATAAGTATTTGAGTTCTTTATGACTAATGTTGAGTCCATGGATTATACGCACCCTCACCCTTCCACCATTGCTAGCCTCTCTAGTACCGCGCAACTTTCGCCGGTACCATAAACCCACCATATACCTTCCTCAAAACAGCCACCATACCTACCTATTATGGCATTTCCATAGCCATTCCGAGATATATTGCCATGCAACTTTCCACCATTCCGTTTATTATGACACACTCCATCATTGTCATATTGCTTAGCATGATCATGTAGTTGACATCGTATTTGTGGCAAAGCTACCATTCATATGAGTGGCGGTCGGGGACGAGCGATGGTCTTTTCGTACCAATCTATCCCTCCTAGGAGCATGCGTGTAGTGCTTGGTTTTGATGACTTGTAGATTTTTGCAATGAGTATGTGAGTTCTTTATGACTAATGTTGAGTCCATGGATTATACGCACTCTCACCCTTCCACCATTGCTAGTCTCTCTTGTTCCACACAACTTTCACCGGTACCATAAACCCATCATTTACCTTCCTCAAAACATCCACCATACCTACCTATCATGGCATTTCCATAGCCATTCCGAGATATATTGCCATGCAACTTTCCACTGTTCCGTTTATCATGACACGCTTCATCATTGTCATTATTGCTTGCGTGATCATGTAGTTGACATCGTATTTGTGGCAAAGCCACCGTTCATGAATGTCACTCATGCATCATTGCACATCCCAGTACACTGCCGGAGGCATTCACATAGAGTCATATTTTGTTCTAAGTATCGAGTTGTAATTCTTGAGCTGTAAGTAAATAAAGTGTGATGATCATCATTATTAGAGCATTATCCCAAGTGAGGAAAGGATGATGGAGACTATGATTCCCCCACAAGTCGGGATGAGACTCCGGACGAAAAAAAGAGAGAAAGGCCATAAAAAAGGAGAAGGCCCCAAAAAAATGAGAGAAAAAGAGAGAAGGGACAATGCTACTATCCTTTTTACCACACCTGTTCTTCAAAGTAGCACCATGTTCTTCATATAGAGAGTCTCCTATGATATCACTTTCATATACTAGTGGGAATTTTTCATTATAGAACTTGGCTTGTATATTCCAATGATGGGCTTCCTCAAAATGCCCTAGGTCTTCATGAGCAAGCAAGTTGGATGCACACCCACTAAGTTTATTTTGTTGAGCTTTCATATACTTATAGCTCTAGTGCATCCGTTGCATGGAAATCCCTACTCACTCACATTGATATCTATTGATGGGCATCGCCATAGCCCATTGATACGCCTAGTTGATGTGAGACTATCTTCTATTTTTTGTCTTCTCCACAACCACCATTCTATTCCACCTATAGTGCTATATCCATGGCTCACGCTCATATATTGCGTGAAGATTGAAAAAGTTTGAGAACATCAAAAGTATGAAAAAATTGGTTGGCTTGTCATCGGGGTTGTGCATGATTTAAATATTTTTTGTGGTGAAGATAGAGCATAGCCAGATTATATGATTTTGTAGGGATAACTTTCTTTGGCCATGTTATTTTGAGAAGACATGATTACTTTTTTAGTATGCTTGAAGTATTATTATTTTTATGTCAATATTAAACTTTTGTATTGAATCTTATGGATCTGAATATTCTTGCCACAATAAAGAGAATTACTTAGAGAAATATGTTAGGTAGCATTCCACATCAAAAAAATTGTTTTTATCATTTATCTACTCGAGGACGAGTAGGAATTAAGCTTGGGGATGCTGATACGTCTCCAACGTATATATAATTTTTGATTGTTCCATGCTATTATATTATCAACCTTGGATGTTTTATATGCATTAATATGCTATTTTATATGATTTTTGGGACTAAACTATTAACCTAGAGCCCAGTGCCAGTTTTTGTTTTTTCCTTGTTTTTAAGTATTGCAGAAAAGGAAAATCAAACGGGGTCCAATTGACCTGAAACTTCACGGAGATCATTTTTGGACCAGAAGAAGCCCACGGAGTACTAGAGGTGGGCTAGAAGAATCCCGAGGCCACCACGAGGGTGGGGGCGCGCCCCCTGCCTCGTGGCCTCCCTGACCGACTTCTTTCGCCTATATATATCAACATACCCTAGAAACATCGCAGAGCAGAATAGATCGGAAGTTCCGCCGCCAGAAGCCTTCGTAGCCACCGAAAACCAATCTAGGCCCGTTCCGGCACCCTGTCAGAGGGGGAATCCCTCTTCGGTGGCCATCTTCATCATCCTGGTGCTCTCCATGATGAGGAGGGAGTAGTTCTCCCTCGGGGCTGAGGGTATGTACTAGTAGCTATGTGTTTGATCTCTCTCTCTCTCATGTTCTTGAGGTGGTACGATCTTGATGTATCGCGAGCTTTGCTATTATATTTGGATCTTATGATGTTTCTCCCCCTCTAGTCTCTTGTGGTGAATTGAGTTTTCCCTTTGAAGTTGTCTTATCGGATTGAGTCTTTAAGGATTTGAGAACACTTGATGTATGTCTTGCACATGCTTATCTGTGGTGACAATGGGATATCATGTGATCCACTTGATGTATGTTTTGGTGATCAACTTGCGAGTTCCGTGACCACATGAACTTATGCATAGGGGTTGGCACACGTTTTTGCCTTGACTCTCCGGTAGAAACTTTGGGGCACTCTTTGAAGTTCTTTGTGTTGGTTGAATAGATGAATCAGAGATTGTGTGATGCATATTGTATAATCATACCCACGGATACTTGAGGTGACATTAGAGTATCTAGGTGACATTAGGGTTTTGGTTGATTTGTGTCTTAAGGTGTTATTCTAGTACGAACTCTATGATAGATCGAACGGAAAGAATATCTTTATGTTATTTTACTACAGACTCTTGAATAGATCGATCAGAAAGGATAACTTTGAGGTGGTTTCCTACCCTACCATAATCTCTTCGTTTGATCTCCGCTATTAGTGACTTTGGAGTGACTCTTTGTTGCATGTTGAGGGATAGTTATATGATCCAATTATGTTATTATTTTTGAGAGAACTTGCACTAGTGAAAGTATGAACCTAGGCCTTGTTTCCTAGCATTGCAATACCATTTACGCTCACTTTTACCACTTGCTACCTTGCTGTTTTTATATTTTCGGATTACAAAAACCTATATCTACCATTGATATTGCACTTGTATCACCATCTCTTCTCCGAACTAGTGCACCTATACAATTTACATGTATTGGGTGTGTTGGGGACACAAGAGACTCTTTGTTATTTGGTTGCAGGGTTGCTTAAGAGAGACCATCTTCATCCTACGCCTCCCACGGATTGATAAACCTTAGGTCATCCACTTGAGGGAAATTTGCTACTGTCCTACAAACCTCTGCACTTGGAGGCCCAACAATGTCTATAAGAAGAAGGTTGTGTAGTAGACATCAGTATTTACCCAGGTTCGGGCCCTATCGAATAGTTAATACCCTACGTGATGCTTTGATTGTATTGATGGTTGTGTATCGAGTACAAGCTAGATCTACCTCGAGGTCGTAAGTTGTGTTCTAACCGTAAGGATAGGTGGATGTGATTATGATCGGGTCCCTTCTATAGGCTAAACCCCTTGGCTTATATACACGCTAGAGGGGCACCTAGGGTTACATAATCGGTTGTAGATCTCAGGATGCATATGGCGGCGGCCGGAGATGTCCTTGGAGTACACGTCAAGTCTTTGGTAGAGGCTGTCTTGATCACGTCGAGGTGCAGGGCTTCCGGAGTCCTTCCTTATGAGAATGAGGGCCCATAAGCCCGGCCCGAGGACTATGGGCCAACTAGGTTGGTACCCCTAGTCCAGGACACCGCAAACCCCCGAGGGCATCCATCGCCGCCGAGCTCTGTTTACGCAGCCACCATCGACGAGACGCCGCGCCAGCATGTCTGGGAGATCCGCCGTCACGCCTAACCTCACCGTGATGAAGACTGCGTCCTCGGACTCCCGGAAGCGTCACCATCGAGATTGTCCCTCTCGCCTCTGCCCGAAGCTCGCCGGCTTTGATCCGCCCCATTCCTGCCGTCCCCGAAGCCGCTGACCAGCTGCTCCGCCGCACCTGTGAGCTCATCGCAGGCTTCCATGTCGTCGTCGTTGTTACAGTGGACAAACATCACGTCCGAGCATGTGGATGTGCTCCCGGCACCACTAGGAACCTAACCCACATCCCAACCTGCTCCCTTATGCATTGCAACGCTGTGCTCGTACAGACCTGAGCTCCCGCTGCCACTGATGTAGCCGCCGATGTTGCTATACGCCTCCTCGACACTAGCCACTCCCACCACCCGACGCGCCTCGTTGCGCTGGTTCTAGGAGGCCCAGCCACGCGACCTCTCGTCGCCGGAGTTGGCCAGTCGGCGAGCTCCGCCATGTCTTGTTTATCATCGGCGACTAACTGCCGTTTTAGATGACATGGCACCATTAGTTAGAATAATTATGGTCAGTTTAGGTCACTGACAGTGGGCCCCGTCCTGCTAATTACTTTAGTTAGCTGTTAATTAACCCTCTGTTAACCGGTGTGTTAATGACATGTGGACCCCGCATGTCAAGTTTGACCTAGACAGGCCCTATTGACCAACTGACATAGCACTGGTACATCGACGTGCTATACAAACGAGTTTTAACCCCCTTTTCACGACGACATTTGGAACCGTCGCCAAGTGAGTGTGGGCGATAGGGGGTCCTTCCCACACGACCCAAAAACCGTTGGGGATAGGCCCTCCCGGGACACCAAATGAGCTCGTGTGCGATTGGGAGAGGCATCGAAACCCAATCATTTTCGTAGGTATGTACATCCAACACGGTGAATCCCAGAAAAACATTTCCATAGGTATGTATATCACACACAGTTCTTTGTGTGGAAACGTTTGTGCAAGGTGGCCTAACGCAAACAGTTCGCTGCCGGAAGCCGTGCGTGATTGTTAGTTGATCGAACACACCTACTTTCTAGAAACCGTGCGGGTTGTTTGAGTTCATCGCCCACGGTGCTGTCTAAGTAATCGTATGCAAAAGAAAACCCCAATAAGAAGGGTAATTAGCCTATTATTGATAATCCATGTACTAATCAAATTGATATTTCTTACAAAACACACCAGATATTTCATATCCGTATAACAGCAACCAGGATTTCGTAATAGAATTACATCAGATAGCTTCGGCGCTCTGTTACGCCATTACACAACAGCACCAAGTTTCACATGTAGCATCAAAAACCTTTGGAAAGTAGCATCATACATAGTAAATAGACAGATGAATCTCATCTGAGAAACTGCATAAGCGGAAGGCAAATATTGAGCCTCCAGTGATGTTGAATGTCCTTGCAACTTTAGGCCAGTGGCTGTGGATAATTGCCCGCCCAAACTTCATCCTCTTCAGCAAGACTTCAATATTGTACCGTGGGTGTTGAATGAATACCTTCCTCGCCTCTTGACCATGCAGGTGGTTTGGGAGGTAATCACTGGTGAACTGCTTTGAAAAGTACTGAAAACAAAGATATGCATAAATAGCTGTTATAAATTTTGAAATGGCACAAGGGGTAAAAACAAGGTAAAAGAGTTAGTACCATCCTATAGTTGACTGATGTCTTCTTCATTGTGCAAACAAAGATCTTGCTGTTATTCGTCGCAAGTTTCTTCATCCTAACAATCTTTCTGAGTTTCTTGACTTGACTGAGATTCATGGACATCTCATTTCCCCATATGCAAAATGGGTCGAACAGTGGGTCTAAGCCTCTAACAGCATGACCTACATGTGCAAGACTAAATTGTAAGAAACCTAAATATTAGAATGATTCCTGCAACTGCACAATAATGTGATATTAGCCAAAGGACCATGCTTGAACAAACCTTGATGGTAAACCACAGTGTCTCCCATTGTTTCCCTGCAACACACATAAGGAAGATCTTGATCAGGTTAACTGAGAGTTGCCATACTATTAGTAGAATATGTATTGAGTACAACCAAATTCGATTGGTGTCACATGCATAACAATACAAAATTGTACCCACAGCAAATGAAAATCAAATTGCAGAACTGAACCAAACAGTTAAATGGACATCAGACCAAATGAACCAAAATAGTTAACTAAGCACGACATTGCAGAATAGAAACGTGTACTAGAAGATAAGGCAGTTAACAAAACAAAGAATGCTTGAGAACAGTACTACGAAATGTAGCAATTGTTGGACCAAAGTGTTAACTGAACATCAGATTGCATATTAACATTACAGAGGACAAATCAATAGAAGGCACTAGAGGTGGCATCGAGAAAACAACATGAACTGTATTTTAAAGTAGACAACTGCGTGGCGGTGTCGATGGTGGCCTCGAAGACGAGGTGCTCCTCCAAGAGCTGGCGGTCGGCATGCATGGCAGCCATAGCGACCTCGTGCGTGCGTGCGGCCGCATGCTAGTGAGCTCCATGTTATACTGTGTGCAAAATGGCTGTGGACAACGCTTAATTGGAGGAGGGGGACAGTGATTTCGGTGGAAGGTGTTGCACCGTCGGTCTGGGCATGTGGGACTGGAAAGGAGGAGGATGGTGTGGGTGGGGTGTGGATTACCTGACCATATCGACGAGGCCGCGCATCAAGAAGAAGGGTCGGCGACGAGGAGGCCGCGCAGCAAGAAGAAGGGTCGCTGGCGAGGAGGCAGCGCTGCAAGAAGAAGGGTAGCCGACGAGGAGGTGGCGCTGCAAGAAGAAGGGTCACCGGCGCGGAGGCTGAGTTGCCACTAAGAAGTAGTGAGGGTTTGAACTTGGAAAGCAAGGAGGAACAGTGGAAATGTGGCTTTTGGTGGGAGGGAGGGGGCGGGGAGATAGATATTTCCGCGGTGGCAAAAAAATTTGCTCGGTGCCGCGAGAAACTGGCGCGCAAGTGTGGTTCAAGCAGGGGCGGTGCACTATAGACGACGAAGCTTCCTACGTAAGCCAGACAAGACGGTGTGCCAAGATATTTTATATTGCATCCCACACGATTCTTTCTAGTAAACTGTTTGTGGTATACTTGATTTTTTCATTATGTTTTGAAAGACAAAATGGTGTTACAGAGGGAAAGGATGGTGTTTGAATTGCTAGAACATTTACGTACAGTGAACATGCAACTAGTACATGAGTGTCGTGTTTAAATTTGGAATTACTCCTGGTTCGTTTGGCATTTTTATGCAGTAATTGAGTTTGTGGGCATTTAATGTGCATAATTCAAATTTGAACTACAAGCACATGCTCCAGTGCACCAAAGTTTGTTGAAAAATCACATGTGTGTCTTTGGGTGAATTTATAGGTCCCATGCAAGAAATGGGAATGAAATTCAAACATGTGGGCGTCGTGGTTTGGCCAGAAAGATTGAGAAACTAGGTTTTTTAATTCCTGTAAATCCAAAACATGCCTGAAAATCACGAAACTTGGCATGGTGTCATGACATGGCACCAACATGCTGCGGTAAAGTTTTTGGCCGAATTGGGACAAGCTTTGGCGAAAGCTTATTGCAAACCGGAGCTTCCCTCAAGAAGGCTTGTGGTTCCGAGAGGGAACGTGTCACCTCCGTGTGCGAAACGACATACGTACACTGCCTTCTCCCGCCTTAATTTTTTTACATAGACAGATTGGACCAAATAGTAGTATTGTACTAAAATTTTGAATTATTCCGGGTTCGTTTGGCCTTTTTATACATTAATTGAGTTTATATGCATTTAATGTGCATAATTCAAATTTGAACTACAAGCACATGCTCCAGTGCACCAAAGTTGGTTCAAAAATCACATGTGTGTCTTTGGGTGAATTTATAGGTCCTATGCAAGAAATGGGAATGAAATTCAAACATCGCGACGTTGTGGCTCTGTTGGAAAGATTGAGAAACTTAGTTTTTTAATTCCTGTAAACCCAAAACATGCCTGAAAATCATGAAACTTGGCATGGTGTCATGACATGGCACCAACATGCTGCGGTAATTTTTTTGGCCGAATTGAGACACACTTTGGTGTAAGCTTCTTGCAAACCGGAGCTTCCCTCAAGAAGGCTCATGGTTCCGAGAGGGAACGTGTCACCTCCGTGTGCGAAACGGCATATGTGCACTGCCTTCTCCCGCCTTAATTTTTTTACACACGCAGATTAGACCAAATAGAAGTATCGTGCTAAATTTTGGAATTATTCCGGGTTCGTTTGGCATTTTTTATACATTAATTGAGTTTCTGCGCATTTAATGTGCATAATTCAAATTTGAACTACAAGCACATGCTCCAGTGCACCAAAGTTGGTTGAAAAATCACATGTATGTCTTTGGGTGAATTTATAGGTCCCATGCATTGATCGATGATGTTCGTAGGCATGGCTCCATTTCCTGGGCACAATGTTCATTGGTTGGCAGCTAGTTTCACGCAGCTCTGTGGCCAAGAAAGAGGTGTATGGAGGACATCACAATCCGATCATTTTGTGCAGTTCCACTAAAATCGAGCTGATCATCCATGTTTGCAAAGATATTCAGTCAGTGTGATTACAATAATAGTGGAACTAGATGGTGATACATAACACAAACAAATAGAAGCCGATCACCTCTGCGATCTCTCTTTAGGACTAACTACTTGTTGGAGAAGATTAGGCACGGAGTTGGATGAGGAGGATAGCAAAACCAGTCTCCCTTTCTGCAGTCCCACATAAATGTAAAAATGTTGCCCGTGTGACATTTTGGCGGAACTGCACAAAACACTCTTAAGAGAAAAGTGATTTGTGTTGTTCACCAAAAGTACGCAATAGCAACGAGGTGAAATTGATAGCCCTGTTTGCAAAAAGAGGTAGAAAGGAAACAATTACTACCCAATAACAGGAGTTGAAGACACATACGCTGATAAAAAAGAAGCATATTCCATGACATAAGGGAAAGATAGCAGCATGGTGGTTTATCAAAAACGGCTTGAGGATGAGATTGCAAAGAACTAAAGAAGATCCACATGGAAGTACGCCAGCCGAGATACGTATTAAGCAAAGAACTAAAGAAGATCCACATGCAGCAACGTGGGAAAATGGGCAGTGGAGCAAGGCCGGAGGAAGCTATACCTGAGGGTTGTCGGGGTGTAACTAGGAGGGCATCGGCGGCCAGGATCCACCCATACTATGGCATCGAGCAAGTGGCGAAGGCCCTACCATGCCGGAGCTTGGTCAGAGAGAACGGCGGGTACCATAGATCGGGATGTGCTGCCTCGACGCCGTCGAACGGAGAAACGATGCACATTCTCCCTTTCCGTCGGCAGACGGGATGCAGCCGGATCAGTGACCAACGGTGAGAGAGAGAGAGGCCACCGCCGCCTTTTTGTGAGATAGTGTGAGGAGAGACAAACCCTGGCAGGCAGGCTCCATTTTATATAGTGGAGCAGATTTCTATTTTCCTGATGACAATCATTTTATATTTTGTACGTGCCATTGAGGAATATAACTTTATTTAATACTAACGCGTCAAGTCAAACTTTGTTCTGTATACGCGTGGTACACGACCCTCCTTCGAGTAAACAACCGCTACACGCGTCAAATTATCACATGGGCTGCCTTTTCATACAGAAATGAACTCCACCGTGTACCCGCGCGGGTGTGGCCGGGAACGAGACGTGAGTACGTGCGTCGTGCGTGCACCTCTTCTTTATGTGCAAGTACGTACATGGGTGAGTGTGAGAGAGATGGTTTGTGCGAAACAGAGCCAATGTGTCGATGATATCTCAAACAAACAAATGTAACATATGCAATCTGTGTGAAATAGAGTCATGGATATATCATATATAGACACGACTAGGGATAAGCCTAGCAGCAGCGCGGGTATTTGGTGTATGAGTAGCGCGGGTACCCGCGCTACTGATATGGTGCTACAGCTAACATGTAGCAGTAGCGTGGGTTGGCCCACGCTACTGCTATACATGGTAGCAGTAGCGAGCTTTGGAGCAATGCGCTACTGCTAATAGCTGTAGCGCTTTTAAATAAGCCATGCTACTGGTAAGAGCACACTGCTACTAACTTTATTCCCCTCGCTACTGCTAGTTTTATTATTTTCTTTTTTTGTTGTCTGGATATTCGTTTTGTATTTGAACAGCCTTTATACAACAATCTTTAACATATCATACACATACAAATGTAATCATAACATATACATACTAATAGTCTCACCAAATCATGTCATCATCATAATCATCATCCAACACAAAGTGGTCTCTCATCATCATCTCGAAAATAGTGATACAAGTCTCGAATACTTGCAACTACATCGTCATCCATCTAAACAGTGATATACGCGAGAAGAGCTATCACTATGAGTGAGAGCGGAACTATGCAGTACATGAGGCCGTGGTTATGCATCCTCTCTCGCGCTAGCGTGAACCTCAAGTAACTAGCTTCTGCTTCTTGTCTGCTTTTGAAGCCTTTATGACTGGCGCCTGAGACCCCCTCCACTTGCGCGTGACATTCAGGCCACTCGTTGTACACTCCTGGAACCTTCCCTTTGTACACGACATAGCACTGCTTCTTTGCCATCAAGAATCTAGGTACCTGTTAGAGATGCATCTTCATCAAGAGAATGTACAATCATATGCAATGAAAAATACTTGAGCAACACGAAAAAGAAAGGGTTAGCAATTAGATGCAACATATAGTAAACATACAAATAATCAACGCAGTTTCATCGTACGCAAACTAATTAACTAGAGGTATGCAGGTCATCGTACCAAAACTAACAAAGTAGCGTTACACAAGTTCGGTAGGGACCATGGACATCACAAAGTTTCATCGCTACAGAAACTATACAAGTTCAACCGACACATATTATCATCATCATCATCATCATCATCATCGTAAATCACTAGAAGTTCCATCCTTCCATATCATCGAGGATCCACCCTAGCTTCTTGAACGGCGTGAGGTCCTGATGTTGCATGCCTATGCGAGTTCAGATGTTAGCTCGCGATATAGGGCCATGGTGGAACATCCCCTTCTCTTCGACGACTTCTTTCATGATGATCGTGGCAATGTCCCTCTCGATGCGAAAGAAGTCATCTCTAAGTTTATAATCCGCTTCTCCATGAGATTCTACCCACTTGCAGATATGATCATCGTTTCTGCTTGTCATGTGAAGCTTTTGGTGATCCCTTCTGAACTCCATGAGATGGAGGAGGTAGAATCCACCGTTCTTGCTTGGTTTTGGGACATGGATGCAGCAGAAGTTAGTTTTATGCGAGAAACATGTCTTCTTGTTCCTTTGTTTCCTGATCTTCAGGTGGCCACCCCTCAAGCTGAAGCCCTGGAGAGCATCATCTAGAATATTCATTATGTGGGTGTAGTCCTTCTTCTCATAGTTTCTGGTAGGGTCGAAATATACGGCGTCGGAGACTCACGGGTAAAGAACGATAAGGACAGCGCGCCCGTTGCTGTGGGAAAAAAACACCTCAAATTATTCTCCATGTGAGCGAGAAGGAATGATTGAAATGTATGAAAGGGCTTCCCGACACTGAGTTACTTTGGATGATAAGGTAGGAGGACAATTTCCTGGTCCTTATTCTGTACCATGAAGTTTTCGAGGTACTCCCTAGAAGTTTTATGCTCAAAGTCGCCGAGACTCAAGAAGGACTCGTGCATGTAGTATGGATCTGCCACACAGATTTGCGAGACTTCTTCTCTCTTCATGATGGAGCTCATATGCAGCACAAAAAGGCAGATGATTGTACAATCGATCTGCCTTGTTAGAAACTTCTCGAAGATATGCTCAAACCGTAGGAAGAACACCTCTACGGGCCTTGTGTCGACGTAGAACTTCCCCTCAGGCACACGAGCCGCCTATGTCGGATATCCTGGATCCTTCAAGGCTAGTAGGCTTTTCTAAGTCAACAGCACATGGTCGTGCAGTATCTTGACATCCCTTGATATTGCCTCCAGGGGTTTCGGCGGTAGCATCGGCTCGCCCGTGACATGGAACATGGCCGCACCTTTGACAGGTACACGCTCTTCAAAATCCTCCGTCTGGCTGCTATGTGCTCTGGCTTGTTTGTACGCAGCAGAGCCTCTCTTCCCCGGTCTCTTCCTCTCCTTTTTCTTGGGATGACCTTCCAGACCCTTCCTTAACCCTGCCCCAGTGTTGTCGGGCTAAGCATTGTACGACCCTCGACTAGTGGAGCCTGTGTTGAGGCGGCATCTTCAGGCATGTCCTGTGAGGATTTCATGAAGAGAGACTTCTTGCAATCCCTGCTAGGATGTTCCTGCCCGGGCAGATCATCCATATCCTCAACAGCATGCTGATAGCCCGAGTCGTCATATGGCTGACTCATCATATCTAAGTCACTGTCATAGGCGCATGTATTTAGGAACCGAAGAGGGTCCTCATCCATCTCATCATGCATACTTTGTTCTACGGGGGCGATTATATTAGCCACTATTGGACCCCCCTTCATCACGTCGTCTGCCGCTCTCACCCGGCACTACAAGCGCTGGTAATTGCGTAGGCGGGGTGGTGGTGTTCATACCTGCTTGTTGATGTGTGGTTATTGGTGTGCTATCGGACGGCTCCAGAAAAAGAAGATTCTTCGGCCATAGCAGCACCCAACCCTTGCACTTTCCAATTGATGTCTACTACACAACCTTCTTCTTGTAGACGTTGTTGGGCCTCCAAGTGCATAGGTTTGTAGGACAGTAGCAAATTTCCCTCAAGTGGATGACCTAAGGTTTATCAATCCGTAGGAGGCGTAGGATGAAGATGGTCTCTCTCAAGCAACCCTGCAACCAAATAACAAAGAGTCTCTTGTGTCCCCAACACATCCAATACAATGGTAAATTGTATAGGTGCACTAGTTCAGCGAAGAGATGGTGATACAAGTGCAATATGGATGGTAGATAAAGGTATTTGTAATCTGAAATTATAAAAACAGCAAGGTAACTAATGGTAAAAGTGAGCGTAAACGGTATTGCAATGCATTGAAACAAGGCCTAGCGTTCATACTTTCGCTAGTGCAAGTTCCCTCAACAATAATAACATAATTGGATCACATAACCATCCCTCAACATGCAACAAAGAGTCACTCCAAAGTCACTAATAGCGGAGAACGAACGAAGAGATTATGGTAGGGTACGAAACCACCTCAAAGTTATTCTTTCCAATCAATCCGTTGGGCTATTCCTATAAGTGTCACAAACAGCCCTAGAGTTCGTACTAGAATAACACCTTAAGACACAAATCAACCAAAACCCTAATGTCACCTAGATACTCCAATGTCACCTCAAGTATCCGTGGGTATGATTATACTATATGCATCACACAATCTCAGATTCATCTATTCAACCAACACAAAGGACCTCAAAGAGTGCCCCAAAGTTCTACCAGAGAATCACGACGAAAACGTGTGCCAACCCCTATGCATAGGTTCATGGGCGGAACCCGCAAGTTGATCACCAAAACATAAATCAAGTGAATCATGTGATATCCCATTGTCACCACAGATACACACGGCAAGACATACATCAAGTGTTCTCAAATCTTTAAAGACTCAATCCGATAAGATTACTTCAAGGGGAAAACTCAATTCATTACAAGAGAGTAGAGGGGGAGGAGAAACATAAGATCCAACTATAATGGCAAAGCTCGCGATACATCAAGATCGTGCCAAATCAAGAACACGAGAGAGAGAGAGATCAAACACATAGCTACTGGTACATACCGTCAGCCCCGAGGGAGAACTACTCCCTCCTCGTCATGGAGAGCACCGGGATGATGAAGATGGCCACCGGAGAAGGATGGCCCCCTCCGGCAGGGTGCCTGAACGGGTCTAGATTGGCTTTCGGTGGCTACGGAGGCTTCTGGCGGCCGAACTCCCGATCTATTGTGCTCACGGATGTTTTTAGGGTATATGGAGATATATAGGCAGAAGAAGTATGTCAGGGGGCCATGAGGGGCCCACGAGGGTGGAGGGCGTGCCCAGGGGGGTGGGCACGCCCCCCTGCCTCGTGACCTCCTCGCAGATCCCCCGACGTGCACTCCAAGTCTTGTAGGCTTCTTTCCTTCCAAAAATGAGTTCCGTGAAGTTTCAGGTCAATTGGACTCCGTTTGATTTTCCTTTTGTTCGAAACCCTAAAATAGGGTAAAAAACAGAAACTGGCACTGGGCTCTGGGTTAATAGGTTAGTCCCAAAAATGATATAAAAGTGTATAATAAAGCCCATAAACATTCAAAACAATAGATAATATAGCATGGAGCAATCAAAAATTATAGATATGTTGGAGATGTATCACCAATCCGTGGCGGGGTCTCGTCGTCCTCTCCCCCTAGCCGTACTGGAGGAGGCAAATCCTAGTGCCCCGATTTCACACTCTACAAGGTAACCCTGAAGTGCCCACCGGGAATCGGCTGGCCGTGGAACGTGAGTTCCAAGGGCTTCGTTGTCATCGCCTTTCCCACGTCCACCTTCCGGCCTTTGATCAAGTAGAGTACGGTGCACGGGGTTTCGTCAGCCTACAAACACATGTATGCGGCGTAAAACATCTGAAAGGCAATGAAAATGGAATATTCTAGATATATGTTTGTGTGACATGTAATTACCGTGAGGGCGTCGAGCCCAGCCAAAGACGAAGGCCCACCTAGCACGGCAGAGACTGGGGACGGGCTGCTATGAGTGGGTGCTGGTGCGCGAGCAGGCGCGATTGCGTGAGCAGGTGATGGTGTGGTGATGTTGTTCACCGAGTTGCTCCCGACGAAACTGGGCATGGGGAAATCATCTACCGTCTTGTCTGGATTTTCCTTCGTACAGTTGATGATAACTGGGATCAAGTTAGTAGCGAAATCATTTCTACAGGCATATACAGCTGCAGCAACTTCCTGCTGCAGCAACTCATTTTTCTCCTCGACTGCTTTTTCGCGTCCTCAGCTGCTTTTTTCTCGAACGCAAGATTTACCTTCTCGTCGATGTCCGCCTGACTAAACTTCCTTTTCTGCTTCTTGGCCTCCGGGCCCTCGTTGTAAAAGACCTTACACGTGGCCCCGTCTCCAGCGTCATGCACACGTCCATATTGCGGCCGCTGGTCCAAAGGGGGTCCCTTAAGTTCGTTCAAGGCCCGGTTGAGAGGGGTGTCCCACTTGGGCCTCATCAACGAAGACTGGCTTTTGGCTGCAAGTTGGTGTTGCTTCTCCTGCAAAAGGAACATGAACCGTTTACGAATGTGTAGTCGACTTGATCAGAAGCTAGATGTAAGGTGGTAAAAGAATAATTACCAGTATTCTAATCAATTTCCTCGTGATCGGGTCCATGTAAAAAACCTTCTTTTCCTTGTCCCACTTGTAGCGGGCCCTGATGAAGTCATGCTTCAAGGGGTTGGTGAACTTCGCGAAGGGGTCTGGTAGACCCACGGCTTCACGTTCCGCGTCCTCCTTATCCCATATGGGCCTTTTGCCAAGGTAGCCACTGCTTCCGAGGCGTTGGTTCCCCATGTTCCTTTGCTGAAGGCTCTTGAATTTCGCAGCCTTAGCCTTGGCTGCCTCGGTAGCGCAAGTGTTCTTGAACTTTTGGAACTCCTCTGTTGTAAGTGTCGGATTTTCCTCCAGAATCTTGGATAGGGGTTCCTCAGCCTCAATAGCTCGTTTCACCCTCCCTTTCCAGGAGGTCAAATCATTGCTGAACATGCCCATGGCGTGATTGTTAATATTTTTCATCTTCGGATCATCCCACGGTTGTTCTATGCTATCATCCCGGTCGGGGAACTTGAATCTCTTATGCAACTTTGTCAGGAGCAACTGCCTCAAATGTTCTTTACTCCGTAAGTCATCATCGTTGATGCTAGCGCATTCCTGTAGGATGCATCCTACTTGGTTTCCATAGCACTTGCGAGGTTCTTCCGGCTCTAATGGCTCAAACTTGCCATGGGCCATCTTTGTGATCACTAGTCGTCCAATGCCGAGTTTGTTAGGTTTTCGTATCCTCTGCTTCTTCTTTTCGGTAGTGGCTTCGGCGCTAGTACCTTCCCCGCCAGTATCTTCCCCGCCGGTACCTTCCCCGCCGGTCTCGGCGCCGCCACCGGTGCCGGCGCCGTCGGTGTCGATGTCGGCGTCAATACCATCATCGAGGCCGCCCTGCAAACCTTGACTGTGCTTAGCAGGCAAAAAGTCGAGGTACTGTTGTTTACCCTCATAATCCATCTCGTCTGCATCTTGGTTAGAAGGCCCGTTTTCTTCGTTGTTCGACATGTTTCCTATGATTAAGTCTCCTCGTTTAACTCTAAAACTATAATAAAATGTGAAATGACATAAAAAGGTCTATGGTTTGCCGGAATGCCGTTTCATTCCCGTCGCAAGAAATCCCGGCACTCGATATGCCTACTTTCTAGCACAAGTCATGCCAAAATTCACGAGAAATTTCAGCATGACCTTTGCTAAAAAGTGGACATTTTGAGCGCTTGAAATTCATCGGAACAGAAATGAATCAACATCCGGCGAAACATAGGCCAGTCGGATCATTTACCCTGCAAATAACCATCATTTTCCAAATATCACATGTCCTCTTCAAATATGTCCAAATCACATGTCCACATATCATATAGGGTTCATATAGCAACAACAACTTTAACTAAAAAAATCAAATATCAACAATTCTGCTTTCTTTAAATACCAATAAAACTTCCTTGAATAAATTTTTATACCTAGCTAAATACCAAATTAACCTACTAGTTTGATACCTAGCTAAATTCATAACTAAATTTGATACCTAGGGTTCATAACTAAATTTGATTAATTCATCACCGCAAATTTCATAACTAGGGTTCATACCTAGCTAAATTCATAACTAAATTTGATACCTAGCTAGGGTTCATAACTAAATTCATCACCGCAAAAAAAACTACCTATTGCCCTAACTAAATAGATAACCTAATTAACCTATTGCCCTAACTAAATAGATAACCTAATTAACCTACTGCCCTAACTAAAACCTAAGTAAATTAACCGAAGAACCCTAGCTAGAACTCCAATGGCAGAGAGAGAGGAGCGGTGGGGGCCTTATAGAGGGTGCAGGGCGAGGAGGCAGGCCCGATGATGGCCGAGGTTGGGAGGGGAGGAAGAAGAGGAGGGAGGCGTGGCGCGTCGGGGTCAGGGTGGGGGACGGCAAACGGCGACGGAGGCGTGTGGCGTCGTGGTCGGGGCCGGGGCCGAGGGAGGAGGCGCACGGTGTTGGTGTTGGGGTCGGGCGATGGTAAGGGAGGCGTGCGACGTCGGGGTCGGTGCTTGGGCTCCGGCGAGGGCGAGGGTAGGCGCGACGAGGGGGATAAGAGAGTGGGGGAATTGGGGGAGGAAGGAGAGGAGGGAAACCCGCGCGGGGGGTTATGTGAAAATAGCAGTAGCACTTTTCTTGAAAACGCGCTATAGCTAACTTAGCTATAGAGCATTTTCAAGAAAAGCGCTACTGCTATATGAAGTAGCTATAGCGCTTTTCTGGAACAACGCTACTGCTACATAACGTAGCTATAGCGCTTTTACTCAACCAACGCTCCTGCTATTGTTTTCATTTTTTATTTTCCTTTTCTTTTTTGCTTACTTTTTTCCCTTTCCTTTTCCATTTTGTTGCTTCTGTTTTCTTTTCCTTTTCCTTTTTTTCGAGAGCCGAAATGAAGGGAAGGTGGTACAATGTATATAACTAAGGCGATATATATTGCATCGTTTGACCCATAACAGTTAAGTGTGCATACAAAATAGGAACATATATATTACATCATTTGACTGATAACGGTTTCTCAGCATCGACATTTTAGTTTTTCAGTGAGCTTCTTTCCCTTCTTATTCGTTGACGAATAATTGAGCCCCTCATTGTTACTTTTCCTTTTCCATGGAGTATGATCTTTCTTAGGTAATGTAGTATTGATTCTTCTTTGGATGTATACTTCATTGTCATCGTCATCTTCCCTCATCGGGATTCCGTACTAGTCGTAGTTTTCCTCATTGGTGACTCCATCCATTCCAATGATGTTCCTTTTGCCTCTCCTCACGAAAACACGGCTGGGATTGTTCGGGTCGGTTATGAAGAAGCATTGTGTCACGTGCTTAGCATGTACCCATGGCTCGTTTTTTGCGATGGCGTTCACGGCAGCGCTCTTGGCGTTGGGTATATTCATGGTAGTGAAATACCGGTTTTCTCTTTCAACATTCTTAGCCCATCTAACACGGAACATCGTCGCATTGTGCAGTCCAGAGTAGTCAAGCTCCCAGATCTCCTCGACCCTTCCATAAAATCTCTCAGTTGCGTCGTTGTCGCTGCCGGTCATGCATTCCACCGTCACCCTTGAGTTCTAAAAATCACTGTCCATATATTTGGCCTCTGTGTAGAACATGTATCCGTTGATATCGCATGCCTTATAGGTGACGAGGTTGGGCGGGGGGCCATGTGCTAAGGCGTATATGAGCAATCCGTCCTTAGAACCCTCTTTCGGGGGATTAGCAATAATATGCTCTTTGAACCAATGCAGGAAAGTGGAGTTGTGCTCTCTAGTAACTTCGGCGTCCATCCTGCATACCCCACGGTCACGATACTTCTTTGCGATAGTTTCTTTGTGCAATGTCACGAAAGGATCTACCTGGTCTAGGTGTGGTAGCACTACCAAGTTTGCTCTGTCAAAGTCATTGCTCGATCTGAGTAGGCCACATGTAGTTCCCTGTGACCGTTGGAGTGACCTTCTCCTTCGAGCCTCCCAATGTGCTTCTTAATGAGCAAACCAACACCAGGCGGTCAGTCTGCGCCATATAGAAAATTCTCGCAGAAATAGTTGCACTCTTGTGTTAGATAGCCCTGGACGATGCTTCCATCCAGACGGGACATGTTACGAATGAATCCTTTGATGATCCTATTCATCCTCTCAAATGACATCATGGTGTGCAGGAATGATGGCCCCGGGTCTATTATGTTGTCCACAATATAGACACACAGATGCACCATAGCATCAAAGAACGCGGGCGGGAAGTACATCTCAAGCTCATTTAGTATCACAACGATCTCTTCCTGTAGCCTTCGGAGCTGCTTCACACTGATCGACTTTTGAGAGATGATGTCAAAAAAGTTGCAGAGACCAATAAGCATGTCACAGACATGCTTGTCCATTATACCTCTAAGGGAAACATGTAGTATATGCGTCATCATCACATGACAGTCGTGGGACTTCATCCCGCTGAACATTTTCTTCTTCGTGTCTAGAAATCTACTTATCTTCCCACTGTAACTGGAACTAACTTTGATTCTGGTAAGGCACTTGAAGAATTGATCAATCTCAGCCGGACTTAAGGTGAAGCAAGAAGGGGGGCAATAATCCTGTTCCTTTACTTTTTTGCCCTTCTTCTCCCGCGCCTCTGTCTCCGTCTCTGTCTCCTCTGACTTTTTACGAGGCGACATGTGCAGATCTTCCCTGTTTTTCAAATCTTGCAAGTCTTTTCTTGCCTTCGACCCATCCTTGGTCTTAGCTGGCATGTTCATCAGTGTCGCAAGCAAGCTCTCAAGGACATTCTTACATATATGCATTTGATCAAGGAAATGAGGCATGTCGAGTTTGTGACAGTACTCCATGTCCCAAAAAAAGACCTCGTCTTCCATACCTTCAGCAGCGGCTCTGGCGCCTTTTTCATCTTCTTTCCTGGCGCGGGGCACTGTTCCCAGTTTTTCAATAGCTCATCGATTTCAGCGTCGCTCCGCTTACGTGGAGGTCCTCGATGGTCAACCTCACCATTGAATAGATCTCCATGGTTTCTCCATAGGTCGTCCTTCTCGAGCCATCTTTGATGCCCCATGTACACGATTTTCCCAGACCTGCCATCTTTCCTTGACGTTAGCTGCTGAGACGTCGTATCATCCATGCACTGCGTGCATCCACAATATCCATGGCACACCTAGCCTGCGACATATCCGTAACCGAGATAGTCATATACTATCGTGATCAGCGCGATTCTCATATAGAAATACTCACCTTTGCTGGCGTCCCATGTCTTGGCTGGTGTTTTCCATAACGTGTCTAAATCCTTTTGAAGTAGCCCCAGATATAGATTAATATTATTTCTCAGTTGTTTTGGCCCTTGAATCAGCATGCTCATGTCTATGTACTTCGACTTCATGCACAACCAGGGGGGAGGTTGTACATCCATACAAACACAGGCCATGTGCTATGGTTGGTGTTCTAGTTGCCAAACGGATTTATGCCATCGGTACACCCGCCAAGCACGATGTTCCTTGCATCACATGCGAAATACCGATGTTTTCCCTTGAACACTCTCCACTGGCATCCATCCATGAGGTGTCTCAGCTTCGGATCATTTCCATCGTCGGGCTTTGTCCTCTCCGCGTGCCAACACATGAGCTTTGCCTCCTTGGGATCTACAAAATAACGTTGCAGATGGGGAGTGATCGGTATGTACCATACAACTTTCCAGGGAGATTTCTTCCCGGCCTTCTTGTATCGAGAAGCATTGCACACCGGACAACTGGTTTTTTCCGCGTCCTCCTTCCGATAAATTATGCAATCATTGATACATGCATGGTATCTAACGTGCAGCAGATCAAGAGGGCACACGATCTTCTTGGCCTCATCCACACTAGTAGGACATAGATTCCTCGTAGGAAGAACATCCTTTAGGTACTTGAGAAGCTCATCGAGGCTAGTGTCGGTCCATTTGTTTTTAGCCTTCGTCTTCAGGAGTTCGAGCGTGAAACTCAAGAGGGTCACCTCGGGATCGCAACCATCATACAATGGAGTGTTCGAGTCTACCACCAGTTCCTGTAGGTTGGCCTCCTCTCTAGAATCATCTCTGTCAGTACTCGCCTCCTTGTGAAGCAGTGCTTGAACATGAGGGTCCCGCACGATTGAACTTAGTACCGACGAAGTCTATGGCATGGAGTCCATGTTTTCTTCGCCGCCATGTCCGACCCCTTCTACACCGCCATGTTCGACCTCTTCCCCGCCGCCATGTCTAGCCCCTTCTCCGCTGCCATTATAGATCATCTCTTCGTATTGCCCCATGTCTTCATTGCCTGGCCAGTCAGCGTCCTCAACATCATCATCCTCATCTTCAATTATCCACCGAGTATATCCATCCATGAAACTAGTCATGAGCAGGTGCGCCATCACACGACCATTGTCATAGGGGTTGAGCCAAACTCCTCCTTTGCATCTTCGACACGGACATAAAATCTCTGTTAGGTTATTTTCTTTCATGTCCTACATCGCCGACCGCAACCACATGTCCACCATCGTTCCACTGACCATCATGAATGCCTGGATGGTAATAATAAACAAATTGATTATAAAAATGCATTCATGCATCAAAGTCATACAAAAAATTGGCATGACCTTCCCTAAAAATGGTACATATAGAGTTTGCCCAGAATTCGCCGAAACGGAAATAAATCGACATTTAGGCAAAACATAGGCAACTCACAAGCACAATTTGGCAGCAACTCATGCCAGACACACAATTTCCATCATATCGCCTGATTATGTCATATCACACACATACACATATTTCCATTCTTGCAAAAGCCTAAATTTTTAATCACCTATCTCGAGATCAAGCACAGTGATGATGATATGTCGATTGGTGTCGCCACACACCTATGGAATGATCAAAAGTGGACAAAGCTCTTCTTGACAAGGCTAGATCTAGTTAGGGAGGTACATAGGTCACTTCACTAAATACTAGATCTACCTAGCTAGCTAATTTGGGAGGAGACAAGTTCAACTAGTGGAGGGGGAAGGAAAAAGAGAAAGGAGATGCATTAATGGAGGTGGTGTAGTTAGCCAGGAGTAATAAAGAGAGAGAAAGATAGGTAGAAGAAGGAGAGTAATGGGGGGAGAAGTAGTGAGGAAGAAGCAAAGTGAGGGAGAGAGGAGGTGGGAGCTAGGGGAGAGTGAATGAAGAGAGGATGGGGAAGGGGAGGAAAAAGGTGGTATGGATGTGGTTTAGTAGTAGCGCTAGGTGTAAAACGCGCTGCTGATAATAATATAGAAGTAGCGCGCTTTTGGAAGAGGCGCTACTGCTAAGCGGGGCCCACCATGTGGCCAGGTTCAAGATTAGTAGTAGCGACCTGCAAAAAAGTGTGCTACTACTATTACATTAGTAGTAGTGCGGTTAACGTGGGCGCGCTACTGCTAAACCTAGCATGGCGGGAACGGTCGGGCAATTTTAGTAGTAGCTTGGTTCTACCGAGCCGCGCTAGTGCTAAGTCGGTAGCAGTAGCACCTGTTTATGGCCCGCGCTACTGCTTAGCAGTAGTGCCCCTTCTTGTCGAGTGCTACTGCTAATATTCTGTGTATAAGGTTTTCCCTAGTAGTGAGGGAGCGATCCACGAGAAGAAAGTGGAGGGATCATCGACGTGAGATATCGATAGAATTGAAAACAGGGATGAAGTGTGTGGGTGCATGATCGATAAAGAGTGCAATCAATTTTGTGTTTGCCCATGTCAAAGATACAGGGCGGCCGTCCTACTGGAATGTGAGAGGGCAGATGTGCAGTTTGTCTCTGTGGCATGGATACCTACCTATAACGTTCGACTATCCGTGTGTGTGGGGGTGGGGGAGGGGGCAGAGACCTAACTATAGAGAGGTAGATCGACTGGTATATGTGTGGAGAAGGACAGAGACCTAGCTATGTATTGAGGGAGATCGATCGACATCCATGCATATGTGTAGTAGAGGAATAAGGTTGGGAGAGAGACAAAGGTAGAGTGTTAGAGGGTTGGTGGTGGAGTTGCTTCTCACAAATGGTGGGAGAGGCCTGCTAGATAAACGGAGGGTACGACTACAATATCAATAAGAGAGGGGATGTCTTCCGCGTGAGAGACGGGTCGGGAGGTATGCAAGGATGACGAGGGGGGACAATATGGTTGTGGTAAGCAGACGTAACTGCATAGGAAGATCAATAGTCCTGTGTAGGAGAAAGGGAGAGACATAACTAGTGAGGTACATCGATCAGTGCGTGAGGAAAAAGACTTATAGTCGACCTAGCTATATGTAGGGAGGTTGGTAGGTATATGCATGCATGTGTTAGAAGCAAATAAGGTCCAGAGAGATGTCTGGGGGAGAGGGGTACGTCTATGAGTTGGTGCGAGAGGCTTACTATATCGAGGGGGAGGAGTGTGCGACTATGAGATCGATGAAAACAGGTGCAGGGAGTGTGCACCTGCGTGGAACCGTATTGGTCATAGGGGGGCATGGACGGTGAGAAGAGAAGAGGGGAAGTGTGTGTTTGTGGTAGGCACACTTGGCTAGAGAGCTATACCGACTGGTGTGTGCCGGAAAGAAGGAGCCCGGGGGCCTACACACACCATGGGTGAACGACCTAAAAGAGAAATAACGAATGTGTGTGATGGAGGGGACGCTGAGGGATGGTGAGAGGGGGGCATGCATGTGCATGCATGAGAGAGTGTTAGCGCTAGCTACAAAGAGAAGAGGATTGTGTGGGTGTAAAAGACAAACAGAGATCATAATTCATTATAAAAAAGTGGATTCGGATATTTGAAGAAGGAATCATAGTGTTTTAAACCGACGCATGCATGAATATATATTATGGCGATACGCATGGTGTGGTTATGAACATGTTATACTACATATAATATGTAGAACATTTATTTCAATTTGTGATAATGTGTGGCTTTTGCAGCTCAGGGCTAAATACATGTCATAATGTAGGGGGCAGGGCACTATACTTTGTGTGATAAACACAATGTACATATGAAACATGGTTTAGATTATCAAGATCTAGTTAGTACATCAAATGTACTATTATTTGGAATCAACATCAAGTGTATTCAAAAAAGAAATTACAACACGCGCGAAAACGCCCTCCAGCTGCCAAATCCTGACACGTGAAATCCCCCTTCTAACCCTGAGTCAAAAGGGCCGCTAGTTCAAATCGATGGGTGTACTTTTGTAACACACCCTACATTTTGGACAAGCGCATCCCTAAGTCATGGTTCCCCCCTCACATCGCCTCATTTTCACCATTCGAAATCTCAGGTCGCCATAGCCTCTCTGCTTCAGCCGCGAAACCCCACCCTCCTCCGTCCGCCACCTCATCGCCGTCCAGCTGGAGCCTCTTCCCTGACAACGTCGTCCACCGCAACGGCTCGACATCCCTCATCCACCTCCCCAGATGAGGATCCGTCGTTGATCTCATTGTCCCACCGGTTCAGCCGCCCCGTCCTCCACCTCCAAGGAGCTGCTCCGGTTATCGCCTCGTCTAACGCGGTTGATCCATCCCCGCAGCGTCGCCTTAACCTGCTCCACCGGAACCGTAGCATCCTCACCGACTCCTCGGACGAAGCCGAGACCTACTCAGTGCCACCAAAGAGTTTGCACACTCATCGCATCACACCTTCTCCTTAACTCGACCTCCCGGCACCGACAGTGCTCCAACCCGCACCCCCATGGCGCGACTACCTCGTCAGCGCCGCCGGTGACATATCCACGACGGCTCTTCCCCAGTGCGAGGCTCCCTCAGCAGCCGTACCAACCGGATTTGCTGTTGCTGCTCCGGCTCTCGCTCGCTCGCGCTGTTGCTGCTGCTCCAGCTCTCGCTCGCTCGCTCGCTCGCGCTGCTGCTGCTGCTCTATATCTCGCTTGCTCGCGCTACTGCTGTTGCTCCGTCTCTCGCTCGGTCGCGTCGCTGCTCTGCTCTTCCCCTCGCTCGTTCAGCTGCTCTACTCTTGCTCTCGCTCATACTGCTGATGCTGGTACATGGGCTACTACAGCTACATGAGTTGCTGCTCTGGCTCTAGTTCGCGCTGCTCCTCCAGGCGCTGCTGCTCCGGCTGCTATCTGCTACTATGTTCCCTATCAATCGCTTGCTGATTTAGATCACTGTTTTTCTACTACTAGTGCTGAGCGGCCTAAACTACATGTGAAGTGTCTCTATGCTACCAGTGCGTTTAGTTTCGAAAGTAACATTCAGATTCCACAGTAAATTTCAGTTTTGACAGTTAAGTTCAGAGTCAATAGTTTTTACCTCATCTGTTGTAGTCAGGTGTTTTTTGGTGATGTAAATTTTATATCTATCACTTTTTGGTAATGTATTTTACATCATCTATTGGAGATGCTACTAGAATCCCACTTGAGATTAACGATGTATGTCTTGTACTGCTTTAGCCTCAATGTCTTACGGCTCGTCAGAGCTGCTCCAATGACGAAACCATCCATCACAACAGAGAAGTACCCTGGACGCCGTCTACAGACGCCTCAGATCTTCCTCCACACCTCCAACAGCCACCTCTGCTGCAACTTCTTCAGCGACCAACCCAATGAGGCTGAGGTCGACACGGCTATGCCAAAGAGGTTGTACACTTGTTGCATCACTTATTACTCTACATTCATGTCGATCCATTAGGGCTATTTTGGTTCAAAGGAAAAATTGAAGGAAAAACATAGTAATAGGAAAATTTCCCATGGCACTCTACTATTCAATTATTCATGCATTTCGTTGAAAGGAATGGAGCAAAACATCCACCTGGACCTACTTTTCAAAATCCTATGCATGAAAACAAGACTAAGTTTCACTTTCATGTGGCAGAATAACATTCTAACTGTACACACTTTCGTATGGTTTCACTTTAATTTGGCCATGTTTCTTTGCATTCCTCTGCTCTTCCAATTCCTGTGAACCAAACACCCAAGTTGACAGAAATCCTGTATTTACAAATGCTCTGTTTCCCACATGCATTCCTATCCTATTCTGGTATTTTTCCTATCCCTGCATTTTTAGAATCCTGCAAGTCAAAGGAGCCCTTATAGAATTACTTCAGTTACAGACAGGCGTCGAAGAAAACTTTGTGTAGTTTGTCCTGCTCTTGCCGCGATGTCGTCCACCTCACCTGAGCTGCTCCATCGATAGAAGCATCCACCATAACAGACATCATGACTCCTGACTGTCTTTCGCAGCCTCAGATCTCCTTCCCTGTCGCCGGCACCCACCGCAACTGCATCACCATCATCGACTCAGCAGATGAACCTAAGGAGTACACGGGTCCACAAGAGAGGTCGCACTCTTTTGTTTCTGCTTATGTTATGCATTGCTTAATATTACCTGCTACTTTATCGTCCTGTTCACCTCTTAGACTCCAAGTCAGGTCCAAAATAATTTTCAAACTTGAGTTTTAAAATTACTTATGGGGCACATATCGAGGCAGCAATGAATAGTATCTCTGTGTATTATCTGGTTCACCTAGGGTATGCCTATATGGTTCATCTTGGGTGGGAAATATGGTTCATCTTGGGTGGGAAATAAATAGTAATAAATAGTAAAGCAATCATCATCTATCTTTTTATTAAATTAAAGCTATCATCAGCTTGCTATCAGTATTTTTGGATCCATCCACTGGTTGTTACCATCACTCTAGATTTCTGCATTCTCTCCTTACATAATCTCACTATATTTTTTTCGTATGCATGGCAGATATTGTACACAATCATGCTTAACATGTAGAGAGAAAGAGAAGAGTTTTGAGAGGCAATACAATGTCATGTAGACATCGCTCCATGGTGGTTTCAATGGCAAACCCTCTCCCTCTAGATTGTAATCCAGAGGAAGATATCTGTTCTGAGGCGGATTCATATGCAACTGACCACTCCTATTTACCCCCCGAGGTGTTTTCTCTAACTTGGCATGATGGTGATGGTCATATCATGCATATGTTGCCTTGCAGTGCCTACTTTCAACATCATATATGTCATATGCTTAGTTTAGACTTGTTCTGTAATGCCACCTATACAGTTTCTATATCATATATGTGAATTATGCAATCTCATCTCATTTAGCCAGCCATAATATATGTGAAATATGCAATGCCATCCTGTTTAACCAGGCATCATAAATTTGAATGATATCTTGCCAATCCTTTTCTTCATTACATTTCCATTTGTCAACAATGTTTATACATTCAACTACTCTTCCTGTGAATCAGCCATTTGAGTGGGTGATGGAAAAATCTGGAGTGAAAACAAGGTCTTCCGAGCAGACAATGCTACTTGCCGAAGCAGATCTCTTGCTGGGTCCCGATAGCTCCTCAGAGATGGATTCAGAGACAGATGACCAGTCCTATTCCCCTACCGAGGTGTATGCTCTAACATGGCACGGTTATACTGCTCATATCATGCATATGGTGTCTGTCAGATTTCGGGTTCCGGCAGACCCTTGAGGTTCGAACACTGGGGTGCGCGCAGAGATCTCTCCCCTACCGATCTACGTCCGATCCTCTCGTGCGAACTAAGATGAAAATGATGAACAACACAAGAGACACAAGGTTTATACTGGTTCGGGCCAATGTTGTGGTGTAATACCCTACTCCAGTGTGTGGTGTGGTGGATTGCCTCAGGGGCTGACGAGGATCAGTACAAAGGAAGAATAGCCTCGCGAGAGGTGTTCTAAAGCTGGTGCGATGAACTGCTAGGGTGAGTTCAGTCGCCTCCCCCCCTCTCTCTGCTAGGGTTCTACCAGATTTCCAGCCGTCTCCCCTACTCTGCGGTGGCTAGCTCTATTTATAGAGGCCCTGGGCCTCTCCCCGAATAATGAGTGGGAAGGGCGCAAACAATTGGCCATTTTGAAGGGGAACATGTAGTACAAGTTATCCTGACCAAAGGTGGTCTTCGGCTGCCAAAAGTACTGGTGATGATGCCGTCTTGGGCTCCACGGTGACCTCCTCCTGCCGCTCTGCTGGTCTTGGTCTCGTTGCACCGGAATGGCAACCTTTGCCTAATGCCTTGGCCTGTGCTTGCCCCCTTTGCACCAAAGGGGAAACAAGGACACTGAGTAGGTCGGCGCCCGCCTGGCACCCGCCTGGTCTCGATCGTCATGGCTTGCGTCATGGGATCCTCGCGAGGTACCCTTGCATTGATCTCTCTGCCTCCTCGCGAGCCTGCCTGATGAGGCCGCCCTTGAGGAAGCTTCCTGTCGTCCGCCCCGCGAGGCTTGGCCCCTCGCGAGGGTCTTGAGCTTGGGATGATGAAGATGGGCCGTGCTGGGCCCCCACCCGAGCCACGCCGCAGGCCGCAGGCAGGCATGTCTGGGGACCCCCGTTCCCAGAACGCCGACAGTAGCCCCCGGGCCCAAGGTGCGCGCGGGCTTGGCTTAGCAGAGAAGCGAAGGGGCAAGCACGAAGCGCCGCGTTCCCTAACAGCCTGCGGCCTTGGGCGCTGCGTGGCGGTTGATTGGACGTGGGCATCTGCACTTCCCATGATGCCTTGGCAATTGCACGACTTGACAAGTCCCTGCATGCAGAGAAACCGGTCATGATTACCTGCGATCGTGGTCCTCGGCGGTCGACCTCCTCCGGCTATAAGTACGGGGCTGGGCGAGCCCCTTCACTCCATCCCTTCTTGCTGCTTCTTTTCTTCTTCTTGGCTAATCGCCGTCCCCACGACCCCAAAGAGATTCTCGGCTGCGGAGAAAGGAAAGGCCCCCCGGGCAGGGCCTGACCCTCCCCCGACCAAGCGCGGCCGAGGCCGCCCTCGCAAGCACACCACGGTCCCCGTGGTAGCCTCCCGCGGTCATGGAGGCGGTTCCCTGCGCGATGGTGAGCGCCCGGTTGCCGACGGGGGCACGCCGTGGGTGTGCGCCCCCCTAGGCCATGCTTCCGCTCTGCGGAGGTGCTGCCGGAGTTCATCGTGTGGTCGGCGGACCCGACCAGCACCTGGCTCCAGCTCCCCCCGCTTCTTCGTAGGTGAGCTGCCGGCCAGCGCCCGGTGCGGCTTCTGGCTCCAGGAGGATGGTTGCTGCAGCAGGGCCTTCTAGGCTTCGCTAGAGGTCTCCCCTTCCAGAAATGGGGCCCTGACTCGCGGCTAGCAAACGTTTGCCCCCGCGCGCGGCCTGGGTCAGTGGTGCACCCTGCACTTCAAGTTCGATGGCGACACCACCCTCTACGTGAGGGTGTTTGGGGGATATGGTCGCCGCGCTGGGTGCTGCCCCGAAGATGGTGACTGCGGCCGCCTGCCCAGTCCCGTCACCGACCAGGATGAAGACAGCGCCAGGCGCGCCAGCGGCGGTGCTCGGGGCTCGTCAAGTTTCGGCGACTCTCCCTCAGGCAGCAGCTCCTCCAGCGGTGGCCGCGACCAGCCCCGCACCGTCGCGCCCGCCTGGGTGAAGGCAGCGGGTCCACCCGCCGCCACGCCCAGGTGAAGCGAGAGGAGGCGTCCGCCTGAACCCCAGGAGCAGCTCGAGATTTTGCTGTAGGTTGGCATTGGACAGGTCGTGTCCATCTTGTTTCCTTCCTTTCCTGCGTAAGAAGAAGGTAGTACAGGGCCCCGTGGGGGCGTGTTAGAACTGTTGCTGTCAAGTGTCGTGTTGCTTTTGCCATTTCTGTGCTATGTTTCCGTGTTGCGTGTCCATGCGCAGGAGTCATTTGAGCTTGGTGGAGTTTGACGCGGCCCTCGCCTCCGGAGGCTGAGGCCTCACCGTGCGCTTCATGGCCTGCAAGGATTAGTTAGAGGGGTAACCTTTGGTCCCGGCAGCGGGAGCGATCAGCCTAGGTCCTGCGTTTGTGTCGCGATGCCCGTGAGGCATGGACTGGGAGGGGTGCTCCCGCAGAGGACTCAGACAGGAAAGCTCCAGACGATCAGGGCAGAAGACGCTCGCGAGGGCGCCCGCGAACATCCCTCACGAGACTTGTGCGAGAGAAAACGAGGCGAGTGGATGAAAAAGACATAGAGTCACAAGCCAGGAACGCCAACAACTCCAATAAGACTTCAAACGCGAATAAACATGCCAACTGCAGAAAGCAAAAGAAAAAGCCGCGTCCGGCACCTATTCTAGTCTTCGACGTCTTCTCACCAGCGCGGAGCTAAGTGCTGCCACTGGGCGTGGGCGGGAGCCCCCGAGGCCCAAGGGCGGCACTCCGGAGACTCCGGGGCGTGTACAACCCCACTCATTATTACGTGAGAGTGTCACGGGCGGCGAGCTTCACAGGCGTTTGCCTTCTTCACAGGCACCGGGCCTTTCCCAAAACGCGATAGCTTCACAGGCATTGGCCTTCTTCACAGGCACCGGGCCTTTCCCAAAACGCGACAGCTTCATAGGCATTGGCCTTCTTCACAGGCACCGGGCCTTTCCCAAAACACGATAGCTTCACAGGCATTGGCCTTCTTCACAGGCACCGGGCCTTTCCCAAAACGCGATAGCTTCACAGGCATTGGCCTTCTTCATAGGCACCGGGCCTTTCCTAGGCGCTAGGCCTCGCTCAGGGGTAGAACCTCCGGAGATGTTGAATGTTCCATGCGTTCTGGATGGGTACTCCCTCCAGAGTCTCCAAGCACGCGGAGCCAGGCCTGGAAACATGAACAACCTTGAACGGGCCCTCCCACATGGGAGAGAGCTTGTGTAGCCCCTCAACGGAGAGAACCTGTCTGAGCACGAGATCCCTTACCTCAAGGGTCCTGGGGCGGATGTTGCGGCTGTGGTATCGTCGTAGCGCCTGTTAATACCTTGCCGCTCGTAGTGCGGCTTCCCGACGGTGTTCCTCCCCCAGCACGAGATCCGTCCCCCGCATGGCGTCCTGCTGAGCCTCGTTGAATGCCAGGACCCGTGCGGAGCGACACCTGACCTTGTGAGGGAGAACAACCTCTGCTCCATAGACGAGGAAGAACGGGGTCTCGCCAGTCGGCTTGGTCGCTGTCGTGCGGATTGACCACAACACGGACTGGAGCTTGTTGTACCAGCCCCTGCCGCAGGCTTCCAGCTTCTTCTTGAAGGTCCTAGCTTTGAGGCCCCTCAGGACCTCCGCGTTGGCCCGCTCGGCCTGGCCTTTGCTCCGGGGGTGTGCTACCGAAGCGTAGCATATCTGCGCTCCAAGGTTAGCACAATATGTTTTGAAGAGATTACTGGTGAATTGCGAACTGTTGTCGGTGATGATGCGGTTGGGCACCCCAAATCGGCTCACGAGGCCCTTGATGAATTTGACCGCTGAGCCTGCCGGGATTGTGCGGACGGCTTCCACCTCAGCTCACTTGGTGAATTTGTCCACGGTGACGTAGAGGTAGCGATAGCCCCCTGGCGCCCGAGGAAACGGGCCAGAATGTCGAGCCCCCAAACTGCGAACGACCATGAGAGGGGTATAGTCTGTAGACCCCCCGCAGGCTGATGGATCTGCTTAGTGTGAAACTGGCAGGCCTCGCAGGCCTTCACAAGCTCAATGGCGTCGTTGAGTGCTGTGGGCCAATAGAATCCACTACGGAACGCCTTGCCGATGAGGGTCCGTGACGACGAGTGGTGCCCGCAGTCTCCACCATGTATGTCCGCCAGTAGCTCCTTCCCTTGCTCTCGGGAGATGCAACGTAAGGACACATCATTCGGTTGCTTCCTGTAGAGCTCTCCATCCCTGATGCAATAAGCCGTGGACTGCCGCGCCACACGCTCCGCTTCCTCCTCATTCTCTGGCAGAGTCCCTTGTATCAGGTAGTTCTTGAGCTCCGGGACCCAACACCCTTCCTGAGGCTCCAACGCCAGGAGCAGGCGTGCCCCTGAGGCCGGGCCGTAGACCGGAGCTCCCGAGGCAGGCGGCTGAGGAGGCTCCTCCCTTGGTTGTGCCGTGCCCGATAGCGACGACACCGCCGAGGGCTTGAAGAGTCGCTCCTCGAAGATGCCAGGTTCCTGCGGCAGTCGCCTAGACGCCCTCTTGGCAATGTCGTCAGCCTCCTGATTGGTGCCGCGAGGCACATGCTGCAGTCCCAGCCCCCAGAACTGTTTCTCCATCCCGCGGACTTCGGCGAGGTAAGCTTCCATGTGCTCGTCCTTTGGCTCGTATATCTTGTTGGAGAAGTTGACGAGGAGCTGTGAATCGCCCTTGATGGTGAGGCGCTTTACCCCTAAGGAGATCGCGGCTTTCAAGCCTGCTATCAGGCCTTCGTACTCTGCTATGTTGTTGGAGACCTTCTCTCCGTGCTGGAAGCAGAGTTGCACGGCGTAATAGAGTTTGTCCTGAGTGGGGGATACGAGCACTGCGCCAGCTCCCGCGCCGTGTCGGGAGAACGCCCCATCAAAGTACATGACCTAGCTGTCCGACGCTTCTCTTCCTGGGGAAAGTGACCGGTCTTCGCCTGCCTCGAGACCCGGTGCTTCTGCCCATTCTGCCACGAAATTCACAAGTGCGGCTCCCTTGATGACCCTGGTCGTACTGAATTCCAGCTGAAATGCTTGTAGTTCGATGTTCCATTCAGCGACCCTTCCAGCTGAGTTGGGGCTCCTGAGCACTCTTTCCAAGGGGTATGCTGAGACGACTTTGATGGGATGTCCTTAGAAGTAGTGGCGCAGCTTGCGTGAGGCCACTAGTAGCGCGAGGAGGAGTTTTTGAGGCATGGGATACCGTGCCCTTGCGTCCCGTAGCACCGTGCTGACGAAGTACATGGGATGTTCGACAAGGTTGAGGGTGCTGGCACTGCTTCCGTCCTCCAGAGGTCGAGGCGTCTCTTGAGACAACGGAGCTCCCAGTGCTTGGTCGCCTGAAGGGGCCTCTCCTGCTCTGGGTGCGTTCTCCTTCTGTCGCTGTTCCTTTTCGGCTGTGGTTGCGGCCCTCGCGAGGCCCTCCTAGCTCTACTTTGCTTCAGTTCGGACGGTCGATGCGGCCTTGGCACATCGCTCCTCCCTGACCGCTACCAGGGCTGCGCTAGCGGAGTAGGGGGTGGCCGCAAGGTAGAGCACCAGGGGCTCCCGAGGACGCGGGGCTACCATCACTGGTGGACTAGTAAGGTACCTCTTGAGGTCTTGGAATGCCTTGTCGGCCTCTTCAATCCATTCGAAGGGGCCCTTTTTATTCATCAGCTTGAAGAAGGGCAGCGCTCGTCCCCCCAGCTTGGAGATGAAACGCCCCAGCGCAGTTACACGTCCGGTGAGCTTTTGCATTTCTCTGAGGGTCCTTGGCGGGCTCATGTCTTCGACTGCCTTGACCTTCTCCGGGTTGGCCTCGATGCCCCTGTGGGATACGAGGAAACCCAAGAGCTTGCCTGAGGGGACTCCAAACACGCACTTCTCCGGGTTGAGCCGTAGGTCCACTTCGTTGAGGCTCGCGAAGGTTTCTTCGAGGTCCTGTATCAAGGTCCTTGCCTCACGAGACTTCACCACAATGTCATCGACGTAAGCTTCAGCGTTCCTCCCGAGCTGCCGGCCTAAGGCGATGTGCATCAGCCGCTGAAAGGTCGCGCCTGCATTGCCCAACCCAAACGGCATGCACGTATAGCAGTACACTCCACACGGGGTCAGGAAGGCCGTCTTCTCCACGTCTTCTACCGCCATCTTGATCTGGTGATAGCCCGAGAAGGCATCTAGGAAGCACAATAGGTCACACTCTGCGGTGGAGTCGACTATCTGGTCAATGCGGGGGAGCAGAAATGGATCCTGCGGGCAGGCCTTGTTGAGGTTAGTGAAGTCGACGCACAGGCGCTCCTTTCCTCCCTTTTTCGGCACAACGACCGGATTAGCCAGCCAATCAGGGTAGCAGACCTCGCGGATGACTCCTGCCACCTCTAGCTTCCGGGTCTCTTGAACGATGAAAGCCTGTTTCTTAGTAGATTGCCGCCTTGCCTTCTGCTTCACGGGGCGCACATTGGGGCACACGTTGAGGTGATGCTCAATCACTTCCCTTGGGACCCCTGCTAACTGATCAGGTTCCCACGCAAACACCTTCTTGTTCGCACACAGGAACCCGATCAGGGCTTTCTCTTGCTCGGGCTCGAGGTTGGCCCCTATGGTGAAGGTGGCGCTCGCGGACCCGTCCTCGTCGACTGGTACCTGCTTGGTTTCTGCCTTGTCTTGGGTGAACATCTGCTTCTTTTTAGCCGGCGCAGCCCCCTTGGGCTCAAGGGTGTCGGTGCTAGTGGGCTGCGCCACCGCGGCCGCCCTGAAAACAAGCTGGAGTACCTGCAGCGCATCCCTTGTGTCTCCTAACACAGTGAGGACGCCGCTGCTCCCAGGCATCTTCATGAGGTTGTACGCCGGGTGAGTTGCTGCCATGAACTGAGCCAGGGCTGGATAGCCGAGGATGGCGTTGTAGGGGAGGCCGATGGGGGCGATGTCGAAGTTGATCAGCTCCGTGCAGAAGTTGTCGCAGGTGCCGAAGGTCACTGGGAGGCGGATCTGTCCCCAGGAGGCGGTGGAACCGGCTTTGACGCTCGAGAAAGGCCTGCTGGGTCGGAGCCGCTCCAGCGGCACATGGAGGAGGCTGAAGGCCTCCACCGAGAGCACGTTGAGGCCGGCACCACCGTCGATGAGGGTCCTGGTGACGGCCACTTGGCAGATGCTGGGGGTGCACAGCATCGGGAGCGTGCCCGAACCAATTGGGTTGAAGGGGTGGTCCTCCGAGTCGAAGGTTAGATCGGCCTCGGGCGCCACCCAGCCCGGGGGGCTTCTCGGCGCTTGGAGGCGGTGATGATCCGACGGGTGAACGGCTTGACGTGATGGCTCGAGGGTGGTGCCTGGGAGCCATCCAGGAGAGCTGCGACGACGGACGGCGCTGGTGCGGCGAACGGGCGAGGAAGAGGTCACGCAGCTCCTCCCAGGAGGTGACAGAGGCCGTCGGCAGGTGGAGGAGCCATGCGCGCGGGATGCCGGTGAGGGCCATGGGTAACCAGTTGGCCATCACCCGGTCGTTTCCCCCGGCTCTGAGGACGGCCTCCTCGTACGCCAGGAGGAAAACCATCGGGTCCGTCGCGCCATCGTAGCACGGTGGCGTCTCGGGCCTGAACTTGCGCGGCCACTGCACCTGTCGCAAGGCGGGGGCCAAGGCCCGGAGCCCCCTGGCCCTGGTGTCGACATTCATTGCTGGAGCGGGCGGCGTGTTGTCCGTCATGAGGGCGGGATGCGATGTTGGGGGAGAGCAGGTCATCAGGAGGGAGGACTCCGGCGCACCCCTACCTGGCGCGCCAAATGTCGGATTTCAGGTTCCGGCAGACCCTTGAGGTTCGAACACTGGGTGCGCGCGGAGATCTCTCCCTTACCGATCTATGTGCTATCCTCTCGTGCGAACTAAGATGAAAATGATGAACAACACAAGAGACACGAGGTTTATACTGGTTCGGGCCACCGTTGTGGTGTAATACCCTACTCTAGTGTGTGGTGTGGTGGATTGCCTCAGGGGCTGACAAGGATCAGTACAAAGGAAGAACAACCTCGCGAGAGGTGTTCTAAAGCTGGTGTGATGAACTGCTAGGGTGAGTTCAGTCGCCTCCCCCTCTCTCTCTGCTAGGGTTCTACCAGATTTCCAGCCGTCTCCCCTACTCTGCGGTGGCTAGCTCTATTTATAGAGCCCTGGGCCTCTCCCCGGATAATGAGCGGGAAGGGCGCCAACAATTGGCCATTTTGAAGGGGAACATGTAGTACAAGTTATCCTGACCAAAGGTGGTCTTCGGCTGCCAAAAGTACTGGTGATGACGCCGTCTTGGGCTCCACGGTGACCTCCATCCTGCCGCTCTGCTGGTCTTGGTCTCGTTGCACCGGAATGGCAACCTTTGCCTGATGCCTTGGCCTGTTCTTGCCCCCTTTGCACCAAAGGGGAAACAAGGACACTGAGCAGGCCGGCGTCCGCCTGGTCTCGATCGTCATGGCTTGCGTCATGGGATCCTAGCGAGGTACCCTTGCATTGATCTCTCCGCCTCCTCGCGAGCCTGCCAGATGAGGCCGCCCTTGAGGAAGCTTCCCGTCGTCCGCCCCGCGAGGCTTGGCCCCTCGCGATTGTCTTGAGCTTAGGCTGATGAAGACGGGCCATGCTGGGCCCCCACCCGAGCCACGCCGCAGGCCGCAGGCAGGCAAGTCTGGGGACCCCCGTTCCCAGAACGCCGACAGTGTCTTGCATTGCATAGTTTAGACATCATATACACAATATTCAACACCATGTTCTTAGTTCAGACATCATATATGCTAATGCCCTCTTCTTAGTATATAAATCACATATGTGAATTAAATCATGCGATCCTGATTACTTACATAACAGTATGTGAATTATGTCATGCGAACCTGTTTACTAAAGACATCATATAATTAATTATATCATGCCATCCTATTTAGTTAGTCATCATATCTTTGAGTTATGTCATGCTATGCTATCCAGTTTAGATAGACATCATGTATATGAAATTGTCATGCTATCCTTTTTAGTTAAACAATACACATGTGAACTATTTCATGCCCTCTATTTTCCACACTATCTATTGCATTTGTATCTCATACAAGGTATGTACATTCAACTACGTTTCTTGTTTATCAGCCATTTGAATTGGAGCGGGTGATGGTAGTATCTAGCGGAGTAAAAACACGGTCTTCAAATAAAACAGTGCTACCTCTTGGTGGAGATAGCACCCCGGTTGTACATGCACAAGAACCAGCCCTACCACACATAACCCAGACTCTCGCAAATTGTACCCCTACTGCGATGGACAGAGAACCAACTTCACCCAATCTAACCCCAACCCCAACAGATAGTAACCCAGTTCCATTTGATACAGCACCATCTCCACCACAGAGCTCCCAAACAAGAGCAGTTAGGAAGGCTGCTCCAGTGCCCAAAGCGCCAGTACTACCATGGTGAACCCCAACTCCACCAGTTAGTACACCTATTCCTGTGGACGAAGCACATCTATCCATTCGTAGTTTAGCATCTATTGCATTTGATGTTGTTAAATCCTATGTGCGTATCTTCCCATCATGGAAACATTATGCCGAAGATGAAGGAAAATGCCAGTTGCAGGTGTTACTATATGCCTGAATCTTACTGTACTCTATTCGTGTAGAACAAGTGATTAAACCTGAAGAACAACTATTCTCATTTAAGATTCCATTGCTATCGTGCATACTGCTTTGCTCTTGTATCACTGTATTCACTCATACAAACTTATTTTTAAATTGAAGGATCCAATTGAAACTCCAATGGCACAACAGGTATGTTTAAGCATGTTTCTTTAACAAGTTTGCTCTTCTAAATAGATCTGTTGATTTCAATTTCAATTGTGTATACAGTTGACTTCTCATATCATGCACATTACTTGCATCACAACATCACCAATAGTGTTGTTCAACATGTAGACCCGTGGTACCTATCTGAAAACTTGTTGTGCCGTGTAGTTTCCCACGCTTTGTATTCTTTCAATGTTGCTTTGTCTTGAACTGATATGATTTGAACCGTGTCTCTATTTTGATTTGGCAAGACAATGCAGTGACCATAAGACATAGATATATGTTTATTTGATGCTTTTATTATGTACTACTTGGCAATAGAAGACTTGGTAGTTAATCCTGTCCACCTTACTACAAAACTGGTTCACCGAAATGAGTTGCATATACTACATGCTAAATCTGTTATGTGTCTGCTTGTTTCTTCTTTTAGAATGCTCACAGAATATTGGGGAAGAGTACCTTATTAAGCAATGGTAAAGGAAGTAATGCAGATAAGGTTCAGGATAGTGAGACATCCTTGTTGGTCTCCAACAAAGCTGATAAAACTGCTATGGAAAACTATCTTGAAGACAGTGAGACAACCCCAAAGTCCTGTTTTGGTGTAGTGTTCGAGTTACTGGCCACTACCGCTGGCACAACCTATTCAAAATCACTATCTGAATCAGTTCGGTTTCTTGAGTCTCAACTACAAACTGAAAGACATGGATCATTTGTGCTGCGACAAGAAGCCGAAGGACTGCGGGAGTCCTTGGAGAATTCAGATGCATACTTTCTGGTGCAACGACAAGCGTTGGAGGATTTTAGCGCCAAACAGGAGAAAGCTAATAAGCTTGCTAAGCTTATTGCCAGCATGGCAGATACCCAGGATAACATTTCTTGAGCTCTTTTGAAGTTGTTTTAGTTATGGACTTGTTTTTTTGCCGCATTTATTTGCACAGGTGGCTAATTTAGATGGCCAGTGTATGTAATATGCTGCTTTGTTCCCTATATTTGCACTGGTGGCGAACTTTGATGCCCAATGGATGTAATATGTGTAATAGCGGTAATAGCCTAGCGTTAGTTGCTTGCTTATTTATTTCCTTATTGTCTAGTTGTTTGCTTGTAGTCATTGTAGTTCTTTTTCCATGTTTTTCTAGTGGCCACAATAACCTATTTTTATAACTAGGCCATAATAACCATGGGCAATAATATATGGGTCGTAGGATCCATGGGCCTTCTACGGGCCGTATGATCGATTGGCCAAACATGGGTCGTTCTATTCGTGGACCAATAACGGTCAGCAAAATGGCCCGTAAACGGGTTAGAGTGGAAATCGTTAGTTTATGGCCCGACCATAACGGGGCATTAATAGGCCGAAATGTATAACCGACTTAATTCTATCGATAGGCATCTCGAGTCGTTAATGGGCCGTATTTGATGAGGCTATGAAAAAAGCCCAAGGGGTTAACGAGACACAAACGGGCTGACTATAACCCACGGGCTAAATTTGGCACACAAGCGGAACAGACCAGTAACGGGCCGTAAGTAACCGAATGCTGGAAATGAGCCCAAAAATAAATGGGCCCTTTGAAGGCCGAAAATTAACATGGGCTGGAAATGGCCCAACGGAATAATGGGTCGTTGGTGGGTATAAAGCGATACACTGTTCATAATTGGCCAGTTTCACCACAGGCCTTTAATGGGCCTAGAGTTACAAAGGGCCTCGTATGGGACGAAATACGTCATGGGCCTTACATGGGCCCGAAGTTACAATGGACTGGAATCATATTGGATGGCCCAGATGATGCTACTAGGCCTAATTCAGATATGCCATAATGGGTCGTGAGTTAGCGGGCTGTAAATGGGCTATATGCGAACAGACTGCTAACAGGCTTACCGTGAGCCGGTCCACTACCTTTTGACCAAGTCAAATGGGCCACACTTTTCACCTGAATGGGACTTTGTTGGGCCGTGGCACATGTCGACGAATCATAGGCGCCTCCCGTCCAATGACCATCTTGCCCAATAGTGAGCCGACACGTGGTTCCTCTGGTCATTGAGAATTTTACATGTGGAAAATACCCATTGGTCCGGGCTGTTAACGGGTTATCGGATCCAAAGCGGAACCCGATAGCTTAACGGCGACTCATTATGGTGGATGCCACATGTCGGTTACCCTTGACGAAAGAAATTCCATGACGCGCCATTTATCGTCATGGAAGTGGACACTTCCATGATGACAATTTTGGTATTGTCATGGAACTCTTCTGCGACAGGATAGGTATGACTATCTTGATTCTGTCATAAAATCGTCATGGATGTACATGCATGACAGAAAACATGACCTACTGTGACAAACACGTATCATCACGGAAGTGTATTTTTTTGTAGTATCTTGTGTTTGAATTGAAACAATTGCCTGATAGTTTGAAATATGCTTATTTAGATGAAAATAAGATATATCCTGTTATTATTAGTGCTAACCTTACAGAGCATGAAGAGAAAAGACTATTAAAAACTCTGTGGAAGCACAAAGCTGCTATTGGATATACCCTTGATGATCTTAAGGGCATTAGTCCCACTCTTTGTCAGCACAAGATTAATATGGAGCCTGATGCTAAACCAGTTGTTGATCATCAGTGGCGTCTAAATCGTAAGATGAAGGAAGTGGTAAGAACTGAAATATTAAAGCTTCTAGAAGGAGGTATAATTTATCCTATACCTCATAGTTGATGGGTAAGTCCTGTTTATTGCGTTCCTAAGAAAGGAGGCATTACTGTTGTTCCTGATGATAAAAATGAACTTATCACACAAAGAATTGTGACTGGTTATAGAGTGGTAATTGATTTCAGAAAATTAAACAAAGCCACTAGAAAGGATCATTATCCTCTACCTTTTATTGATCAAATGTTAGAAACATTATCTAAGCACCCACACACACTTTTGCTTTCTTGATGGATATTCTGGTTTCTCCCAAATACCCGTATCACAACCTGATAAAGAGAAAACCACTTTTACTTGCCCTTTTAGAACTTATGCTTATAGACGTATGCCTTTTGGTTTATGTAATGCGCCTGCTACCTTTCAAAGATGTATGACTGCTATATTCTCTGACTTTTTGAAAAGATTGTTGAGGTTTTCATGGATGATTTTCTTGTTTACGGAACATCTTTTGATGACTGCTTAAGCAACCTTGAACGTGTCTTGCAGAAATGTGAACAAACTAATCTTGTCTTGAATTGGGACAAGTGCCACTTTATGGTGAATGAAGGTATTGTCTTGGGGCACACAATTTCTAAATGAGGTATTGAGGTAGATAAAGCTAAAGTTGATGCAGTTGAGAAAATATTGTGTCCTAAAGATATTAAAGGTATAAGAAGTTTTCTTAGTCATGTTGGTTTCTATAGGAGATTTATTAAAGACTTTTCTAAAATTTCTATGCCTCTTACCAATCTCTTGCAAAAGGATGTTCCATTTGTTTTTGATGATGATTGTGTAGAAGCTTTTGAAACACTTAAGAAAGCCTTAACTTCTGCAGCTATTCTTCAACCACCTGATTGGAACTTGCCTTTTGAATTATGTGCGATGCTAGTGATTATGCTGTTGGTGCTGTTCTAGGACAAAGAGTTGATAAAAAATTAAATGTTTTCCATTATGCTAGTAAAACTCTAGACAGTGCCCAGAGAAATTATGCTACCATTGAAAAATAATTTCTAGCATTTGTGTTTGCTTGTGATAAATTCAGATCTTACATAGTTGATTCTAAAGTAATTGTTCACACCGATCATGCTGCTATTAAATATCTTATGGAAAAGAAATATGCTAAACCTAGACTCATTAGGTGGGTTCTTTTGTTACAAGAGTTTTACTTGCACATCACTGATAGGGAAGGAGATGAGAACCTCGTAGCTGATAACTTGTCTAGGTTAGAAAACATTCTTGATGACCCACTACCTATTGATGATTGCTTCCCTGGTGACCAACTAGCTGTCATAAATGCTTTTCATAACAATCCTTGTTATGCAGACTATGCTACACTACAAAAAAGACACATCCGTGACATTTTGGGCCGAACGATTTTTTTCTATCATGCTTATGACACTTCTATGATGATAATTGTGACAAAACCTGGTATCATCATAGATGTGGCGGGCTCCTACTTTTATGACCAAAAATCATGACAGAAAATGGGCTTTTTGTCCTGGTGGGCCGGAGACGTAGCTGCATGACATTCTTTGGGCCGTCCATGACGGAAAAAACCATGGTAGCAGCGAGGGCGAGGAAAATATCGGGGGAGTTCCCGGTTACGGTGGGTGGTCAGGGCCGAGTGATGCGCGTTTATCTCATACATACGTGCGTGTGTGTGAGGCGTTGCACATTAACTGAACCCGAGTGAGGCGTTGGGCTACTGAACCCGAGCGATCGATTGATCCCTTGCTGTTAAGTGAACCCGAGTGATTCCTTCTCTATTGCTGCTAACTAAAGCTGATCGGTGCCACCTCTGGATGAACAGTGAGCGTTGTTGGGGGGGGGTTGGATGAACAGGACCCCGTGGTAGTAGAGGCCATTGCCGCTGGATGAACAGGACCCCGATCGATCAAACCGGTGGAGGGGTGGATGAACAGGACCCCGTGGAGGGCTGGATGAACATGATGACCCCGTGGATGGTTGGTTGAATAGTAGCCGGTGGAGGGCTGGATGAACAGTAGCCCGTGGAGGGGTGGGTGAATAGGACCCCGTGAAGAGGGCTGGTTGAACAGTAGCCGGTGGAGGAGCACACGGAGGAGGCTGGATGAACAGGAGCCCATGGATGAACAGTCCCAGGTGGAGGCTGGAGGAGGTCGACGGTGGATGAACAGTAGCCCGTGGAGGCTGGAGGAGGTCGATGGTGGAGATGAACAGTATCCCGTGGAGTCCCGTTTTGCGGTACGCCACACCCCTCCCGATGAACATGACCCCCGTTTCGACCGTAGCGCTCCAACACAAGTCCGTTTCCTCCGTTTTGCAGTAGCCACACCCATCCTAATCAACAGGACCCCATTTCCATCGTAGGAGGTCCAAGAGAAGCCCGTTTCCTCCGTTTTGCGGTACGCCAGGCCCCTCCCGATGAACAAGATCCCGTTTTGACCATGGCCGGTTGAACACAAGGCCGTTTCCTTCGTTCTGCGGTACGCCAGGCCTCGTTTCCATCGGCTGTTCTGTCCAAGCCGGTTGGCTCCCGATGAACATCACGCGTTCCGTTCCCTCCCGATGAACATGGCGCATTTTGTTGCCTCCCCATGAACACGACGACGCGCAGTTTCTCCGTTCCGACCCAGCCATGTACATGTGTGTGACGCCCTGAGTCCGATGCGCCAGGTGTCTTCCAGTTATTCGCCGGCGTTGCCATGTCATTTTCTTGCATGTTGCATTTCATCATATCATCATGTGCATTGCATCATCATGTTTTTGAAAACTTGCATCCATCCGGGTTTCCTCAGCTCCGTCCGTTGTCCGTTCTGAGTCCAACCACACTCGCACGCGCCCGCGGCATGTCCGAAATATTATTTTATAAGTGACCGAAAAATGTTCTCGGAATGGGATGAAATTTGGTGTGTGGTCTTATTATAGTGTAGATAGACCGCCTGTCAATTTTCATCGCGTTCGGAGTCCGTTTGATGCCCCAACGGATAACTATAGCGGCAATATAGCCGGCCTTTTCGCCGGACGTTTTCGGTCTCTGGAAACGATTGCCGGGTTGCATTCCTCCTCTCTCTTCTCAGTCCAACCACACATTTGACCTTGTTCGTCTAACCCCTCTTTTCTCAGTGCATTGACCCCTCGCCCGCGTCCGAAAGCTGTCCCGGACCCGACCCGGGTAGTCGTCACCGTCGGGTCCAGATCATCCCCTAACATCCCTAAAACATCACCGTTTTATTATTTGGACTCCCTACCTATTCTTTTCCTCTCGACCATCTGATTTCGATCGGAGGGACAAGGTAGCCCCTTTCCAAATCCATCTGCTATAAATATCAGTCCAAAGCCCTAGATTTTAGGAGAGTTGTCCCATCTTCCAAATCCTCCTAGTCGCCGCCGTCAGTCCTCTCCACCTCGGGATTGCTCCCGATCCAAACCCACCAATCACCCACAGCTTCCAGATCCGCCGCCACCAACCTGCTCCTAGTCGTCCGAGCTAGCCACCTGGTGCTCAGCACCGCCTCCCTCTTCTGCTCGAGCACGTTTACTCGAGGAGGAGCCCCCGCTCACTCCTGGATCGACCCAACCGCCGCGCGGGTGACCCGCCGACGACCATCCCGGCCAGCCAGGCCACCAGAGGGTCACCTCACCCTTGTCGGTCCTCTCTTTCTTTCTCCCTCCTTTTGTTTCTTCGCGGTCTCCCTCCTCTCATCTCTCGGCCTCTATCGCTGTTTGAGCAGGAGCACCGCCGCCCATCTTCGTCGCCACCACAGGAGCATGCCCCGCCATGGCCACCTCATTCGGGAGCAAGCTCGCCGGCGTCCTCCTCTTCCTAGCGCCGCCCCATCCCTGTGAGCCCGTTGTGCGCCTGCCCGAGCAGGAGAGCTCGGCCTCGCCTCCTCGCGTCGTCGCTCTGCTCCGAGCGTAGACCGCGCAGCCTCCACTGCCCGTCCATGGACAACCACCCAGCAGCTCTGCGTCGACCTCTCTGCCCAGACCCGCTTACTCTGCTTCGCCCCAAGCCGCGTCCTCGCCGGATCCGTGCTCGCCGGTCTCCCCGTCGCGCCAAGTCCCTGCGCCCGTGGCCCCTGCCTCGTACGCGTCCTGGTTGTCGAGGAGAAGACGAACACTGACCACGCGCGTGGACTGCGCCTCGTCCACGAGCGACCGCCAGTGGGATCTAGGCCCAACATCTCTAGCAGCCTCCCAGATCCAGCCGGCCCACTTGCCTCGCCGGCCTACTGCCCCAACCAAATCGGGCCAAAGCCCATGGGTGAGCAGCCCAACAACCCCTCTCCTGTTCTCCTATCGGGCCAGCCAGATTCGGCCCGATATATGTTTTTTTTTCAGTTCTGCGATTTAGTTTTTATTCCAGTGGAAACAGTTTTGCAGATTAGGCCCTAAACATCGTGCATATCATATCTCACAAACCGTGCATCGGATCTAAACAAATTATATATGTAACTTTACTAGAATTTCATCTAGTTTCATAATATCCTACTTTCATGCATGTTTGAGATGTTTAAAATGCTGTTTGTGTAATTTTGTCCATATGCCATGTTAAAATGATTTTTTTCATAACTAAATAACCGTAGCTCCAAACCTAACAAACTTTATATGTAAATGGGGTAGAAAAATGCCTAGTTTAACTTGGTGCACTCATCTTGCATGTTTAACAACTCTAAAATATGGTTTAGAGCAGAACAGTACCAAATCCATAAAAATGCACATGAGGATTTTCCGGACTTGTTGTTTGTTGTTCCGGCCTCATTTAAACTTGCCTAGATGGGTAGTTTTCTTTGCTTCACCCCTTGCCATGCTAAAAACATTTAATATTCATGGGTACCTAAACGAGATCGAACTAAATAACTTGTTGTGGTGTTTCGTCAATATGCAATGGAGTTGCATATTGAGCTCCACTTAACTTGTAGTTTTGCTTGTGCATTTTGCCATGCCATGCCTCATTAAACCGGACATGCATCATACTTGGTTGTGCATCATGCCATGTTCATGTGTTGGTTGTTTACTATGTTGTGTGCTTCTTTTCGGTGTTGCTTCTTCGGGTTGGTTCCGATAACTTCGCGTTTGTGAGGATTCGTTCGACTTCGTCCGCTTGCCTTCTTCATGGACTCGTTCTTCTTCCTTGCGGGATTTCAGGCAAGATGACCATACCCTCGAAATCACTTCTATCTTTTCTTGCATAGTTGCTTGCTCTATTGCTATGCCGCGATACCTACCACTTGCTATATCATGCCTCCCATATTGCCATGTCAAGCCTCTAACCCACCTTACCTAGCAAACCGTTGTTTGGCTATGTTACCGCTTTGCTCAACCCCTCTTATAGCGTTGCTAGTTGCAGGTGAAGTTGGAGTTTGTTCCATGTTTGGAACATGGATATTGTTGGGATATCACTATATTTTTTTTTAATTAATGCATCTATATACTTGGTAAAGGGTGGAAGGCTCGGCCTTATGCCTGGTGTTTTGTTCCACTCTTGCCGCCCTAGTTTCCATCATACCGGTGTTATGTTCCTTGATTTTTGCGTTCCTTACACGGTTGGGTGTTATGGGGACCCCTTGACAGTTTGCTTTGAATAAAACTCCTCCAGCAAGTCCCAACCTTGGTTTTACCATTTACCTCACCACCACCTACTTTTCCCTTGGGAGTCGCTCTCTCGAGGGTCATTTTTATTTTAAGCCCCCCCGGGCCAGTGCTTGTCTAAGTGTTGGTCCGAACTAGAGTCCTTTGCAACGCCACCTCAGGGAAACTTGAGGGTTGGTTTTATTTGTACAGAGCGCTCATCCGGTGTTGCCCTGAGAACGAGATATGTGCAGCTCCTATCGGGATGTCGGCCCATCGGGCGGTCTTGCTGGTCTTGTTTTACCATTGTCGAAATGTCTTGTAACCAGGATTCCGAGCCTGATCGGGTCTTCCTGGCAGAAGGAATATCCTTCGTTGACTGTGAGAGCTTGTGATGGGCTAAGTTGGGACACCCCTGCAGGGTTTTGAACTTTCGAAAGCCGTGCCCGCGGTTATGGGCAGATGGGAATTTGTTAATATCCGGTTGTAGAGAACTTGAAACTCGACTTAATTAAAATGCATCAACCGCGTGTGTAGCCGTGATGGTCTCTTTCCGGCGGATTCCGGGAAGTGAACACGGCATTGGAGTTATGCTTGAACATAAGTAGTTTCAGGATCACTTCTTGATCACTTCTAGTTCACGACCGTGCTTTGCCTCCTCTTCTCGCTCTCATTTGCGTAAGTTAGCCACCATATATGCTAGTGCTTGCTGCAGCTCCACCTCATACCTTTTTCCCTACCCATAAGCTTAAATAGTCTTGATCGCGAGGGTGTGAGATTGCTGAGTCCCCGTGACTCACATATTACTTCCAAAACCAGTTGTAGGTGCTGTTGATACCAGTGCAGATGACGCAACCCAGCTCAAGTGGGAGCTCGATGAAGATCTTGTTCGTTGTGTTGTTTCGTTTGCAGTTGATCAGTAGTGGAGCCTAGTCGGGGCGATCGGGGATCTTTTGCATTATGGGTAGTATTCTTTTATTTTGGTTCTGTAGTCGGACCTTGTTTGTATCTGGTTGATGTAATGATTTATTCATGTATTGTGTGAAGTGGTGATTGTAAGCCAACTCTGTACCTCTTTCTTATTCAGTACATGGGATGTGTAAAGATTACCCCTCTTGCGACATGCCTACAATGCGGTTATGCCTCTAAGTCGTGCTCCGACACGTGGGAGATATAGCCGCATCGTGGGTATTACAACATGCCCTGGCCGTACGTATGCACGAGTAGGCGTTTGAGACCCCACCCGTATGTATGTACATGGTCGTATTTACTTTCTTGCACCCTGGCCATTGTACGTACGTGTACATGCTACGTGCATGCCTCTACTACAACACGCTCCCTTCCTTACTCGGCCACAGTTCATCGTTGCAACCTACAGACAGACCGATCGACCAGTATGTACGTACACGTTCGCGACCAGAATGACAACGCTACGTACGCTTGGAACAGGTGGGTCCCGACTATCAGGCACTTCCTTGCGTGCGAAGATGTAGCTGGTGGGTCCCAGCAGTCAGGGGGCGAATCATTATTTTCTTGCCCGTAATATGGATGCGCTTCCTTGCGTGCAAATATGTAGCTGGTGGGTCCCACCAGTCAGGGGGGAAACGCTTTTTTCACGAAATATGGTGGCCCGTCCGGTGAGTCCCTGCTGTCAGGTGGAGGAATCATTATTTTGCGTGTAATAAGGAGGCATTTCCTTGTGTGTGGCCGTGGACCCACCTGTGAGCCTCTCCACATACAGTCCACATCCGATGGATGTCGTTTGTTGACCACGTTGACCACGTCGCGCCGAGAGCACCAAGGCGGTGGACGACGGCGAGGCCTAGGAAGGGAACGACACGGAGCCGGGGAAGACTCGGCAGTGGTTGCCCACACGGTGGGGAGTACGAGGGTTTACTGGTCCTGCTGCCGTCACTGGAAAATAACAGGAGGTGTGGGTGAGTAGAGGAATGGCATGGCCAGCAATGGAGTAGGGTGGGCGGTGCGGCCTGTGCGGCAGCACAGCCGGCCACGGGAGGCGGGAGCAGGCAGTCCCACCGGCGCTGGTTTGGGCGGCTGGAGCAAGAAGACCAGAGGTTGAAGAAGCACTACGGCCGTTGGATGGACATCGTACGGTCTCTGCAGCTAGAATCGTTTATATTGACTAAGTTGACAAAGCCCTTGGTAGGCGTCAACTTAGTAGGACCACAAGTCAGCCTCTGAAATGGTGCATCCCAGATGTCAGGGGGAGGAATCATTTTTTGGGCGGCGGAAGCTAGAATATCCGAGATTGAAGAAGAAACACGACATCCGTTGGATGGACATCCAACGACCACTGCTGCTAGAACTGTGTGTTGACTATAAGTTGACAAAGCCTTGCATACGCATCAATTACTTTTTTTAGGGGACGCGTCAACTTAGTAGGCCCACAAGTGTGCGGCACAAAGCTTGTAGCCCATTTGCTATTTGTAAGAATGTACAACCCATTTTTAAATTCTAATGGAATTTACTACAGCCCATTTACAGTTTGTTAAAATTACACCCCATTTTCTAGGTAGGACAATGATTAATAATTTCAACCTACCGTTCAAAACAGAATTCAATAAAATTTCCCACATTTTGATGGGATCCAAAATATTTTTATCCCGAAATTTCTAGTCAGTTTAAATACAATTTCAATATAGATTTGTATTACATAAAAATCCAATGAAACATTGCACGCGCAACAATTAATGAAATTAAAATTTTCAAAATCCAAAAAATATTATAAACTAATTATGTGTTTGGTGCCATTTTTTATAGTTACTGCCCAGTTTTTATAATTACATCTCATTTATTATTTGTTAAAGCCCATTTTCTTGTTAAGCCTAATGCATCCCTCCTTGGAAAGATTTGCAGCCCAGCGGGGCGGAGAATAACAAGTTGACCTTGCCTGGGTGTGGGAGTCATGGATTAGGGGGTGTCCGGATAGACGGACTATAACCTTTGGCCGGACTCTTGGACTATGAAGATACAAGATTGAAGACTTCGTCCCGTGTCCGGATGGGACTTTCCTTGGCATGGAAGGCAAGCTTGGCAATATGGATATGTAGATCTCCTCCCATTGTAACCGACTTTGTGTAACCCTAGCCCTCTCCGGTGTCTATATAAACCGGAGGGTTTTAGTCCATAGGACGAACAACAATCATACCATAGGCTAGCTTCTAGGGTTTAGCCTCTCTGATCTCGTGGTAGATCTACTCTAGTACTACCCATATCATGAATAGTAATCAAGCAGGACGTAGGGTTTTACCTCCATTAAGAGGGCCCGAACCTGGGTAAAACATCGTGTTCCCTGCCTCCTGTTACCATCCGCCTTAGACACACAGTTCGGGACCCCCTACTCGAGATCCGCCAGTTTTGACACTGACGTTGGTGCTTTCATTGAGAGTTCCTCTGTGTCGTCGCCATTAGGCTTGATGGCTCCTACTATCTTCGATAGCGATGCAGTCCAGGGTGAGACTTTTCTCCCCGGACAGATCTTCGTGTTCGGCGGCTTTGCACTGCGGGCCAATTCGCTTGGCCATCTAGAGCAGATTGAAAGTTACGCCCCTGGCCACCAGGTTAGGTTTGGAAGCTTAAACTACACGGCCGATATCCATGGAGATTTGATCTTCGACGGATTCGAGCCACTGCCTTGTGCGCCACGCGGTCACGATGAGTATGACTTAGCTCTCCCATCGAACAGTGTTAAGGAGATCGCACCAGCAGCCGCTCTGACCCTCAATTCAGAGCCAGTTGTGCCTTCCGCGGACGGGTGGATGGACCCCGCCATGGAGGCCTTACCCTCAGTGGTGATCGAGCCAAACATCGACCTTACCTTGCACGAGAGCCGTGTTGTTAAACTGTCGGATCCTTCTCCGGCCATGGACTCCGAACCGCCTGCGCCCGTTCCTATCGAATCCGATTGGGCACCGATCATGGAGTTCACCTCCGCGGATATTTTTCAGCACTCGCCCTTTGGCGACATACTGAGCTCATTAAGGTCTCTCTCCTTGTCAGGAGGATCCTGGCCGAACTATGTCCGGCAGGACTGGGATGCGGACGACGAAGAAATTCGAGGCCCACCCACCACCCACTTAGTAGCCACTGTCGATGACTTAACCGACATGCTCGACTTTGACTCTGAAGACATCGACGGTATGGACGATGATGCGGGAGGCGAAGAGGAACCACCGCCCACAGGGCACTGGACGTCCACCTCATCACATGACGTATACATGGTGGACACACCAAAGGAAAATGACGACAAGGAACGGAAGGACGCAACGAAGGGCTGTCCCCTCGAGAAGCAGTCAAAGCGGCGGCATAAGCGCCGCCCCAAATCTTGCCTTGACAGAAATAATGATCATATGGACCCAGCGTTAGAGCAGGGCGAACCACTGCCGGACCACGGCAATGCGGAGAATCAAACCGAACAAACCAACTCTATCAAGGATAATAGTCCAGAGGACATAACACCGGACAGACGCCCGGAGCAACAAAATGCCCATCAAAGGCTTGTTGCCACCGCGAGGAATCTAAAAAGGCATAAGCAAAGGCTCAAGGCGGCGCAAGACACACTCCAAATCAGATGGAGTAAAGTACTCAACACAGCAGCGAAGTATGGCGGTAATCGCCTCACCAAGAGCTACCCGAAGCGGAAGTTGCTACCTGAATTCGATGAGGAGGCCTTAGATCCCCCGCAACCAAAAATTAAAATGGCCACCCGGCCGGATAGACGACCTCACGGCCAACATAGAGCGGCAAGCAATGCCGCACATAAGCCAATACGCGATCCACGCGAGGGCTCGCATCAAAAGGATGGCGCAACCAGATCCATCTATGGACCACGCAAGCGCGCCCCAGCATACGATGCAACACACCAAACATCCGAACACCACGGCACGCCCAGATACAGGGGCGCCGCACACCCCCTATGTTTCACCGATGAGGTGCTGGACCATGAATTTCCAGAGGGATTCAAACCCGTAAACATAGAGGCATACGACGGAATAAGAGACCCTGGGGTCTGGATTGAGGACTATATCCTCCACATCCATATGGCTCGAGGAGACGATCTGCATGCCATTAAATACTTACCCCTCAAACTCAAAGGGCCAGCTCAGCACTGGCTTAAAAGCCTCCCTGAAAACTCCATTGGAAGCTGGGAAGAGCTCGAAGACGCTTTTCGGGCACATTTTCAAGGGACTTATGTCCGACCCCCGGATGCGGACGATTTGAGTCATATAACTCAACAGCCCGAAGAGTCAGCCTGAAAGCTTTGGAATAAGTTTCTTACTAAGAAGAACCAAATAGTTGACTGTCCGGACGCCGAAGCCTTGGCAGCTTTTAAGCATAGCGTCCGCGACGAATGGCTTGCCAGACACCTCGGCCAAGAAAAGCCGAGAACAATGGCTGCATTAACAAGCCTCATGACCCGCTTTTGCGCGGGTGAGGACAGCTGGCTAGCCAGATGCAGCACCAGCGACCCAAGCACACCCGAAGTTAGAGATAAAAACGGGAAATCACGACGCAACAAAATAATAAGCGATGGAATAAAGAAGACAACCCGAAGAGCACGATGGTAAACGCCGGATTCAGAAGCTCTCGGCCAGGTCAGCTAAAGCCGCCCTCCAAAGGCGCCAGAGATGAATTGTCCAGCCTGAACAAAATTCTGGACCAAGTATGTCAGATCCATAGCACCCCTGGTAAACCCGCTAATCATACCCACAGAGAATGTTGGGTCTTCAAGCAGTCCGGCAAGCTCAACGCCGTACACAAGGGGGAGGATACACCAAGCGAAGATGAGGATGAGCCTCTCAAGCAAGACACTGGGGAACAAAAGAAGTTTCCATCAGAAGTCAAAACAGTCAACGTATTACACGTGATCAAGGGAAGCAAAGCGGCCCTGCCAGATAAATATGCCCATGGGCCTATCACCGCGAAATCCTGCCACTGGTCGTCTCAATCGGTCACTTTCGACCATCGTGATTACTCAGCAAGTATCTGGCGGGCAGGATGGGCTGCCCTGGTATTAGACCCAATAATTGACGGATACCACTTTACACGAGTCCTGATGGACGGTGGCAGCAGTTTAAACCTGATATACCAGGATACAATCCGCGAAATGGGGATAGACCCAACGAAAATTTGCCATAGCAACACTACCTTTAAAGGAGTAACGCCAGGCCCAGGGGCTCACTGCACGGGCTCCTGCTACTAAAGGTTATATTCGGTTTCCCCGATAACTCCCATAGCGAACATTTAACCTTCCACATTGCTCTGTTCCAAAGCGGTTATCAAGCACTACTTGGACGCGAAGCTTTTGCTCGCTTTAATGCAATACCGCATTACGCTTCCCTCACGCTCAAGATGCCTGGTCCACGTGGCATCATTACGATGAACGGAAATATTAAGCGATCTTTGCGTGCCGAAGAGAATGCGACTGCCTTGGCAGCCGCACACTAAAAACGGCCTCACCAACTAAAGCATTTGATAGGTCATCAAGACCACGGACGCGGTTAGACGAGTCCGGAGCTGCTATATGTAATTTGTACCGGATTGATGGCCACACCCCTATTACAAATACAAGGGGCTCAACGCGCGCAGACAAGTGGCAATTTCTACTCATTTTTAGTTATACATGGTTTCTTTAAAAACTATCTTTTTGCGCGACAACTTTTTCACCAAAGTTCCTCTCTTTTACAGATGATCATCGTGCTACACCCGTCCAGGATACGGCACAACAGAGAGACACGCAGACGTGCAGCAGGGACCCGCTCCAAGGATTCTTTTTAGATTAAGACCCTGCGTAAACCTTTTTTACTGTCTCTTGTTGATACACATCCCTCGAATTCTAAGTACAATTGAGAAGGATGCTGACATCTTGGCATGTGGCCACGTCAGAATAATGCACGTACCTAGACACAAGGGGCTTCTTACAAAGGGCACTATTTAGGACCGGTTTATACCATAAAGACCGAATACCTTAGGGAGTGTTCGGTGTCGCGAGTTTGGCCTTATATGCATCAGCTCCGAATCATTGTCTTTGGTCAAATGTTGGGTTTGCTCGGCTCCTGTGTTTCAGTGCCTTATGTTCCGCTTTATCGGCTAAGGCAGCACCAGGAGAACTACTGCGATTGTGCCCTGGTTCATCCGGACGAGCACCTCAGTAGAGAAAGCCGAAAACTGACTGTCATGATATAGCGTGAGACTGGTCAACCACTCGATGACCTATCAGAATGTTAGAATTGCTATGCTTTAACGAAGGGCCGTTTTCCGGCCAGACATGTACGCACCCCGAGATCGGGAGAGTGCAGAGCCACCAGGGGCTATCTAGTAGCCCCACTGTCAAACTCCTATGGCTAAGTGAAAGTGTTAAAGCATTATAGTCCGGTTGCCTCGTTCGCTGTGCTATCACCTCCTTAATAGGACCAAGATGTTGGGTTAAGTGTGAACACGCGTTTTTTGAGAGCACCTCCGCATTATATGCGTGGGGGTTGAAGCCGACGACTGCAATCTTTCAGGTTATCTTTCAGGTTATATACATATATACATAAACGGCTGCACATGAGGCATCACATTACTTTCTGGCAAAAGTATAAATACAGCCTTACTATATTTCATAAAAACATTGTGTTTACAATGGGAATACATGTCATTCAAACATAATATTCTTCGAGCACTGGGACTCTATCAAACGAGCACCCTCAAGAACCTCTTCAAAATAGTGCTCGGCAGCTACTCGGCCTATGGCCGAACCTTGCGCCGCAACAGTGGTAGCATCCATCTCCGCCCAGTATGCCTTGACATGGGCATAGGCCATCCGCGAGCCTTCTATGCACGTCGACCTCTTCATCGCGTTGATGTGCGACACTGCGCCAAGGAACTGCTGCACTAAGCTGAAATAGCTGTTCGGCTTTGGCTTCTCCGGCCACAAATGATCTACAACAGACCTCATGGCGAGTCCGGACAACCTATTAAGTTTGGCCCATTCGGCTAGATGATCAGTCAAGGGAAGCGGACGCTCTGGAACGTTGAATTGCGACCAGAATAGCTTGTCCACTTCATGATCTGATTGATCTTGGAAGTATTCGACCGCATCGACAGCGCTCGCCGCAAAGTCCATATATGCGTCTGCCGAACTCCACAGCCGATCTAGAGGGGCATACAGCGGATCTCCGAACTTCCTCCGCAGCAGAAAGGGCTTCCCAGCCGCAATATCCCCAGCTTCGCGCAGCTCCTCCTTCTTTGCCCTCATAGAAGAGCGACTGTCTTTGGTCGCCATAGTGGACTTCTCAAGGTCCGCTGCCTTCACTCGGTTCTCTTCTTCAAGGAACCGGCAACGGTCGGCAGTGCCTTTTAATTCTACGGCCATCTTGGACATCTTTTCTTTGATTCCGCAATGGGCGGCTGAGGGAGTCCTGGATTAGGGGGTGTTCGGATAGCCGGACTATACCTTCAACCGGACTCCTGGACTATGAAGATACAAGATTGAAGACTTCGTCCCGTGTCCGGATTGGACTTTCCTTGGCGTGGAAGGCAAGCTTGGCGATGCGGATATTCAAGATCTCCTACCATTATAACCGACTCTGTGTAACCCTAACCCTATCCGGTGTCTATATAAACCAGTGGGTTGTAGTCCGTAGGACAGAATCAACTCCATACACAACAATCATACCATAGGCTAGCTTCTAGGGTTTAGCCTCCTTGATCTTGTGGTAGATCTACTCTTGTACTACCCATATCATCAATATTAATCAAGCAGGAGTAGGGTTTTACCTCCATCAAGAGGGCCCGGACCTGGGTAAAACAAAGTGTCCCCTGTCTCCTGTTACCATCCGGCCTAGACGCACAGTTCGGGACCCCCTACCCGAGATCCGCCGGTTTTGACACCGACATGGAGCTTTCATTGAGAGTTCCTCTGTGTCGTCGCCTGTAGGCCCAATGGCTCCTTTGATCTTCAACAACGATCCGGTCCAGGGTGAGACTTTTCTCCCCAGACAGATCTTCGTCTTCGGCGGCTTCGCACTGCGGGCCAATTCGCTTGGCCACCTTGAGCAGATCGAAAGCTACGCCCCTGTCCATCAGGTCAGGTTTGGAAGCCTGAACTACACGACTGACATCCGTGGAGACTTGATCTTCGACGGATTCGAGCCACAGCCAAGCGTGCTGCACTGTCTCGATGGGCAGGATATAGCTCTGCCGCCGAATAGCGCCTTGGAGGCTGCACACGCATCGGTTTCGACCATTGATTCGGAACCTACTGCGCCGATCGAGGATCAGCGGTTGGACGCTGCCTCAGGGGCTGCGATCTTAGAGGCGATCGAGCCGTACCCCAGCCCCGCACTCCGCATGGCCCGTGACTCCGAGGAGCTGGATTCCTCTCCGAACTCCGAGCCCCTGTGCCCCTGCCAATCGAATCCGATTGGGCGCCGGTAATGGAGTTCACCGCAGCGGACATCTTTCAACATTCGCCTTTTGGCGACATCCTGAATTCTCTTAAGTCTCTCTCTTTATCAGGAGAGCCCTAGCTGGACTATGGTCAGCAAGGGTGGGATACGGATGGTGAGGAAATTCAAAACCCACCCACCACCCACTTTGTAGCCACTGTCGACGATTTAACTGACATACTTGACTTTGGCTCCGAAGACATCGACGGCATGGACGACGATATAGGAGACGAAGAGGAACCAGCACCTGTAGGGCACTGGAACACCACCTCGTCATATGACATATACATGGTGGATACTCCAAAAGATGGAGATGGCGATGGAACAGTGGGGGATGACGCCCCCAAGAAACAGCCAAAGCGCCGGCGTCAGCGGCGCCGCTCTAAATCCCGCCAAAGCAAAAACGGTGATTCCGGCACGGGAGATAATACTACCCCGGATAGCGCCGAAGAACACCCACCTCAGCAAAATTCGGCACAAGAAGATGGAGAAGCCAACCCTCATGAGAGAGCAGTAGACCAAGAGGTCGAGGATGAAAACTATACGCCTCCCTCCAAAGACGAGGCAAGCCTCGATGACGACGAATTCGTCATACCGTCAGACCCTGCCGAACAAGAGCGTTTTAAACGTAGGCTTTTAGCCACGGCTAGCAGCCTCAAGAAAAAGCAGCAACAGCTTAGAGCTGCCCAAGATTTGCTAGCTGACAGATGGACTGAAGTCCTTGCGGCCGAAGAGTATGAACTCGAGTGCCCCTCCAAGAGTTACCCGAAGCGCAGGCCGCTACCCCGATTAGAGGAGGAAGCACCTACATCACCAGCGCATGACATGGCAGACCGGCCACCCCGTGGCCGCGACAGAGAGGCCTTTCAGCCCTCCACCCAAGCCATGCCCCGACGCCGCACAACTAAGGCACGGGAAAATGCGCCCGACCTGCGAAACATACTGGAGGATAAGGCAAGACAGACAAGATCGATCTACGGATCGCGCAGGCGCCCTACGACAGGTGACAATGATCTTCACTCCGGATACAACAAATCCGGCCGGGCAGAACACAACAGACATAGCTCTTCCGAGCTGCGTCATGATGTAGCCCAGTACAGAGGCGCCGCACACCCGCTATGCTTCACGAATGAAGTAATGGATCATAAAATCCCAGAGGACTTTAAACTCGTAAACATCGAATCATACGATGGCACTACAGACCCGGCGGTATGGATTGAGGACTATCTCCTTCATATCCACATGGCACGCGGCGATGATCTACACGCCATCAAGTACCTCCCGCTCAAACTTAAAGGACCGGCCCAACATTGGCTTAACAGCTTGCCAGCAGACTCAATCGGTTCTTGGAAGGACCTGGAAGCCGCATTCCTCGATAACTTCCAGGGCACTTATGTGCGGCCGCCGGATACCGACGACTTAAGCCACATAATTCAGCAGCCAGAAGAATCAGCCAGACAATTCTGGACACGGTTCCTAACAAAGAAAAACCAGATAGTCGACTGTCCAGAAGCAGAGGCCCTAGCAGCCTTCAAGCATAACATCCGCGACGAGTGGCTTGCCCGGCACCTGGGACAGGAAAAGCCGAAATCCATGGCAGCCCTCACGACACTCATGACCCGCTTTTGCGCGGGAGAGGACAGATGGCTAGCTCGCAGTAACAACTTATCAAAGAACTGTAACACCCTCGATGCGACTATAGCTCCCACGTGTCGAGGCACGACTTAGAGACATAATCGCATTGAAGGCATATGTCGCAAGTTAGGCAATCTTCACAACATCCCATGTAATAGATAATAAAAGGGGAGAGGAAGATCCGGATTCGGAGGGGTCTTTAAATAGGCATAGAGGGAGCTAGGAGAGTCCAAAAGAGGTGCGGTTTTCGGCCACGCGATCGTGATCGAACGCTCTAGATGATGGAGCAGGTTTAGGTGGGTTTTGGGCCAAATTGGAGGGGTGTTGGATGCAACACACACGAGGCCTTTTCGGTCCCTCGGTTAACCGTTGGAGTATCAAACGAACCGGTCTACTGGTAGTAAACCAAGGCCGCTTGGCAAGTCTCGGTCCAATCCGGAAATGTTTAATCCCCACACATGAAAGAAAGCTAGAAATGATCACCGGAGGAGAACGAAGCGCCGGAATGCAAAACGGACAACGGGGAAAATGCTCGAATGCATGAGACGAACACGCATGAAAATGCAATGCACATGATGACATGATATGAGATGCATGACAACGATAACAACACACGGAGACAAGGACCCGAACCCAAGAGAATAAATATAACTTAACGCTGGAAACGGCAAGAGTTGGAGTACAAATTGGGAAAGTTACATCCGGGGTGTTACAACACTCCACCACTACGAAAGGATCTCGTCCCGAGATCTAGGACTGAAAGAACGCCGGGTAGTCATAACGGAGGTGATCCTCGCGTTCCCTGGTAGCTTCACGGTCGGAATGGTGTGACCACTTGACTTTGAGAAATTTGACTGACTTGTTGCGAGTCTTGCGTTCAGTCTCTTCAAGAATAGCAACTGGGTGCTCACGATAAGAGAGATCTTCTTGGAGCTCAATGTCCTCGAAGTTGACGGTGCAGTCAGGAGTCTTGAAGCACTTTCGAAGCTGAGAGACATGGAACACGTCATGAACATTTGCAAAGTTTGAAGGAAGCTCGAGTTGATAGGAGAGGTTGCCTCTCTTGCTGACAATCTTGAAAGGTCCCACGTATCTAGGGGCAAGCTTCCCTTTGATACCGAAGCGACAAGTACCTTTCATAGGAGAGACGCGGAGGTAAACATGATCTCCGATCTCGAAAGCCAAATCACGGTGCTTACTATCATAGTAGCTCTTCTGACGGGATTGGGCTGCTTTGAGGTTATCACGAATGACTTTGCACATTTCCTCTGCCTCTGTGATTAAGTCATTACCCAAAAGCTGATGTTCACCGGTTTCAGACTAGTTGAGAGGGGTACGGCACTTCCTGCCATACAGAATTCCAAATGGGGCCTTGCCCGAACTAGCTTGAAAACTGTTGTTGTAGGAGAATTCAGCATAAGGAAGACAATCCTCCCACTTCATGCCGAAGGAGATCACACAAGCCCTGAGCATATCTTCAAGAATCTGGTTGACACGCTCGACTTGACCGCTAGTTTGAGGATGGAAAGCTGTGCTGAAGCGGATGTTCGTGCCCATGGCCTTCTGAAAAGAATCCCAAAACTTCGAGGTAAAGATGCTGCCACGGTCTGAAGAGATCACTTGTGGAATACCGTGCAGAGAGACAATTCGAGAGGTATAAAGTTCCGCCAATTGAGCTGTAGTGATCGACTCTTTGATAGGTAGAAAATGAGCCACTTTGGTGAGTTTGTCGATGACAACGAATATAGCATCATTGCCACGTTTGGACTTTGGAAACCCAGTCACGAAGTCCATTTCAATGTGGTCAAACTTCCATTCTGGAATGGCAAGAGGTTGGAGGAGACCTGCTGGCCTTTGGTGTTCTGCCTTCACTCTTCTGCAGACATCACATTCATTCACGAATTGTGCGATCTCGCGCTTCATTCGAGTCCACCAATAAGCTTGCTTGAGGTCCTGATACATCTTCGTGCTCCCAGGGTGGATGGAGAGGAGAGAATTGTGAGCCTCATTCATGATCACTTTACGGAGGTCACCTTTGGGTACAACAATACGATCCTCGAAGAAGAGAGTATCCTTGTCATCAAGGCGGTAGCACTTGTACTTGGACTGACTCTTGGCAATCCCAATCTTCACCTTTTTCACCATAGCATCAAGAAGCTGAGCTTGGTGTATCTGGTCTTCCAAGGTAGGAGATACTTGAAGGTTGGTGAGGAAACCTTGAGGAACAACTTGCAGGTTAAGTTTGCGGAAAGCTTCACAAAGCTCAGGTTGATAAGGCTTGAGAATCAGACTGTTGCAGTAAGCTTTCCTGCTCAATGCGTCAGCAATCACATTGGCCTTGCCTGGAGTATACTCGATACTCGGATTATACTCTTGAATCATTTCGACCCATCGAGTTTGCTTGAGGTTGAGATTAGGCTGAGTAAAGATGTACTTGAGACTCTTGTGATCAGTGAAAATGTCCACTTTTCTTCCCAATAGAAGGTGTCTCCAAGTCAAAAGAGCATGCACAACTGCTACCAACTCGAGATCATGAGTGGGGTAGTTCTTCTCATTAGGCTTCAACTGGCGAGATGTATAAGCAACAACTTTCTTCTCTTGCATCAATACTGCGCCAAGACCTTGGAGAGAGGCATCACAAAAGACCTCGTACGGCCTGGATTCATCAGGCGGAGTGAGAACTGGAGTAGTGATCAATTTCTCTTTCAAAGTGTTGAAAGCAATATCACACTCCGGAGACCAAACATACTTGACGTGCTTTTGAAGAAGATTTGAGAGAGGTTTCGTGATCTTAGAAAAGTTTTCAACGAATCTTCGGCAATAGCTTGCGAGACCAAGGAAGCTACGGAGTTGCTTCACGTTCTGAGGAGGTTCCCAATTCACAATTGCAGACACCTTCTCAGGATTCACGGCAATGCCCTTGGCAGAGATGATATGACTAAGATAAAGAACCTCATCGAGCCAAAATTCACACTTGGAGAACTTGGCGTAGAACTTGTGTTCCCTGAGTTTATCAAGAACCAAACGCAAGTGCTTGGCATGATCTTCCTTGTTCTTCGAGAAAACCAGAATGTCGTCGAGATAGACCAAAACGAAGTCATTGGTGTAGGCGTTGAAGATGAAGTTCATCATGCGAGAGAACGTCGGAGGAGCGTTGACGAGGCCAAAAGACATGACAGTGTATTCATATGAACCAAAGCTTGTCCTGAAAGCCGTCTTGGGAATATCTTGCTCACGGATTCGAATCTGATGATAACCCATACGAAGATCAAGCTTGGAGAATACTTGGGCACCTTTGAGTTGTTCGAACAGCTCATTGATGTTGGGAAGTGGGTATTTGTTCTTGATGGTCTTTTTGTTCACTGGACGGTAATCAACACAAAGTCGGTCCATTCCATCCTTCTTCTTCACAAAAAGAACACCACAACCCCACGGAGAAGAACTAGGCCGGATGAGACCCATTTTCTCTTGAATATCGAGTTGCTTCTTCAGCTCCTTCAACTCTTCAGGTCCGAGCTTGTAAGGACGTTTGCAAACAGGTTCCATGCCAGGCTCAAGATCAATAACTAATTCAACTGGCCGGTGCGGAGGCATTCCTGGAAGCTCTTCTGGAAAGACATCTTGATATTCGCAAACGACTGGAATTTGCGAGATGGCATCCAATTCACCCTTCTCATTGAGAGAAAACAGACGGATAGTATCATAATGAGCGGCAAAGACAATTACATCCTTAGACGAATGAGTCAATTGAATCTGCCTGGCAGCACAATCAAGATGTGCCTTGTGCTTAGTAAGCCAATCCATTCCGAGAATAAGATCAATATCCGAGTTACCAAGCACCATAGGAGAAGAGAGAAACTTGTAGTCACCCAAAGTGATAGTAACATCCGGAGCCATCATTTTGGTGTTCATGAACAAACCCGGAGAAGAAACCGCTATCGGCTTAGGCAAATCAATAGTATGCACATCATGCATAGATGCAAAAGGCTTCGATAAAAACGATAAAGATGCACCAGTGTCAAAAAGAACTCTTGCGGGAATGTCATTAACAGGAAGGTTACCCATGATCACATCTGGTGAGTCCTCTGCCTGAGCTGCATTCAGCAAGTTGACCTTGGCAGACTTGGGGTTATGCTTGACCGCAGCTGTACTTGCCGATCTCATAGGAGGAGGAGGAGGAAGACGCCTCTGGTTGAAACACTTGTTGGCATAGTGACCCTTCTATTGGCACTTGTTGCACGTGACCTCTGAAAGCGGACGTTGATACGGAGCACTCGATCTTGGAGCTTGAGACGAAGTCTTGTTCTGAAAGCCAGGGTTGGGTGGGTGGGAAGAACCACTGCCACCTTTGCTCTTCTGCTGATACGGCTGACGGAACGGAGGAGGAGGAAGCCAATACTTCTGCTGCTTGGCCACTTGAGTAGAGGAAGAAGGAGTAACATTTCTGACTCGCTTCTTGGAAGCATCACACCTCAACTGAGTAGCCTCTTGCTTCAGTGCCATGTTGTAGAACTCATCGTATCTCAAGGGTTCGAAGAGAACAAGAGCTAGCTGAATTTCTTCTCTAAGACCACCCCTGAACTGGTATATCATGCTCTTCTCATCAGGGACGTCCTGCTTGGCAAAGCGGGCGAGCTTCTGAAACAACTTGTTGTAGTCATAGACAGATAAAGAGCCTTGCTTCAGATTGCGGAATTCCTCACGCTTGCTTTCAACCACGCTCTGAGGAATATGATGAGCTCGGAAATCTCGACGGAAATCATCCCAAGTGATAACACGTCCACCTCTGGAGTCCTTATACTGCTGGAACCATTCTGCAGCTTGATCTTTGAGTTGGAAGGAAGTGAACTTGACGAAGTCCTCATGCCTGACGTTACTGCACTCGAAATGCTTGCACAGATCCACAAGCCAATCGTCAGCATCGGTGGCCTCAACACAATTGCTGAAAGTCTTTGGCCCGTTAGCAAGGAACTAGTTGAGTGTAGCAAAGTGATTCTGATTGCCGCCTTGATTCCCTTGGCTGCCTTGATTGCGCTCTTGAAGAATTTGCATGATCAACTGTGTGTTTGCATTGGTTGCGGCCATCACAGCTTGCCATGCCTCCGGAGGAGGTGGAGGTGGTGGCGGATCAGGATTCGGAGTCGTGTGCGTTGGAGGAGCCATCCTGAAGAGCTTGACATCCATTAGCACATTGACAGACAAATATTGAAGCTGAATCCAACGGAATGAAAATTGCAACATATAGTCTTCACATCCGAACAAAATGAACGAATGCATTCCTCTTGAAATGGTCACATATCCATAAATTGAGAAGCCACGTAGAATTTAGGTAGAGAAATAAATCAACAAGGTACGGATCAAGAACGAATAATCGGTAAGAAATCCCAATCTCAAACCAACTATCCGTGGAAGAAGAACTAGAGCTACTAGAATTCCCACCTATGAAACTCCCGAACCTTTCCGGTTATGCAATCAGGTGTTGGGGATACAGGGGAAGCATAATATCTCACCCAAATCTAGCAAATCCTACATCCAGCTGTATCCATCCTTCAACACATAACTGAGAAAAAACTTCAGAAACCATCTACCTCAACCTTCGAAAAGCATCCGTTATACAAGTTATGGCGATACTCCCGAACTCCCGCCCCAGTACTGGGTGGCGTCGAGGTTATCTCACCAACGAACTGCATAAAAGAGATTTTCGATGTCGGCGTACTAAACTCAGGTATTCCAGAGCTGCAACGATAAAATTATGATGAAAACACCTCAGAGCTCAACTCCCTGGGACACTTCCACTAAACCCCTGACAGGAGGCACCAAGACAATGTTCTCATCATAAAACCATCGGAACGGTTCCAAGATACCCGCGTGATCCTAAATTTTTTTTAGTGAAATTTGAGAAGAGAAGAGTCAAAAATCTACATCAGGATGCCTTACCAGAGCGATGAGGAGACTAGGAAGTAAAAAGAATTCCTAAACTCTCTGATATATAATTCCTAAATGACTCAAAACATCTTTCTAGACACAACTCGGCCGCTAAAACGATCAAGCAATGGGGCTCCTAAGGTCGGGGAAGGCTCTGATTACCAACTTGTAACACCCTCGATGCGACTATAGCTCCCACGTGTCGAGGCACGACTTAGAGACATAATCGCATTGAAGGCATATGTCACAAGTTTGGCAATCTTCACAACATCCCATGTAATTGATAATAAAAGGGGAGAGGAAGATCCGGATTCGGAGGGGTCTTTAAATAGGCATAGAGGGAGCTAGGAGAGTCCAAAAGAGGTGCGGTTTTCGGCCACGCGATCGTGATCGAACGCTCTAGATGATGAAGAAGGTTTAGGTGGGTTTTGGGCCAAATTGGAGGGGTGTTGGGCTGCAACACACACGAGGCCTTTTCGGTCCCTCGGTTAACCGTTGGAGTATCAAACGAAGTCCAAATGATACGAAACTTGACAGGCGGTCTACCGGTAGTAAACCAAGGCCGCTTGGCAAGTCTCGGTCCAATCCGGAAATGTTTAATCCCCACACACGAAAGAAAGCTAGAAATGACCACCGGAGGAGAACGAAGCGCCGGAATGCAAAACGGACAACGGGGAAAATGCTCGAATGCATGAGACGAACACGTATGCAAATGCAATGCACATAATGACATGATATGAGATGCATGACAACGATAGCAACACACGGAGACAAGGACCCGAACCCGAGAGAATAAATATAACTTAACGCCGAAAACGGCAAGAGTTGGAGTACAAATTGGGAAAGTTACATCCGGGGTGTTACAAGAACCCTGGTAATTCGGATACCAAGGACAAAAGTGGCAGGACACATCGGAACAAACAAAAACTCTGCGTTAACAGCGACAACAATGAAGACACGGCAGTCAATGCCGGATTCAGAGGCTATAAATCCGGTCAACGGAAAAAGCCATTCAAAAAGAATACTCAGGGCCCGTCCAGTTTGGACCGAATACTCGATCGCTTGTGCCAGATACATGGCACCCCCGAAAAGCCGGCCAATCACACTAACAGGGATTGTTGGGTGTTCAAGCAGGCAGGCAGGTTAAGAGCCGAAAACAGAGACAAGGGGCTGCACAGCGACGATGAGGAGCCCAAGCCGTCGAACAACAGTGGACAGGTTTTCCCCCACAAGTGCGGACGGTGAACATGATATACGCAACCCACATTCCCATGCGGGAGCGGAAGCGTGCGCTGCGGGACGTATACGCGATAGAGCCAGTTGCCCCAAAGTTTAACCCATGGTCCTCCTGCCCGATCACCTTTGATCGAAGGGACCATCCCACTAGCATTCGTCATGGCGGCTTCGCCGCATTGGTTCTCCACCCAAAGATCGACGAATTTCATCTCACAAGAGTCCTCATGGACGGCGGCAGTAGCCTGAACCTGCTTTATCAGGACACAGTGCGGAAAATGGGCATAGATCCCTCAAGGATCAAACCCACAAGAACGACCTTTAAAGGCGTCATACCAGGTGTAGAAGCCAACTGTACAGGCTCAGTAACACTTGATGTGGTCTTCGGATCCCCGGATAATATCCGAAGCGAAGAGTTAATCTTTGATATAGTCCCGTTTCGCAGTGGATATCATGCCCTGCTTGGATGAACCGCATTCGCAAAATTCAATGCGGTGCCGCACTACGCATATCTCAAACTCAAGATGCCAGGCCCTCGAGGAGTAATCACGGTCAATGGAAACACCGAACGCTCCCTCCGTACGGAGGAGCATACGGCGGCTCTCGCAACAGAGGTACAAAGTAGCCTCCTTAGGCAATTCCCCTATCCGGCCATTAAAAAGCCAGACACTGCCAAGCGCGCCCGGAGTAACCTACAGCAAGACCGCATGGCACACTCTGAGCAAGCGTAGCAATGCGGCCCCAACCCCAGCTTTCGCGACCTAGCGAAATCAGTACCTCGTGTACATAACTACGCCCTTGAAATACCATGGGCACAGGGGAAGGGGCACAATAACGGCACGCCCAAAATATGGCTTAAAACGTACCAGGGGCTGCCGAATTCTTTTTCTTTTCTTACTTTCAGGACTCCATACTTCGGACGACCTGTTCGGCAATTTGACTGCCGCACAAACGATGCAAGATCCAAGGAGGCAGACAAGCCATGCCGCATTATGGAATCCCCAGGTGGTCTCTGTTACGAGCGGTATACCTGTTTTAAATAAAATTCCGCGGCCTACCCCTGGCCAGGACATACTGAATAATCCAATATCCTTTGCTTACCACACTATTTGTATCGTTCGGCTTTGATAAACAACCTCCGTAAACAATGCTTAGCTTTTTGTCTTTATTTTTGCATTACTTTTTTCATATATATGTTCATCAATGACATGTTGCATCCGTACACCGTAGTACGGCAAGTACGCCAAGGGCTTCAGTACCCTTCAATATGGCGTGAGAAGTCCGTACACTTTCACAAGTGCGGCACCCCGAACTTATAGCACTATATGCATCGGCTCCGAATCATGATTTGGGTCAATAGTTGGGTTTGCCCGGCTCCTATGTTTTGGTGCCTTACGTTCCGCTATATCCACTAAGGTAGCACTAGGAGAACCACTGCGATTGTGCCCTGGTTGAGCTGGGTTAAGCACCTCAGTGGAGAAAGCTAAAATTGACTGTCATGATGAGGCGAGAGACCGGTCGCTGTTCGAGAGGTTTTTCGAGTCCCTAAAGGCTTATGCCGCTTCGAGCGAGGAGCTGGATAACCCCAGCCAAGGCGTGGATAGCGCCCCGAACTCGGTCTTCCGAACTAGGGGCTTCGCCGAAATTTAAAATTATAACGTTCTATGGCTAAGTGAGAGTGTTCAAGCATTATAGTCCGATTGCCTGGTTCACTGTGCTGAGCGCCTCCCTCGAAGGACCCAACTATGGGAAAAAGAGTGCTGAGGTTTATCCCCGAACACCCCAGCACTAGTGGCATGGGGGCAGAAGCCGACGACTGGCCATCTCTCAAATTTTTGATAAACGGCCGCACAGAAAAAAATATTTTAAATTCAACAAGCATTGCTTAAAGCGCCTATGAACAAGTTTTCAGCGCACAGGATAAAAACGAGCGAGTTTATTCAAAAATTACATCCTTGGTACATTCATCTGCCACAAGGCAGGCACCCGCAAGAACATCCTTGTAGTAGTTCTCGGGCTTGCGATGCTCCTTCCCCGGCGGCGGCCCGTCCTTCACAAGCTTCTCACCGTCTAGCTTACCCCAGTGCACCTTTACACGGGCAAGGGCCCTACGGGCACCTTCGATGCAGACGGAGCGCTTGATGACCTCGAGCCTTGGACAAGCCTCCACCAGCCGCCGCACCAGCCCGAAGTAGCTCCCAGGCAGGGCCTCTCCGAGCCACAGCCGAACTATGAAACCCTTCATGTCCTGTTCGGCCACCTTGTGGAGTTCGACCAGCTGTTTCAGCTGGTCGCTCAAGGGCACATGGTGTCCGGCCTTAGCATACTGATACCAGAACACCTTCTCCGTCGAGCTGCCCTCTTCAGCTCGGTAGAATGCGGCGGCATCGGATACGCTGCGGGGAAGATCTGCGAATGCCCCTGGAGAACTCCGGATTCGGGTAAGTAACAAGTAGTTTACTTTTATATTCCTGCTTTGCATAAAGAATGCCTTACCTGCTGCTATCTTCTTCATATCCTCCAACTCTCGGAGGGCCTTTTGGGCTTCGGCCTTGGCAGACTTGGCAGTCTCAAGGGCCGTCGCGAGCTCGGACGCTTGGGTCTTGGACTCAAGCTCCAAACTCTCATGTTTTTTCATGAGAGCCTGAAGCTCTTGCTGCACCTCACCGATCTGAGTCCCAAGTTTCTGTCGCTCGGTGCGCTCCGCGGCCGTTTTCTTTTCGGCCTCGGACAGCGCCTGCTTGAGGGTCGCCACCTCAGTCGTGGCCCCTATAATAAGCAGTACAATCCTGTTATTTTTTGCAATCACGCCTCTCTATAGGCACCTTTTTATAAGGTATTTCTTACCTTGTTTCTCCTCAAGCTGCCGCTTGGCATGGCCGAGCTCTTGCTTAGACCGCTCGAGCCCCTGCTTCAGGGTACCCACCTCCGCAGTCAGTGCGGCGGTGGCTAGCAGCGAAGCCTGCATATGCATATTGACTTTTTATTGTTAGACTCCTGCGAAATTTAATAGATCCTCTATTCGGCTTTTCTTTCCGAACGCCAAACAGAGCATCAGGGGCTACTGTCTATGCGGTAATATTTTTACATATTCGTACTTACCTCGAAGCCTGTTAGGAGGCTAGCGCAAGCTTCACTCAGCCCGCTCTTGGCGGACTGAACCTTCTAGATCACCGTACTCATAATAGTAAGGTGCTCCTCGTCGATGGAGGCGCCTTCAAGCACCTCCAGCAGATTGTCCGGCACCTCCGGTTGGACGGGGGCTGCCGGCTCAGAAGGCTGGCTCCTCTTTGAAGGAGTTCGCCTGCCGCGGTCTGGAATCATTGAAGATTCCGGCATGGTGTCCGGCTTAAAGCCGGACTTGGAGGCCCGGGGGGTCTTGTCCCCTTCACTCTTGGGGTCCGGGAGGTCGCCTTGCGGCTCCTCCAGGGCCACCTCCTCCTGCCCCGGAGCTTGTTGCGACGCCACTTCGGCGTCATCCGCAGTGCGGGGGGAGACAGCGGGCGGAACAGAGTTCACGTCCGATGAATCCAGGGAGCCGCTCGACGACTTGTTGAGTTCGGCCCGGGGCAGGCTGCATGATTATATTCGACGTTAGGGAAAGCTGTGCAACAAAAGAAATATCATGAGTTACTCTGGTATCTGAACACTTACGATTTCGCCGGACGCCTGGCCCTGTCCGGCCACTCCCCTTCGCCGTCGTCGGCGTCGGGGGCGTAGTCCGGCGGAGGGGTTTTCCTCTTCTTGGACCCTTCGCCCCCCCTCTGGGGCGACCTTCCTTTTCTTTCCTTCCCCGGCTGGAGGGGGAGAGGTTTCTTCTTCCTCCTCCTCGTTTTCACGGGAAGAGGGCATCTCGGACTCGTCAGATGACGATTTCGATAGTACCACATTACAGGTACTCTTCCGGGTCCCCGTGGTCTTCTTCTTCTTGGCCTTCTTTTCCGGCACCACATAAGGCGCCGGAGCCAGCAGCTTCACTAGTAGAGCTGGGGCTGGGTCTTTGGACAGCGGAGCCGGACAGTTAATTGGTTCGGCTACCGCTCGCCAAGCCTGTCAAAGGTAAGGGAGTTTAGATCCCGCACAGAGTCAATCTATGAAAAAAGCTCAAACATCTTGTAAAAGGTGTAGATGGCATACCTTGCTAGCGTGACGCTGCAAGATGTATCCGCGGTCCTCGGAAGCGGATGCGGGAGCCTCGGCGCCCTTGAATAGCATCTTCCAGGCGTCCTCGTATGTTGTATCGAAGAGCCCACTGAGGGTTTGATGCTGTGCCGGGTTGAACTCCCACAGATTGAAATCCCGTTGTTGGCACGGGAGGATCCGGCGGACGAGCATAACCTGGATTATATTAACTAGCCGGACTGGCTTGTTTACCAGGGACCAGATGCATGTTTGCAATCTGGCTACCTCTTCCTCATCGCCCCACGACAGGCCCGTCTCTTTCCAGGACACAAGCCGCATGGGGGGTCCGGATCGGAACTCAGGGACCGCGGTCCATTCCGGATCGCGTGGCTCGGTGATATAAAACCACTCGGATTGCCATCCCTTTAGGGTCTCCACGAAAGAGCCGTCGAACCATAGGGCGCTGGCCATCTTGCCCGCCATGGCGCCTCCGCACTCCGCCTGGCTGCCGCTCACCACCTTGGGCTTGACGTTGAAAGTCTTGAGCCAGAGGCCGAAATGGGGGCGGACGCGGAGAAAGGCCTCACACACGATGATAAACGCCGAGATGTTGAGGATGAAGTTCGGAGCCAGATCGTGGAAATCCAGGCCGTAGTAGAACATGAGCCCCCAGACAAATGGGTGGAGTGGAAAACCCAGTCCGCGGAGGAAGTGGAGGAGAAATACCACCCTCTCATGGGGCCTTGGGGTGGGGATAAGCTGCCCCTCCTCGGGAAGCCGGTGCGCGATGTCCTTGGACAGATAGCCGGCCTTCCTTAGCTTCTTGATTTTGCCCTCCGTAACGGTGGAGACCATCCATTTGCCTCCCGCTCCGGACATTGCTAGAGAAGGTTGAGGTGGGAAGTGCGGGCTTGGGCGCTGGAGCTCGGGTGCGCAAGGGAGGAAGAAGGCATAGGTAAATAGGGTGGATCCTTATCCCCTTATATAGGCGGATGCGGTTATGCGTCCCCACCTGCCTGATAAAACTCGCTTGCCTCCCGAGCGCCGTGATAAATGGCGCGGTTGGGTTACCCACATCCGTATTAATGAGAATCCTGTAAAAAGGGTACACGATCTCTGCTTCGACAAGACGTGCCAAGGAAACCGCCTCGCAAAACATGCTGAGGTGGGAAAGTAAAAACGATTCGAGTAAAGGACTTGGCTGTAGTGTGATGGTGCACTACAGAATACGTCAGCAGATTTGATTTGTGTTAATATTATTCTCTCTATGGCAATATGTGGAAACTTATTTTACAGAGCCGGACACTACTCTTGGTGATTACAATCTTCTATGAAGGACTTGGAGGAGGAACCCGCCTTGCAATGCCGAAGACAATTTGCGCGCCGGACTCGTCGTCATTGAAGCCTGGTTCAGGGGCTACTGAGGGAGTCCTGGATTAGGGGGTGTTCGGATAGCCGGACTATACCTTCAGCCGGACTCCTGGACTATGAAGATACAAGATTAGAGACTTCGTCCCATGTCCGGATGGGACTTTCCTTAGCGTGGAAGGCAAGCTTGGCGATGCGGATATTCAAGATCTCCTACCATTATAACCGACTCTGTGTAACCCTAACCCTATCCGGTGTCTATATAAACCGGTGGGTTGTAGTCCGTACGACAGAATCAACTCCATACACAACAATCATACCATAGGCTAGCTTCTAGGGTTTAGCCTCCTTGATCTCGTGGTAGATCTACTCTTGTACTACCCATATCATCAATATTAATCAAGCAGGAGTAGGGTTTTACCTCCATCGAGAGGGCCCGAACCTGGGTAAAAAAAAGTGTCCCCTATCTCCTGTTACCATCCGGCCTAGACGCACAGTTCGGGACCCCCTACCCGAGATCCGCCGATTTGACACCGACAGCGGCCTTCTCGTCTCTTAACTCTTTGGCCGCCTTCAAAGCAGCCGCGTTACTAACCCTTGCTTGTTCCTTGGCTCGGGCGAGTTCCGCCCGAAGGGTATCCACGGTGGCAGCTCCGTCTGCAGTCACAACATATTAAAGATACTGGCATCATGCTGCTCTTATTATGTGACATTCACCAGAAAACATTACTTACCCTGTGATTCGTCAAGCCGCTTGTTAACAAGCTCGATGTCGGTGTCTGCCGCATCCAGTTGCCGCTTTAATTCGGCAAACTCACTAGTCCGGCTAGCCACCGGAGCTTCCACCACCTGCACATAAAGGCAGTCTGGTTATTGCATGGGACTATGATCCTCTGTTCACCGCCGTTCTCGACGACAACCAGAGTCTCAGGGGCTACTATCTACATAGGGCACACCTAACATGTGCGGTACTATCAAATATTATTTCACGTAACTCAAAGCCTGTCAGTAGACTCATAAAGGCTTCATGTAATCCGCTTTCGGTGGACGAAATTCTTTCCATCACCGTACCCATCAGCGTAAGGTGTTCTTCTGAGATGGCTGCTCACCCCAACAGCTCCCTCAGAACGTCCGACCGCATACCAGACGGTGTCGGACTCTTTTGTTTGCTCTCTTCGAGAGTCGGACGTTGGGGACTTCGGGTGACTATGGGATTATCTTCTGGCCTCACCGGATCCGGAGAGGCCCTCCGTGACGACACTTCAGGGTCGCCCGCTTCTTGAGCGGAGGAGTCCGGGGGAGGCGTTTCGCTCTCCATCATCTCCGGAAGAAGATCCCCCAAAGACGAGCTCAGCTGAGAAGTACTAAGACCCGAACTGCATGATATATGCGGCGGTTATTCTCCTCAGAGGAAAGGTAGTATACCTTCACTATTAAAGTATTTTTTGGATCACTTACGACTCATTGGAGGGCTAATCCCCCCACGGACTTTGTGCGGAAAGAGCACCCCCCGAGGCAGGACCCTCTGTTGGAGACTTCTTCTCTCGTTTGGAGGCCTCAGCTTTCGGATCCTCGGAAGCAGTCCTCTTCCTCCCCCGGTTATCCTCCTTTATGGAGGCGCTCATTCCCTCGGTTGGAACTGGCAGCGATGGGGGCCCGCTTCCGCCCATATTATTCCCCCTGTATCTTCCTTCGAGGGCTCCTGGCAAGGTGCGAGTTCGAGCATCTTTTCCAATACCGGATTTTCCAAATCCTCAGGGAGGGGGGCCGAACACCGAATCATCTTCGCCTTTGTTAGCCAGTCCTGGTCAAAGAGCGATCTCTCAGAAATAACTTCATGATGAATAAAAGACAGTGTGTTCGGCTAGAGGATTATTTACTTGTTCGGCGACGCGGTTACTGCTCAGGCCCACGTCCTCGGTAGTATCCGGACACTCTATTTGAGGTTCGAAGAATTACTTGTACATCTCCTCGTCCGTCAGGCCGAGGAAACTTTGAATGGCACGCGGTCCTTCTGGGTTGAACTCCAACAAGCGAAGGGGCCGGCGTTTGCAGGGCTGGACTCGACGAACCAGCATAACTTGCACTACCACAACCAAATTAAAATCTCCCTCGAAGAGATCTTGAATGTGGCTTTGCAGTATAGGCATGTCCTTGGCTGGACCCCAGCTCAGTCCTCTGCTAATCCATGGCATCAGTTGTGGTGGGGGGCCCGAGCGGAAAGCGGGGGCAGCCGCCCACTTGGCACTTCTGGGAGCCGTGATGTAAAACCACTCCCGTTGCCATAATCCGGACACCTCTGGAAAGGAACCTTTCGGCCACGGAGCTCCTGCCATCTTGCTTATTAACGCACCTCTGCACGCTGCATGTTGCCCCTCGATCATCTCCGGCTTCACTTCAAAGGTCTTGAGCCACAGACCGAAGTGAGGGGTAATGCGGAGGAAGGCCTCACACACGACAATAAATGTTGAGATGTGGAGAAAGGAGTCTGGAGCTAGATCGTGGAAATATAGCCCGTAATAGAACATCAAACCCCTGACGAAGGGATCCAGAGTGAGGCCTAGGCCTCGGAGGAAGTGGGAAATGAACACGATGTTCTCGTTGGGTTCGGGAGTGGGGACGACCTGCCCTCGAGCAGGCAGCCGATGCGAAACCTCGGTGGTCAGGTATCTGGCCTCCCTCAACTTCTTGATGTCCTCTTCCGTGACGGAGGAGGGCATCCATCAGCCTTGAAGGCTGGATCCGGACATGATTAAAGATCCAGAGAACCTGACTTGGGCTTTGGGTGTTAGAACTTGAGGCGGGGGAGGGGTTCGATTAAGCACGAGAGGGAAAAAGCGAAAACATTGTCCCTTTATAAAGAGGGTGAATATCAAGCGTCCTCTCCGTAGCCGTTTGGGACTTGCCTATAATCTAGGAGTCCTAGACATGGTTGGGTTACCCACAACCGTATTAATGAGAATCCCGTAATTGGGGGAACACGATCTCTGCCTTGACAAGACGTGTCAAGAAACCGCTTCGCGTTATGTGTGGAGCTGGTTGAAGAAAAACGGTTCGAATAAGCACCGGGCCATGGCATAATGTCATGTTGCCAAAACGTGTCAGCAGATTAAGATTTGTGTAAATGTTATTCTCTCTACGACCGTATGTGGAACTTATTTGGCAGAGCCGGACACTATCCTTGTGTTCAAAATCTTCTATGAAGTATTCGGAGGAGGAACCCGCCTTGCAATGCCGAAGACAATCTACGTGCCGGACTCGTCGTCATTGAAGCCTGGTTCAGGGTCTACTGAGAGAGTCCTGGATTAGGGGGTGTCCGGATAGCCGGACTATAACATTTGGCCGGACTCTTGGACTATGAAGATACAAGATTGAAGACTTCGTCCCGTGTCCGGATGGGACTTTCCTTGGCGTGGAAGGCAAGCTTGGCAATATGGATATGTAGATCTCCTCCCATTGTAACCGACTCTGTGTAACCCTAGCCCTCTCTGGTGTCTATATAAACCGGAGGGTTTTAGTCCATAGGACGAACAACAATCATACCATAGGCTAGCTTCTAGGGTTTAGCCTCTCTGATCTCGTGGTAGATCTACTCTTGTACTACCCATATCATCAATATTAATCAAGCAGGACGTAGGGTTTTACCTCCATCAAGAGGGCCCGAACCTGGGTAAAACATTGTGTTCCTGCCTCCTGTTACCATCCGCCTTAGACGCACAGTTCGGGAGCCCCTACCCAAGATCCGCCGGTTTTGACACCGACACTGGGTATTCCTCAAAAAAAGTATAGGTAGCTAGCCATTTTCAGCTTGAAAAAAATTAATATCTGGGCTAGATATCTGTCTGGGCTAGACGGGCCATAGCCTGCCCAGTTAATACCCTGCTCTCCTCTGAACAACAACGAAAACATCGCTCAAGAAAAACTCTGATGTGCTCACACCTCAAAAACACAAATACTGCTCGAGCTGCTTGGTCCCAGCTGTCGGTCGCTCCTTGTGCAACTCTCTTGTTTATTGACTACATAGGTTGACAACGGTGTGGGACCGTGATGTCAGGAAACTAGGAGGAAGCAAAAAAAATTATAGTTGTACATAATAAGGAGGGAGTTGCATACATGTGGCTATGGCCCTGGCGGGTCCCCACTGTCATCCTCTCCAAGTAAATTCATATCCTCATTCCTCATGTCCGTTGACCATGTTGACAACGCGAGATGGCGGCGCCACAGTGAGCGCAACAACTCGAAGGACGACGGAGAGGGCCTCACGGGCCCTACGGATGGTCTGATACAATGCCCGCTGCTCATTCGGAAGCCAGGATCATAGGGCCACATGCCCGCGACGGCATTGTCGTTCGCTTGTTCACCGGTGCTCGTTGAGGAGACGGAGGTTGCAGCACAGGTCCTCCTGTGCTGGTAGCTCTTCCGCCATTAGGGCATTGAAGTGCGGCCGCACCTTCTCTATGGCGAACACGGCATGAACCGGCTTGGACAGTGGCGTCGGCTCTTGGTTGGAAGCTACGTCCATCGTTTGATTGTCGACACTCAGCTCGGCGAACCAGCATGTCCGGCTGCTGGACCGACCCCCTGCCAAGGTAACACTCTTCCTTATTGCTATGTAGCCTGGGATTGCATATTTAGTCATTCAGTACAATGCATGTTGCTAAACAACAATTGAAAAATGAAAAGGCATGTTAACTTCAATATCCTTAACAGCAACCAAATATCGTAATTCATAGTGGTATTGTTGAAACTGTTATTGATGAAATTGAACTACACGGCAAATAGTTGCACATATAGCGCATCACATTGTGAAGAACTGAAATAAACAAGTCATAAGGACATCTCTAGGCGATCCTTAAAAAGTTAAAGGACTAAAACCCTTAGTGGATATATATACTCCATCAATTTTTGGCCTTTTCTAGTCGATCCCCTAAACTTAAGGTTGTAAACTTCAATTTGATCAAGTTCAAAGCAGGTTCAACCGAAAGTAGCATGCATTCAAACATAAACATAGATAGTTTTGCATAACCGAACATAAAACATAAATTTAAACTAAGCTAAACTACTATCGGTCGAAGTAGAGGTCGAGCCAATCCTTCCTCGTCATGTACGGTGTGCCGCGAGCCAGGTCCGGGCCAGTACCATCGTCAGGGTCGTTGGGGAACGCACTCCTCTACTCGTCGACGTCGATCTCCTCGTCCTCGGGGCCCACCTCGACACCCTCCGTGCCGTCGTCGTCGCCGCCTTTGACCTCGTCATCAGAGGAGAGCGCGATAACCTCGCCACCCTCTGCACCGCCGTCCTCGCCGCCTTCGACCTCGTCATCGGAGGAAAGCGCGATAACCTCACCACCCTAAGCGCCGGCAAAGATCGCCCGCTCTGCCTCCACGAGCTCTGGGTGCTGCTGGCGGAGCACTTGCATGTAGGCCTCATCGGCGGCCTCGGCCTCGAGACGCTCCCACGCCTCGCGGTCCTCCCGCGCCATAGCCGAGCCCACCACCCCTGGCTCCGACGGAACGAGGTGGACCGGATGTGTGCCGAAGGGGAAATTGAGCCTAGCCGCCACGCCGTGGTAGCGGACCTTCCAGCGATCATACTCCATGGTCGTGAGCTCGGTCGTGTGGAAGCTACCAAGCCACCGGCGGGTGTGGGTCTCTCGATCTGTAATCTCGGCGACCCACGTCCCCCACAGCCGCTGCCGGATCCTGAGGTAGGACTTTGTCGGCTGCCGGATCCGGGGGAGGACAGGGAAGTCCTCGAACCGGCAAAGGGGCGCGGCGGCGGGCGGATCGGGCCCGCGAAGGACGACGGGGACACCTCGGCGGCCACCTCACCGGCGTCGGGTGAAAAGGCCGCGATAAACCTCTTTTTGGCCATTGGCTACTCGAGCTCCTCAGCACATAGGCAGAGGTTGAGGATGGAGGCGCCGGTGATGGCGGCGACCTACCAATGGTTTCGAGGGTCGTGTGTGTCTGTGTGAGCGGAGGTTGTGTTTGAGGAAATACTGCTGCAACTGAAAATTTTACTAGGCGGGAGTAACAAGGCAGGGCTACTAAAAATTTGGATCAAGGGCGAGAAGATATTTTTGAGATTGCGAGGGATGCAGAGGCGGGAGTAAAATGCCGGGGCTACTAAAAATTTGAATCGAGGGACTGAAGCAGAGCGGGAGTAACAGACATCGCACACGGTCTGCACATACTAATCGTGTGCTATCAAGCATTAAAACCTTCCAGGCGGTAGATATTTTTGAGATTGCGAGGGATGCGGAGGCGGGAGTTTTGGGGGAGCGAGCTAGTGTGCTTGACACGCCGGTTGTGGACTGTAGCCGACGCAGCCATAGGCGTACTATACACCGACAGTGCTCCAAGATATTTTGTACTAAATCTCAAGGTTCGTGAGAATAAACCGTGTTGGATCTACTTTATTTGAATTACAAAATGGGGTCACAGGGGCAATGGACGGTGTTTGAATTGCTAGACCTTTTATATGCAGTGAACATGCAACTGTATGTGTGTCGTAAAAGAATTGGAATTATTCAGGGTTCGTTTGGACATTTCATACATTAAACTGGTTTTCTAGCCATTTCAGGTGCACAATTCAAAATTAAACTACATGCACATGCTCCGGTGCATACAAATTGGTTGAAAAATCAAATCTGTGTCCTTCAGTGCATGCTTAGGTCTTATGGAAGAAATGGGAATGAATTTTTCGGGGTTCTTTTGGCCTTTTTTATACATTAACTGGGTTTTCTAGGCATTTTATGTGCATAATTCAAATTGGAACTACAAGCACATGCTCCAATGCACTAAAGTTGGTTGAAAAGTCACATGTGTGTCCTTGGGTGAATTTCTAGGTCCCATGCGAAAGATGGGAGTGAATTTCAAACACTAGGCACTGTTGATTGCCGGCAAAACGTTGAGATACCTGGTTTTTAAATTCTAGTAAATCCAAAACTCGTCTGAAATTCATGAAACTTGGCATGCTATCATGGAGCGGCATCAACATGCCGTGGTGAAAATTTTGTCCCATTTGGGGCAGGTTTGGGTATAAGCTTCTCACAAACGAGAGCTTCTCACAACAAGCATGATGGTTTTAATAGGGAACGTACCACCTTTGGGGACGGGACAATATCCGTTGCCTCTTATTGCTTTCAAAAATTTTCTAGTGTCAACATAGAACAACAGGAGTGTTGTGTTCAATCTTGGAATTTTTCGGGGTTCGTTTGGCCTTTTTTATACATTAACTGGGTTTTCGAGGCATTTTATGTGCACAATTCAAATTTGAACTACAAGAACATGCTCCAATGCACCAAAGTTGGTTGAAAAATCACATGTGTGTCCTTGGGTGAATTTCTAGGTCCCATGCAAGAGATGGGAATGAAATTCAAACACCGTGGCACTGTTGATTGTCGACAAAACGTTGAGATGCCTGGTTTTTAAATTCTAGTAAATCCAAAACTCGTCTGAAATTCATGAAACTTGGCATGCTATCATGGAGCGGCATGAACATGCCGTGGTGAAATTTTTGTCGCATTTGGGGTAGGTTCGGGTATATGCTTCTCACAAACCAGAGCTTCTCACAACAAGCATGATGGTTTCGATAGGGAACATACCACCTTTGGTGACGAGACGATATTCGCTGCCTCTTATTGCTTTCAAAAATTTTCTCATGTCAACATAGAATAACAGGAGTGTTGTGTCAATTTTTGGGATTTTTCGGGGTTCGTTTGGACATTTTTATGCATTAACTAAGTTTTCAATGCATTTATGTGCATAATTCAAATTTGAACTACATGCACATGCTCCAGTGCATATAAATTGGTTGAAAATCAAATTTGTGTCCTTGGGTGCATGCTTAGGTCCCATGGAAGAAATGGGAATGAATTTCAAACACCAGGGCACCATTAATTGCCGGCAAAACATTGAGATGCCTCATTTTTAAATTCTAGTTAATCTGAAACTCGTCTGAATTTCATGAGACATGGCATGCTATCATGGAGTGGCATCAACATGCCGTGTTAAAAAATTTGTCACATTTGGGGCAGGTTCGGGTCAATGCTTCTCACAAACCAGAGCTTCTCAGAACAAGCATGATGGTTTCGGTAGGGAACGTCCCACCTTTGGGGATGAAATGATATCCATTGCCTCTTATTGCTTTCAAAATTTTTCTCATGTCAACATAGAGTAACAGGAGTGTTGTGTCAATTTTTGGGATTTTTCGGGGTTCGTTTGGACATTTTTGTGCATTAACTGAGTTTTGAATGCATTTATGTGCATAATTCAAATTTGAACTACATGCACATGCTCCAGTGCATATAAATTGGTTGAAAAATCAAATCTATGTCCTTGGGGGAATGCTTAGGTCCCATGCAAGAAATGGGTATGAATTTCAAACACTAGGGCACCGTTGATTGCCGGCAAAACATTGAGATGCCTCATTTTTAAATTCTAGTAAATCCAAAACTCGTCTGAAATTTCTGAAACTTGGCATGCTTTCATGGAGCGGCATCAACATGCCGTGGTTTCGGTAGGGAACGTCCCACCTTTGGGGACGAAATGATATCCACTGCCTCTTATTGCTTCCAAATTTTTTCTCGTGTCAACATAGAACAAGAGGAGTGTTGTGTCAATTTTTGTGATTTTTTGGGGTTCTTTTGGACATTTTTATGCATTATTTGAGTTTTCAATGCATTTATGTGCATAATTCAAATCTGAACTACATGCACATGCTCCAGTGCATATAAATTGTTTGAAAAATCAAATATGTGTCCTTGGGGGCATGCTTAGGTCCCATGCAAGAAATGGGAATGAATTTCAAACACTAGGGCACCGTTGATTGTCGACAAAACAATGAGATGCCTGGTTTTTAAATTCTAGTAAATCCAAAACTCGTCTGAAATTTATGAAACTTGGCATGCAATTATGGAATGGCACCTGACATGATGTGGTATTTTTCGTGTCCATTTTGAGAGAAGGCGCACTCGAATAATGACAACCAACAAGGCATTTTGAAAAAATAGCTGCCACTTTAATATCTCAAACGTTTGTATAATTCTAACCGTCTGCGTTCTGCTAACCATTCATGTGATGCCACGTGTCTTGGTTTTAATGGCTGTAGGAGGGGCCGTGCAGACATCTGCTTGACCTTGACTAAGCGGGAGGCGTGCGAGCGCAGTCCGGTGCGCAGGCTAACCGAGAGGCGTGCAAGCCGTCCTCCAATGCGCAGGCTCACCGAGAAGCGTGTGAGCTGTATGCTGCGCATGCTCACTAGGAAGCGAGCCCTTTGACTTCCATGGCCGCCCGCCTTCGTCTCCATTAATGGCACCCGAGCCGCTGTTTAATACGGGCGTCCTTATTGTTCGCCTCCCATTCCTCCCCCCTGTAGACCTCCACCGCCATGGTGCAGAATGATCATCTGCCACTAGTCTTCAAGTTTGGTGAAGTCAACTCCGAGCTGGAGGAGATAGAAAATAAGGAGGAATGGGGCCTCATGGACATGGCCCAGAACGAGCTGGCTGTGGCGGTTACTACCCCCGCTCCCGTCCCAACTCCCATCCCCGCGCCCGCGCCAGCGACCATCCCTGTAGCATTGACGGGCTGGTCGCCCAGCACTATCACATATCTGGAAGCTGCGGGCGTCAACGAGGTCTCCACGGACCCGCGTGAGATCGTGTACATGCCAGCGCCAGCGCCCGTGCCCGTGCGCGCCCCTCCACCCACCGTAGCGCCGGCCCCCGTGCGTTTGGCTACACCCGCCATGCCCGTGCGCACCCCACCACCCACAACGGCGCCGGTCCCCGTGCATTTGGCTGCACCTGCCGTGCCCGTGCGCCCCCCCCTCAGCGGCATGGGACGCTGCTGTTCACCGCTACCTCTCAGCGGCGCCAGTTGACGTCCTCCCGCGCCCACCCGTCGATCGCGCGATGACATGATGTTTGATTTACAAGTGAAGAACATTTTGTGCTGCCTTGAAGAATTCAACAACAGTGTCCCGGAGGACGACAACGACAACGACGGCGCGGCACGCCGCCTCCGCCGCCACCAGAAATAGTTTTTTGGCGTTTAATACTGTAGATCGAATTCTCGATCATATGAATGTAAATTCACAGTGTGACTGAATGAAAGATATGGTTTGAACGAACTTGCGTTTTTCTCTCTTAATGTAGAGACTTATCAAATGATTTTCTTTTGAAAAAAAGTCAACGGTTTTTAAATATGAAACACTTATCGCAAACGTTTTAGTTAGAACACCCGTATGCAAACCGATAGCTTCCCCAGGAAGCCAAGGGAAAATGTGTCGAGCAGGATTGCTGCATCCCTTCAACGCAAACGGTTGTTTTGCATGACCCATGTGCAACCACGTACAAAAAATTGGGTAAGATTTGCATATCTGTCATTTTGGGTGTGTTGCCATGTCTCAAACTAGAAAGATTGACATTTGTTTATCTAGTAACATTGCCATTTGTCAACCTTGTAACACTGCAATTTGTCAAAATATGCAGCTACAAATCACTAGCACTATCTAATTTTTGCAACTAAAATTACTAGCACTGTTCATATGAACACCACTAGTAGGCGTGAGTTCATGGACGCATATGCATATGTACCATTGATTACATACAACAAGTCATCAACCCACAACGACAACGAGGATACACATTGGATTATAGATCATTTCCAACAAAACATTCTAGTAAAGTTTTTCTCACACAACAAATAAAAAGCGATGAAATGTACTTCAACTCAACCACTCATCGGCGTTGGAAATGCTTGCTTTGAACCAGAAGTGATTCTCTGGGAAGGGCCAGCTACTGTCAATCTCGAGACCAACGCAGGACTGATCATCGAGGCTGAAGCGGCCTATGTCAGGAGCCATGTTGGGAAGATAGGGAAGAATAGTAATGTCTGAGGTATAGATACAGTTGCTTCTCATAAATGGTAGTAACTTTGTGTAAACAGCAGCTGGATCGCCTTCCACCATCATTGGATAGTTTTGTCCAAGGAAGAGCGAGTTTCCTCGAAGACTTTCAATACTGAACCAGGGAGAAGGTGTTGGCGCTAGTACACTAGTATCCATCCCGAATACCCTACAACGGATGTTGGAATAGGTCCGGAGAGTGCGATCATACGAGACAACACCTGCTTCCTTAGTAACATCAGCAGTGCCCTATATACAGACAAGAATAGGTGATCCATCGGAATAAGTTGCCAGGCGCCATTGAGTATATGGGTCCTGCTCGTCCTCATGCTCGTGAATAAAATTTTCATGTATAGGTGGTGGACTATTCACATGACCTTGGAAACACAAGAAGGTTAATTAGTAAAGGGAAACTAGCTAATTCGCATGCATGTGGATGAAACCACTATAATTACGGTGGAAGACAAACATACCGAAATCATAAGGATTCCATGCAAAAATAGTGCCACGAGTTGTGGCAGCAAACACAGGACCCTCGTATTGAATTGCATCACAGTAGTCATCCATGTATAGAAACAGATTTTTGAGCAATATCCATCGAGTCGAACCATGAAGGACGGAAACAAGCTTGTTGAAGATAGCGACAGCATAAGCATCCATATAACCCCAAGAGCGGTTGGGAACTCGACAAATTGCTATCTTCCATAGAGGACAGTCGGCATGATCATATTTGAACTCACGTAGAATACCGGTGTACTCAACCTCTGGGCAGTCGTCTGAGATTTTCGAAGTGGAAGCCGGTGACGAGTGTACACATTCACAAGTTCCCACTCGCAGTTGTACCCAATATGAACAACCCAATCTCCATTTGTGCCTGCCCAAGCCTTGCCCTCAAGCGATGGCATCTTAACATCATACATATTATTATCAAGCGGCATTAACTTACACAAGGCGAGGCTTCCCTCGTCCCTGCGCCAGTCAGCAGGGTCACGGCGAAGAAGATAGGGGAGATCAAACCGCTCCTGGACCCTTGGGTTCCTTGTAATGATGTTATTAGTTGAGTCGAGAATGGTCTTGAACGAACCTGCCATGCTAGCCGAGGTGATGATGTCGCACCGATCAATGAGTTCCTCCACCGCGTCATCATTTAGATCGGGGCAAGAATAACGACGTCATTTCCGGCTTGTTCCCTCCATGGAGAAGACGATCAAACAATGGCAGAAGGAAGGGTGAAGGCAAATGGAGGAGGGAGGAAGAGCTAGCGTGCGACAGCAATTCCAAATTGAGAGGGAAAGGCAAAGAGTCGGTGGACGGTTGCCACAGTACATGAAGAGGCGCCTGGGGAGCGAACGGTTGCCACTGAGGTCACACACTGACGACAAGGGCCGAGTTAACCACATGCAATCCCATCGCAGAACACGCACGTCTTGTTAAGTTGAACCGTTGCTGTTCTCTTGTGTCAATGCAAACAGTTCAACCGAGTGGGCCGCATGCCGTATATCGCACACACCTTGATCTGGCTGACCATTTCTTTTGTGTTGCCTAATCACAAACAGTTCATCCGAGTGAACCGTATGATGTATATCGCATACACGTTCATCTGTGTGCCTATTTCTTTTGTGTTGTCTAATCACAAACAGTTCATCTGAGTGAACTGTATGCTGTGTATCGCACACGCCTTCATCTGGCTGCCCGTTTATTTTGTTCCTCCTCATCGCAAAAAGTTAATTGAACTGAACTGTATGCCCTTCATTGCACATGCAACTAAAATCTGAACCGTGTTTGATGCATCCTCCATCCTAACGTTTTCACCTTTTTTGACAGTTTTCATACACCACCGTTTGCAATTATTGCATCGCACATAGTTTCTCGAAGGGTCTCTGATCATAGTGTCGCGTTAGCAGCATCCTGCAGTTGTGTGTGCAGTTCCCATTGAAATCAAGCTGAGCACCCCTGTTTGCACAAATACAAAATAAGTGATTAGTATAAAGCAAACTGTACTATGAATTGACAGTTTAAACAGGCCTCTACATGGTCCATGTAGATCACACTTTAAAAAAATGGAACTCACTGGAAAGAATCCTAGAACAACATTGTACTTGCGCATCACAACAAAAAAGATGGAGATCTATCAGTCCTTCTGAGCTGAAGTTAGTTTGGTCTTGTGGGGAGTAATGTAACCATCCTTCAACTGCTCCTTCTGATGAGAAGATAGACATGGCTTCTTCATCCTGGCATAATCGGAACTAGTCACTTCACATACTCCATATTCTTCTTTAAAGGAGGATGATCCTGTTGTGCAAAGACAAGAGGACAACTAAATTCTAGCATCCCTGTTTGCTCGAAAAAAAGGAAAGGAAATATTTAAAACAACAGAGATGAAGCACTTCTCAAGGACAATACCACTTTCTCATGAAAGTATCTAAACAGTAGGACGACACCAATAGAGATGACAAAGCTCAATCATATGGATGAAATCCGTGGGCGAGTAACAACCTTTGTCAAGAGGCTTATTGTGCAGAGCATACAAATCAAGCACTTCTCCGGAACCATATATTGTTATCTACTGTGGTTGCCATGCTTACTATATACTCCTCGATTAGTTTAATGTTTCCAACATCTTCTTGTGCAGTTCTACTAAAATATATGGTATCTTCGAAGAAGGTCCCTGTTTGCACAAGTAGAGATAATTACATATTACATTAAGAGTGGCATCAAACCAGTGGCAAAAAAATTGCTCCTTCCAGCCATAGCAATAAATTAAGATGCAAAACTATATCATTACTTGTGTCATCACAGTTCCAGTGCTTCATTACAGCACTGGGAGTTGGTTTTTGTTTTTCTCCCGCTTGTTCTTCCTGTTCATCACTTGGTTCAATAACAGACAAGCTTCGTCTTCAATGGAATATTTGTCATGTAAATTAGGGAGCACAAGTATAGCACTAAACAACGACATTAATTTTTTGATGAAAGTGGCAAAATACATGCCAAAACTTGTGCAATATCCTTATCTTACCTCAATGGGATATTACGGTGCACATACAGATTGGAAGTCTTGTCTCCATTTGTGTAGTTCACTAAAATCAAGCAACATTACCGTACAGGTAGCACAACATATGAAAGCACACTGCACAATCATGTGAAAGAAGGCTAGTACTGACCTCTCATGACGCGGAATTCAAACAACTCACAAGAAGAAGATCTGAACCAAATTTGCCAACACAGATAGGAAGTAAGATCTCTTCTTGTGCAGTTCCACTAAGATCAAGCAATCAAGCAACGTTGTCAGTGTGACATTTTGGTTGAACTGCACAAAACACTCTTAAAACAAAAGTGTTTTGTGCAGTGCAACAAAAGGTCACAATAGCAACGAGGTGAAGTAGATAACCTTGTTTACACAAAGGTGCAAAGGAAACAACAAGTGTTGAATAATGGTGGATGACAGAGAAGCCAACAAAAAGAAGCATCTAACTTATCTAATTGCGAAACAAAGCAAGACAGTAGAATTTCTCAAACAGTGGCATTGATTCATATAACAGAGAGATTATATTAACAATAAAATTCATTAAACATGTATTTTGCTTTTAATTGTGGCATTGCATCAATTTTCCAGCGGCATTATTAGAGGATGTTTGTTTATAGGGACTTTTTGGTGTAGGGACTAAAAAATGTCCCTTTCAGTCCCATCTAAACCAAACAGGAGGGACTTTTAGGGACTAAAAGTGGGCATTTGGGACTAAAGAAAGAAGACCCCGAGGGAGAGTCTTTTTGGGATTTTTTCCAATAGTTGCCCCTGCCCCGCATCGCACCTTATCTCTATTAGTTCATTACTAAGGGTATCATGGTTTTTTAGCATGTCATTTAATAACCTCTGGTCCATGTATACTCCTTGGAACCAAGCAGGTAGGGACTAGGGACTTTTTAGTTGGGACTAAAAAAAGTCCTAGGAATTTTTAGCCAAACAGGGCCTTAGATTAACAACAGCTAAAGAGTTGCATGGGAAAATGGGCTCACCATCACCATGTGCATCTATCGATGTATGAAGGGGTGATGCGCAGTCTGTTTCCACAAAGAACAAACAACCAAGGAGCATATTTGTGTTGGTCCTAGTTTTGTTATCTTTAGACACCTTTCCCTATGTGAGCACAACAAATCTAGTCCTGTTGAAAGTCTACAGCCTTGTCCCCCAAAACAAAAAGATCAGTTCGTTACAGATGTGCGTACTGTGTTTGTCATTGTTTTCCCTTTTCGACCAACATAGGTGCTGGATAGCCAGTCTGTACTAGTACTTTCCCCCTTCCTTTCCTCTTTGAACCACGTCCTAGATTCATGCTATACAACTTTCCCCCTTCCTTTCCTCTTTGAACCATGTCCTAGATTCATGCTATACAACTTTCCCCACTACTTTCCCCCTTCCTTTCCTTTTTGAACCCCACTTCCTAGATTCATGCTATACAACTTTCCCCACTACTTCCCCCCATTCCTTTCCTCTTTGAACCACGTCCTAGATTCATGCTATACAACTTTCCCCACTACTTTCCCGTTTGATCCAACACCAAGTTTCAAGTGCAGAAGCGGAAAAAGCCCATATGCAGCTAGAGCAATGCATGTGGAATAAGTAAATTATACCTTAAGGTTCTTGGGGTGTGGTTCGATGGGCGACCGGAGGCCGTTCTGCCCACACTATGTACGGCGGTGAGGAAGAAGGGTGTCAGTGTCAAAACCGACGAATCTCGGGTAGGGGGTCCCGAACTGTGCGTCTAAGGTCGATGGTAATAGGAGAGAGGGAACACAATGTTTTACCCAGGTTCGGGCCCTCTCTATGGAGGTAATACCCTACGTCCTGCTTGATTGATCTTGATGAATATGAGTATTACAAGAGTTGATCTACCACGAGATCGTAATGGCTAAACCCTAGAGGTCTAGCTTGTACGGCTATGGTAATGTACTCCTCTGGACTAAGTCCTCCGGTTTATATAGACACCGGGAGGATCTAGGGTTACACAAGGTCGGTTACAAAGAAAGGAATCAACATATTTGGTCGCCAAGCTTGCCTTCCACGTCAAGGAGAGTCCCATCTGGACACGGGTGCAGTCTTCAGTCTTCGTATCTTCACAGGCCATCAGTCTGGCCCATGGCTAACAGGCCGGACGACCGAGGACCCCTTAGTCCAGGACTCCCTCAGTAGCCCCTGAACCTGGTTTCGATGACAACGTATCCAACGTGTAGATCTGTCTTCGGCATTGCAAGGCGGGTTCCTTCCTCCAAACTCCAAGATAGTCTTCGTACGTATCGACGTGTCTGGACCTATAACACACACCACACACAACCGTAGAGAGAATATAATATTACACGAGTCCAATCCACCGACAACTTTTTTACAACATAACATCACGTCTGCCTGCTGACTATATCGAACCGTTTTGTCTGCCATCCCGTGTTTCGAGATGCGATTTCCATTGGCATGTCCTGTCAAAGCAGAGATCGTGTCCCCTTATTGCAGGATCCTCATCAATATAGGTGTGGGTAACCCAACCGTGCCGTTTATACATCCCTTGGGAGTAGGCGAATTTCAAGGCGAGTGTGGAGGCGTTCAATATTCACTTCATTTATAAGGAGATAAGAATCCCTTTTCTTCACCCACGCCTTCTCTCTTCCTCCGCCCTTCCACTCTTGAGCTCCAGCACGTAAGTTCTCATCTATTTTCCACTCGAGAAAGCACCTAACCATCTCTGGATCCGGAGGTCAAGGCAAGTGGATGGCCTCCTCCGTCAAGGAGGAGGACGTCGCCGAGCTTTGGGCGGCTGGGTTGTCGGCGCTCTGGGAACGGGGGCCCCCAGACTTGCCTGCCTGCGGCCCGCGGCATGGCAGAGCCAGCAGGCCGTACGACCCATCTTCACCAACAAAGCATCCAAGACCCTCGCGAGGGTCCAAGCCTCGTGAGGAGGACGATGCAAGACCTCCTCTGGAGTGGCCTAGCTAGGCAGGCTCATGAGGAGCGGAGATATCAAGGCGAGGCGAACCTCACGAGGCTCTCATGACGTGAGCCATGACGATCGACACCAGGCGGGCACCAGGCGGGCGCCAGCGCGCGCAGTGTCCTTGTTTCCCCTTTGGTGCAAAGGAGGCAAGCGCAGCCGCGGAGTACCGAGGCCTCAGGCAAAGGTTGCCACTTTGATGGAACAAGACCAGGACCATGGACTGCAAGACGGAGGTCATCGTGGAGCCCAAGACGGCGTCACCACCAGAGCTTTGTGCAGGCGAAGACTACTTTTGTCAGGGTAGCTTGTACTAGCTGTCCCCCTTCAAATTAGCCCGACATTGTTGGCTCCCTTCCCGCTCGATATTTGGGATGAGGACCAGGGCCTCGATAAATAGGACTAGCCACCACCATAGTAGAAAGTGGGAAAGGGGGGATCAGACCCAGAGACACCACAAGTTCGTACGTGCAAGAACACCTCAACCTCAGGAGGTTGTTCTTCCCTTGTATTGTTCATCATCAGCCCAAGAGGCAATCCACCACCACCACACTAGAGTAGGGTATTACACCACAACGGTGGCCCGAACCAGTATAAACCACGTGTCTTTTTGTGTTGTGAGTTCGTCCGCGAGATCAAGTGAGCTAGAGCGTTGATCGATAGGAGGGGAAGACTTTGCGCGCACCCTAGGGTTCGAACCTTAAGGGTTTGCCGGAACCCCACATCCGACATTTGGCGCGCCAGGTAGGGGTGCGCCGTAGCTTCCTTTCCGTCAGTCCGTCGCTCCCTCGTCTCCATGTCGGACGCTCGCCGTCCTCGAGCTGAGAGTCGGGCTGCCCTCGCCGCCCGCGTCGCTCAGACGGCTCCCATCGGCGGGCCGCCTCGTCGTTCTCTGTCTCCCGCCGCCAACGCTGCCACCGGCCCGGTGGGGAACGAGCAGCAGGCGTCCTCGCAGCATCCTTCGATGCGGCAGGACGGCCGCACCGCTACCCCATCACTCACCCCTGCCGGTTCTTCGTCTCACGCGCACCGCGCTCCCATGGACGCATGGGCCGCGCTCATCGCAGTGAACGAGCTCCTGCGTTACTGCCCCGTCGACGACCTCTATGAGGAGTGGCTCGACCGCGTCACCGAGCTCGTCCGTGCCGCAGGGGGCTCTCCAGCGCCGTCCCACTCTCTGCCCCCCCCTCAACCAGCCGCGGGCGACGGGGCTCATGGCGTGTGAGGGAGTCCTGGATAAGGGGGTCTCCGGATAGCCGGACTATATCCTTTGGCCGGACTGTTGGACTATGAAGGCACAAGATTAAAGACTTCATCCCGTGTCCGGATGGGACTCTACTTGGCATGGAAGGCAAGCTAGGCAATACAGATATGTATATCTCCTCCTTTGTAACCGACCTTGTGTAACCCTAGCCCCCTCCGGTGTCTATATAAACCGGAGGGTTTTAGTCCGTAGGACAACATACAATCATACCATAGGCTAGCTTCTAGGGTTTAGCCTCCTCGATCTCGTGGTAGATCAACTCTTGTACTACTCATATTACCAAGAATAATCAAGCAGGAAGTAGGGTTTTACCTCCATCAAGAGGGCCCGAACTTGGGTAAAACATCGTGTCCCTTGCCTCCTGTTACCATCCGCCTTAAACGCATAGTTCGGGACCCCCTACCCGAGATCTGCCGGTTTTGACACCGACATTGGTGCTTTCATTGAGAGTTCCTCTGTGTCGTCGCCATTAGGCTTGATGGCTCCTTCGATCATCGATCGTGATGCAGTCCAGGGTGAGACTTTTCTCCCCGGACAGATCTTTGTATTCGGCGGCTTCGCACTGCGGGCCAACGCTTGGCCATCTGGAGCAGATCGAAAGTTACGCCCCTGGCCACCAGGTCAGGTTTGGAAGCTTAAACTACACAGCCGATGTCTGTGAAGACTTGATATTCGATGGATTCGAGCCCCTGCCGAGTGCGCCACACTGTCTCGATGAGCATGATTTAGCTCTACCATCGGACAGTGTTCAGGAGATCGCACCGGCAACTGCTCCGACCTTCAACTCGGAGCCAATCGCGCCATCCATGGACGGGTGGATAGACCCCGCCATGGAGGCCGTATCCTAGCGGCGATCGAGCCGAATATCGACCTTACCCTTCATGAGAGCCGTGTTGCCAAACTGCCGGATCCTTCTCCGGCCACGGACTCCGAACCGCCTGCGCCCGTGCCTATCAAATCCGACTGGGCGCCGATCATGGAGTTTACCTCCGCAGATATCTTTCAGCACTCGCCCTTCGGCGACATACTGAACTCATTAAGGTCTCTCTCCTTGTCAGGAGAGTCCTGGCCGAGCTATGTCCGGCAGGACTGGGATGCGGATGACGAAGAAATTCGCCGCCCACCCACCACCCACTTAGTAGCCACTGTCGACGATTTAACCGACATGCTCGACTTCGATTTCGAAGACATCGACGGTATGGAGGACGATGCAGGAGACGAACAGGAACCACTGCCCACAGGGCACTGGACGCCCACTTCATCACATGACGTATACATGGTGGACACACCCAAAGAAAACGACGATGAGGAACGGAAGGACACAGCGAAGGGTTGTTCCCTCGAGAAGTAGTCAAAGCGGCGGCGCAAGCGCCGCTCCAAATCCCGCCTTGGCAGAAACAACGATCATATAGACCCAGCGTTAGAGCAGGGTGAACCATCGCCCGACCATGGCAGCACGGAGAATCAAACCGAACAACCCAACCCCGTCGAAGATAACAGTCCGGACGACATCACACCGAACAGGAACCTAGGGCAATAGAATGCCCATCAAAGGCTGGTTGCCACTGCGAGGAGTCTGAAAAAGCAGAAGCAAAGGCTTTGAGTTGCACAAGACACACTCAAAATCAGATGGAGTGAAGTACTCAATACTGCAGCGAAGTACGGCACTAATCGCCACACCAAGAGCTATCCGAAGCGAAAGTTGCTACCTAAATTCGATGAGGAGGCCTTAGATCCTCCGCAATTAAAAAATAAAACGGCCATCCAGTCGGATAGACGACCCCGTGGCCAACATAGAGCGGCAGCCGACGCCGCACATAAGCCAGTACGCGATCCACGCGAGGGCTCGCATCAAAAGGACGGCGCAACCAGATCCATATACGGGCCATACAAGGTGCTCCAGCATGCAATACAACACAACAAACATCCGAACACCACGGTACACCCAAATACAAGGGTGCTGCACACCCCCTATGTTTCACCGATGAGGTGCTGAACCATGAATTTCCAGAGGGATTCAAACCCGTAAACATAGAGGCGTACGACGGAACAACAGACCCTGAGGTCTGGATTGAGGACTACATCCTCCATATCCATATGGCTTGAGGAGACGATCTCCACGCCATCAAGTATTTACCCCTCAAGCTCAAAGGGCCAGCTCGGCACTGGCTTAAAAGCCTCCCCAAAAACTCCATTGGAAGCTGGGAAGAGCTCGAAGACGCTTTTCGGGAAAATTTTCAAGGGACTTATGTCCGACCACCGGATGCAGACGATTTGAGTCATATAACTCAACAGCCCACAGAGTCAGCCCGAAAGCTTTGGAACATGTTTCTTACTAAAAGGAACCAAATAGTCAACTGTCCGGACACCGAAGCCTTACAGCTTTCAAGCACAGCGTTCGAGAAGAATGGCTTGCCAGACACCTCGGCCAAGCAAAGCTGAGAACAATGGAAGCATTAACAAGCCTAATGACCCACTTTTGCGCGGGCAAGGACAACTGGTTAGCCTGATGCAGCACCAGCGACCCAAGTACATCCGAAGTTAGGGATGGAGACGGGAAATCACGACACAGCAAAAATAAGCGCCGGAATAAAGAAGACAGCCCGAAGAGCACGGCGGTAAACGCCGGATTCAGAAGCTCTCGGCCAGGTCAGCAAAAGCCGCCCTCCAAAGGCAACAAAGACGAACTGTCCAGCCTAAACAATATTCTGGACCAAATATGTCAGATCCATAGCACCCCCGGTAAACCTGCAAATCATACCCACAGAGAATGTTGGGTCTTCAAGCAGTCCGGCAAGCTCAACGCCGAACACAAGGGGCAGGATACACCAAGCGAAGACGAGGACGAGCCTCGCAAGCAAAGCACTGGGAACAGAAGAAATTTCCACCAGAAGTCAAAACAGTAAACGTGTTACATGTGATAAAGGGGAGAAACAAAGCGGCACTCCTAGAGAAATATGCCCGAGGGCCTATCATCGCGAAGTTCTGCCACTGGTCGTCTCAACCGATCACCTTCGACCATCGGGATTACTCGGCAAGTATCCGGCATGCAGGATGGCTGCCTTGGTATTAGATCCAATAATTGACGGATACCACTTCACACGAGTCCTGATGGACGGCGGCAGCAGTTTAAACCTGATATATCAGGACACAGTCCACAAAATGGGGATAGACCCAACAAAAATTTGCCGCAGCAATACTACCTTTAAAGGAGTAATGCCAGGCCCGGAGGCTTGTTGGACGGGCTCCCTGCTACTAGAGGTTATATTCTGCTTCCCCGATAACTTCCGTAGTGAAAATTTAACCTTCCACACCGTTCCGTTCCAAAGTGGCTATCAAGCACTACTCGAATGCGAAGCTTTCGCTCGCTTTAACGCAATACCGCATTATGCTTCCCTCATGCTTAAGATGCCCGGTCCACGCAGCATCATTACAGTAAATGGAAATATTGGGCACTCCTTGCGCGCCGAAGATAGTGCAGCTGCCTTGGCAACCGCACACTAAATGGCCTCACCAACTAAAGCATTTGACAGGTCGTTAAGACCACGGACACGGTTAGACGAGTCCGGCGAGGCTATATGTAATTAATACAGGTTTGATGGCCACACCCCTATTACAATACAAGGGGCTCAATGCGCGCAAACAAGTGGCAATTAGGCTCAATTTTACTCATCTTGAATTGTACATGGTTTCTTTAGTATAACCTACCTTTTTGCACGACAACTGTTCAACTAAGTTTCTCTCTTTTACAGATGACCATCGCGCTACACCCGTCCAGGATACGGCACAACGGAGACACAGGCGCAGACGTGCAACAGGGACCCGTTCCAAGGATTCTTTTTAGATTAAGACCCTACGTAAACCTTTTTTACTGTCTCTTGTTGATACACATCCCTCTGATTCTCAGTACAATTGAGAAGGATGCTGATGTCTTGGCATGTGGCCACGTCAGAATAATGCACGTACCTGGACACCAGGTGCTTATTACAAAGGGCACTGCTTAGGCCCGGTTTACACCATAAAGACTGAATACCTTAGGGAGTGTTCGGCGTCGCGAGTTTGGCCTTATATGGATCAGCTCCGTATCATGTCTTTGGTCAAATGTTGGGTTTGCCGGGCTCCCGTGTTTTGCTGCCTTACGTTCCGCTCTATCTACTAAGGCGGCACCAGGAGAACTACTGCGATTGTCCCCTGGTTCATCAGGACGAGCACCTCAGTAGAGAAAGCCGAAAACTGACTGTCATGATATAGCGTGAGACTGGTCAACCACTCGATGACCTATCGGAATCTTCGGGATTCCTCCGCCTTAACGAAGGGACGTTTTCCGGCCAGGCATGTAGCACGCCGAATTCGGATGAGTGCGGAGCCACCAGGGGCTATATAGTAGCCCCACCATCAAACTCCTCTGGCTAAGTGAAAGTGTTAAAGTATTATAGTCCGGTTGCCTAGTTCGCTGCGCCATCATCTCCTTAATGGACCAAGACGTTGGATCAAGTGTGAACACGCGTCTTCTGCGAACACCCACGCATTATATGCGTGGGGGCTGAAGCCGACGACTGCAATCTTTCAGGTTATATACATATATACATAAACAGCCGCACATGAGGCATCATAATACTTTCGGGCAAAAGTATAAATACAGCCTTGATAAATTTAATAAAACATTGTTTTTACAATGGGAATACATGTCACTCAAACATAATATTCTTCGAGCACCGGGCCTCTTTCGAACGAGCGCCTTCAAGAACTTCTTCAAAATAGTGCTCGACAGCCACTCGGCCTATGGCCGAACCCTGTGCAACAACAGTGGTGGCATCCATCTCCGCCCAGTATGTCTTGACACGTGCAAGGGCCATCCGCGAGCCTTCTATGCACGTCGACCTTTTCATCGCATTAATACGAGGCACCGCACCAAGGAACTGCTGCACCAAGCTAAAATAACTGTTCGGCTTTGGCCTTTCCGGCCACAGATGATCTACAACAGACCTCATGGCGAGTCCGGACAATCTATTCAGCTCGGCCCATTTGACAAGCTGATCAGTCAATGGAAGTGGATGCTCTGGAATGTCAAATTGCGACCAGAACAGCTTGTCCACTTCACGATCTGTTTGATCTCAGAAGTATTCGGCCGCATCGACAGCACTCGCAGCCAAGTCCAGATATGCGTCGGCCGAACTCCATAGCCGATCCAGAGGGCCATACCGCGGATCACCGGACTTCCTCCACAGCATAAAGGGCTTCCCAGCCACAATATCCCTGGCTTCACGCAGTTCCTCCTTCTTCGCTCTCATTGCAGAGCGGGTGTCTTTGGTCGCCATCGTGGCCTTTTCGAGGTCCGTCGCCTTCACCCGGTTTTCTTCTTCAAGAAACTAGCAACGGTCGGCAGTGTCTTTTATCTTTACAACCATCTTGGCCATTTTCTCTTTGCTCTCGCAATGCGCGGCCTTTTCGGCTCTTAACTCTTCGGCCGCCTTTAAAGCGGCCGCATTACTACTCCTTGCTTGCTCCTTGGCTCGGGCAAGCTCCGCCCGAAGGGTCTCCACGACGGCAGCTCCATCTGCAGTCACAACATATTAAAGATACTGGCATCATGCTGCTCTTATTATGTGACGATCACCAGAAAAATAACTCACCCTGTGCCTCGTCAAGCCGCTTGTTGACAAGCACAATGTCGGCGTCTGCCGCATCCAGTTGCCGCTTTAGTCTGGCAAACCCATCAGTCCGGCTAGCCACCGGAGCTTCAACCACCTGCACATAAAGGCGGCCTGGTTATTACCTGGGACTATGATCCTCTGTTTGCTGCCGTTCTCGACGACAACCAGAGTCTTAGGGGCTACTATCTACACAGGGCCCACCTCAAAATGTGCGGTACTATCAAACATGTACATCATTTCACGTACCTCAAAACCCGTCAGTAGACTCATAAAGGCTTCATGCAACCCGCTTTCGGCGGATGAAATCCTTTCCATCACCGTACCCATCAACGTACGGTGTTCTTCTGAGATACTCGCTCGCTCTAGCAGATCCTTCAGTGCGTCCAACCACATACCAGATGGTGCCGGACTCTTTTGATTGCTCTCTTCAAGAGCCGGATACTGGGGACTTCGGGTGGCCATAGGATTACCTTCTGGCCTTACCAGATCAGGAGAAACCCTCCGTGACGACACTTCAAGGTCGCCCGCTTCTTGAGCTGGGGAGTCCGGGGGAGGCGTTTCGCTCTCCATCATCTCCGGAAGAAGATCCCCCGAAGAAGAGCTCTGCTGAGAAGGGCTAAGATCCGAACTGCAAGATAAATGCTTCGGTTATTTTCCTCAGAGGTAAGGTAGCATATCTTCACTATTAAGTACTTTTTGATTACTTACAGCTCGTTAGAGGGCTGATCCCCGCGCGGACTTTGTGCGGCAAGAGCACCCTTCGAGGCAGGACCCTCTGGTGGAGATTTCTTCTCCCGTTTGGAAACCTTGGTTTTCGGATCTTAAGAGGTAGTCCTCTTCCTTCCCCGGGGCGAGAGAACGTCAGATTCTTCCCCTTGGTTATCCTCCCTCACGGAGGTGCTCATTCCCTCGGTTGGAATAGGAAGCGGTGGGGCCCTCTTTCGCCCTCTTTATTCCCGCCTTCATCTTCCTTTGAGGGCACCGAGCGAGGTGCTGGCTCGAGCATCTTTTCCGGCATCGGATTGTCCAAGCCTTTAGGAAGGGGGGCCGAACACCGGATCATCTTTGCCTTTGTTATCCAGTCCTGGTCAAAGAGCGATTCTTCAGAATGATGCCATGATAAATAAAATGACAGTGTGTTCGGCTAGGAGATTACTTACTTGTGCCGCGGTGCGGTTGCTGCTCAGGCCCACGTCCTTGGTAGTGTTTGGACACTCTATTTGGGGTCCGAAGAACTTTTTGTACATCTCCTCGTGCGTCAGGCCGAGGAAATTCTGAATTGTGCACGGTCCTTCCGGGTTGAATTCCCACATGCGGAGGGGCCGGTGTTTGCAAGGCTGGACTCGATGAACCAGCATAACTTGCATTACCATAACCAGACTGAAATCTACCTCGAAGAGATCTCGGATGCGGCTCTGCAACATAGGCACGTCCTTGGCTGGACCCCAGCTCAGCCCCCTGCTAATCCATGACATCAGTTGTGGTGGAGGGCCTGAGCGAAAAGTGGGGGCAGCTACCCACTTGGCACTTCGGGGAGCTGTGACGTAAAACCACTCTCGTTGCCACAATTCGGACACCTCTAGAAAGGAACCCTTCGGCCATGGAGCGCAGGCAATTTTTCTTACTAGAGCACCTCCGCACGCTGCGTGCTGCCCTTCGACCATCTTCGGCTTCGCATCAAAGGTCTTGTGCCACAGGCCGAAGTGAGGGGTAATGCGGAGGAAGGCCTCACAAACGACAATGAATGACGAGATGTGAAGGAGGGAGTCTGGGGCTAGATCGTGAAAATCCATCCCGTAATAGAACATAAGACCCCTAACAAAGGGATCTAGAGCGAGGCCTAGTCCTCGGAGGAAGTGGGAGGCGAACACGAATCTCTCGTTGGGTTCGGGAGTAGGGATGACCTGCCCTTGGGTGGGCAGCCTATGCGAAATTTCGGCGGTCAGGTATCTGGCCTCCCTCAACTTCTTGATGTCCTCCTCCGTGATGGAGGAGGACATCCATCGGCCCTGAAGGCTGGATCCGGACATGATTGAAGGTCCGAAGCACCTGACCTGGGCTTTGGGTGTTTGAACTCGAGGCGGGGGAAGGATGCGATTGAGCACAGGAGGGAAAATAGTAAAAGCCTTGTCCCTTTATAAAGAGGGTGAATATCAAGCGTCCTCCTCGTGGCCGTTTGGGACTTGCCTAAAATCTAGGAGTCCTAGGCACGGTTGGGTTACCCACGTCCGTATTGATGAGAATCCCGTAATAAGGGGAACACGATCTCTGCTTTGACAAGACGTGTCAAGAAAGCGCCTCGCGTTATGTGTGGGTCTGGTTAAAGGAAAATGGTTCGAATAATTACCGGGCCATGGCGTGATGTTGTGTTGCCGAAACGTGTCAGCATATTAGATTTGTGGAAATATTATTCTCTCTATGGTAGTATGTGGAACTTATTTTGCAGGGTCGGACACTATCCTTGTATTCAAACTTTTCTGTGGTGTATTCGGAGGAGGAACCCGCCTTGCAATGCCGAAGACAACATGCAACCTCTTGATCTTGCGTTGGATTTCCCCGAAGAGGAAGGGATGATGCAGCAAAGTAGCGTAAGTATTTCCCTCACTTTTTGAGAACCAAGGTATAAATCCAGTAGGACGCCATGCTCAAGTCCCTCGTACCTTCACAAAACGATAGCTACTCGCAACCAACGCGATTAGGGGTTGTCAATCCCTTCATGGTCTCTTACGAGAGTGAGATCTGATAGATATAATATTTTTGGTATTTTTGATATAGAGATGCAAAGTGAAAAGTAAAAGGCCAAGTAAAAAGCAAAGCAAGATTAAAGTGATGGAGATTAATATGATGGGAATAGACCCGGGGGCCATAGGTTTCACTAGTGGCTTCTCTCAAGAGCATAAGTATTCTACGGTGGGTGAACAAATTACTATTGAGCAATTGACAGAATTGAGCATAGTTATGAGAATATCTAGGCATGATCATGTATATAGGCATCACGTCCGTGACAAGTAGACCAAAACGATTCTGCATCTACTACTATTACTCCACTCATCGACCGCTATCCAGCATGCATCTAGAGTATTAAGTTAAAAATAGAGTAACGCTTTAAGCAAGATGACATGATGTAGAGAGATAAATTCATGCAATATGAAATAAACCCGATCTTGTTATCCTCGATGGCAACGATACAATACGTGCCTTGCTGGCCCTTCTGTCACTGGGAAAGGACACCGCAAGATCGAACCCAAAGCTAAGAACTTCTCCCATGGCAAGAACTACCAATCTAGTTGGCCAAACCAAACGGATAATTCGAAGAGACTTGCAAAGATAACCAATCATACATAAAAGAATTCAAAGAAGATTCAAATATTATTCATAGATAGACTTGATCATAAACCCACAATTCATCGATCTCAACAAACACACCACAAAAAGAAGAAGATTGCGTCGAATAGATCTCCACGAGAGAGGGGGAGAACTTTGTATTGAGATCCAAAAAGAGAGAAGAAGCCATCTAGCTACTAACTATGGACCCGAAGGTCTGAGGTAAACTACTCACACTTCATCGGAGAGGCTATGAAGATGTAGAAGCCCTCCTTGATGACGGCCCTCTCCGGGGGAGCTCCGGAACAGGCCCCAAGATGGTATCTCGTGGATACATAAAGTTGCGGCGGTGGAATTAGGTTTTTGGCTCCTGTTCTGATCGTTTGGGGGTACGTAGGTATATATAGGAGGAAGGAGTACGTCGGTGGAGCACTGAGGGGCCCATGAGGCAGGGGGCGCGCCCTAGGGGGGGGCGCCCCCACCCTCGTGATCGCCTCTTTGACTCCTTGTAGTAGGGTCCAAGTCTCCTGGATCATGTTTGGTTGAGAAAATCATGTTCCGGAAGGTTTTATTCCGTTTGGACTCCGTTTGATATTCTATTTCTCCGAAATACTGAAATAGGCAAAAACAGCAATTCTGGGCTGGGCCTCCTGTTAATAGGTTAGTCCCAAAAATAATATAGAAGTGGAAAATAAAGCCCAATATAGTACAAAACAGCAGATAATATAGCATGGAGCAATCAAAAATTACAGATACGTTGGAGACGTATCAGGCATCCCCTAGCTTAATTCCTGCTCGTCCTCGAGTAGGTAAATGATAAAAAGAGAATTTTTGATGCGGAGTGCTACTTGGCATAATTTCAATGCAAATCTTCTTAATCGTGATATGAATATTCAGATTCGAAAGATTCAAGACAAAATTTTATATTGACATAAAAATAATAATACTTCAAGCATACTAACAAAGCAATTATGTCTTCTCAAAATATCATGGCCAAAGAAAGTTATCCCTACAAAATCATATAGTCTGGCAATGCTCTATCTTCACCACACAAAGTATTTAAATCATGCACAACCCCGATGACAAGCCAAGCAATTGTTTCATACTCTAACTTTTTCAGAAAAAATTCAATCTTCACGCAATACATGAGCATGAGGCATGGATATAACACTATAGGTGGAATAGAATGGTGGTTGTGGAGAAGACAAAAAGGAGAAGATAGTCTCACATCAACTAGGCGTATCAACGGGCTATGGAGATTCCCATCAATAGATATCAATGTGAGTGAGTAGGGATTGCCATGCAATGGATGCTCTAGAGCTATAAGTATATGAAAGCTCAAAAAGAAACTAAGTGGGTGTGCATCCAACTTGCTTGCTCATGAATACCTAGGGAAATTTGAGGAAGCCCATCATTGGAATATACAAGCCAAGTTCTATAATGAAAGATTCCCACTAGTATATGAAAGTGATAACATGAGAGACTCTCTACTATGAAGATCATGGTGCTACTTTGAAGCACAAGTGTGGTAAAAGGATAGTAACATTGTCCCTTCTCTCTTTTTCTCTCATTTCCTTTTTTTATTTGGGCATTTTCTCCTTTTTTATGGCCTCTATTTTTTGGGCTTCTTTGGCCTCTTTTATTTATTTTTCGTCGTGTCATCCCGACTTTTGGGGGAATCATAGTCTCCATCATTCTTTCCTCACTTGGGACAATGCTCTAAAAATGATGATCATCACACTTCTATTTTTCTTACAACTCAACAATTACAACTCGATACTTAGAACAAAATATGACTCTATATGAATGCCTCCGGCGGTGTACCGGGTTATGCAATATGACAATGATGAATGTGTCATGATAAACGGAACGGTGGAAAGTTGAATGGCAATATATCTCGGAATGGCTATGGAAATGCCATAATAGGTTGGTATGGTGGCTGTTTTGAGGAAGGTATATGGTGGGTGTATGATACCGGTGAAAGGTGCATGGTATTAGAGAGGCTAGCAAAGGTGGAAGGGTGGGAGTGCGTATAATCCATGGACTCAACATTAGTCATAAAGAACTCATATACTTATTGCAAAAATCTAGAAGTTATCAAAGCAAAGTATTACGCGCATGCTCCTAGGGGGATAGATTGGTAGGAAAAGACCATCGCTCGTCCCCGACCGCCACTCATAAGGAAGACAATCAATAAATAAATCATGCTCTGACTTCATCACATAACGGTTCACCATACGTGCATGCTACGGGAATCACAAACTTTAACACAAGTATTCTTTAAATCCACAACTACTCAACTAGCATGACTCTAATATTATCACCTCCATATCTCAAAACAATTATCATGCTTCAATCTTTCCTTATTATTCAACACACTCAAAAGAAAGTTTCACAAATCTTGAATACCAAGCATATTATTATTAAGCAAATTACCATGCTATTAAGAGACTCTCAAAATAATTTAAGTGAAGCATGAGAGATCAATAGTTTCTTTAAAACGAATCCACCACCGTGCTCTAAAAGATCTAAGTGAAGCACATAGAGCAAAACTAAATAGCTCAAAAGGTATAAGTGAAGCACATAGAGCAAAACTTCATAGCTCAAAAGATATAAGTGAAGCACATAGAGTAAAATTATAATGCTCAAAATATATAAGTGAAGCACATAGAGAAAAACTACATAGCTCGAAAGATATACGTGAAGCACATAGAGTATTCTATCAAATTTTAATTCATGTATGGCTCTCTCAAAAGGTGTGTACAGAAAGGATGATTGTGGCATACTAAAACACAAACACACAAATAATACAAGACGCTCCAAGCAAAACACATACCATGTTGGTGAATAAAAATATAGCTCCAAGTAAATTACCGATGGAAGTGGACGAAAGAGGGGATGCCTTCCGGGGCATCCCCAAGCTTTGACTTTTTGGTGTCATTGGATTATCTTGGGGGTGCCATGGGCATCCCCAAGCTTAGGCTCTTGCCACTCCTTGTTCCATAATCCATCAAAAGAATTCACCCAAAACTTGAAAACTTCACAACACAAAACTTAAAGTAGAAAACTCGTGAGCTCCATTAGCGAAAGAAAACAAAAAACCACTTCAAGGTACTGTAATGAACTCATTATTTATTTATATTGGTGTTAAACCTACTGTATTCCAACTTCTATATGGATTATAAACTATTTTACTAGCCATAGATTCATCAAAATAAGCAAACAACACACGAAAAACAGAATTTGTCAAAAACAGAACAGTCTGTAGTAATCTGTAGCTAGCACAAGATCTGGAACCCCAAAAATTCTAAAATAAATTTCTGGACGTGAGGAATTTATCTATTAATCATATGAAAAAAGAATTAAGTAAATATCACTCTTCAAATAAAAATGACAGCAGTTCTCGTGAGCGCTAAAGTTTCTGTTTTTTACAGCAAGTTCAACAAGACTTTCCCCAAGTCTTCCCAATGGTTCTACTTGGCATAGACACGAATTAAACACAAAAAACACAACCAAAACAGAGGCTAAATAAATTATTTATTACTAAACAGGATAAAAAAGCAAGGAATAAAAATAAAATTGGGTTGCCTCCCAACAAGCGCTATCGTTTAACGCCCCTAGCTAGGCATAAAAGCGAGGATACATCTAGGTTGTGCCGTAGTAATAAGATAGATCGGTGAAACTCATTTCATATTCTCTACGTTCGGCCACAAGTTTTCTTTGAGGCAAGAAAAAGTAATCAAAAGGGCTGAATTTAATGGGACAGAAGTCCCCAATATCAATTTTAGGAGGTATAGGTTCCTTTTCGGCCCTTCGTATTGTACAACCAATTCATCATTATAAGCATTCTTTTGACAGAACCTTGTGAGCCTAAACTCAAGAGAGCATCCTAGCTCATTATTTCGAATAGCCAAATCATCATTAAGTTCAGAGATTCTATCAATTAAAATATTGATTGTCACCTTTTTTCTAAGGTTTTCATTAAAAGCAACATAGTCAAGAGATTGAAAGCGCATAATTTCTTCTTGATCGAAGAGGATAGATTCTATGGGAGGACGACTAGCGTCCACCCTAGAGTGCGCAAAGATTTCTTTGGCTTCTTTTATTATAAATCTGAATTCATGAGCCAAAAAGATAGTAGCAGCACACTTAACAGAGGAATGCTCGATATTAGAAAATTCTAGGAAAACTCTTTGTATAGATGGGTGCATATGCATATATTGCCTTTCAAGTTCAACGATAAGCATGGCAATAGCGTCCGCAAGACTACTAGTTCTATGGAGAATAGAACCGCCCATAGAGGGCAAAGCACCGGCACAAGTAAAGAAATCTTGAATAACTCCTTTCCAATTATATTACCACTACCGATTCGAAATCTTTTTGCATGGTAAGTGGGGGGTTCTTCAGCAGGAGCATCAGAATTTTCCATGATATTGTTATCGCCCATATCGGCGATAACTTCCCCAATTTCAGACATAATGACAAGCAAGAAAACTAGCACACGAGCAAACAAGAGCAAACGGGCAAAAGGGGAAAATAAAGAGGGAGGATAGAGAGAGAGAGGTCGAATAAAATGGCAAGGGTGAAGTGGGGGAGAGGAAAACGAGAGGCAAATGGCAAATAATGTAATGCGAGAGATAGGGACTGTGATGGGTACTTGGTATGTTGACTTTTGTGTAGACTCCCTGGCAACGGCGCGAGGAATTCTTCTTGCTACCTCTTGAGCTTGCGTTGGATTTCTCCGAAGAGGAAGGGATGATGCAGCAGAGTAGCGTAAGTATTTCCCTCAGTTTTGAGAACCAAGGTATCAATCCAGTAGGAGGCCATGCTCAAGTCCCTCGTACCTGCACAAAACGATAGCTACTCGCAACCAACACGATTAGGGGTTGTCAATCCCTTCACGGTCTCTTACGAGAGTGAGATCTGATAGATATAATATTTTTGGTATTTTTGATATAGAGATGCAAAGTGAAAATTAAAAGGCATAGTAAAAAGCAAAGCAAGATTAAAGTGATGGAGATTAATATGATGAGAATAGACCCGGGGGCCATAGGTTTCACTAGTGGCTTCTCTCAAGAGCATAAGTATTCTACGGTGGATGAACAAATTACTGTTGAGCAATTGACAGAATTGAGCATAGTTAGGAGAATATCTAGGCATGATCATGTATATAGGCATCACGTCCGTGACAAGTAGACCGAAACGATTCTGCATCTACTACTATTACTCCACTCATCGACCGCTATCGAGCATGCATCTAGAGTATTAAGTTAAAAATAGAGTAACGCTTTAAGCAAGATGACATGATGTAGAGAGATAAATTCATGCAATATGAAATAAACCCGATCTTGTTATCCTCGATGGCAACGATACAATACGTGCCTTGCTGGCCCTTCTGTCACTGGGAAAGGACACCGCAAGATCGAACCAAAAGCTAAGCACTTCTCCCATGGCAAGAACTACAAATCTAGTTGGCCAAACCAAACGAATAATTCAAAGAGACTTGCAAAGATAACCAATCATACATAAAAGAATTCAGAGAAGATTCAAATATTATTCATAGATAGACTTGATCATAAACCCACAATTCATCGATCTCAACAAACACACCACAAAAAGAAGAAGACTGCATCGAATAGATCTCCGCGAGAGAGGGGGAGAACTTTGTATTGAGATCCAAAAAGAGAGAAGAAGCCATCTAGCTACTAACTATGGACCCGAAGGTCTGTGGTAAACTACTCACACTTCATTAGAGAGGCTATGATGATGTAGAAGCCCTCTGTGATGACGGCCCTCTCCGGCGGAGCTTCGGAACAGGCCCCAAGATGGGATCTCGTGGATACAGAAAGTTGCGGCGGTGGAATTAGGTTTTTGGCTCCTGTTATGATCGTTTGGGGGTACGTAGGTATATATAGGAGGAAGGAGTACGTTGGTGGAGCACTGAGGGGCCCACGAGGCAGGGGGTGCGCCCTAGGGGGGGGTGCCCCCCACCCTCGTGATCGCCTCTTTAACTCCTTGGAGTAGGGTCCAAGTCTCCTGGATCATGTTCGGTGAGAAAATCACGTTCACGAATGTTGTATTCCGTTTGGACTCCGTTTGATATTCTGTTTCTCCGAAATCCTAAAATAGGCAAAAAAAACAATTCTGGGATGGGCCTCCGGTTAATAGGTTAGTCCCAAAAATAATATAAAAGTGGAAAATAAAGCCCAATATAGTCCAAAACAATAGATAATATAGCATGGAGCAATCAAAAATTATAGATACGTTGGAGACGTATCACAACACTGCGCGCCGGACTCATCGTCATTGAAGCCTGGTTCAGGGGCTACTGAGGGAGTCCTGGATAAGGGGGTCTCCGGACAGCCGGACTATATCCTTTGGCCGGACTGTTGGACTATGAAGACACAAGATTGAAGACTTCGTCCCGTGTCCGGATGGGACTCTACTTGGCGTGGAAGGCAAGCTAGGCAATACGGATATGTATATCTCCTCCGTTGTAACCGACCTTGTGTAACCCTAGCCCCCTCCGGTGTCTATATAAACCGGAGGGTTTTAGTCCGTAGGACAACATACAATCATACCATAGGCTAGCTTCTAGGGTTTAGCCTCCTCGATCTCGTGGTAGATCAACTCTTGTACTACTCATATTACCAAGAATAATCAAGCAGGAAGTAGGGTTTTACCTCCATCAAGAGGGCCCGAACCTGGGTAAAACATCGTGTCCCCTGACTCCTGTTACCATCCGCCTTAGATGCACAGTTCGGGACCCCCTACCCGAGATCCGCTGGTTTTGACACCGACAGCGTGCCTCCACCGCCTCGACCCCAAGACGGTGCCTTGGCACCAAGGCGCGCGCCTCCGCGGCGTGATCCACCGCGCCCGGCGCCCGCGCGCGAAGAAAGGAGGTGCCAAGAAATTCCGCGGCCGCGAGAAGCTGCACCGGCGCTCCCTGCGCCACCTCGTCAAGACCGCGTGCCGCCTGCAGTGGCACAGTGCGACTTCGCCAAGACAAAGCTCTGCCTCCGAAGCGGGCCCCGGCGACCACGGCGGGCTGCCGTGCCTTCACCCTCAAACTGCGTAGCGTCGCCTAGCCAGGCAAGTTCAAGCCAGATCTACCTCCTCGATACGACGGCACCGCCGAACCCGCGGAGTTCCTGCAGCTCTATAAGTTGAGCATCGAAGCGGGCAATGGCGACGAAAAAGTCATGGCGAACTAGTTTCCCATGGCTCTCAAGGATGGGGCCTGCTCCTGGCTCCTAAACCTGCAGCACGGCTCGATCTCCTCCTGGGACGAGATGCGCGACCGCTTCGTCGCCAACTTCCAGGGCACTCGTGACCGCTCACCGGCCACGGGTGATTTACGCCGCATCAAGCAACAGCCAGGCGAGACCCTCCAGAAGTACATCCAGCGCTTCAATAGCAATCGCCTCAAGATCCCCAAGGTCACGGACGAGGCCATCATCTCCGCGTTTTCCGACGGCATCCATGAGGAGCTGGCTATACATGAGGAGCTTTGCACATATCAGGAGCTGTTCAACCTGGCGACCAAGTGCGCGAGAGCTGAGGAGGGGCGCCTCTCTCTCCTTGAGCTGCCGGCTGCAGGAGTGGAGGAGAAGAAGGCCATGGCCAAGGACGTGAAACGCAAAGAGGCAGTGGTGCTCGCAGCGGAGCCCGACACCAAGCGAGGCAGAGATCAGCCCGAGTCGTCGAAGAACGACCGTCCATTCTGTGCCTTCCACAACCTGAACACCCACAACACCAGCGACTGTCAAGAGCTCAGAGCCATATGGGAAGGATGCTTCGGTCGATGCCCTAAGCGCAATGACCGGGGCTACGACCGCGGAGGAGGACGCGGAGGCGGACGCTGGGACGACCGTGGCCCGCGCCAGGAGTGGCGCGACTGGCCTCGTGAGGACCTCTGGCAGGACCAACCTCGCGAGGGCGCCTGGAGGGACCCGCCTCGCGAGGATCGCCCCCAGGGCAATGCCGGTCTTCCCCATTGCCGCCGCCAAGAAGGAACGACGACCACCACCAGGACGAGGGGGCTGGGGGCTTCCAGGAGCCGCGTACGATCGCTTGCATCTTGGGCGGTGCTCAGGCCCCAGCCTCTCAGCGCATCTTCAATAGTTCGCTCGTGAGGTGAACGTGGCGCTCCCCAAGCTCGAGGCCACGCGCCCGCTCAGGTAGTCCCAATGCGCCATCACCTTCAACTCGGCCGACCAGCTCAAGTGCGCAGCCACCGCTGACACATTCCCTATGCTGTGCTCCCCAGTCATCAGCAATGTGCAAGTCACCAAGACTCTCATCGACGGTGGCACAGGGCTCAACGTCCTATTCGACAACCTCCAAGTGCCCTATGAGCAGCTCCAGCCAACCAAGCCTTTCTCAAGAGTGACTGACGGTTCCACCACACCGACAGGGCAAGTCCGCCTGCCTGTCACCTTCGGGGAGTGCAAGAACTACCGCACCGAGCTCATCGACTTCGACGTCGCGCACAGCCTCCTGCCGTACAATGCCATCCTCGGGTATCCAGCCCTGGCCAAGTTCATGGCAGTCACTCACCATGGCTACAACATCCTCAAGATGCCAGGAAGTGGGGGAATTATCACGGTCCCATGTGAAGAAAGGGATGCGATGTGCTCCCTTGAGCGCGCCTTCCAAGCCGCAGCAATCGACAACCCTAACAGCAGAAGTGAAGGCCCTCCGGAGACCACCCCCAAGAAGAAGCAGCCGTGGTGCGCAGGACCCCAAGAAGATGGCGTCGCGTCAGGAACCTCGTTAGGATCAACGCCCGCTCCAGGGGCGCCTCCCTCCACTGCATAGGAAAGCGCACCCGGCGCCCTCCTCGGGCAGGGCTCGGGGGCTCTCTTCTGGAGAGCCTCAGACCTTGCCAACCTCACGAGGGAGGCGCTTGGGCACCACTTCGAAGCGTGCTTCACGGCACACTTTCCTCAGGAGAGCACAGGGCGAGGAGTGCCCACCACCCAGGAGTTCATCACCCAAGAGCTAAAAGACGCGAGAGACATGTGTGGCGACAGCCGCTCACCAACCACGGCTCACCATCCAGGCGAGGGTGCTGAACTGCGCGTCTGCATCGACATCCCAGGGCTCAATAGGGCCGCATCTCAGGAACGCTTCTGGCCATAACGTGCGGGCCGCTGTGAGGGTCCACCACACAGCTATGATCGCATGCCCTTCGGCTTGCCGAGCGTGGCGTCGGCCTATCAGCGCAACATGCGGCAAGTCCTAGGGGCTCAGGAGGCCAGGTTCCACGCTGTTCTGGAAGAGATGGCGACGGTCTTCAGGGAACCTCCTGAGCCCCCAGAGCCTCCCGAGGTCAGGGTCCCGGTGGCTCATGAGGAGTCATTCCTTCAACGTGTGGCTTCAGCTGCACCAACTCTACTTCGTCTACAGAACCAGGTGACATCTTCCAAGTTCATTTAAGCCGGGGGCGCCCCTCGGGCTGCATTATTCCCAGGCCACGTGGGTCCGTCCCTGTGGCATGTATCCCTTCTTCTTATGTCTCTAGCTTACCTTGTTGGGGGCTCCCCTCGGGCTGCATCATCCCCACGCCGCTCGGGCCAGACCCAGTGGCATGTATCTTCCTGCATGTATCCAAGTCGATCTGCTCTTCATGCTTCACCTGCCAACTGCTATCACCTGCTCGATCACCGCCCACCACGGGTCCGTTCGCCCTATGCAATTTTCTTGCATGTTAAAAGGGGGGCTCTTGAGCATCGCGACTCAGGAGCTCTTACTGGCTCTCCAGCCCTCACCCCCTGGCCTTGACGACGGCATCGTGACATGGCATACCAGTGGCGGCTGAGCTCGCTCGAGGGCCGGGACATGAGGACGTAGAGTGCTTGCATCTAACCGCCTTGCAGGGACATACAGTCACCAAGACTCAAGACCAGGCGCAACCCGCCTTAAGGTAGGGCCTCGTGAGTCCCGCGCTGGCTCACGAGTGCCCAGATACACCTCGCAGCCCTGCCGTGCAAGCCACGTGTCAGGGCGGGGCTGTACACGCCTCGGGGGCTCCTCCCGGAGGGGCCCCCATCCCACGCCCAAGTGGAAGCTCCATGCTCCGCGCTGGCTATCGACACTGCCGAGGAGCAGCTATGCCCGTGCACAAGTGGAAGCAGTATGCTCCGCGCTGGTGATAAACAACTGAGGGCGACCCCACGATCGTACCAACCTCAGGGAGCCCAAAGCTCAGCGCCCAGCCTCACCACGACGCCTCCCCTCGGGAGAGTCGCGCGAGGGGGCTAGGCACGGGGGCTGCGCTCGGGTCACGCCCAAGCACACGCCACCTGTCGGTGTCAAAACCGGTAGATCTCGGGTAGGGGGTCCCGACTGTGCGTCTAGGCCGGATGGTAACAGGAGGCAGGGAACACTTTGTTTTACCCAGGTTCGGGCCCTCTCGATGGAGGTAATACCCTACTCCTGCTTGATTAATATTGATGATATGGGTAGTACAAGAGTAGATCTACCACGAGATCAAGGAGGCTAAACCCTAGAAGCTAGCCTATGGTATGATTGTTGTGTATGGAGTTGATTGCCTACGGACTACAACCCTCCGGTTTATATAGACACCGGATAGGGTTAGGGTTACATGGAGTCGGTTACAATGGTAGGAGATCTTGAATATCTGCATCGCCAAGCTTGCCTTCCACGCCAAGGAAGGTCCCATCCGGACACGAGACGAAGTCTTCAATCTTGTATCTTCATAGTCCAGGAGTCCGAATGAAGGTATAGTCCGGCTACCCGAACACCCCCTAATCCAGGACTCCCTCAGTAGCCCCTGAACCAGGCTTCAATGACGACGAGTCCGGCGCGCAAATTGTCTTCGGCATTGCAAGGCGGGTTCCTCCTCCAAGTCCTTCATAGAAGGTTGTAAACACCAAGAGTAGTGTCCGGCTCTGCAAAATAAGCTTCCACATATTGCCATAGAGAGAATAATATTAACGCAAATCAAATCTGCTGACGTATTCCGCAGTGTGTCATCACACTACAGCCAAGTCCTTTACTCGAATCGTTTTTACTTTTCCACCTCAGCATGTTTTGCGAGGTGGTTTCCTTGGCATGTCTTGTCAAAGCAGAGATCGTGTACCCCTTTTACGGGATTCTCATCAATACGGACGTGGGTAACCCTAACCGCGCCATTTATCATGGCGCTTGGGAGACAAGCTAGTTTTACTAGGCTGGTGGGGACGCACAACTGCATCCGCCCATATAAGGGGATAAGGATCCACCTTTTTACCTATGCCCTCTTCCTCCTTTGCCTGTCCATCTCCTGCGCACTCGAGCTCCAGCGCCCAAGCCCGCACTTCCCACCTCAATCTTCTCCAGCAATGTCCGGAGCGGGAGGCAAGTGGATGGTCTCCTCCGTCACAGAGGGCCATGTCAAAAAGCTAAGGAAGGTCGGATACTTGTCCAAAGACATCGCGCACCAGCTTCCCGAGGAGGGGCAGCTTCTCCCCACCCCAAGGCCCCATGAGAGGGTAGTATTCCTTCCCCACTTCCTCTGCGGACTGGGTTTTCCACTCCACCCATTTGTCTGGGGGCTCATGTTCTACTACGGCCTGGATTTCCATGATCTGGCCCCGAACTTCATCCTCAACATCTCGGCGTTTATCGTCGTGTGCGAGGCTTTCCTCTGTGTCCGCCATCATTTCGGCCTCTGGTTCAAGACCTTCAACGTCAAGCCCAAGGTGGTGTGCGGCAGCCAGGCGGAGTGCGGAGGCACCATGGCGGGCAAGATGGCCAACGTCCTATGACTCGAGGGCTCCTTCGTGGAGACCCTGAAGGGGTGGCAATCGTGGTGGTCTTACATCACTGAGCCGCGCGATCCGAAATGGATCGCAGCCCCCAAGTTCCGATCCGGACCCCCACGCGGCTTATGTCCTGGAAAGAGACGGGCCTGTCGTGGGGCGACGAAAAAGAGCTGACCGGACTGCGGACATGCATCCAGTCCCTGGTGAGCAAGCCGATCAACCTCGTCAATGTAGTCCAGGTTATGCTCGTCCGCCGGATCCTCCCGTGTCAACAACGGGACTTTAATCTGTGGGAGTTTGACCCGGCGCAGCACCGAACCCTTAACAGGCTCTTCGATACGATGTATGAAGACGTCTGGAGGGTGCTAACCAAAGGCGCCGAGGCTCCCACATCCGCTTCCAAGGACCGCAGATACAGCTCGCAGCGTCACGCTAGCGAGGTAAGCTATTTTCACCTTTTACAGGATGTTAAGTTTTTTCATAGTTTGACTCTATGCGGGATCTAAACTCCCTTACCTTTGACAGGCTTGGCGGGCGAAGTCCGGATCGATTAACTGTCCGGCTCCCTTGCCCGAAGACCCAGCCCCAGCTCTACTAGCGAAGCTGCTGGTTCCGGCGCCGTATGTGGTGCCGGAGAAGAAGGCCAAGAAGAAGAAGGCCACGGGGACTCAAAAGAGTTCCCGGCATATGGTGGTGTCGGATTCGTCGTCCGACGAGTCCGAGACGCCCTCCTCCCGCGAAAACGAGGAGGAGGAAGAAGAAAACTCTCCCCCCCCAGCGGAGGGAGGAGAGAAGAGGAAGGCCGCCCCAATGGGGGAGGCCGAGGGGGCTAGGAAAAGGAAGACCCCTTCGCCGGACTACGCCCCCAACGCCGAAGAGGGCAAGGAGGAGTGGCCAAACAGGGCCAAGCGTCTGGCGAAATCGTAAGTTCGGATATCAGAATGACTCATGATGTTCCTTTGTTGCATAGCTTTCCCTAATGTCGAATGTAATTATGCAGTCCTCCCCGGGCCGAACTCAACGAGTCGTCGAGCGGCTCCCTGGATTCATCGGACGTGAACTCAGTTCCGCCCGCTATCTCCCCCCGCACTGCGGACGATGCCGAAGTGGCGTCGCAACGAGCTCCGAGGCAGGAGGAGGTGGTCCTAGAGCAGCCGCAAGGCGACCTCCCGGACCCCAGGAGTAAAGGGGACAAGACCCCCCAGGGCTCCAAGTCCGGCTTTGTGCCGGACCCCGCGCCGGAATCTTCAACAGTTCCGGACCACGGTAGGCGAACTCCTTCCAAGAGGAGCAAGCCTTCTGAGCCGGCGGCCTCCGTCCAACCGGAGGTGCCGGACAATCTGCTTGAGGTGCTTGATGGCGCCTCCATCGACGAGGAGCACCGTACTATTATGAGTACGGTGATCCAGAAGGTTCAGTCCGCCAAGAGCGGACTGACTGAAGCTTGCGCTAGCCTTCTAACAGGCTTCGAGGTAAGTAAAAATATATAAAAATATAACCGCATAGACAGTAGCCCCTGATGCTCTGTTTGGCGTTCGGAAAGAAAAGCCGAATAGAGGATCTATTAAATTTCGCAGGAGTCTAACAAAAAGAGTCAATATGAGTATGCAGGCTTCGCTGCTGTCCACCGCCGCACTGACTGCGGAGGTGGGTGTCCTGAAGCAGGACCTCGAGCAGGTCGAGCAAGAGCTCGGCCTTGCCAAGCGGCGACTCGAGGAGAAAGAAGGTAAGAAATACCTTACAGAAAAAGTGCCTATAGAGAGGCGTGATTGCAAAAAATAACAGGATTGCACTGCTTATTATAGGGGCCATGACTGAGGTGGCGACCTCAAGCAGGCGCTATCTGAGGCCGAAAAGAAAATGGCCGCGGAGCGCACCGAGCGAGAGAAACTTGGGGCTCAGGTCGGCGAGGTGCAGCAAGAGCTTCAGGCTCTCATGAAAAAACATGAGAGTTTGGAGCTTGAGTCAAAGACCCAAGCGTCCGAGCTCACGGCGGCCCTTGAGACTGCCAAGTCTGCCAAGGCCGAAGCCCAAAAGGCCCTCCGAGAGTTGGAGGAGATTAAGAAGATAGCAGCGGGTAAGGCATTCTTTATGCAAAGCAGAAATATAAAAGTAAACTACTTGTTACTTACCCGAATCCGGAGTTCTCCAGGGGCATTCGCAGATCTTCCCCGCACCGTATCCGCCGCCGCCGCATTCTACCGAGCTGAAGAGGCAGCTCGACGGAGAAGGTGTTCTGGTCTCAGTATGCTGAGGCCGGACACCCCGTTCCCTTGAGCGACTAGCTGAAACAGCTGGTCAAGCTCCACAAGGCGGCCGAACAGGCCATGAAGGGCTTCATAGTTCGGCTGTGGCCCGGAGAGGCCCTGCCTGGGAGCTACTTGGGGCTGGTGCGGTGGCTGGTGGAGGCCTGTCCAAGGCTCGAGGTCATCAAGCGCTCCATCTGCATCAAAGGTGCCCATCGGGCCCTTGCCCGTGCAAAGGTGCACTGGGGTAAGCTGGACGGTGAGAAGCTTGTGAAGGACGGGCCGCCGCCGGGGAAGGAGCATCGCAAGCCCGAGAACTATTACAAGGATGTTCTTGCCAGTGCCCGCCTTGTGGCGGATGAATGTACCAAGGATGTAATTTTTGAATAAACTCGCTCGTTTTTATCCTGTGCGTTGAAAACTTGTTCATAGGCGCTTTAAGCAATGCTTGTTGAATTTAAAATATTATTTTCTGTGCGGCCGTTTATCAAAAAATTGAGAGATGGCCAGTCGTCGGCTTCTGCCCCCATGCCACTAGTGCTGGGGTGTTCGGGATAAACCTGAGCGCTCTTTTTCCCATAGTTGGGTCCTTCGAGGGAGGCGCTCAGCACAATGAACCAGGCAATTGGACTATGATGCTTGAACACTCTCACTTAGCCATAGAACTTTATAATTTTAAATTTCGGCGAAGCCCCTAGTTCGGAAGACCGAGTTCGTGGCGCTATCAACGCCTTGGCCGGACAAATCCGGCTCCTCGCTTGAAGCGGCATAAGTCTTTAGGGACTCGAAAAACCTCTCGAAGAGCGACCGGTCTCTCGCCTCATCATGACAGTCAATTTTAGCTTTCTCCACTAAGGTGCTTAACCCAGCTCATCCGGGGCACAATCGCAGTGGTTCTCCTAGTGCTACCTTAGCCGATATAGCGGAACGTAAGGCACCAAAACATAGGAGCCGGGCAAACCCAACTATTGACCCAAATCATGATTCGGAGCCGATGCATATAGTGCTATAAGTTCGGGGTGCCGCACTTGTGAAAGTGTACGGACTTCTCACACCATATTAAAGGGTACTGAAGCCCCTGGCATACTTGCCGTACCACAGTGTACGGGTGCAACATGTCATTAATGAACATATATAAAAGAGAGTAATGCGGAAAATAGACAAAAGCTATGCATTGTTTATATAGAGGCTATTTATCAAAGCCGAACGATACAAATAGTGTGGTAAGCAAAAGATATTGGACTATTCAGTATGTCCTGACCAGGGGCAGGCCGCAGAATTGTATTTAAAACAGGTATACCGCTCGTAACAGAGACCACCTGGGAGTTCCATAATGCGGCATGGCTTGTCTGCCTCCCTGGATCTTGGATCGTTTGTGCGGCAGTCGAATTGCTGAACAGGTCGTCAGAAGTATGGAGTCCTGAAAGTAAGAAAAAATTAAAAAAAGAATCCGGCAGCCCCTAGTACGTTTTAAGCCGTATTTTGGGCGTGCCGTTATTGTGCCCCTTCCCCTGTGCCCATGGTATTTCAAGGGCGTAGTTATGTACGCGAGGTGCTGGTTTCGCTATGTCGCGAAAGCTGGGGTTAGGGCCGCATTGCTACGCTTGATCAGAGTGTTCCAGGCGGTCCTGCTGTGGGTTACTCCGGGCGCGCTTGGCAGTGTCTGGCTTTTTAATTGCCGGACTGGAGAATTGCCTGAGAAGGCTACTTTGTACCTCCGCTGTGAGAGCCGCCGTATGCTCCTCCGTACGGAGGGAGCGTTCGGTGTTTCCTTTGACCGTAATTACTCCTCGAGGGCCTGGCATCTTGAGCTTGAGATATGCGTAGTGCGGCACCGCATTGAACTTTGCAAACGCGGTTCGTCCGAGCAGGGCGTGATAGCCACTGCGAAACGGGACTATATCGAAGATTAACTCTTCGCTTCGAAAATTGTCCGGGGATCCGAAGACCACGTCAAGTGTTACTGAGCCTGTGCAGTTGGCTTCTACACCTGGTATAATGCCTTTAAAGGTCGTTCTTGTGGGCTTAATCCTTGAGGGATCTATGCCTATTTTCCGCATTGTATCCTGATAAAGTAGGTTCAGGCTACTGCCGCCGTCCATGAGGACTCATGCGAGATGAAATCCGTCGATGATTGGGTCGAGAACCAATGCGGCAAAGCCGCCATGACGGATGCTAGTGGGACGATCCCTTCGATCAAAAGTGATCGGGCAGGAGGACCATGGGTTGAACTTTGGGGCGACTGGCTCTATCGCATATACGTCCCGTAACGCACGCTTCCACTCCCGCTTGGGAATGTGGGTTGCGTATATCATGTTCACCGTCCGCACATGTGGGGGAAAGCCCTTCTGTCCATTGTTGTTCGGCGGCTTGGGCTCCTCGTCGTCGCTGTGCAGCCCCTTGTCTCTATTTTCGGCCCTTAACTTGCCTGCCTGCTTGAACACCCAACAATCCCTGTTAGTGTGATTGGCTGGCCTTTCGGGGGTGCCATGTATCTGGCACAAGCGATCGAGTATTCGGTCCAAACTGGACGAGCCCTGAGTATTCTTTTTGAATGGCTTTTTCCGCTGACCGGATTTATAGCCTTTGAATCCAGCATTGACTGCCGTGTCTTCATTGCCGTCGCTGTTAACGCGATGTTTTTGCTTATTCCGACGTGTCCTGCCACTTTTGTCCTTGGTATCCGAATTACCAGGGTTCTTTGATAAGTTGTTACTGCGAGCTAGCTAGCTATCTTCTCCTGCGCAAAAGTGGGTCATGAGTGTCGTGAGGGCTGCCATGGATTTCGGCTTTTCCTGTCCCAGGTGCCGGGCAAGCCACTCATCGCGGATGTTATGCTTGAAGGCTGCTAGGGCCTCTACGTCTGGACAGTCGACTATCTGGTTTTTCTTTCTTAGGAACTGTGTCCAGAATTGTCTGGCCGATTCTTCTGGCTGCTGAATTATGTGGCTTAAATCATCGGCATCCGGCGGTCGCACGTAAGTGCCCTGGAAGTTGTCGAGGAATGCGGCTTCCAGGTCCTCCCAAGAACCGATTGAGTCTGCTGGCAAGCTGTTAAGCCAATGTCGGGCCTGTCCTTTAAGTTTGAGCGGGAGGTATTTGATGGCGTGTAGATCATCGCCGCGTGCCATGTGGATGTGAAGGAGATAATCCTCGATCCATACCGCCGGATCTGTTGTGCCATCGTATGATTCGATGTTTACGGGTTTGAAACCCTCTGGGATTTTATGATCCATTACTTCATTCGTGAAGCATAGCGGGTGTGCGGCGCCTCTGTACTGGGCTATATCACGACGCAGCTCGGAAGAGCTATGTATGTTGTGTTCGGCCCAACCGGATTTGTTGTATCCGGCGTGAAGATCATTATCACATGCTGTAGGGCGCCTGCGCGGCCCATAGATCGATCTTGTTTGTCTTGCCTTATCCTCCAGTATGTCTCGCAGGTCGGGCGCATTTTCCCATGCCTTAGTTGAGCGGCGTCGGGGCATGGCTTGGGTGGAGGGCCGAGAGGCCTCTCTGTCGCGGCCGCGAGGTGGCCGGTCCTCTGATCTGGGTAGCGGCCTGCGCTTCGAGTAACTCTTGGAGGGGCGTTCGAGTTCATACTCTTCGGGCGCAAGGACTTCAGTCCATCTGTCAGCTAGCAAATCTTGGGAAGCTCTAAGCTGTTGCTGCTTTTTCTTGATGCTGCTTGCCATGGCTAAAAGCCCGCGTTTAAAACGCTCTTGTTCGGCGGGGTCTGATGGTATGACGAATTCGTCATCATTGAGGCTTGCCTCGTCTTCGGAGGGAGGCGTATAGTTATCATCCTCAACCTCTCGGTCTGCCGCTCTCTCATGAGGGCTGGCTTCTCCATCTTCCTGTGCCAAATCTTGCTGAGGTGGGTGTTCTTCGGCGCTGTCCGGGGTAGTATTATCTCCCGTGCCGGAATCACCGTTTTTGCTTTGGCGGGATTTAGAGCGGCGCCGCTGACGCCAGCGCTTTGGCTGTTTCTTGGGGGCGTCATCCCCCACTGTTCCATCGCCATCTCCATCTTTTGGAGTGTCCACCATATATATGTCATATGATGAGGTGGCCTTCCAGCGCCCTACAGGTGCTGGTTCCTGTTCGTCTCCTACATCGTCGTCCATGCCGTTGATGTCTTCGGAGCTGAAGTCAAGCATGTCGGTTAGATCGTCGACAGTGGCTACAAAGTGGGTGGTGGGTGGGCTTTGAATTTCCTCATCGTCCGTATTCCACCCTTGCTGACCGTAGTCTGGCCAGGGCTCTCCTGATAAAGAGAGAGACTTAAGAGAATTTAGGATGTCGCCAAAAGGTGAATGCTGAAAGATGTCTGTGGCGGTGAATTCCATTATTGGCGCCCAATCCGATTCGATTGGCAGGGGCGCGGGGGTTCGGAGTCCGGGGAGGAGTCCGGATCCTCGGAGTCACGGGTCGTGCAGAGTGCGGGGCTAGCATTCGGCTCGATAGCTTTCGGGATCGCAGCCCCTGAGGTGACGTCCAACCGTTCATCCTCGATTGGCGCAATAGGCTCCGAGTTAGGGGTCGGAACCGATGCGTGTGCGGCCTCCAGGACACTGTCCGGGGGCAGAGCTAGATCATGCCCCTCGAGATAGTGCGGCGCGCTTGGCCGTGGCTCGAGCCCGTCGAAGATCAAGTCTCCGGGATGTCGGCCGTGTAGTTTAAGCTTCCAAACCTGACTTGATGGCCAGGGGCGTAGCTTTTGATCTGCTCTAGGTGGCCGAGCGAATTGGCCCGCAGAGCGAAGCCGCCGAAGACGAAGATCTGTCCGGGGAGAAAAGTGTCACCCTGGACCGTATCGTTGTTGATGATCAAAGGAGCCATCGGGACTAAAGGCGACGACATAGAGGAACCCTCAATGAAAGCACCAATGTCGGTGTCAAAACCGGCGGATCTCGGGTAGGGGGTCCCGAACTGTGCGTCTAGGACGGATGGTAACAGGAGGCAGGGAACACTTTGTTTTACCCAGGTTCGGGCCCTCTCGATGGAGGTAATACCCTACTCCTGCTTGATTAATATTGATGATATGGGTAGTACAAGAGTAGATCTACCACGAGATCAAGGAGGCTAAACCCTAGAAGCTAGCCTATGGTATGATTGTTGTGTATGGAGTTGATTGCCTACGGACTACAACCCTCCGGTTTATATAGACACCGGATAGGGTTAGGGTTACATGGAGTCGGTTACAATGGTAGGAGATCTTGAATATTTGCATCGCCAAGCTTGCCTTCCACGCCAAGGAAGGTCCCATCCGGACACGAGACGAAGTCTTCAATCTTGTATCTTCATAGTCCAGGAGTCCGGCTGAAGGTATAGTCCGGCTACCCGAACACCCCCTAATCCAGGACTCCCTCACCACCCAACCAGGTCCCCCGGACCTGGGCTTCGCGCGCCCCTTCCGAGGCCTCGGCGAGGGCAGGTGCGGAAATTGTTTGAACGTCAAGGGGGACTCCTGAGCATCGCGACCCAGGAGCCTAACTGGTCACGTAGCCCCTCACTCCTTGGTCCGTCCTGGTTTCTGGTCGGCCCAATGGCGGTTGAGGTATGCGCGGGGCCGGGCTCTACCGACATAGAACATTAATCTATCCTCACGAACTCTTCCTATATGATGTTCGCACGTCAAGGGGGACTCCTGAGGATCGCGACTCAGGAGCCTAACTGGTCACGTAGCCCCTCACTCCTTGGACCGTCCTGGTCTCCAGTCGGCCCAATGGCGGTTGAGGTATGCGCAGGGCCGGGCTCTGCCGACGCAGAACAAAGCAAATAGGAAGGAAAATGCGAAATCCCGAAGCAAATATTACAAGCATATTGTTCTCAAAATACCAAATGAAAAGTCTAAACGCCTCCACGAGGCCTGATGTATGTCGCAGGAATGAAATGAGAAGAATAGGTCACCCCTAGATGTCGCCATCGCCTGCGGAAGGTGCTCCCCCGTGGGCGATGATGCTCTCACCTTCACCACCAGCCGCAGGATCCACGGCATTGCCAGACAGAGGATCAGAGACAAAGCCGCGGAACTTCCCCAGCAAACCCTCCACTTGACCTTGAACAGCTACGGCGGCATCGTCATAGAGGTCTTCAGCTACAGGCTCCAGCAGCTCGTCAAGGCGGGCGTTGGGGTCGCGGAGGTGCAGATGGCTGAAGACGCGAGTCAGTGTGGCTGAGGACAGAACGTGAGCTTCTGCCTCCGCCATGGGACCGAGGCCCTCGACGACCTCCTCAAGCACCTTCACCACGAGAGGAAGCAGCTGGGCGGGGCCGTCCTCGTCAGTTTCCAATGGCTTCTCTAGGCCATGCTCGTAGAGCGTCCTCAGCGCCTTGCGAGATCTCTTCTCGAGATCGGCGAAGGCCACACGGTCTTCGGCCAGGACTCGCGCCTTGGCGTCAAGATCGGCCCCCTTGCCCCCATCTTCTGCACCAACTCTTCCAACCAGTTGCACTAAGTGATACGTCTCTGTCGTATCTATAATTTTTTATTGTTCCATGCCAATATTATTCAACTTTCATATACTTTTGGCAACTTTTTATACTATTTTTGGGACTAACATATTGATCCAGTGCCCTGTGCCAGTTCCTGTTTGTTGCATGTTTTTTTTTGCAGAATATCCATATCAAACGGAGTCCAAACGGAATAAAAACTGATGGATTTTTTTGGAATATATATGATTTTTGGGAAGAAAAATCCACGCGAGACGATGCTCAAGGGGCCCACGAGGTAGGGGGGCGCGCCCCTGACCCTCGTGGCCACCCCGTAAGGCGGTTGATGCCCTTCTTTCGCCGCAAGAAAGCTAATTTCTGGATAGAGATCGTGTCAAAATTTCAGCCCAATCGGAGTTAAGGATCTCTGGGAATATAAGAAACGGTGAAAGGGAAGAATCTGAGAACGCAGAAACAGAGAGAGACAGAGAGACAGATCCAATCTCGGAGGGGCTCTCGCCCCTCCCGTGCCATGGAGGCCATGGACCAGAGGGGAAACCCTTCTCCCATCTAGGGAGGAGGTCAAGGAAGAAGAAGAAGGAGGGGGGCACTCTCCCCCTCGCTTCCGGTGGCACCGGAGTGCCACCGGGGCCATCATCATCACCGCGATCTACACCAACACCTCCGCCATCTTCACCAACATCTCCATCACCTTCCCCCTTCTATCTACAGCGGTCCACTCTCCCGCAACCCGCTGTACCCTCTACTTGAACATGGTGCTTTATGCTTCATATTATTATCCAATGATGTGTTGCCATCCTATGATGTCTGAGTAGATTTTCGTTGTCCTATCGGTGGTTGATGAATTGCTATGATTGGTTTAATTTGCTTGTGGTTATGTTGCTGTCCTTTGGTGCCCATCATATGATTGCGCGTGTGGATCACACCATAGGGTTAGTTATATGTTGATAGGACTATGTATTGGAGGGCAAGAGTGATAGAAGCTTCAACCTAGCATAGAAATTGATGCATACGGGATTGAACGGGGACCAATATATCTTAATACTATGGTTGGGTTTTACCTTAATGAACATTAGTAGTTGTGGATGCTTGCTAATAGTTCCAATCATAAGTGCATAGAATTCCAAGTCAGGGATGACATGCTAGCAGTGGCCTCTCCCACATAATACTTGCTATTGGTCTAGTAAAGTAGTCAATTTCTTAAGGGGCAATTTCGCAACTTCTACCACCACTTTTCCACACTCGCTATATTTACTTTATTGTTTCTTTACTTACAAACAGCCCCTACCTTTTATTTACTTGCTCTTTATTATCTTGCAAACCTATCCAACAACACCTACAAAGTACTTCTAGTTTCATACTTGTTCTAGGTAAAGCGAACGTCAAGCGTGTGTAGAGTTGTATCGGTGGTCGATAGAACTTGAGGGAATATTTGTTCTACCTTTAGCTCCTCGTTGGGTTCGACACTCTTACTTATCGAAAACTGTTGCGATCCCCTATACTTGTGGGTTATCAAGACCTTTTTCTGGCGCCGTTGCCGGGGAGCAATAGCGTGGGGTGAATATTCTCGTGTGTGCTTGTTTGCTTTATCACTAAGTAATTTTTATTTGTTGTTCATAGTTGTTCTTTATCTTTAGTTATGGATATGGAACACGAAATAGCAAAAAAATTAGGTGTACCTTCTGCTCATGGAGATGGGGAACCTCCTAAAACCCTCGATGCTAGTTATGTGAAAGATATTATGTACTACTTTAGTAATCCTGAGAAAACCCCATTCAATTATGTAATGGGAGTAACGTTGGATCAACGTGAATACTTTAGGGATTACCGCTTGACACAAAAAGGAAACTATTATGGGATCAAATTCATATATTGAATTGGTATGCTAGGCAACTATGCTTGAGATATGATTATACTTGTTGCTCTAAGGTGAAGGCTCCACACGTTCCCTTTTCATGTGAACTTAATGATAATGAGACCTTAGCTTCTTATGCTAATGGTATATATGATTACTATGATGTGGAACAAATAGAAGAATTTGTTGCTTTTAAGGGTGCTTATGAAATTGAATCTATGTTTAAAGAGTTTGAAGATTTTGATGATGCTGTTTATAGACCTGAAAATTTAGCTATCCTGAAATATTGTTATGAGAATTATGAATACAATTATGAAATTAATGCGCTTATTAAGAAAGTCTCCGCTGTCCAAGAAGAGACTAATATTTTGCAGGAATCTATGGAAGAAGAAATTGATGAAACTGTGAGATCATTGGATGAAAAAGACGAGGAGGAGAGCGAAGAACAAAAGGAGGAAGAGCGGATTGATCACCCATGCCCACCTTCTAATGAGAGTAACTCTTCAACTCACACATTGTTTAATTCCCCTTCGTGCTTACCGAAGGATGATTGCTATGATGACTGTTATGATCCCATTGATTCTCTTGAAATATCCCTTTTTGATGATGCTTGTGGCCAAGATGCCAATATGAATGATGCTTATGGAGATGAACTTGCTATAGTTCCTTATGTTAAACATGAAGTTGTTTCTATTGCACCCACGCATGATAGTCCTATTATCTTTTTGAATTCTCCCAACTACACTATATCGGAGAAGTTTGCACTTATTAAGGATTATATTGATGGGTTGCCTTTTACAACTACACATGATGATTTTGATGAGTATAATATGCATGTGCTTTCTGCTCCTACTTGCAATTATTATGAGAGAGGAACTATATCTCCACCTCTCTATGTTTCCAACACGATAAAATTGCAAGAAATTGTTTATACTATGCATTGGCCTTTACTTTGTGTGCATGAATTGTTCTTTTATGACATGCCGATGCATAGGAAGAGAGTTAGACTTCATCATTACATGATATATGTTACTTTGTGCACACTACTAAATTACAAATCATTGCTAATTAAAATTGGCTTTGATATACCTTGGGATCCGGGTGGATTCATTACTTGAGCACTATATGCCTAGATTAATGGCTTTAAAGAAAGTGTTGCCAGGGAGACAACCCGGAAGTTTTAGAGAGTCATTTATTTCCGTTGAGTGCTTTCATATAGTTTAAAAACAACAAAAATAAAGAGGGGAACCCAAAGCTTTTTCAAAAAGAAAAGCGAAAGTGAGAGAGACAAGCATTGTTGAAGTGGGAGCTAGCCTTGAACTTTGTTCATGCTCACAGAAACTTTGTGAATCTTGATTACAGAAACTTTTCAATAAAAATAATTATCCCCTTGTACAATTTCTTTGTATTATAAAAATAAGGGAAAACTTTGTTTTTGCCACTCTAGTTTTTGCCCACTTTGATTATGCCACTCTAGAATTTGACATTTCACTTTTGCCACTATTAGCTTTTGACAATATATCACTTTTGCCATTCTGTGGCAAAAGCGAAATATTCAGAGTGGCAATTGTGATACATTGTCAAAAGCTAAGAGTGGCAAAAGTGAAATGAAAAATTATCGGATTTGCCACGGAATGGCATTTGTGATCTATTGTCAAAAGCTAAGAGTGGCAAAAGTGATATGTCGAATTCTAGAGTGGCATAAGAAAAATTGGCAAAAGCTAGAGTGGCAAAAACAAAGTTTTCCCTAAAAATAATGTGCCAAGGTTTGCCTTTAGGATGTTTACATTTGCTTGATGGTGTGTACGGTGGAGGACAGAAACTTTGGCTGTAGTGCGCGATTTTACATTTTTAGCTGGAACGTCAAATGGTTCTGATTCTTTTTGCACTGTCTTCCTATACAAATTATCTATTTGTCCTAATTTTGGTAGAATTTTTGCCGGAAGTATGGTGAATGTTCAGATTATTACAGACTGTTCTGTTTTAGACAGATTCTGTTTTTGATGCCTAGTTTGCTTGTTTTGATGAAACTAACGATTTATATCAGTGGATTAAGGCATGAAAAGTTATACTAAAGTAGACACAATGCAAAAACAAAATATGAATTGGTTTGCAACAGTACTTAGAGTAGTGATTTGCTTTATTATACTAACGGATCTTACCGAGTTTTCTGTTGAAGTTTTGTGTGGATGAAGTGTTCGATGATTGAGAAGGTCTCGATGTGAGAAGAAGGAAGAGAGGCAAGAGCTCAAGCTTGGGGATGCCCGAGGCACCCCAAGTAAATATCCAAGGATACTCAAGCGTCTAAGCTTGGGGATGCTGGGAAGGCATCCCCTCTTTCTTCAACAAATATCGGTATGTTTTCGGATTCATTTCGTTCATGCGATATGTGCAAGTCTTGGAGCGCCTTTTGCATTTAGATTTTTATTTTTCTTTTTATGCACCATGCTGGTATGAGATAGTCCTTGGTTGATTTATAGAATGATCTTTGCACTTCACTTATATCTTTTGAGTATGGCTTTATAGAATGCTTCATGTGCTTCACTTATATCATTTGAAGTTTGGATTGCCTGTTTCTCTTTACATAGACAACCGCCATTTGTAGAATGCTCTTTTGCTTCAGTTATATTTGTTAGAGTGTGGGCATATCTTTTGTAGAAAGAATTAAACTCTCTTGCTTCACTTATATCTATTTGCAGAGATGACAGGAACTGGTCATTCACATGGTTAGTCATAAAATCCTACATAAACTTGTAGATCGCTGAATATGATATGTTTGATTCCTTGCAATAGTTTTGCGATATAAAGAGGGTGATATTAGAGTCATGCTAGTGGGTAGTTGTGGATTGTAGAAATACTTGTGTTGTAGTTTGTGATTCCCGTAGCATGCCCGTATGGTGAACCGTTATGTGATGAAGTCGGAGCATGATTTATTTATTGATTGTCTTCCTTATGAGTGGCGGTCGGGGACGAGCGATGGTCTTTTCCTACCAATCTATCCCCCTAGGAGCATGCGCGTAGTACTTTGTTTTGATGACTAATGGATTTTTGCAATAAGTATGTGAGTTCTTTATGAATAATGTTGAGTCCATGGATTATATGCACTCTCACCCTTTGTAACGCCCCGAGACCGATGTGCCAGGTGTCGTTCAGTTATTCGTTGGTGTTGCCTTGTCATTCCTTGCGTGTCATGCATTGCATATCATGTCATCATGCGCATTTCATTTGCATACGTGTTCGTCTCATGCATCCGAGCATTTTCCCCGTTGTCCGTTTTGCAATCCGGCGTTCCGTTCTTCTCCGGTGGTCATTTCTACCTTTCTTTCATGTGTGGGGATTAAACATTTCCGGATTGGACCGAGTCTTGCCAAGCGGCCTTGGTTTACTACCAGTAGACCGCCTGTCAAGTTTCGTACCATTTGGACTTCGTTTGATACTCCAACGGTTGACCAAGGGACCGAAAAGGCCTCGTGTGTGTTGCAGCCCAACACCCTTTCAATTTGGCCCAAAACCCACCTAACTCTGCTCCATCATCTCGGTCGTTCGATCACGATCGCGTGGCCGAAAACCGCACCTCATTTGGACTCTCCTAGCTCCCTCTATGCCTATATATACAACCCCCCTCCGAAATTCACGGTTCATTCTTCCCCTAACCCTAAAAATTCTCAGATCCGCGCCGCCGGACGAAATCCCCACCTTCACCGGACATGTCCGCGCCCCTCCACGCCGCTCCAGCCAACCAGAGGCTGCCACGTCACCTCGCCGCCGCCGCTAGCCAACCAGCGCGCGCCATCTGTCCGCTCGGTGCCCACTTCACCGCACCACGCCACAGAGCCCGCGAGGCCTGCCGCAGGCCCTCCCGGGCCCGAGCCGGGCCGCCGTTTCCCCGCACAACCGCCGCCTACGTCCGTCGTCTTCACCATCTCCGGTCGCCGGAATCGCCCGCCGGAGCGCTCCACCTCGCCGGCGCGGCTCCCCACGCCCGTCGCCGGCCACCGCCCGCACTCGGCGCCGCCTCTTCGCCCGTCGCCTCGCGCCGCCTCCCGGAGCGCGTCGCCACCGTCGACCCTCGCCGGAGGCCCGCCGCCCGCGCCGTACTTCATCGCCGCCCCTGCCTCCCCGATCCGATCGGGATCGAGGGAGCCGACGAGCGCGCCCCGTTGACCCTCCGCGTGGGCCTCGCAGGCCGCAGCGCGCCAAGGCCCAGCGCCAGCCTCTCCTCTCTGCTGGGCCGCCAGCCAGCTCCGGTGGCCCATCTCCCACCGGCCTGCCTCCTCCTCCTTCACGGGCCACAACCCAGGGGTGAGCCGACCCCCAGCGCCCCCTCCTCTATTTTTTTTTCTCTGTTGGGCTTGCCCATTTTCATCCTGATCATGTTTTTTTTCTCGTCCTGCGATTTTGTCTAATATTCCAGAGATTGCTGTTTTACAGATTAGTCCCCCTAGTTCATGCATTTAAAAACTCACTAACCGTGCATCCGATTAAAATGAGTTATATATGAAACTTGCTCAGAATTTTGTGTAGATTAATAATATCCAACTTTCATCTATGTTTGAAATATTTAACATGTTGTTTGCATTAATTTGCTCCTATGCCATGCTAAAATGATTTAATTCATAGCTAATTAACCGTAACTCCGATTTTCATAAACTCTATATGTAAATGGGGTAGAATTTTGCCTAGTTTAACATGGTGGCATCATCTTGCATGTTTAACAACTCTAAAATTATGTTTAGGGCAGAACAGTACCAAACCTAAAATATGCATATGGAGATTTACCGGAAATGTTGTTCGTTGCTTCCGGCCTCATTTAAATTTGACTAGACAGGTAGTTTTACTTTGCTTCACCCCTTTCCATGTTTAACAACATTTAATATTGTTGGGTACATAAACGAGAGAGAACTAAATAAATCATGTGGTGTTCCGTCAATATGCAACGGAGTTGCATATTGAGCTCCACTTAATTTGTAGGATTGTTTGTGCACTTTGCCATGCCATGCTTCATTAAACCGGACATGCATCATACTCGGTTGTGCATCATACCATGTTCATGTGTTGGTTGTTTACTATGTTGTTTGCTTCTTTCCGGTGTTGCTTCTTCGGGTTGGTTCCGATAACGTCGCGTTTGTGAGGATCCGTTCGACTACGTCCGTTTGTCTCCTTCATGGACTCGTTCTTCTTCCCTGTGGATTTCAGGCAAGATGATCATACCCTCGAAATCACTACTATCTTTGCTATGCTAGTTTGCTCGCTCTTGCTATGCCAATGCTACGATGCCTACCATTTGCTTGTCAGCCTCCCAAATTGCCATGTCAAACCTCTAACCCACCATGTCCTAGCAAACCGTTGATTGGCTATGTTACCGCTTTGCTCAGCCCCTCTTATAGCGTTGCTAGTTGCAGGTGAAGATTGGAGGCCGTTCCTTGTTGGGGTATTTATTTACTTGTTGGGATATCACGATATATCTTATTTAATTAATGCATCTATATACTTGGTAAAGGGTGGAAGGCTCGGCCTTATGCCTGGTGTTTTGTTCCACTCTTGCCGCCCTAGTTTCCGTCATATCGGTGTTATGTTCCCGGATTTTGCGTCCCTTACGCGGTTGGGCTATAATGGGAACCCCTTGACAGTTCGCATTAAGTAAAGCTCTTCCAGCAATGCCCAACATTGGTTTTACCATTTGCCACCTAGCCTTTTCTTTTCCCTTGGGAGTCGCGCTCCTGAGGGTCATCATTATTTTACCCCCTGGGCCAGTGCTCCTCTGAGTGTTGGTCCAACTTGTCAGCCGCCGGTGGCCACCAGGGGCAACTCTGGGCTGGCCTACCGGAAGTTTAGACAATCCGGTGTGACCTGAGAAAGAGATATGTGCAGCTCCTATCGGGATTTGTCGGCACATTCGGGCGGTGTTGCTGGTTTAGTTTTACCCTGTCGAAATGTCTTGTTGTACCGGGATACCGAGTCTGATCGGAACGTCTCGGGTGGAGGTCTATTCCTTCGTTGACCGTGAGAGCTTGTTATGGGCTAAGTTGGGACACCCCTGCAGGGATTTGAACTTTCGAAAGTCGTGCCCGCGGTTATGGGCAGATGGGAATTTGTTAATGTCCGGTTGTAGATAACATGAACCTTAACTTAATTAAAATGAATCAACAGCGTGTGTAACCGTGATGGTCTCTTTCCGGCGGAGTCCGGGAAGTGAACACGGTTGTTGGAGTTATGCTTGACGTAGGTAGTCCAGGATCACTTCTTGATCATACTTTTATCGACCGTGCTTTGCCTTCTCTTCTCGCTCTCATTTGCGTATGTTAGCCACCATATATGCTAGTCGCTTGCTGCAGCTCCACCTCATACCTTTTACCTCACCCATAAGCTTAAATAGTCTTGATCGCGAGGGTGCGAGATTGCTGAGTCCCCGTGGCTCACAGATACTTCCAAAACCAGCTTGCAGGTGCCGATGAGACCGTACAGACGAGCCAATCAAGCTCAGGAGGAGCTTGTTGAAGATCTTGTCCTTTGTGTTGTTTCCGTTCTAGTTGATCAGTAGTGGGGCCCAGTTGGGGTCGATCGGGGACCTTTGTCGCACTTGGGGTTCTTCTTTTATTTTGGTTCTGTAGTCGGACCATGAGTGTATTTGGTTGATGTAATGCTTTAATTCATGTAATTGTGTGAAGTGGCGATTGTAAGCCAACTATGTATCTCTTTCCTTATTATATTACATGGGTTGTGTGAAGATTACCTTACTTGCGACATATGCCTTCAATGCGATTATGCCTCTAAGTCGTGCCTCGACACGTGGGAGATATAGTCGCATCGAGGGTGTTACACCCTTCCACCATTGCTAGCCTCTCTAGTATCGCGCAACTTTCGCCGGTACCTTAAACCCACCATATATCTTCCTCAAAACAGCCACCATACGTACCTATCATGGCATTTCCATAGCCATTCCGAGATATATTGGCATGCAACTTCCATCATCATCATATACATGACTTGAGCATTCATTGTCATATTGTTTTGCATGATCGTAAGATAGCTAGCATGATGTTTTCATGGCTTGTCCGTTTTTTGATGTCATTGCTACGCTAGATCATTGCACATCCCGGTACACCGCCGGAGGCATCCATATAGAGTCATATTTTGTTCTAGACATAAGTCAGGATGATCCATATAGTGTGATGATCATCATTATTAGAGCATTGCCCCAGTGAGGAAAGGATGATGGAGACTATGATTCCCCCATAAGTCAGGATGAGACTCCGGACTTTACAAAAAAATAAAAGAGGCCAAAGAAGCCCACCCAAAAAATAAAAAAATAAAAAAAATGAGAGAAAAAGAGAGAAGGGGCAGTGCTACTATCCTTTTCCACACTTGTGCTTCAAAGTAGCACCATGTTCTTCATATAGAGTCTCTTGAGTTATCACTTTCATATACTAGTGGGAATTTTCATTATAGAACTTGGCTTGTATATTCCGATGATGGGCTTCCTCAGATGCCCAAGGTCTTCATGAGCAAGCAAGTTGGATGCACACCCACTTAGTTTCAGTTAGAGGTTTCATACACTTATAGCTCTAGTGCATCCGTTGCATGGCAATCCCTACTCACTCACATTGATATCTATTGATGGGCATCTCCATAGCCCGTTGATAGGCCTAGTTGATGTGAGACTATCTTCTCCTTTTTGTCTTCTCCACAAACACCATTCTATTCCACCTATAGTGCTATGTCCATGGCTCACGTTCATGTATTTCGTGAAAGTTGAAAAGGTTTGAGAACGTCAAAAGTATGAAACAATTGCTTGGCTTGTCATCGGGGTTGTGCATGATGTGAATATTTTGTGTGGTGAAGATGGAGCATAGCCAGACTATATGATTTTGTAGGGATAACTTTCTTTGGCCATGTTATTTTGAAAAGACATGATTGCTTTATTAGTAGGCTTGAAGTATTATTATTTTTATGTCAAATGATAGACTATTGCTTTGAATCACTCGTGTCTTCATATTCATGCCATGATTAGATTACATGATCAAGATTATGCTAGATAGCATTCCACATCAAAAATTATTTTTTATCATTTACCTACTCGAGGACGAGCAGGAATTAAGCTTGGGGATGCTGATACGTCTCTGTCATATCTATAATTTTTGATTGTTCCATGCCAATATTATTCAACTTTCATATACTTTTGGCAACTTTTTATACTATTTTTGGGACTAACATATTGATCCAGTGCCCAGTGCCAGTTCCTGTTTGTTGCATGTTTTTTGTTTCGCAGAGTATCCATATCAAACGGAGTCCAAACGGAATAAAAACTGACGGAGATTTTTTTGGAATATATATGATTTTTGGGAAGAAAAATCCACGTGAGACGATGCTCGAGGGGCCCACGAGGTAGGGGGGCGCCCCAGGGGGCAGGCGCGCCCCCGACCCTCGTGGCCACCCCGTAAGGCGGTTGATGCCCTTCTTTCGCCGCAAGAAAGCTAATTTCCGGATAGAGATCGTGTCGAAATTTCAGCCCAATCGGAGTTACGGATCTCCGGGAATATAAGAAACAGTGAAAGTGAAGAATCTAAGAACGCAGAAACAGAGAGAGACAGAGAGACAGATCCAATCTTGGAGGGGCTCTCGCCCCTCCTGTGCCATGGAGGCCATGGACCAGAGGGGAAACCCTTCTCCCATCTAGGGAGTAGGTCAAGGAAGAAGAAGACGGAGGGGGATCTCTCCCCCTCGCTTCCGGCAGAGAATTTTTTTTGGAATATATGTGATTTTTGGGAAGAAGAATCAACGCGAGATGATGCCCGAGGGGGCACGAGGCAGGGGGCGCGCCCCAGGGGGTCAGGCGTGCTCTGGGCCCTCGTGTCCTCCTCGTATGGCAGTTGGTGCCCTTCTTTCACCGCAAGAAAGCTAATATCAGGATAGAGATCGTGTCCAAAATTCAGCCCAATTGGAGTTACGGATCTCCGGTAATTTAAGAAACGGTGAAAGGGCAGAATCTGGAACGCAGAAACAGAGAGAGACAGAGAGACAGATCCAATCTCGGAGGGGCTCTCGCCCCTCCCATGCCATGGAGGCCATGGACTAGAGGGGAAACCCTTCTCCCACCTAGGGATAAGGTTAAGGAAGAATAAGAAGAAGGGGTGCCCTCTCCCCCTCTCTCCCGGTGGTGCCGGAACACCGCCGGGGCCATCATCGTGTGACGGCGATCTACACCAACACCTCTGTCATCTTCACCAACATCTTCATCACCTTCCCCCATCTATCTACAGTGGTCCATTATCCCGCAACCCGCTGTACCCTCTACTTGAACATGGTGCTTTATGCTTCATATTATTATCCAATGATGTGTTGCCATCCTATGATGTCTGAGTAGATTTTCGTTGTCCTATTTGGTGGTTGATGAATTGCTATGATTGATTTAATTTGCTTGTGGTTATGTTGCTGTCCTTTGGTGCCCATCATATGATTGCGCGTGTGGAGCAAACCATAGGGTTAGTTATATGTTGATAGGACTATGTATTGGAGGGCAAGAGTGTTAGAAGCTTCAACCTAGCATAGAAATTGATGCGTACGGGATTGAAGGGGGACTAATATATCTTAATGCTATGGTTGGGTTTTACCTTAATGAACATTAGTAGTTGCGGATGCTTGCTAATAGTTCCAATCATAAGTGCATAGAATTCCAAGTCAGGGATGACATGCTAGCAGTGGCCTCTCCCACATAATACTTGCTATTGGTCTAGTAAAGTAGTCAATTGCTTAAGGGGCAATTTCGCAACTCCTACCACCACTTTTCCACACTCGCTATATTTACTTTATTGTCTCTTTACTTACAAACAGCCCCTACCTTTTATTTACTTGCTCTTTATTATCTTGCAAACCTATCCAACAACACCTACAAAGTACTTCTAGTTTCATACTTGTTCTAGGTAAAGCGAACGTCAAGCGTGCGTAGAGTTGTATCGGTGGTCGATAGAACTTGAGGGAATATTTGTTCTACGTTTAGCTCCTCGTTGGGTTCGACACTCTTACTTATCGAAAACTATTGCGATCCCCTATACTTGTGGGTTATCACTCGGCAGCCTGCTTCTTCCCCAGCTCCGCCAGCTCAGCGTCACGGTTCTTGAAGGCTTCCTCCCGGGCCTTCATCTCCTTCTCCTCTGCTTGGCGGCGGCGTGCCTCTTCGGCGTGCTTGTCGTGCAGGCTCTGCAACTCACTGTTCAGCACTTGGCAGCGGTCACGGGCGGCCTTGGCGTCTTTCAGCGCCGCCTCACGATCGGCTGCAACACCGACAGCTCCTTGCTTCTCCCTTTCGGAAGCTGCAACAGCCTGGCCCAGAGCCGCGCGTACCGCCAGGTCAGAATGAAGCCAGCTGGAGGCCAACTCTAGACGCCCGGCCACCAGGCGCGGGTTAGTGCTCAGGATATCTGCTTGAAGTTGGGTCATCTCTGAAAGGGCACGCTCCAAGACGGCAGTAGGAGCGGAAGAACCAAGGAGTGGAGGTGCAGCAGTAGGAGGAAGTGACGCCGTCACCAGGGCTTGGGAGACCGTGGGCCCCGGAGTATCTGGGACCTCGTCAGCCGCGCCATGCACCGGCACTTTCGGAGCCAACGGGGCTATGGGGGCTGATTCCACGTGGCGATGTTCCTCCTAGCCCCGCAAGGGCGACCGAGCTGGGGAAACACGGGTGATGTTGCCTCCTTGCTCCGCGGAGGGAGGCACAGCCGCCGTACCCTCCTTCTTCCTCTTCGCCGAAGATGTCGGCCTGATCAACCAAAGGCGAGTGTCAGGAAATAACAAGTACCAGCAGGGATAAAGCGAAGCTCGAGACACCTACCGGTCCATCGCGAGGTACTCCACCCTCCGCTTGTGAAGCTTGAGGCCTGACAGCATTGGGGCCTGAGGGGCAGGCGCTCGGGCTCCGGTAGCGCCATGCGGTGCGGAGGCAGAACCGGATCCAGCCCTAGGAGGTGTTGGGGTGGAGGCGGCACCACGGTCCACCAGCGACGACCTACCCTTCGTCGGGACGAGGGGTTGCTCCTTCCCTGCTTGGTAGGCGTCAGCCTCGGCATCATTAGGAAGGGCGTGGAGAATCTCTGCCTTGCTCGGAGGGGAGGTCTCCCCCACCTCTTCCAGGATCTCCTCCGAGTCCGCCTCCTCTTCCCCCTCTCCGCGGGACTGCCAGAAGACACCTCCACCGGTTTCTGCGCCGAAGGAGCTCCCGAAAACACTGGCAGCACCAGCCCGCGTGCATCAAAAGTCGGCCTGGAGGCAACGAATTCCTCCCGGTCCCTACATTGGAACAGGGGAATGAAGGCGCTAGCGGGTACTCCTGGTTGTCTCCGACTATGAGACGCAAGACGGCGTCCAGTTCGTCGTCAGGCAGGTCCCCCGCGGCCTCAGGCGGGCCTTTTTTGCCCCTCCTTCAAGCTCCCAGAATGGGCGCGCGCGCTCCTGGAGTGGGGCGACCCGTAGCGTCAAGAACTCCCTTAGGAGCATCGCTCCCGTTATTTTGGCCGCCCTCACATTGCCTGGCTTCAGGTCAGTCATCATCTGCCCCAACACTGACGGTGCCCGCTCGTCCACAAGCTCCGCCCTGGGCCACTCCTTGCCTTGCTGGGGCACCTCCGTCGGCAACACCAGGCGCGGATCGGTGAGCTTGGCGTCCATCATGACCCATTTGGATCGAATGTTGTCGGCCCTCTTCCCGGTGCTCAAGATCGAGTTGGCCTTGCCGGACGCAACGAAGTTGGCGCATCCAGAGTGTAAGTGCATCTAGTGCCCCTTAGTGATTTTGGTGTATTGAATACTTATAGGTTAAGGGACTAATGTGTTTTTGAGTGTACACAGGTCTATAAGTCTATGAGGAGTTTGATATTTACAGAAAAAGTCGACCCCTAAAAATGAAGTTCTTCGACTGAAGACTTTGGATTTCTGAAGACTTTGAAAGTGAAGAAATTGGTGTGACCTTGAAGACTTGGTATTCATTTGAGGAACATGAAGCGTGAAGACTCTTGTTTTTGTAGTTTCATGTTCTCTTTCTTGAGTCTTAGGAAACACCGTACTGTTAAAGGGGGTTGAGGAAATACTAAGGAAAAATTTCCATGTGATGCTCAACTCAGAATCCTACACCTACCAATCCCTTTGAATGAAGCCATTGGAAATCCCATACAGTTCAGCCATATTCTTTAGTGACAGAGACGAAGTTCTTCTTGTCTCTGAGGAATTTGTTCTGACTGAGGACTTAGGAATTCGCCAGTGCGGATTTCCTACATAGTGAGAAACATGATAGCCCTGAGGATGTTGCCTACACAGTGAGAAACATGATAGTCCTTAAGGATCACCTATGCGGAGCCTGTGAAGCTGGGAAGATGACAAAGGCTAAGCATCCAGCGAAGACTATCATGACCACCACTCGTCCATTTGAATTGCTTCACATGGATCTCTTCGGTCCTAACCATTATTCTGCAGTCTCAAATGAGGCATCTCAATATGGCTTTGTTATTGTTGATGATTACTCTCGATACACATGGGTACACATTGTTACTTACAAACATGAAGTGCAGGAAGTCTTCAAACGATTTTCCTCGAGGGCTTCAACCAACTTTGGTGTGAAGATCAAGCACATCAGAAGTGACAATGGAACTGAGTTCAAGAATTCTGGTCTAGATGACTATCTTGATAAACTTGGTATTGCTCATGAGTTATCTGCTCCTTATACTCCTTAGCAGAACGGCGTCGTGGAGCGCAAGAACAGGACTCTTGCTGAGATGGCTCGCACTATGCTTGATGAATACAAAACGCCTCATCGTTTCTGGATTGAGGCAATTGATACTGTGTTCCACATCATCAACAGAGTATATCTTCACAAATTCTTCAAGAAGACTGCCTATGAACTCCTCACTGACAAGAAACCCAATGTGAGTTATTTCAAAGTCTTCGGTGCTAAATGTTGGATTAGAGACCCTCATCGCAACTCAAAAATTTGCACTAAAGCACATGAAGGTTTTATGCTTGGTTACGGAAAGGAATCGCACACCTACAGAGTCTTCAACAACATTCTTCACAAGGTTGTTGAAACTGTAGATGTGCGGTTCGATGAAACTAATGGCTCGCAAAGAGAGCACTGCTACCTATTGTGATAGATGAACCAGCACTTGAGGAAACTATCAAGTTCAAGGCTACTGAGGATGTCATTCCTACTGAAGAATCTGCTGAAGAATTCATTCCAGAACATGAAGAATGTTGAGCTAATGCACCTGAAGAAAATACTGAAGAAAATGGTGCTGAAGAGAACGTTGATCAAATTCCTCAACGACAACCAGCTCATCCTCGCATTGCAAAAGAAGTGGAAGTTGAAAATATCGTCAATCACATCAAAGCGCCAGGTCCTCTCACACGCTCAAAAACTTCACATTTATCTAACTTCTGTGGGCACTATGCTTTTGTCTCTATCACAGAGCCCACTAAGGTAGATGAAGCATTTCTGGAGCCTGAGTGGATTCAGGCCATGCAAGAAGAATTACATCAGTTCGAGCTCAATAATGTCTGGGAACTGGTCAAACGTCCAGATCCTCGCAAGCACAATATCATTGGCACAAAGTGGATCTACCGAAACAAGCAAGATGAAAATGGCCTTGTGGTGAGGAATAAGGCACGGCTCATAGCTCAAGGCTACACACAGGTTGAAGGAATTGATTTCGATGAAAATTTTGCATTTGTTGCTAGACTTGAGGCTATTCGCATATTACTTGCTTATGCTAACCATCATGATATCACTTTATATCAAATGGATGTGAAAAGTGAATTCCTCAATGGTAAGCTTGAGGAAGAAGTATATGTTGCCCAACCCCCAGGTTTTGAAGATCCAAAGAATCCTGACAAAGTCTTCAGACTCAACAAGGCCCTCTATGGCCTCAAGCAGGCCCCACGGGCGTGGTATGATACCTTGAAGGAATTCTTCAGGAAGAAAGGCTTCAAACCCGGTTCACTCGACCCTACTCTTTTCACTAAATCTTATGATGGTGAATTGTTTGTGTGCCAAATATATGTTGATGATATTATCTTTGGCTGTACTGACCAACGTTATAGTGATGAATTTGCCTATATGATGAGTGAAGAATATCAAATGTCTATGATGGGAGAATTAAAATTCTTCTTAGGTCTTCAAATTCGTCAACAACACAATTGCATATTCATATCTCAGGAGAAATACCTCAAGGATGTACTGAGGAAATTCGGCATGCAAGATTGCAAAGGCGTCAAAATTCCTATGCCCACAAATGGCCATCTGTGCACTGATGAAAATGGTATTGACTTCGATCATAAGGTATACCTCTCCATGATTGGTTCTTTATTGTACTTATGTGCATCTAGGCCAGATATAATGCTTAGTGTTTGCATGTGTGCCCGATTTCAAGCTACACCGAAGGAATCACACCATAAGGCTGTGTAGCATATTCTTCGATATCTAGCTCACACACCAACACTTGGATTATGGTACCCCAAGGGCTCGGCTTTTGATCTCATTGGATATTCTGACTCTGACTATGCTGGTGATCGTGTGGACCGCAAGTCAACATATGGTACATGTCATTTCCTCGGACGATCTTTGGTATGTTGGTCCTCGAAGAAACAGAACTGCGTATCACTATCTATTGCTGAAGCTGAGTATATTGCCGTTGGTTCTTGCTGTGATCAATTGCTATGGATGAAGCAAACTCTCAAGGACTACGGCGTCAACATGAAGAATGTGCCTCTCTTCTGTGACAATGAGAGTGCCATCAAGATTTCTCACAACCCAGTTCAGCACTCGAAGACTAAGCACATTCAGATTCATCATCATTTTCTTCGTGATCATGTGTTGAAGGGCAACATTTCTATTGAGCATGTGAAGACTGAAGAACAGCTAGCCGATATCTTCACAAAGCCCTTGGATGAGAAGAGATTTAGCAAGTTGCGGTGTGGCCTAAATATCCTAGAATCTTCGAATGTTCTTTGAAAAGGACACTCATCCTAACACTTATGCAAAATTGACGACTTAGATGTGCAACACATGAAGAAATGTTTTTCTTCAATCAATGAAGAATAACACTCTAAGTGTGAAGAAATTAACGAAGAATTTGATTCTCATAACCCTACGATAATTGTACGCGGTGTCTAAAATCATCATTCTTATACGGTGGGTCACGCCACCACCAAAAGTTGAAGTTCCTTAGTTGTTAAAATTCTTCAACTTTGCATTATCTTCACTATTTCCGTTATTTTTCTTCATTGGTATATATATATGTTTATTTCCTCTACAGCATTCACTTATGGCTACTTCTTCAAGTTGGTTTTTCTACTAAGTGAATGTGATCGGACCCTTCCCCCTCTATGCTATACTCAACCCAATCTGTTGACAAATTCTTCATGTGCGTTCTATTTGAAACTCGTTCAAAATCTTCACTGTGTCCTTGTCAGCTGAAGAAATTGCGAAAGGAACTTTTAACTTATCTTATCCAATTTTTGGCGTTGCTGCTCAAACCATTCCGCATCCCACGACATACTTATCCACTCACCCATGATCTAACACGATCTCCACTTCTCAGTACGTGGGTGACACATGTCATGCGAATGAGAAGGGTCAGGGGCACGTTCGTCCAAATTCTTTGGGCGAACGGTTTTCACCATGGCTATAAATACCCCTTTCCCCTTCCTCACTTCTTTTACTCCGCTCGACCTCTCTCCAGCTCGAGCTTCTCAAACCCTAGCGTCGCCGCTACTTCATCGTCACCGGTGAGGAAGAGCTTCACCGCCTCGACCTCGTCGCCGCCGTACTCGTGCCGGCCGCGGAAATCTTCACTCCGCCGCCGTAGCTGTCTTCCTCCGCCAAGTTAGGGCGTGGAAGATCCGCACTGACGAAATTCACATCTCATCACTCCAGTTCGTCGTGTTCTTCATTCAGGGTAATTAAAAGTTACTTTTACTGCCCTCGTTGATTCGAATGATTTTCTACAAAATCATCAAAGGTGTTTTTCTTCATATTTTCACACACTAAAACACCTCTCATATCATTTTTTCCTGATTCATTTCTCTAAGCTGTGAATTTCTCTTCAAGATTCCTCAATTGTGCAAATTTCTGATCTGTACAACTCTAGAACCTAGGACTAAGAACGCTTAGTGAAATTCTTCAAGACTTATCTGGTCAAATTCCTCAAACTTGTTCTTTATAAAACCTTCTGAGAATGCATATGACCTCTCCAAATTCCTCGCAACTATACTCTGTTCACATGTACTCATGTCAGCTGCTGAATCACTAGGTTCTCATCAACTTAACTCATTTGCAGCCTTCCTCGAAGAAAAGTTGCATACTTCTTCAGAGAATTCAATTGTTCAAATTCCTCAACTGAAGAGAATGGCTGACGGTAAGAAGTCATAGAAAGGAGAAAAGAGGGCTCAGGTCAACACAGCGTTTGAGATCCCTGATGACATATATGCTAGGTACTACACACCTCCCGAGGAAGACAAAAATCAGCGCAAGGTGCGCATTCAGAAGATAGAGAGGAGATGGGCTAGAGAGTGGAGGGAGTACAGATATGTCACTCCAAAGTACATGAAGAAATTCGCACTCAATCCTCCATGCCCAAGACCTCCATTGGCACCTGACCAAATAGCTGATCCCACCAGCCTCAAGCGTGGTGAGGATTATCCTGATGAATGGGCCAAGCACCAAGCGCCAAGGCAAGTTGGCTAAACAAGCCAAAGAAGCTGTGAGGAAATTCAACGAAGACTCTGCTGCTGCTGCTGCCGCTGAGGCATCTGTGAAGCCTAAGAAGGCCATGTCAAAGAAGCCTGCGCACAAGCCAAGTGCTTCACCTTCAGTGGTTTCAAGGCAAAGTTCCTCAGCAATGCCCTCACGGCCAGAATCTTCAAAGCCATCAAGGCCAACTTCTCATGTTCCTTCCAAATCCTCAGCTACTCACAAGTCCTCAGCTGCTCTGACAAAGTCCTCTGCACCTGTGCATCTCACCACGTGTCAAAGGACCACAGGCGTCTCAATTGCCTGAGGAGCTTCAGCTAGTTCCTCAGCTGCACCAAATTCTTCTATGGGACCCTCTCTACTGAAGACAAAGGCCACTGCTGGACGAGGTCCTTGCCCTAGTCCTCAGAAGAAGCAGGTTGCCTTCCAAGTGCCGTCTGAAGAAGACGAAGCTGATGATGATGAACTTGCTGAAATCATCAGAGATAGGCAAGTCAGGGCCGCTAGAGCCAAGGGAACAAATGTGCCACTACTTTTGGATCCAAAGTTGATCCTCAAATACATTGATGTTTGGCACAAGGACCCCAACACTCCCATGCCTGACTTCAAGCTGACTCCTGGACAAAGTCACATGCTGACCCACTTCATTCAAGAAGAAAAATGGAAATTTGAGAAGGCCAGGAAGATCAAGAAAGCGCAGTACAAGAAGGAGCGCTATCTGAAGAAAAACATTGTCTCTATGACAACTGAAGAACTTGTCGCTGTTCAAACTGAGATCAAGAAACTCAGTGATGAATTTGATGCATACCGTGCTGATTGGCTTGGAGCCAAGGTGCGATTTGTGAAACTTGCGGATAACTTCACCTCAAATGTTGCAGCCCCAATGCAACAGGAAGTTCCTCAGGCTGAAGCATCTGCTCAGCCGACTGAAGAACATGCCAGCACCGCTGATGAAAATCAGGCTGCTGAGGAAAATGTAAGTTCCAGGGCTGATGACTACATTCCAGCCGCTGAAGAAATTGCTAGGGCATCCACTAGTGGTGCGCCTGAAGAGGATGAAGAAATTAGGGCAACTGCATTAGTTGTGCCTGAAGAAAATCAACCAGATTCCTCTACTCCTCCTGCGCCAACACCAACTCCGATCCTTCCATCTCCATCAGATGTGAAGAAAACCAAGGCTACAGAGCATGCAGCAGTGAAGAAAAGGAAAGCATCAGCTACTTCAGATTCTTCAGCTCCGAAGAAGATGAAGCCTTTGACCAACTCGTTTGAAAATCCCACTGATGTTGTTCCTCTCTCTACCATGCCATCAAAGGACCTTGTTCCTTTCTATGAAGAATATGTGATCCCTAGCGGATCTGATGAAGAAACTCCTTCTGCTATTTCATCAGAGCAGTTGGTTGAAGAAATTGAAGTGAATGAGATCCCTTCAACACCTGTCATTTCCTCGCCTATGCCTCAGTACACTGCTGACGAGGCTGGCATTGAAGAAGTGGAAGATGAAGATGTGGACGTTGGCTGCTCCACACCAGTGGTGAGTGATGAATTCTGGGAAAGTCGGCATCCAAACTCTCCAATGTTCACACCATTGCAGCAAATACCTCAGTCCCCTGCACAAACTGTTCAAATGGGCTATGAAGAAACTCACCCCACTTCATCTGTATGTGAAGAAATTCCAGCCACTAGTGCTGAAGAAACTGCTGCTCCTAAACATCTGAAGACGCAGGCTACCACTGAAGAGGAACCAGAAATTCCTCAGCCTGAAGAACCTGTGATTGAGATTCCTGAGGTCATGATGCAACTCACTGACACTCCTCTACCCAAGACAAAGGATCCATTCTCCAGGAAGGAAAAATTCAAGGCTGATGATTTCTTCGGTGAGCACGTATTCTTCGCAGACTACAACCCTTATGACTCTGCTCGCATTAGGAAGAGGCGTTTCTGGACTGCCAGCCAGGCTAATTTCTATTCCTCAGTGCTGTTCAACAAAAACAAAATCTTCTATCATGAGCACATTCCTCACGTGGATATGGAATCTCTATCGTGCTTCATGCCAGTCCTTAGTATTCTTCACGATGTCGGACTGTTAAATTTCTGCTCTGACATCTATGATTGGAATGAAGAACTGATTCTTCAAGTTTATGCGACGCTGCACATCACAGGAGATTCTGAAGATGTGAATTCATGGGTGCTGGACTGGATGTCTGAGAACACTCACTACACAGCACCAGCTACTGAATTGCTCCGTGCCTTACCACTTAGTCCTCCCCTTGAAGAAGCTCATTGCATTTACAGTGAACCTGAGCTTACAAATCACTACATTCAAGTTCTAATGAAACCTTTGAAGCCAGGTCAGGCCCCACGAACCAAATTCCTTGTGAAGGAATTACTATATGTGCCAAGAACTGTATATCGCATTCTAATGAGGACAATGAGTCCCATCAAAGGCCACGACTCATCTGATGAGGAAATTGTTGGCATCATGAAGAATTTGGTATTCAATATCATTCATGGCATTCCTGTCAATTATCACGATTTCTTCATGAGAACTCTGGCAAATGTTGCACTTTCTCCGTTTGAGCTGAAGCCTTATGCACCTTGGATTATGAGATTCCTTAGGACAAGGTCTTCACTCAACTACAAAGTTGATTTTCGGAATCACCTCAGCTACTTGCCCCCGATTGAAGTCCTCAAGCGGACCTATTCCTTAGTTGATGAAAAGGGCAAGACACCAGCTGTTATAGATGAAGGCATTCATCCATTGGATGGACAGTTTCGCAAAGCTGCATCTTATTCCACCAATGATGACTCTGCCACACATGACTCTGCCAATGCACCCAAGTCTACTCCTCAAGCCACCGCTCCTCGTGTGATGACTGATCGTGAGCTTCTGCTTAGTCTTCACCAGAAGGTGGATCGAACTCATAAATGGGTTAAGCGTCAGTTTGGTTCATTTCTTCACAACATGACTGCTACGCACAATCCAGTGAAGAAAAATCATTACTACCTCCATGAAGTTTTCGGTCTCACCTGGGCAATACTGTCACATCTGTATGGTAAAGAAGATCTCAAGAAAATGGGTCTCAAGGAAGATTTTGACTGGTCTGCTCCTCCACCGAAGAATTCCAAGAAGATTAAGGTTCCTTCTCTGGTGGCCAGCTCATATTCTTCATCTCGCGACACCGATGAGAATGAAGACTTGGACGACACTGCGGCAGGCCCTTCCATGACAAACGACCCCAACAACGCTGGCGCCCCTTCATCAACTTGATATTCTTCAGGGGCATTAGTCCTCATATTCGATCCTTTTGGTCATTTGATGACAAAGGGGGAGAATTTTGAGTTAGTCTTCAAGCGGGTCTTTCTATATGGGCGTTTTTTGTTAAGTTACAACTCTCATTCTTTTGAGACTTTATTGGATCGAGTTGTAAACTTAAACCCGATGGTGCTCTGATACTTTTGATATGTTTTTCTGCATGCTTATTCCTCATATATGCTAATGCACACATGCTGAGTTACATCAGTCACCATATTTCATCATGCATTTCAAATTCTTCATTGTGATATGTCAAATGCATGTATGAATTACAAGATATAGGGGGAGATCTCCATGATTCTACTCTCCAAGTGTGCAATGCTTTAAAAGAAAATACCTCACCATGCACATATTCAGGGGGAGTTCTTCTATATCTTCCAATACAAATTCCTCAATATCAGTATTTACACTTCATATGTTTATCCCCGTTGAACACTTAACCTATATTGTCATCAATCACCAAAAAGGGGGAGATTATAAGTGCATCTAGTGCCCCTTAGTGATTTTGGTGTATTGAAGACTTATAGGTTAAGGGACTAATGCGTTTGTGAGTGTACACAGGTCTATAAGTCTATGAGGAGTTTGATATTTACAGAGAAAGTCGACCCCTAAAAATGAAGTTCTTCGACTGAAGACTTTGGATTTCTGAAGACTTTCTGAAGACTTTGAAAGTGAAGAAATTGGTGTGACCTTGAAGACTTGGTATTCATTCGAGGAACATGAAGCGTGAAGACTTTTGTTTTCATAGTTTCATTTTCTCTTTCTTGAGTCATAGGAAACACCGAACTGTTAAAGGGGGTCGAGGAAATACTAAGGAAGATTTTCCATGTGATGCTCAACTCAAAATCCTACATCTACCAATCCCTTCGAGTGAAGCAATTGGAAATCTCATACAGTCCAGTCATATTCTTCAGTGACAGAGACGAAGTTATTCTGGTCTCTGAGGAATTTGTTCTGACTGAGGAGTTAGGAATTCGCCCGTGCAGATTGCCTACACAGTGAGGAACATGATAGCCCTGAGGATTTCGCCACTCAAAATTCTGACCGTTGCTGTGCTATGCGCCAACTGTCCCAAAATATTTATCCACCTAACGGTCATATCATTGAAGGGCATTTATGTCGTATCATGTCGGGATGCTCCCTAGGCTATAAATAGCCACCCCCTACAACCACTAACTGGTTGGCTGCTCCGAGAGAAACTGACACTTGTCATTTGAGAGCAACCCATCCCCCGAGGACTTTGAGCGAAAATCATCAAGTGAGGAAAACCCAAACCCAAACACCTTCAAACCCCAAGTGATTGAGTATCACTGAAGAGATTGATCCTGCATGGATCCGACGCTTGTTACCTTTGAAGACTGTGCTTCTTCCAGACGGTTAGGTGTCATGGTCTAGAGCATCCAAGAGGAATTGTGGATCGCTGAGTGACCAAGTTTGTGAAAGTTCAGAAGTCACCTGACGACTTACCATGAGTGATTGGGCGAGGTTTGTGTGACCTTAGCTCAAGGGGAATACAGTGAGGACTGAGTGTCCTGAGCTGCATGTTCAGGACTGGGTGTCCGGGACTGTGTGTCCTCAGGTTTAAATACCTAGTCTCCCTAACCAGACGTACAACTGAGACAACAGTTGGAACTGGTCTACCAAATCATTGTCTTCGCCAAGCTTACTGGTTCTATTTCCTCAACTCTTTCATTTCCTCATAACTGTGTTGTGTGCTTGTTCATATCTGTGCTTGAAGAATTTGACTGAAGATTTTCTCAATTTCCTCAGTTCAATTTCTTCAGTCTGTTTGTATTCATCATCTGTTATCCTGTGCTTACGCTTTCTGTACTCTGTGCCTATCTTCATTTCATCACGATGACTATGCTTGTGTTCTGTTATGTTTACTTTTGAGTACTTATTCTGCTGCTAGTAGTTCTTTGCTAAGGAATTTCCTCACCTGCAAATTCCTCAGTGAAGAATTCATAAAAATCGCCTATTCACCCCCCTCTAGTCGATATAATGCACTTTCAACAACGTCTGGGAACTGGTCAAACGTCCAGATCCTCGCAAGCACAATATCATTGGCCCAAAATGGATCTATCGCAACAAGTAAGATGAAATGGCCTTGTGGTGAGGAATAAGGCATGTCTTGTAGCTCAAGGCTACACATAGGTTGAAGGAATTGATTTCGATGAAACTTTTGCACCTGTTGCTAGACTTGAGGCTATTCGCATATTACTTGCTTATGCTAACCATCATGATATCACTTTATATCAAATGGATGTGAAAAGTGCATTCCTCAATGGTAAGCTTGAGAAAGAAGTATATGTTGCTCAACCCCCAGGTTTTGAAGATCCAAAGAATCCTGACAAAGTCTTCAAACTCAACAAGGCCCTATATGGCCTCAAGCAGGCCCCTCGGGCGTGGTATGATACTTTGAAGGAATTCCTCATGAAGAAAGGCTTCAAACCCGGTTCACTCGACCCTACTCTTTTCACTAAATCTTATGATGGTGAATTGTTTGTGTGCCAAATATATGTTGATGATATTATCTTTGGCTGTACTGACCAATGTTATAGTGATGAATTTTCCTATATGATGAGTGAAGAATATCAAATGTCTATGGAGAGTTGAAATTCTCCTTAGGTCTTCAAATTCGTCAACAACGCAATGGCATATTCATATCTCAGGAGAAATACCTCAAATATGTACTGAGGAAATTCGACATGCAAGATTGCAAAGGCATCAAGATTCCTATGCCCACAAATGGCCATCTGTGCACTGATGAAAATGGTATTGACTTCGATCATAAGGTATACCTCTCCATGATTGGTTCTTTATTGTACTTATGTGCATCTAGGCCAGATATAATGCTTAGTGTTTGCATGTGTGCCCGATTTCAAGCTACACTGAAGGAATCACACCATAAGGCTGTGTAGCATATTCTTCGATATCTAGCTCACACACCAACACTTGGATTATGGTACCCCAAGGGCTCGGCTTTTGATCTCATTGGATATTCTGACTCTGACTATGCTGGTGATCCTGTGGACCGCAAGTCAACGTCTGGTACATGTCATTTTCAAAAACGATGTTTGGTCTGTTGGTCCTCGAAGAAACAGAACTGCGTATCACTATCTACCATTGAAGCTGAGTACATTGCCGCTGGTTCTTGCTATGCTCAATTGCTATGGATGAAGCAAACTCTCAAGGACTACGGCGTCAACATGAAGAATGTGCCTCTCTTCTGTGACAATGAGAGTGCCATCAAGATTGCTCACAACCCAGTTCAGCACTCGAAGACAAGGCACATTCATATTGTTCATCATTTTCTTCGTGATCGTGTGTTGAAGGGCGACATTTCTATTGAGCATGTGAAGACTGAAGAACATCTAGCCGATATCTTCACAAAGCCCTTGGATGAGAAGAGATTTAGCAAGTTGCGGTGTGAGCCAAATATCCTAGAATCTTCGAATGTTCTCTGAAAAGGACACTCATCCTAACACTTATGCAAAAATTATGACTTAGATGTGCAATACATGAAGAAACGTTTTTCTTCAATCAATGAAGAATAACACTCTAAGTGTGAAGAAATTAACGAAGAATTTGATTCTCAGAACCCTACGACAATTGTACGCGGTGTCTAAAATCATCATTCTTATACGGTGGGTCACACCACCACCAAAAGTTGAAATTCCTCAGTTGTTCAAATTCTTCAACTTTGCATTGTCTTCACTGTTTCCGTCATATATATATGAGTTTATGTCCTCTACAGCATTCACTTATGGCTACTTCTTCAAGTTGGTTTTTCTGCTAAGTGAATGTGATCGGACCCTTCTGTAAGACCCACGATGCGGCTATATCTCCCACGTGTCGGAGCACGACTTAGAGGCATAACCTCATAGTAGGCATGTCGCAAGAGGGGTAATCTTTACACATCCCATGTACTAAATAAGAAAGGGATAAAGAGTTGGTTTACAATCACCACTTCACACAATACATATATATAGCATTACATCATTCAGATACAATTAAGGTTCGACTACGGAACGAAATAAAGAAAGACAACTCCTAATGCATAGATCCCCGATCGACCCAACTGGGCTCCACTACTGATCAACAGGAAACGAAACAAAACAACGAAACAAGATCTTCATCGAGCTCCCGCTTGAGCTCAGTTGCGTCACCTGCACTGGTATCATTGGAACCTGCAAGTGTTTGAAGTAATTTGTGAGCCACGGGGACTCAGCAATCTCACACCTGCGAGATCAAGACTATTTAAGCTTATGGGTTGGAAAAGGGGTAGTGAGGTGGAGCTGCAGCAAGCACTAAGTATATATGGTGGCTAACTTACGCAAATGAGAGCGAGAAGAGAAGCAAAGCACGGTCGTGTACAAGAAGTGATCAAGAAGTGATCCTAAAACTACTTACGTTAAAACATAACACAAGAACCGTGTTCACTTCCCGGACTCCACCGGAAAGAGACCATCACGGCTACACACGCGGTTCATGCATTTTAATTAAGTTAAGTGTCAAGTTCTCTACAACCAGACATTAACAAATTCCCATCTGCCCATAACCGCGGGCATGGCTTTCGAAAGTTCAAAAACCTGCAGGGGTGTCCCAACTTAGCCCATCACAAGCTCTCATGGTCAACGAAGGATATTCCTTCTCACAGGAAGACCCGATCAGACTCGGAATCCCGGTTACAAGACATTTCGACATTGGTAAAACTAGACCAGCAAAGCCGCCCGGATGTGCCGACAAATCCCGATAGGAGCTGCACATATCTCGTTCTCAGGGCACACCGGATGAGCCAGGCGTCGGGTTGGCATAGACCCTGGTTGCCCAGGGGGCGCCGAACACCGCTCAGGTTGGACCAACACTTAGAGAAGCACTGGCCCGGGGGGGTTAAAATAAAGATGACCCTTGAGTCTGCAGAACCCAAGGGAAAAAAGGCTAGGTGGCAAAAGGTAAAACCAAGGTTGGGCCTTCCTGGAGGAGTTTTATTCAAGGTGAACTGTCAAGGGGTTCCCATTATAACTCAACCGCGTAAGGAACACAAAATCAAGGAACATAACGCCGGTATGATGGAAACTAGGGTGGCAAGAGTGGAACAAAACACCAGGCATAAGGCCAAGCCTTCCACCCTTTACCAAGTATATAGATGCATTAATTAAATAAGAGATATTGTTATATCCCAACAATAACCATGTTCCAACATGGAACAAACTCCATCTAAGAGGGGCTGAGCAAAGCGGTAACATAGCCAAACAACGGTTTGCTAGGACAAGGTGGGCTAGAGGCTTGACATGGCAATATGGGAGGCATGATAAAGCGAGTGGTAGGTATCGCGGCATAGCAAAAGAGCGAGCAACTAGCAAGCAAAGATAGAAGTGATTTCGAGGGTATGGTCATCTTGCCTGAAATCCCACAAGGAAGAAGAACGAGTCCATGAAGAAGACAAACAGACATAGTCGAACTTATCCTCACAAATGTGACGTTATCGGAACTAACCTGAAGAAGCAACATCGGAAAGAAGCAAACAACATAGTAAACAACCATCACATAACATGGCATGAGGCACAATCAAGTATGATGCATGTCTGGTTTAAATATGCATGGCATGGAAAAGTGCACAAGCAATCCTACAAATTAAGTGGAGCTCAAGATGCAACGAGTTGCATATTGACAAAATACCACGTGACTTATTTAGTTCTCTCTCGTTTAGGTACCCATCAATATTAAATGTTGTTAAACATGGAAAAAGGTGGAGCATGGTAAAACTACCTATCTAGGCAAGTTTACATGAGGCCGGAACAACAAGCAACAATTCCGGTAAAACCTCATATGCATTTATCAATTTGGTGCAACAACAAATTTAAACATTTAAAGGTTATTATCACGATGCGAATGACATATGCAAGTTTATGCAGTTTTTTTGAAAAATGTTGATATGAACATGTATGAAGCATTTTGTCATCGTGGCGGAAACGAAAGGGGTGCCACCGCAACGATAACGAAACGGTGCCACTGCAACATTCCGTTTCCGGTAGCTCAGGGAGATACCGGTGCAAAAGGAAAAGTGAAGGGAGCGTGTCATGCAAGGATGGTGGGGTGCTCCCGGATATCGGGTTCCCACATGTTGGTGACAAGGCAAAAGAGGGGCAACGTGCACCGACAATTCGGACTCGAGGCAAACAAGGGTGCATCTCATACAACATGCATTCGTTCACGGGCGGTCGTCTCGGGGTTATACCTTCGAAGCGTGCAAGCGGCACGGTTCGAGTTCGGGTTCGATGCAAGTAGAGGAAGTAGGCGTTCTCGGGACGGCGGTAGGGGTACACATTTCGAAGGTGAACTTGACGAATTCGAACCCCTTCGGGGTTGTCGTGGTACTTGGGGTTTTCGGACTCGTCGATCTCGTTCTTACGACGGTAGTGGAGCACGGTCTTCGTGGAAGTGGTTGTACACATTGTCTTATCTAGTCCACGGCAAGGGTAGTTGTTCACTCGACGGTCTTTGGCAACGGTCTAGGTACATGGATCACAGATGTTCGGGTCTTCCATAGAGGTACTAGACGCATCTCGGATGTGCAGTTGTACATGCACGTAGAAGAACTTGACGGGTCCCGTGTGTAGTCGTTCTCCGCGACTCCGTGTAGTTGTTCACATCTTCGTGCCGTAGTCGAAACAAGTTCATACTTGAGTTTCCTGGAACTTGGCAGGCACGAGGTGCAGGAGAACAAATCGGGAGGCGGCGCTGGACGATAGAGACGACACAGGCTCCTGCTCCAGCGAGACTTCGGCCAGCCACGAAGCTGCTCCGGCTAGGCACGAGGAGGGGAAGCAGAGCAGGCAGCATGGAGCTACGACGGGGCGGCAGCTGGCAATAGCTCCGGTGGCTGGCGTGGTTGAGGACGGAGGCGAAGAAGCAAGGCTCGCGAGCAAAGGATGCAGGGTCGAGCCGACTCGGGCGCGTGCTCCAGCAAAGGTTGGCCGGCGACGCGTCTGAGGCGAGGGAGGAGCACGTTGGAGCAGAGAACTGTTGGGGAACGTAGTAATTTCAAAAATTTTCCTACGCACACGCAAGATCATGGTGATGCATAGCAACGAGGGGAGAGTATGATCTACGTACCCTTGTAGATCGCAATGGAAGCGTTGACACAACGTAGAGGAAGTAGTCGTACGTCTTCTTCCCGATCCAACCGATCCAAGTACCGTTACTCCGGCACCTCCAAGTTCTTAGCACACGTACAGCTCGATGACGATCCCCGGGCTCCGATCCAGCAAAGCGTCGGGGAAGAGTTCCGTCAGCACGACGGCGTGGTGACGATCTTGATGTTCTACCGACGCAGGGCTTCGCCTAAGCACTACAACGATATGATCGAGGTGGAATATGGTGGCAGGGGGCACCACACACGGCTAAGGAACGATCTCAATGATCAACTTGTGTGTCTAGAGGTGCCCCCTGCCTCCGTATATAAAGGAGCCAAGGGGGAGGGGTGCGGCCAGCCCTATGGAGGCACAGGAGGAGTCCTACTCCTACCGGGAGTAGGACTCCCCCCCAATACTATTCCAACTAGGACTCCCAAGGGGGAAAGAGGGAGAGGGGTGGCCGGCCACCTCTCCTAGTCCTAGTAGGACTAGGGAGGGGGTAGGCGCGCAGCCCTTATGGGCAGCCCTTTCACCTTTCCACTAAGGCCCACTAAGGCCCATATGACTCCCGGGGGGGTCCGGTAACCTCCCGGTAATCCGGTAAAATCCTGATTTCACTCGGAACACTTCCGATGTCCAAACATAGGCTTCCAATATATAAATCTTTATGTCTCGACCATTTCGAGACTCCTCATCATGTCCGTGATCACATCCGGGACTCCGAACAACCTTCGGTACATCAAAATGCATAAACTCATAATAACTGTCATCGTAACGTTAAGCGTGCGGACCCTACGGTTCGAGAACAATGTAGACATGACCGAGACACGTCTCCGGTCAATAACCAATAGCGGGACCTGGATGCCCATATTGCCTCCTACATATTCTACGAAGATCTTTATCGGTCAGACCGCATAACAACATACGTTGTTCCCTTTGTCATCGGTATGTTGCTTGCCCGAGATTCGATCGTCGGTATCCAATACCTAGTTCAATATCATTACCGGCAAGTCTCTTTACTCGTTCTGTAATACATCATTTCACAACTAACATATTAGTTGTAATGCTTGCAAGGCTTATGTGATGTGTATTACCGAGAGGGCCTAGAGATACCTCTCCGACAATCGGAGTGACAAAACCTAATCTCGAAATACGCCAACCCAACATGTACCATTGGAGACACCTGTAGTACTCCTTTATAATCACCCAGTTACGTTGTGACGTTTGGTAGTACCCAAAGTGTTCCTCCGGTAAACGGGAGTTGCATAATCTCATAGTTATAGGAACATGTATAAGTCATGAAGAAAGCAATAGCAACATACTAAACGATCGGGTGCTAAGCTAATGGAATGGGTCATGTCAATCAGATCATTCAACTAATGATGTGACCTCGTTAATCAAATAACAACTCTTTGTTCATGGTTAGGAAACATAACCATCTTTGATTAACGAGCTAGTCAAGTAGAGGCATACTAGTGACACTTTGTTTGTCTATGTATTCACACATGTATTATGTTTCCGGTTAATACAATTCTAGCATGAATAATAAACATTTATCATGATATAAGGAAATAAATAATAACTTTATTATTGCCTCTAGGGCATATTTCCTTCAGTCTCCCACTTGCACTAGAGTCAATAATCTAGATTACACAGTAATGATTCTAACACCCATGGAGCCTTGGTGCTGATCATGTTTTGCTCGTGGAAGAGGCTTAGTCAACGGGTCTGCAACATTCAGATCCGTATGTATCTTGCAAATCTCTATGACTCCCACCTGGACTAGATCCTGGATGGAATTGAAGCGTCTCTTGATGTGTTTGGTCCTCTTGTGAAATCTGGATTCCTTTGCCAAGGCAATTGCACCAGTATTGTCACAAAAGATTTTCATTGGACCCGATGCACTAGGTATGACACCTAGATCGGATATGAACTCCTTCATCCAGACTCCTTCGTTCGCTGCTTCTGAAGCAGCTATGTACTCCGCTTCACATGTTGATCCTGCTACGATGCTTTGTTTAGAACTGCACCAACTGACAGCTCCACCGTTCAATGTAAACACGTATCCGGTTTGCGATTTAGAATCGTCCGGATCAGCGTCAAATCTTGCATCAACGTAACCTTTTACGGTGAGCTCTTTGTCACCTCCATATACGAGAAACATATCCTTAGTCCTTTTCAGGTATTTCAGGATGTTCTTGACTGCTGTCCAGTGATCCACTCCTGGATTACTTTGGTACCTCCCTGCTAAACTTATAGCAAGGCACACATCAGGTCTGGTACACAGCATTGCATACATGATAGAGCCTATGGCTGAAGCATAGGGAACATCTTTCATTTTCTCTCTATCTTCTGCAGTGGTCGGGCATTGAGTCTTACTCAACTTCACACCTTGTAACACAGGCAAGAACCCTTCCTTTGCTTGATCCATTTTGAACTTCTTCAAAATCTTGTCAAGGTATGTGCTTTGTGAAAGTCCAATTAAGCGTCTTGATCTATCTCTATAGATCTTTATGCCTAATATGTAAGCAGCTTCACCGAGGTCTTTCATTGAAAAACTTTTATTCAAGTATCCCTTTATGCTATCTAGAAATTCTATATCATTTCCAATCAGTAATATGTCATCCACATATAATATCAGAAATGCTACAGAGCTCCCACTCACTTTCTTGTAAATACAGGCTTCTCCGAAAGTCTGTATAAAACCAAATGCTTTGATCACACTATCAAAGCGTTTATTCCAACTCCGAGAAGCTTGCACCAGTCCATAAATGGATCGCTGGAGCTTGCACACTTTGTTAGCTCCCTTTGGATCGACAAAACCTTCCGGTTGCATCATATACAACTCTTCTTCCAGAAATCCATTCAGGAATGCAGTTTTGACATCCATCTGCCAAATTTCATAATCATAAAATGCGGCAATTGCTAACATGATTCGGACAGACTTAAGCATCGCTACGGGTGAGAAGGTCTCATCGTAGTCAACCCCTTGAACTTGTCGAAAACCTTTCGCGAAAAGTCGAGCTTTGTAGACAGTAACATTACCGTCAGCGTCAGTCTTCTTCTTGAAGATCCATTTATTCTCAATTGCTTGCCGATCATTGGGCAAGTCAACCAAAGTCCATACTTTGTTCTCATACATGGATCCCATCTCAGATTTCATGGCTTCAAGCCACTTTGCGGAATCTGGGCTCATCATCGCTTCTTCATAGTTCGTAGGTTCATCATGATCTAGTAGCATGACTTCCAGAACAGGATTACCGTACCACTCTGGTGCGGATCTTACTCTGGTTGATCTACGAGGTTCAGTAGTATCTTGATCTGAAATTTCATGATCATTATCATTAGCTTCCTCACTAACTAGTGTAGGTGTCACTGAAACAGTTTTCTGTGATGTACTACTTTCCAGTAAGGGAGTAGGTACAGTTACCTCGTCAAGTTCTACTTTCCTCCCACTCACTTCTTTCGAGAGAAACTCCTTCTCTAGAAAGGATCCATTCTTAGCAATGAATGTCTTGCCTTCGGATCTGTGATAGAAGGTGTACCCAACTGTCTCCTTTGGGTACCCTATGAAGACACATTTCTCCGATTTGGGTTCGAGCTTATCAGGTTGAAGCTTTTTCACATAAGCATCGCAGCCCCAAACTTTAAGAAACGACAACTTTGGTTTCTTGCCAAACCATAGTTCATACGGCGTCGTCTTGACGGATTTTGACGGTGCCCTATTTAACGTGAATGCGGCCGTCTCTAAAGCATAACCCCAAAACGATAGCGGTAAATCTGTAAGAGACATCATAGATCGCACCATATCTAGTAAAGTACGATTACGACGTTCGGACACACCATTACGTTGTGGTGTTCTGGGTGGCGTGAGTTGCGAAACTATTCCATAGTTTTTCAAATGCACACCAAACTCGTAACTCAAATATTCTCCTCCACGATCAGATCGTAGAAACTTTATTTTCTTGTTACGATGATTTTCAACTTCACTCTGAAATTCTTTGAACTTTTCAAATGTTTCAGACTTATGTTTCATTAAGTAGATATACCCATATCTGCTTAAATCATCTGTGAAGGTGAGAAAATAACGATATCCGCCACGAGCCTCAATATTCATCGGACCACATACATCGGTATGTATGATTTCCAACAAATCTGTTGCTCTCTCCATAGTACCGGAGAACGGTGTTTTAGTCATCTTGCCCATGAGGCACGGTTCACAAGTACCAAGTGATTCATAATCAAGTGGTTCCAAAAGTCCATCAGTATGGAGTTCCTTCATGCACTTTACACCGATATGACCTAAACGACAGTGCCACAAATAAGTTGCACTTTCATTATCAACTCTGCATCTTTTGGCTTCAACATTATGAATATGTGTATTACTACTATCGAGATTCAATAAGAATAGACCACTCTTCAAGGGTGCATGACCATAAAAGATATTACTCATATAAATAGAACAACCATTATTCTCTGATTTAAATGAATAACCGTCTCGCATTAAACAAGATCCAGATATAATGTTCATGCTCAACGCTGGCACCAAATAACAATTATTTAGGTCTAATATTAATCCCGAAGGTAGATGTAGAGGTAGCGTGCCGACCGCGATCACATCAACTTTGGAACCGTTTCCCACGCACATCGTCACCTTGTCCTTTGCCAGTGCCCGCTTATTCCGTAGTCCCTGTTTCGATTAGCAACAGAACCAGTATCAAATACCCAGGTGCTACTGCGAGCTCTAGTAAGGTACACATCAATAACATGTATATCACATATACCTTTGTTCACCTTGCCATCCTTCTTATCCGCCAAATACTTGGGGCAGTTCCGCTTCCAGTGACCAGTCTGCTTGCAGTAGAAGCACTCAGTTTCAGGCTTAGGTCCAGACTTGGGTTTCTTCTCCTGAGCAGCAACTTGCTTGCTGTTCTTCTTGAAGTTCCCCTTTTTCTTCCCTTTGCCCTTTGTCTTGAAACTAGTGGTCTTGTATACCATCAACACTTGATGATCCTTCTTGATTTCTACCTCCGTAGCTTTCAGCATTGCGAAGAGCTCGGGAATAGTCTTGTTCATCCCTTGCATATTATAGTTCATCACGAAGCTCTTGTAGCTTGGTGGCAGTGATTGGAGAATTCTGTCAATGACGCAATCATCTGGAAGATTAACTCCCAATTGAATCAAGTGATTATTATACCTAGACATTTTGAGTATATGCTCACTGACAGAACTGTTCTCCTCCATCTTGCAGCTATAGAACTTATTGGAGACTTCATATCTCTCAATCCGGGCATTTGCTTGAAATATTAACTTCAACTCCTGGAACATCTCATATGCTCAATGATGTTCAAAACGTCGTTGAAGTCCCGATTCTAAGCCGTAAAGCATGGCACACTGAACTATCGAGTAGTCATCAGCTTTGCTCTGCCAGACGTTCATAACATCTGGAGTTGCTCCAGCAGCAGGCCTGGCACCCAGCGGTGCTTCCAGGACGTAATTCTTCTGAGCAGCAATGAGGATAATCCTCAAGTTACGGACCCAGTCCGTATAATTGCTACCATCATCCTTCAACTTTGCTTTCTCAAGGAACACATTAGAATTCAACAGAACAACAGCACGAGCCATCTATCTACAATCGACATAAACAAGCAAGATACTATCAGGTACTAAGTTCATGATAAGTTTAAGTTCAATTAATCATATTACTTAAGAAATCCCACTTAGATAGACATCCCTCTAATCCTCTAAGTGATCACGTGATCCAAATCAACTAAACCATAACCGATCATCACGTGAGATGGAATAGTTTTCAATGGTGAACATCGTTATGTTGATCATATCTACTATATGATTCACGCTCGACCTTTCAGTCTCCGTGTTCCGAGGCCATATCTGTATATGCTAGGCTCGTCAAGTTTAACCTGAGTATTCTGCGTGTGCAAAACTGGCTTGCACCCGTTGTAGATGGACGTAGAGCTTATCACACCCGATCATCACGTGGTGTCTGGGCACGACGAACTTTGGCAACGGTGCATACTCAGGGAGAACACTTCTTGATAATTTAGTGAGAGATCATCTTATAATGCTACCGTCAACCAAAGCAAGATAAGATGCATAAAAAGATAAACATCACATGCAATCAATATAAGTGATATGATATGGCCATCATCATCTTGTGCTTGTGATCTCCATCCTCGAAGCACCGTCGTGATCACCATCGTCACCGGCGTGACACCTTGTTCTCCATCGTAGCATCGTTGTCGTCTCGCCAATCTTATGCTTCCACGACTATCACTACCGTTTAGTAATAAAGTAAAGCATTACATCGCGATTGCATTGCATACAATAAAGCGACAACCATATGGTTCCTGCTAGTTGCCGATAACTCGGTTACAAAACATGATCATCTCATACAATAAAATTCAGCATCATGCTTTGACCATATCACATCACAACATGCCCTGCAAAAACAAGTTAGACGTCCTCTACTTTGTTGTTGCATGTTTTACGTGGCTGCTACGGGCTTAAGCAAGAACCAATCTCACCTACGCATCAAAACCACAACGATAGTTTGTCAAATAGACTCCGTTTTAACCTTCGCAAGGACCGGGCGTAGCCACACTCGGTTCAACTAAAGTTGGAGAGACAGTCGCCCGCAAGCCATCTATGTGCACAGCACGTCGAGGGAACCGGTCTCGCGTAAGCGTACGCGTAAGGTTGGTCCAGGTCGTCTCGTCCAACAATACCGCCGAACCAAAGTATGACATGCTGGTAGGCAGTATGACTTGTATCGTCCACAACTCACTTGTGTTCTACTCGTGCAATTAACATCAAACCATAAAACCTAGGCTCGGATGCCACTGTTGGGGAACGTAGTAATTTCAAAAAAATTCCTACGCACACGCAAGATCATGGTGATGCATAGCAACGAGGGGAGAGTATGATCTACGTACCCTTGTAGATCGCAACGGAAGCATTGACACAATGTAGAGGAAGTAGTCGTACGTCTTCTTCCCGATCCGACCGATCCAAGTACCGTTACTCCGGCACCTCCGAGTTCTTAGCACACGTACAGCTCGATGACGATCCCCGGGCTCCGATCCAGCAAAGCGTCGGGGAAGAGTTCCGTCAGCATGACGGCGTGGTGACGATCTTGATGTTCTACCGACGCAGGGCTTCGCCTAAGCACTACAACGATATGATCGAGGTGGAATATGGTGGCAGGGGGCACCGCACATGGCTAAGGAACGATCTCAATGATCAACTTGTGTGTCTAGAGGTGCCCCCTGCCTCCGTATATAAAGGAGCCAAGGGGGAGGGGTGCGGCCAGCCCTATGGAGGCGCAGGAGGAGTCCTACTCCTACCGGGAGTAGGACTCCCCCCCCCCCAATCCTATTCCAACTAGGACTCCCAAGGGGGAAAGAGGGAGAGGGGTGGCCGGCCACCTCTCCTAGTCCTAATAGGACTAGGGAGGGGGGGAGGTGCGCAGCCCTTATAGGCAGCCCTTTCACCTTTCCACTAAGGCCCACTAAGGCCCATATGACTCCCGGGGGGTTCCGGTAACCTCCCGGTAATCCGGTAAAATCCTGATTTCACCCGGAACACTTCCGATGTCCAAACATAGGCTTCCAATATATCAATCTTTATGTCTCGATCATTTCGAGACTCCTCGTCATGTACGTGATCACATCCGGGACTCCGAACAACCTTCGGTACATCAAAATGCATAAAATCATAATAACTGTCATCGTAACGTTAAGCGTGCGGACCCTACGGTTTGAGAACAATGTAGACATGACCGAGACACGTCTCCGGTCAATAACCAATAGCGGGACCTGGATGCCCATATTGGCTCCTACATATTCTACGACGATCTTTATCGGTCAGACCGCATAACAACATACGTTGTTCCCTTTGTCATCGGTATGTTGCTTGCCCGAGATTCGATCGTCGGTATCCAATACCTAGTTCAATCTCGTTACCGGCAAGTCTCTTTACTCGTTCTGTAATACATCATTTCACAACTAACATATTAGTTGTAATGCTTGCAAGGCTTATGTGATGTGTATTAGCGAGAGGGCCCAGAGATACCTCTCCGAAAATCGGAGTGACAAAACCTAATCTCGAAATACGCCAACCCAACATGTACCATTGGAGACACCTGTAGTACTCCTTTATAATCACCCAGTTACGTTGTGACGTTTGGTAGTACCCAAAGTGTTCCTCCGGTAAACGGGAGTTGCATAATCTCATAGTTATAGGAACATGTATAAGTCATGAAGAAAGCAATAGCAACATACTAAACGATCGGGTGCTAAGCTAATGGAATGGGTCATGTCAATCAGATCATTCAACTAATGATGTGACCTCGTTAATCAAATAACAACTCTTTGTTCATGGTTAGGAAACATAACCATCTTTGATTAACGAGCTAGTCAAGTAGAGGCATACTAGTGACACTTTGTTTGTCTATGTATTCACACATGTATTATGTTTCCGGTTAATACAATTCTAGCATGAATAATAAACATTTATCATGATATAAGGAAATAAATAATAACTTTATTCTTGCCTCTAGGGCATATTTCCTTCGAGAACTCCTCCTGGTCGCGGTGGCACAGATTTTATGGCAAGGTTGGAGACCAAGAATTAAGATAGCAAAGGCATTGGGATTTTTGCGAGTGTGTTATGGTTAATTTCAAGTTAAAGAAATATTGAATATAGCTCCCTACTATCGGGAGGATATGTTTTAAAGAGAAACCACCATGTGAGTTCCCTCGATTTAAATAGATCGAAAGATCTATGCAATTTATTTAGTTGAGTTGAGATGCAAAGATTAAAGACATGATGGCATGATGACATGATGCAATGCACAAGATGCAATGATGAATGCAACAAACCAACAACTCACAAGACAAAACTTGGAAAAACATGGAAGGCGTATGAAGCTCCGGTCTTGGGGCGTCACAACACTCCACCACTATAAGAGGATCTCGTCCCGAGATCTAGGATGGCACCGGAGAGAAATGGAAGAGAAAGAGAAGAGGTAAAACTAAGTTGCTTCTTTGACAAACGAGTGAAACCAAAGAACCTTGAAAAGTTGAACAACTTGAAAGAAAGAATACCACGGAGATGATCGAAGTTGACAATCTCCGTCAGAAAAGCGGAACAAGGAAGAACAAATTCGGGAAGCACTCCGGTTGGAAATGGAAGGTAAAGAAGATGAGCTTTGCAGTATGAAAGCACTTGGATGAGACTCCGATTAGAAAATGAATGATAGCCACAACACTCCGGTTAAAACAAGATAGCGAAGGAATAAGAATGATATACTTTGGGCATCACTCCGACTGTAAATGGAAGGAATTGTACATGATCTTGACAAACAAGATGATGGGTTGAAGAGAGCAACATCACAATGCCTCCGGAACAAAAGAATAGAAGTTGGATCATTGGAAAGGAAAGAGTTGAGAAGAAAATGACATCTTCTACCACAATAGAATTTGAGAAGCATCCTTAGAAAGAAGTATTGAAAGGAGTTGTTGGAAAATCAACAACGAAAACAAAAAGTTGCTTGTGGGCTTATGAAAACATCTCAAAACTATGAGGTGAAATTCTGCCACTCACGGAGAAAATTTTGATTGGGATCTAGAAAAAGATAGAAATCTTTCTTCCACCGAGGTGATAAGGATAAAACTTGGATCATAGATAATCACCACAAAGAGGAACATTCCCAACGGAAGGCTTTAGGTGAAAACTATACCAAGATCACTCTGCGGAAGAAAGTGATGGGTTTAAATATCTCATTCTTGTGAAAGAAGAATGATATATTACCACCTCAAAAGATAAGGGAGAACAATTGCACTCCGAATTGCAAGATGAAGAAAACTTGAGCTCCTCTGAGAAGAACCTTGATGAATGCTTCGAGAAGGAATTAAATCCTTTATGAACCAACATGTAGAACCTCCATGAAGAACTCCGATAATAAAAGAATGATCGAACGAAAGGAAAGAGAAGTTTAAAACACAAGGTGAAGACTTGCAATGATTAGATGGATCTTCATGACGAGAAAATTGAGAGAGCTTGGAACTTCGGGAAAAGAATGATGAATAATTGAGATCAAGAATTTTGATGAACCTACGGAATAAGGAATTTAATTTACTCGATGAAACAAGAATAAGAAATACATTATGCTTATCCTTCACCAATTTAAGTTGATGACAAGCAACAGATTTGGCATACTACTTATTCTCGATGAAACAAGATTGAAGAGAGATATTGCTCAACTTGGGAAGGTCTTCAACGAACCACCGGTAGGGTTGAAGCAACGAATAAATTGATATGATAAACGAATGAAGAGAAATCTTGAATGAATCACCGTAAGAATTGAAAATAAACGAAGAAAAGAGATGAATCATCGGTAAGAATTTGAAAACGAACAAAGATACTTGGGGAAATTTAGATACAAAAGAACGAAGAGATTAAGAGCTGATAAGAGAATACTTGAATGATGCACCGGTAGGATTTGGAGAATGGTAGCTGAAGTCTGAGAATGAATAAGTCTTCTGAAATGATGGGCTCCGGAGAAACAAACTAAAAATACTCTTGAAATGCTCCGGATGGGTGAAAAGAATTGTCACCATCGAAATAATTATGAGAGGATGGCATGAGGCTTGAACTATGAATCTTTGAGAGAACAGATAAGATTTGGAGGAAAACCCTTCTTTGGTCTTCAAATCCGAGAATGACGACGAGAAACACCACCAAGAATTGTTGAGGCACTCCGGAATTAAAATTGGAAAGATTAAACCAATGATGAAAAGAATTTGAAAGATCTTGGAGAAAGACATATGACTGATAATTCATTCTTACGTCAAACTTTAGAAGTTTTGAGAATAGCTCCGAGAAAATAGAAGAGTCAGGTAAGATCCTGAGAAAAGACCTATGGGTTAGGGCCCACTCAAAAGATACACCGTTGAACGATTACTTGAAAGGGAGATTGCACTTGTTGAATTAAATGGCTTGAATGAGATAACAACCTCGAGGTATCTTGAACGGATTAGAAATGAAAACACAAATCTTCTGAGATATCTTCAGCACTCCGGAATAATTGAATAGAAAGCGGGGAATGATCATGAGGTGCACCGGCATAACAAAAGCATTGGGAAGAATGAGAGGACTATGCTCAATACCAAAGCTTGAATTGAATCCACCGAAAAAAGAAAGAGAACGAAGAATGCTGAACTAGTAAAACATCTTCATGAGAACCACCGGATAAGAATATTGACGGAAAAGAATGGAGGAAGTTCACATGAATAAAATGTATACTTGATCAAGAAGTCTGAGTCCTTGAAGAAAAAGGGATGGGAGGGTGGGAAAAACAAAAGCAAATTGGGACGGATGAAACAAACAACATTGACGAAAACTGAGATTGGATCTTGCAAATGTTGAAATGATCGGATCCACTTGACGAGAAGCGCGCCGGTTGAAAAGGATTGACATGACAATCTCGATTATCATGAAGGATTAGAATTCACATAGGAATATAAGAACACCACTTAGAAAAGGTATGGAATCCACATTTGACTTCGAAGCAACTCGAATACCACAAAAAAACAAAAAAACAACGGATTGGCTTGTAGAATAAGTCGGAACAAACATATGATAGAGATTCCGTCCGAAGTTTTCGTGGTGGGGCCCACACGGGCTCGATCGTACATCACCATCATGTACAAGGTAGTGCACATGATATACGAAGCGTCCCCGAGTCAGCATAGCCAAGGACTCTTTAAGACACAACGAGACCACTGTAAAACCAACCGTGGATAGGTGGACCACTAGACGTCGAACCCCAATTTCATATGATACATCTGTCGGAAAGATATCCTAGGAGGTACTTGAATTCCCACTTATAAACTCCCGAAACTTTCTGGTTATGCAATCGGGTGTTGGGGATACAGGGGAAGCATAATTTCTCACCCAAAACTAGCAAATCCTACATCCAGTTGTATCCATCCTTCAACACATAACCAAGAAACCTTCGAAAATCGTTTACCTCAACCTTCGAAAAGCATCCGTTATACGAGTTATGGCAATACTCCCGAACTCCCGCCCAGTACTAGGTGGCGTCGAGGTTATCTCACCAACAACTACATAAAAGAGATTTTCGATGTCGGCGAAACTCATGTATTCCAGAACTGCAACGATAAAATTGCGATGACAACACCTCGGAGCTCAACTCCCCAGGACACTCCCACAACCCCTAAATGTCAGGAGGCACCAAGAACAATGTTCTCATCACAAGACTATCGGAACGATTCCAAGATACCCGCATTATCCTAAATTTTTTTAGTGAAATTTGAGAAAAGAAAAGTCAAAACTCTACGTCAGGAGGCCTCACCAGAGCGACGAGGGGACTGAGGAGTAAAACAATCCTACTCTCCGATATATATAATCCTAATAGACTCAAAACATTTTCCTAGACTCAACAACGCCAGCGATTCGATCAAGCAGGGGGCTCCTAAGTTGGGGACGGCTCTGATTACCAACTTGTAACACCCACGATGCGGCTATATCTCCCACATGTCAGAGCATGCCTTAGAGGGATAACCGCATAGTAGGCATGTCGCAAGAGGGGTAATCTTTACACATCCCATGTACTGAATAAGAAAGGGATAAAGAGTTGGCTTACAATCGGCACTTCACACAATACATAAATATAACATTATATCATTCAGATACAATCAAGGTTCGACTATGGAACCAAATAAAGAAAGACAACCCCTAATGCATAGATCCCCGATCGTCCCAACTGGGCTCCACTACTGATCAACAGGAAATGAAACAAAACAACGAAACAAGATCTTCATCGAGCTCCCGCTTGAGCTCGGTTGCGTCACCTGCACTGGTATCATTGGCACCTGCAACTCTTTGAAGTAATCTGTGAGTCACGGGGACTCAGCAATCACACACCTGTGAGATCAAGACTATTTAAGCTTATGGGTAGGAAAAGGGGTAGTGAGGTGGAGCTGCAGCAAGCACTAAGCATATATGGTGGCTAACTTACGCAAGTGAGAGCGAGAAGAGAAGCAAAGCACGGTCGTGAACTAGAAGTGATCAAGAAGTGATCCTGAAACTACTTACGTTCAAACATAACACAAGAACCGTTTTCACTTCCCGGACTCCATCGGAAAGAGACCATCACGGCTACACACGCGGTTGATGCATTTTAATTAAGTTAACTGTCAAGTTCTCTACAACCGGACATTAACAAATTCCCATCTGCCCATAACCGCGGGCATGGCTTTCGAAAGTTCAAAACCCTGTAGGGGTGTCCCAACTTAGCCCATCACAAGCTCTCATGGTAAATGAAGGATATTCCTTCTCGCAGGAAGACCCGATCAGACTCGGAATCCCGGTTACAAGACATTTCGACAATGGTAAAACAAGACCAGCAAAGCCGCCCGGATGTGCCGACAAATCCCGATCGGAGATGCACATATCTCGTTCTCAGGGCACACCGGATGAGCCAGACGTCGGGTTGGCATAGACCTTGGTTTCCCAGGGGGCGCCGAACATCGCTCAAGTTGGACCAACACTTAGAGAAGCACTGGCCCGGGGGGGTTAAAATAAAGATGACCCTTGAGTCTGCAGAACCCAAGGGAAAAAAAGGCTAGGTGGCAAAAGGTAAAACCAAGGTTGGGCCTTGCTGGAGGAGTTTTATTCAAGGCGAACTGTCAAGGGGTTCCCATTATAACCCAACCGCGTAAGGAACGCAAAATCAAGGAACATAACGCCGGTATGATGGAAACTAGGGCGGCAAGAGTGGAACAAAACACCAGGCATAAGGCCGAGCCTTCCACCCTTTACCAAGTATATAGATGCATTAATTAAATAAGATATATTGTTATATCCCAACAATAACCATGTTCCAACATGGAACAAACTCCATCTTCACCTGCAACTAGCAACACTATAAGAGGGGCTGAGCAAAGCGGTAACATAGCCAAAAAATGGTTTGCTAGGACAACGTGGGTTAGAGGCTTGACATGGCAATATGGGAGGCATGATAAAGCGAGTGGTGCATATCGCGGCATAGCAAAAGAGCGAGCAACTAGCAAGCAAAGATAGATGTGATTTCGAGGGTATGGTCATCTTGCCTGAAATCCCGCAAGGAAGAAGAACGAGTCCATGAAGAAGGAAAACGGACGTAGTGGAACTGATCCTCACAAACGCGACATTATCAGAACTAACCTGAAGAAGCAATACTGGAAAGAAGCAAACAACATAGTAAACAACCATCATATATCATGGCATGATGCACAATCAAGTATGATGCATGTATGGTTTAAATATGTATGGCATGGCAAAGTGCACAAGCAATCCTACAAATTAAGTGGAGCTCAAGATGCAACGAGTTGCATATTGACAAAACACCACGTGACTTATTTAGTTCTCTCTCATTTAGGTACCCATCAATATTAGATGTTGTTAAACATGGAAAAAGGTGGAGCATAGTAAAACTACCTATCTAGGCAAGTTTACATTAGGCCGGAACAACAAGCAACAATTCTGGTAAAACCTCATATGCATTTATCAATTTGGTGCAACAAGAAATTTAAACATTTAAGGGTTATTATCATGATGCGAATGACATGTGCAAGTTTATGCAGTTTTTTTGAAAAATGTTGATATGAACATGATATGAAGCATTTTGTCATCATGGCGGAAACGGAAGGGGTGCCACGACAACGATAACTAAATGGTGCCACGACAACATTCCGGTTCCGGTAGCTCAAGGGGATACCGGTGCGAAAGGAAAAGTGAAGGGAGCGTGTCATGCAAGGATGGTGGGGTGCCCCCGGATACCGGGTTCCCACATGTTGGTGACAAGGCAAAAGAGGGGCAACGTGCACCGACAATTCGGACTCGAGGCGAACAAGGGTGCATCTCATACAACAGGCATTGGTTCACGGGCGGTCGTCTCGGAGTTATACCTTCGAAGCGTGCAAGCGGGACGGTTCGGGTTCGGGTTCGGTGCAAGTAGAGGAAGTAGGCGTTCTCGGGACGGTAGTAGGGGTACACGTTTCGAAGGTGAACTTGACGAATTCGAACCCCTTCGGGGTTGTCGTGGTACTTGGGGTCTTCGGACTCGTCAATCTCGTTCTTGCGACGGTAGTGGAGCACGGTCGTCGTGGAAGTGGTTGTACACATTGTCTTGTCGAGTCCATGGCGAGGGTAGTTGTTCACTCGACGGTCTTTGGCAACGGTCGTGGTAAACGGATGGTAGACGTTCGGGTCTTCCGTAGAGGTACTAGACGCATCTTGGATATGCAGTCGTACACGCACATAGAAGGACTTCACGGGTCCCGTGTGTAGTCGTTCTCCGCGACTCCGCGTAGTTGTTCACATCTTCATGCTGTAGTCGAAACGAGTTCATACTTGGGTTTCCTGGAACTTGGCGGGCACAAGGTGCAGGAGAGGAAATCAGGAGGCGACGCTGGATGGCTGAGACGACACAGGCTCCTGCTCTTGCGAGACTTCAGCCAGCGGCAAAGCTGCTCCGGCTAGGCACGAGGAGGGGAAGCAGAGCAGGCAGCATGGAGCTACGACGGGGCGGCAGCCGGCAACGGTTCCGATGGCCAGCGTGGTTGAGGGCGGAGACGAAGAAGCGAGGCTCGCGTGCAGAGGATGCAGGGTCCAGCCGACTCGGGCGCGTGCTCCAGCAAAGGTTGGCCGACGACGCGTCTGAGGAGAGGTAGGAGCACGTTGGAGCGGAGAGCTCCTGCTGGTCGTGGTGGCGCTGGCCCGCGGCGGCTACAAGGCAACGAGCTTGGCACGCCGAGGTGTGACGGGGCCCTGCCGGTGGGTCTTGGAGGTGGGGTAGCAGGCCAGCGGTGGAGGAGCTTGGGCGCGGGACATGGATGTCTGACTGCGAGGCCATGAGAGGCACATTGAGAAGGGCGCGTCTCCTGGCGCGTGCGGGGATGGAAGGAGCGGCGCGGGGAAGGCAGGGGCGTGGTGCCTCGCTCCTCTCCCTGGTGAAGCAGGGAAGGAGGGGATCGAGGGAGAGGGCGCTGCAAGCGAGAGAGAGGGAGGCGCAGGTGGTTTGGACACGGGAGCGAGAGGTGGGGGTTCGAACGAGAGGTGAGGAGGGGATCGAGCGAATGGAGATGGAGATCGGGCCTCTCTTGGTGGCGCTGGTGGGAGGACGAGGGAAGGGAGTGGGGATCAGGCTAGGTTAGAATTATAGGTAGGTGGGCCTTGGAGCCGGCCCAGTGGGAAGGGCGACAGCTGGGCCTTGGCCAACTAGTGCGGCTGCTGGGCTCCCTCTCACCTTACTTCTCATCTATTGCCCAGAAAAGAAAGGAAGGGTGTATACATGATTTGGGCATGGAGATAAATTGCTTGGGCTCGCAAAAAATGCTCTTGTTCCGAGAAAAATGGAGTGGGCAAGATTGCAAGATAAGAATTCAAACTCATTTGAATTTAATTCAAATGGGTTTGAACTAGGGCTTGGTTATAGAAGTGTCCAAAATGTTGAGATTTTTGGCGTAGCTCCGGAATAAGATGATAGATTTTATGGCAAGGTTGGAGACCAAGAATTAAGATAGCAAAGGCATTGGGATTTTTGTAAGTGTGTTATGGTTAATTTCAAATTAAAGAAATATTGAATATATCTCCCTACTATCGGGAGGATACGTTTTAAAGAGAAACCACCATGTGAATTCCCTCGATTTAAATAGATCGAAAGATCTATGCAATTTATTTAGTTGAGTTGAGATGCAAAGATTAATGACATGATGGCATGATGACATGATGCAATGCACAAGATGCAATGATGAATGCAACAATACAACAACTCACAAGACGAAACTCAGAAAAACATGGAAGGCGTCTGAAGCTCCAGTCTTGGGGCGTCACAACACTCCACCACTACGAGAGGATCTCGTCCCGAGATCTAGGATGGCACCGGAGAGAAACGGAAGAGAAAGAGAAGAGGTAAAACTAAGTTGATTCTTTGACAAACGAGTGAAACCAAAGAACCTTGAAAAGTTGAACAACTTGAAAGAAAGAATACCACGGAGATGATCGAAGTTGACAATCTCCGTCAGAAAAGCGGAACAAGGAAGAACAAATCCGGGAAGCACTTCGGTTAGAAATGGAAGGTAAAGAAGATGAGCTTTGCAATATGAAAGCACTTGGATGAGACTCCGGTTAGAAAAGGAATGATAGCCACAACACTCTGGTTAAAACAAGATAGCGAAGGAATAAGAATGATATACTTTGGGCATCACTCCGACTGTAAATGGAAGGAATTGAACATGATCTTGACAAACAAGATGATGGGTTGAAGAGAGCAACACCACAATGCCTCCGGAACAAAAGAATAGAAGTGGGGTCGTTGGAAAGGAAAGAGTTGAGAAGAAAATGACATCTTCTACCACAATAGAATTTGATAAGCATCCTTAGAAAGAAGTATTGAACGGAGTTGTTGGAAAATAAACAACGAAAACAAAAAGCTGCTTGTGGGCTTATGAAAACATCTCAAAACTATGAGGTGAAATTCTGCCACTCACGGAGAAAATTTTGATTGAGATCTAGAAAAAGAAAGAAATCTTTCTTCCACCGAGGTGACAAGGATAAAACTTGGATCATAGATAATCACCACAAAGAGCAACATTCCCAATGGAAGGCTTTAGGTGAAAACTATACCAAGATCACTCTAGGGAAGAAAGTGATGGGTTTAAATATCTCATTCTTGTGAAAGAAGAATGATATATTACCACCTCAAAAGATAAGGGAGAACAATTGCACTCCGAATTGCAACATGAAGAAAACTTGAGCTCCTCTAAGAAGAACCTTGATGAATGCTTCGAGAAGGAATTAAATCCTTTATGAACCAACATGTAGAACCTCCATGAAGAACTCCGATAATAAAAGAATGATCGAACGAAAGGAAAGAGAAGTTTAAAACACAAGGTGAAGACTTGCAATGATTAGATGGATCTTCATGACGAGAAAATTGAGAGAGCTTGGAACTTCGGGAAAAGAATGATGAATAATTGAGATCAAGAATTTTGATGAACCTACGGAATAAGGAATTTAATTTACTCGATGAAACAAGAATAAGAAATACATTATGCTTATCCTTCACCAATTTAAGTTGATGACAAGCAACAGATTTGGCATACTACTTATTCTCGATGAAACAAGATTGAAGAGAGATATTGCTCAACTTGGGAAGGTCTTCAACGAACCACCGGTAGGGTTTAAGCAACGAATAAATTGATATGATAAACGAATGAAGAGAAATCTTGAATGAACCACCGTAAGAATTGAAAATGAACGAAGAAAAGAGATGAATCACCGGTAAGAATTTGAAAACGAACAAAGATACTTGGGAAATATTAGATACAAAAGAACGAAGAGATCAAGAGCTGATACGAGAATACTTGAATGATGCACCGGTAAGATTTGGAGAATGATAGCTGAAGTCTGAGAATGAATAAGTCTTCTGAAATGATGGGCTCCGGAGAAACAAACTGAGAATTCTCTTGAAATGATCCAGATGGGTGAAAAGAATTGTCACCATCGAAATAATTATGAGAGGATGGCATCAGGATTGAAATATGAATCTTTGAGAGAACAGATAAGATTTGGAGGAAAACCCTTCTTCGGTCTTCAAATTCGAGAATGACAACGAGAAACACCACCATGAATTGTTGAGGCACTCCGGAATTAAAATTGGAAAGATTAAACCAATGGAGAAAGACATATGACTGATGATAATTCATTCTTACGTCAAACTTTAGAAGATTTGAGAATGGCTCCGAGAAAATAGAAGAGTCAGGTAAGATCCTGTGAAAAGACCTGTGGGTTAGGGCCCCCTGAAAAGATACACCGTTGAATGGTTACTTGAAAGGGAGATTGCACCGGTTGATTTAAATGGCTTGAATGAGATAACAACCTCGAGATATCTTGAATGGATTAGAAATGAAAACGCGAATCTTCTGACATATCTTCAGCACTCCGGAATAGCTGTATAGCAAGCGGGGAATGATCATGAGGTGCACCGGCATAACAAAAGCATTGGGAAGAATGAAAGGACTATGCTCAATACCAAAGCTTGAATTGAATCCACCGAAAAAAGAAAGAGAACGAAGAATGCTGAACTAGTAAAACATCTTCATGAGAACCACCGGATAAGAATATTGACGGAAAAGAATGGAGGAAGTTCACATGAATAAAATGGATACTTGATCAAGAAGTCTGAGTCCTTGAAGAAAAAGGGATGGGAGGGTGGGAAAAACAAAAGCAACTTGGGACGGATGAAACAAACAACGTTGAAGAAAACTGAGATTGGATCTTGCAAATGTTGAAATGACCGGATCCACTTGACGAGAGCGCGCCGGTTGAAAAGGATTGACATGACAATCTCGATTATCATGAAGGATTAGAATTCACATAGGAATATAAGAACACCACTTAGAAAATGTATGGAATCCACATTTGACTTCGAAGCAACTCGAATACCACAAAAAAACAACGGATTGGCTTGTAGAATAAGCCGGAACAAACATATGATAGAGATTCCATCCGAAGTTTTCGTGGTGGGGCCCACACGGGCTCGATCATACATCCCCATCATGTACAAGGTAGTGCACATGACATATGAAGCGTCCCCGAGTCAGCATAGCCAAGGACTCTTTAAGACACAATGAGACCACTGTAAAACCAACCGTGGACAGGCGGACCACTAGACGTCGAACCCCAATTTAATATCATACATCTGTCGGAAAGATATCCTAGGAGCAACTTGAATTCCCACTTATGAACTCCCGAAACTTTCTGGTTATGCAATCGGGTGTTGGGGATACAGGGGAAGCATAATATCTCACCCAAAACTAGCAAATCCTACATCCAGCTATATCCATCCTTCAACACATAACCAAGAAACCTTCGGAAATCGTTTACCTCAACCTTCAAAAAGCATCCGTTATACGAGTTATGGCAATACTCCCGAACTCCCGCCCCAGTACTAGGTGGCGTCGAGGTTATGTCACCAACAACTGCATAAAAGAGATTTTCGATGTCGGCGAAACTCATGTATTCCAGAACTGCAACGATAAAATTGTGATGACAACACCTCGGAGCTCAACTCCCCGGGACACTGCCACAACCCCTAAATGTCAGGAGGTACCAAGAACAATGTTCTCATCACAAGACTATCGGAACGATTCCAAGATACCCGCGTGATCCTAAATTTTTTTAGTGAAATTTGAGAAGAGAAAAGTCAAAATTCTACGTCAGGAGGCCTCACCAGAGCGACAAAGGGACTGAGGAGTAAAAACAATCCTACTCTCCGATATATATATAATCCTAAAAGACTCAAAACATTTTTTTAGACTCAACAACACCAGCGATTCGATCAAGCAGGGGGCTCCTAAGTCGGCAACGGCACTGATTACCAACTTGTAACACCCACGATGCGGCTATATCTCCCACGTGTCGGAGCATGACTTAGAGGCATAACCGCATAGTAGGCATGTCGCAAGAGGGGTAATCTTTACACATCCCATGTACTGAATAAGAAAGGGATAAAGAGTTGGCTTACAATAGCCACTTCACACAATACATAAATATAGCATTACGTCATTTAGATACAATCAAGGTTCGACTACGGAACCAAATAAAGAAAGACAACTCCTAATGCATAGATCCCCGATCGTCCCAACTGGGCTCCACTACTGATCAACAGGAAACGAAACAAAACAATGAAACAAGATCTTCATCGAGCTCCTGCTTGAGCTTGGTTGCGTCACCTGCACTGGTATCATCGGCACCTGCAACTGTTTGAAGTAATATGTGAGTCACGGGGACTCACCAATCTCACACCCGCGAGATCAAGACTATTTAAGCTTCTGGGTAGGAAAAGGGGTAGTGAGGTGGAGCTGCAGCAAGCACTAAGCATATATGGTGGCTAATTTACGCAAATGAGAGCGAGAAGAGATGCAAAGCACGGTCGTGAACTAGAAGTGATCAAGAAGTGATCCTGAAACTACTTACGTTCAAACATAACACACGAACCGTGTTCACTTCCTGGACTCCACCGGAAAGGGACCATCACGGCTACACACGCGGTTGATGCACTTTAATTAAGTTAAGTGTCAAGTTCTCTACAACCGGACATTAACAAATTCCCATCTGCCCATAACCGCGGGCATGGCTTTCGAAAGTTCACAACCCTGCAGGGGTGTCCCAACTTAGCCCATCAAAAGCTCTCACGGTCAACGAAGGATATTCCTTCTCGCAAGAAGACCCGATCAGACTCGGAATCCCGGTTACAAGACATTTCGACAATGGTAAAACAAGACCAGCAAAGCCGCCCGGATGTGCCGACAAATCCCGATAGGAGCTGCACATATCTCGTTCTCAGGGCACACCGAATGAGCCAAACGTCGGGTTGCCATAGACCCTGGTTGCCCAGGGGGCGCCGGACATCGCTCAGGTTGGACCAACACTTAGAGAAGCACTGGCCCGGGGGGGGGGTTAAAATAAAGATGACCCTTGAGTCTGTAGAACCCAAGGGAAAAAAGGCTAGGTGGCAAAAGGTAAAACCAAGGTTGGGCCTTGCTGGAGGAGTTTTATTCAAGGCGAACTGTCAAGGGGTTCCCATTATAACCCAACCACGTAAGGAACTTAAAATCAAGGAACATAACACCGGTATGACGGAAACTATGGAGGCAAGAGTGGAACAAAACACGAGGCATAAGGCCGACCCTTCCACCCTTTACCAAGTATATAGATGCATTAATTAAATAAGAGATATTGTTATATCCCAACAATAACCATGTTCCAATATGGAACAAACTCCATCTTCACCTGCAACTAGCAACGCTATAAGAGGGGCTGAGCAAAGCGGTAACATAGCCAAACAACGGTTTGCTAGGATAAGGTGGGTTAGAGGCTTGACATGGCAATATGGGAGGCATGATAAAGCGAGTGGTAGGTATCGCGGCATAGCAAAAGAGCGAGCAACTAGCAAGCAAAGATAGAAGTGATTTCGAGGGTATGGTCTTCTTGCCTAAAATCCCGCAAGGAAGAAGAACGAGTTCATGAAGAAGACAAACGGACGTAGTCGAACTGATCCTCACAAACGCGACATTATTGGAACTAACCCTAAGAAGCAACACTGGAAAGAAGCAAACAACATAGTAAACAACCATCACATAACATGGCATGATGCACAATCAAGTATGATGCATGTCTGGTTTAAATATGCATGGCATGGCAAAGTGCACAAGCAATCCTACAAATTAAGTGGAGCTCAAAATGCAACGAGTTGCATATTGACAAAACACCACGTGACTTATTTAGTTCTCTCTCATTTTGGTACCCATCAATATTAGATGTTGTTAAACATGGAAAAAGGTGGAGCATAGTAAAACTACCTATCTAGGCAAGTTTACATGACACTGGAACAACAAGCAACAATTCCGGTAAAACCTCATATGAATTTATCAATTTGGTGAAACAACAAATTTAAACATTTAAAGGTTATTATCATGATGCGAATGACATGTGCAACTTTATGCAGGTTTTTTGAAAAATGTTGATATGAACATGATATGAAGCATTTTGTCATCGTGGCGGAAACGAAAGGGGTGCCACGGCAACGATAATGAAATGGTGCCACGGCAACATTCCGATTCCGGTAGCTCAGGGAGATACCGGTGCAAAAGGAAAAGTGAAGGGAGCGTGTCATGCAAGGATGGTGGGGTGCTCCCGGATACTGGGTTCGCACATGTTGGTGACAAGGCAAAAGAGGGGCAATGTGCACTGACAATTCGGACTCGAGGCGAACAAGAGTGCATCTCATACAACAGGCATTCATTCACGGGCGGTCCTCTCGGGGTTATACCTTCGAAGCGTGCAAGCGGGACAGTTCGGGTTCGGGTTCGGTGCAAGTAGAGCAAGTAGGTGTTCTCGGGACGACGGTAGGGGTACACGTTTCGAAGGTGAACTTGACGAATTCGAACCCCTTCGGGGTTGTCGTGGTACTTGGGGTCTTCGGACTCGTCAATCTCGTTCTTGCAACGGTAGTGGAGCACGGTCGTCGTGGAAGTGGTTGTACACATTGTCTTGTCGAGTCCATGGCGAGGGTAGTTGTTCACTTGACGGTGTTTGGCAATGGTCGTGGTACACGGATCGTAGACGTTCGGGTCTTCCATAGAGGTACTAGATGCATCTCGGATGTATAGTCGTACATGCACGTAGAAGAACTTGACGGGTCCCGTGTGTAGTCGTTCTCCACGATTCCGTGTAGTTGTTCACATCTTCGTGCTGTAGTCGAAACGAGTTCATACTTGGGTTTCCTGGAACTTGGCAGGCACGAGGTGCAAGAGAGGAAATCGGGAGGCGACGCTGGACGGCAGAGACGACACGGGCTCGTGCTCCTGCGAGACTTCGCCCAGCGGCGAAGCTGCTCTGGCTAGGCACGAGGAGGGGAAGCAGAGCAGGCAGCATGGAGCTACGACGGGGCGGCAACCGGCAACAGCTCCGGTGGCCGGCATGGTTGAGGACGGAGGCAAAGAAGCGAGGCTCGCGAGCAGAGGATGCAGGGTCGAGCCGACTCGGGCGCGTGCTCCAGCAAAGGTTGGTCGGCGACGCGTCTGAGGCGAGGGAGGAGCACGTTGGAGCGGAGAGCTCCTCCTGGTCGCGGTGGCGCTGGCCCGCGATGGCTGCAAGGCGACGAGCTTGGCACGCCGGGGTGTGACGGGGCCCTGCCGGAGGGTCCTGGAGGTGGGGTAGCAGGCCAGCGGTGGAGGAGCTTGGGCGCGGTACATGGATGTCTGACTGCGAGGCCATGAGAGGCACATCGAGAAGGGCGCGTCTCCTGGAGCGTGCGGGGATGGAAGGAGTGGCGCGAGGACGGCAGAGGCGTGGTGCCTTGCTCCTCTCCCTGGCGAAGCAGGGAAGGAGGGGATCGAGGGAGAGGGCGCTGCGAGCGAGAGAGAGGGAGGTGCAGGTGGTTTGGACATGGGAGCGAGAGGTGGGGGTTCGAACGAGAGGTGAGGAGGGGATCGAGCGAATGGAGATGGAGATCGGGCCTCTCCTGGCGGCGCTGGTGGGAGGATGAGGGAAGGGAGTGGGAATCGGGCTAGGTTAGAATTATAGGTAGTTGGGCCGGGGGAGTGGGCCTTGGAGCCGGCCCAGTGGGAAGGGCGGCAGCTAGGCCTTGGCCAACTGGTGCGGCCGCTGGGCTCCCTCTCACCTTACTTCTTGTCTATTGCCCGGAAAAGAAAAAAAACCACAAAGGAAAAAGAAAAAGAAAGGAAGGGTGGATACATGATTTGGGCATGGAGATAAATTGCTTGGGCTCGCAAAAAATGCTCTTGTTCCGAGAAAAATGGAGTGGGCAAGATTGCAAGATAAGAATTCAAACTCATTTGAATTTAATTCAAATGGGTTTGAACTAGGGCTTGGTTATAGAAGTGTCCAAAATGTTGAGGTTTTTGGCGTAGCTCCGGAATAAGATGATAGAATTTATGGCAAGGTTGGAGACCAAGAATTAAGATAGCAAAGGCATTGGGATTTTTGCAAGTGTGTTATGGTTAATTTCAAATTAAAGAAATATTGAATATAGCTCCCTACTATCGGGAGGATATGTTTTAAAGAGAAACCTCCATGTGAATTCCCTCGATTTAAATAGATTGAAAGATCTATGCAATTTATTTAGTTGAGTTGAGATGCAAAGATTAATGACATGATGGCATGATGACATGATGCAATGCACAAGATGCAATGATGAATGCAACAAACCAACAACTCACAAGACGGAACACGGAAAAACATGGAAGGCATCTGAAGCTCCGGTCTTGGGGCGTCACGACTTCCCCCTCTATGCTATACTCAACCCAATCTGTTCACAAATTCTTCATGTGCGTTCTATTTGAAACTCGTTCAAAATCTTCACTGTGTCCTTGTCAGCTGAAGAAGTTGCGAACAGAACTTTAAAACTTATCTTATCAAAATTTTCGGCTTTGCCGCTCAAACCGTTTTGCATCCCACGATATACTTATCTATTCACCCACGATCTAACACTATCTCCACTTCTCAGTACGTGGGTGACACATGTCATGCGAATGAGAAGGGTCAGGGGCACGTTCGTCCAAATTCTTCGAGCGAACGGTTTTTCACCGTGGCTATAAATACCCCTCTTCCCCTTCCTCACTTCCTTTACTCTGCTCGACCTCTCTCCAGCTCAAGCTTCTCAAACCCTAGCACCGCCGCTACTTCATCGTCGACGGTGAGGAAGAGCTTCACTACCTCGACCTCATCGCCGCCGTACTCGCGCCGGCCGCGGAAATCATCACTCCGCCGCCGCCGTAGTTGTCTTCCTCCGCCAAGTTAGGGCGTGGAAGATCCGCACTGACGAACTTCACATCTCCACACTCCAGTTCGTCGTATTCTTCGTCCAGGGTAATTAAAAGTTACTTTTACTTCCCTCGTTGATTCAAATGATTTCTATAAAATCCTCAAAGGTGTTTTTCTTCATATCTTCACACACTAAAACACCTCACATATCATCTGTTCTTGATTCGTTTCTCTAAGCTATGTTTTTCTTCAAGATTCCTCAAATGTGTGGATTTTTGATCTACACATCTCTGGAACATAAGACAAAGAACGCTTAGTGAAATTCTTCAAGACTCATCTGGTCAAATTCCTCAAACTTGTTCTTTTAACAAAACCTTCTGAGAACGCATATGACCTCTCCAAATTCCTCACAACTATACTCTGTTCACAGGTACTCATGTCCGTTGCTGAATCACTAGGTTCTCATCAACTTAACTCATTTGCAACGTTCCTCGAAGAAAATTTGCATACTTCTTCAGAGAATTCGATTGTTAAAATTCCTCAATTGAAGAAAATGGCTGATGGAAAGAAGCCACAAAAGGGAGGAAAGATGCCTGAGGTCAACACAGCGTTTGAAATCCCTGATGACATCTATGCTGGGTACTGCACACCTCCTGAGGAAGACAAAAATCAGCGCAAGGTGTGCATACAGAGGATAGAGAGGAGATGGGCTAGAGAGTGGAGGGAGTACAGATATGTCACTCCCAAATACATGAAGAAATTCACACTCAATTCTCCAGGCCCAAGACCTCCATTGGCACCTGGCCAAATAGCTGATCCCACCAGCCTCAAGCGTGGTGAGGATTATCCTGATGAATGGGCCAAGCGCCAGGCCAAGTTGGCTAGACAAGCCAAAGAAGCTATGAGGAAATTCAAAGAAGACTCTGCTGCTACTGCCGCTGAGGCCTCTGTCAAGCCTAAGAAGGCCATGTCAGATAAGCCTGCGCACAAGCCAAGTGTTTCGCCTTCAGTGCCCTTGTCGGTGTCAAAACTGGCAGATCTCGGGTAGGGGGTCCCGAACTGTGCGTCTAAGGCGGATGATAACAGGAGGCAGGGGACACGATGTTTTACCAAGGTTCGGTCCCTCTTGATGGAGGTAAAACCCTATGTCCTGCTTGATTATTCTTGATAATATGAGTAGTACAAGAGTTGATCTACAACGAGATCAGAGAGGCTAAACCCTAGAAGCTAGCCTATGGTATGATTGTATGTTGTCCTACAGACTAAAACCCTCCGGTTTATATAGACACCGGAGGGGGCTAGGGTTACACAGGTTCAGTTACAAAGAAGGAGATCTACATATCCGTATTGCCAAGCTTGCCTTCCACGCCAAGGAGAGTCCCATCCGGAGACGACACGAAGTCTTCAATCTTGTATCTTCATAGTCCAACAGTCCGGCCAAAGGATATAATCCGGCTGTCCGGATACCCCCTAATCCAGGACTCCCTTAGTAGCCCCCGAACCAGGCTTCAATGACGTCAAGTCCGACACGCAGTACTGTCTTCGACATTGCAAGGCGGGTTCCTCTCCAAATTTTGAATATTTGTTAAGAAGTGTCCGGCCCCATAAATGTTGGACCTCTTGGCTTCGCGCCTAATAAGGGCTATCTCCCACATGTCGAATGAATATGAGGAGTCAGGGCGTTTTTACATTCGCCCCCCTAGCCAGATAAATAAATTGTCTATTAAAGGGATGGGGATTCTTAGATTCAATCCACATCATCCTCCCCCAGCGAGAATCCATCGAAGCGCGCTTCAGAAAAATCCACTCCAGCATGGCCGACCTCCGCAGCTCCTCTCCTGCCCCCGTAGCCCTAAGCCCGGTGATTGGGAGAGGTGTTCTGTCCCACACAGTCGATTAGTCAAACTGTAGACTAAGGGATTTCTCCCTCCAGCGTATATGGTTCCCGTCCGAGCTGGGCTCGCCACCTATAATGTCAGGGAGCAAACGAAGAGCTTCCCAACCCCTCTACAGGGGAGCAGGTATGCCTTGTTCCTTACTTATTAAGGGGACTCGGATTTCCAATTCATCCGTTCCTCCGCGGGCTCCTGGAGTTTTACGGCCTCCAACTACATAATTTCACCCCTGCTTCCATATTACACATCGCCGGCTATGTTGCCCTCTGTGAGTTATTCCTGGGCTGCGAGGCTCATTTCGAGCTGTGGAAAAGGTTATTTTGCCTTGTCCCCAACACACAGGAGGGGTCACTTTATCAAGTGGGCGGAGCTGAAATATGGCGCATCACCAAAACCGGATACCTGTCCGGTACTCCAAAGAAGACGTCCGAGGACTGGCCTTCGGAATGGTTTTATATGGAGGACGCCCCCCTTCCGGACCCTGTTCGGCGGGGTCTTTGTCGGCGTTCTAGGAACGAGGGTCCCCAGACTTGCCTGCCTGCGGCCTGCGGCGTGACCCAAAAGGGGGCCCAACGCGGCTCATCTTCATCAACACAGACCCAAGACCCTCGCGAGGGGCCCGGCCTCGTGGGGCGGACAACACGGAGCTTCCTCAGGCACGGCCTCATTAGGCTGGCTCGCGAGGAGGCGGAGAGATCAAGGCGGGGTACCTCACGAGGTGCCCGTGACGCAAGCCATGACGACCAAGGGCGCCAGGCGGGCGTCAGCCGCGCAGTGTCCACCTTTCCTCTTTGGTGCAAAGGGAGCAAGCGCAGGCGAGAGCATCAAGCAAAGGCACCCGTTTCGGTGCAACGAGACCAAGACCAGTCCAACGGTAGGGAGGAAGTCATTGTGGAGCCCAAGCCAGCGTCACCACCAGAGTCTTTGGCAGGCGAGGACCAGCTTTAGTCAGGATAAGTGTACCAGATGTTCCCCTTCAAAATGGCCAATTGTTGGCGCCCTTCCCGCTCAGTATTTGGGAAGAGGCCGAGGGCCTTTGCCTATAAATAGGACTAGCCACCCGTGGGGTTGGAGATCGAAATCGGAGAGAGAATCGAGAAGAGAGAGAGAGAAGGGTGATTGAACTCCTCCCAGCAGTTCATCGCCCTAGCCAAGAACAGACCCTCGCGAGGCTGTTCTTCCTTGTATTGCTCATCATCATCAGCCCAAGAGGCAATCCACCACACCACACACTGGAGTAGGGTATTACACCACAACGGTGGCCCGAACTAGTATAAACCCTGTGTCTCTTGTGCTGTTCTTTCCATAGCTTAGATCTTAGCGAGGCGGAGGGGTGCAGGTAGGTAGAAGGCGAGATCTCCGCGCGCACCCCAGTGTTCGAACCTCATGGGTCTGCCGGAACCCGAAATCCGACATTTGACGCGCCAGGTAGGGGTGCACCGGAGTTTTCCCTTCCGCCACCGCCACGACCTGCCTCGCGATGAGTAGCGCGTCGCCCGCTCCGGCCGCCGGCGCCAGCACGGGGGCCAGGGGCTCCAAGCCCTGGCCCCAACCCTGCAACGGGTACGGTGGACGGCCAAGTTCAAGCCAATGACGCCGCCGCGCTACGGCGGCGCGACTGATCCGCTGGCCTTCTTGCTGGCGTACGAGGAGGCCATCCTCGAAGCTGGAGGTGACGATAGGGTCATGGCCAACTGGCTCCCCATGGCCCTCACCGGCGCTCCGCGCGCATGGCTGCTCCACCTGCCGGCAGCCTCCGTGGCCTCTTGGGAAGAGCTCCGCAGCCTCTTCCCCGCCCACCACGCTACACCAACACCCCCGGTCGTCGCGGCCCTCCTGGGCGGCTCGCAGTCGCCGCCTACAAGTCACCACGTCAAGCCGTTCATCCGCCGGGTCAGCGCCGCTTCCACGCGGCAGGGGGCTCTCCCGGATCGGGCGGCGCCCAAGGCCGGCCTGACCTTCAGCTCGGAGGACCACCCCTCCAACTCGGCCTGCTCGGGTGCGCTCCCCATGCTGTGCACCCCCACCATCTGCCAAGTGGCCGTCACCAGAACTCTCATCGATGGCGGTGCGGGCCTCAGCGTGCTCTCAGTTGAGGCCTTCAACCTCCTCTGCATACCCCTGGAACGGCTGCAACCCAGCCGCCCTTCTCAGGCGTTGGGGGCGGATCATCCAGCTCCTTGGGACAGATCCGGCTCCCAGTAACATTCGGCACCTACAACAACTTCCGCACGGAGCTGGTCGACTTCGACATCGCCCCCATCGGCCTCCCCTACAACGCCATCCTCGGCTACCCATCGCTGGCCCAGTTCATGGCCGAGACGCACCCGGCATACAACCTCATGAAGATGCCCAGGAGCAGCGGTGTCCTCACCGTGCACGGGGACACCGGAGACGCGCTGCGGGTGCTCAAGCTAGCCTTCAAGATGGCGGCGTCGGCACAGCCCACTAACTCGGAGACCCCCGAGCCCAAGGGGGCTGCACCCGCCAAGAAGAAATAGTTGTTCACCCAAGACAAGGCAGAAACCAAGCAGATACCCGTCGATGAGGACGGGACCACCAACGCCACTTTCACCATAGGCGCCAACCTCGAACCCGAGCAGGAGGAGGCCCTGGTCGGGTTCCTGCGCGCAAACAGGAAGTTATTCACTTGGGAGCCTGACCAGTTGGCGGGGATCCCTAGGAGCGTAATCGAGCACCACGTCAACGTGTGCCCCAACGTGCGCCCTGTGAAGCAGAAGGCAAGGCGGCAGTCCACAGAAAAGCAGGCCTTCATCGTCGAGGAGACCCGCAAACTAGAAGCCACTGGGGTCATTCGCGAGGTCCGATACTCGGATTGGTTGGCCAACCCTGTCGTTGTGCCAAATAAGGGAGGGAAGGAGCGCATGTGTGTCAACTTCACCAACCTCAACAAGGCATGCCCGCAAGATCCGTTCCCGCTCCCCCGCATCGACCAGATCATCGATTCCACCATGGAATGCGACCTGCTATGCTTCTTGGATGCCTTCTCTGGGTATCACCAGATCAAGATGGCGGTAGAAGACGTCAAAAAGACAGCCTTCCTAACCCCGTGTGGGGTGTACTGCTACACATGCATGCCATTCGGGCTGCATAACGCAGGGGCGACCTTTTAGCGGCTGATGCACATCACCTTGGGCCCGCAGCTCGGCAAGAATGTTGAGGCTTACGTCGATGACATTGTGGTGAAGTCTCGGGAGGCCAGGACCTTGATACAAGACCTGGAGGAAACCTTCGCGAGCCTCAACGCAGTGAACCTGTGGCTCAACCCAGAGAAGTGTGTGTTCGGAGTCCCCTCGGACATGAGCCCGCCAAAGACCCTCAGAGAAATGCAGAAGCTCACCGGGCGCGTGACCGCTCTAGGGCGCTTCATCTCCAAGTTGGGGGAGCAAGCGCTGCCCTTCTTCCAGCTGATGAAGAAAAAGGGGCCCTTTGAGTGGACTGAAGAGGCCGACAAGGCGTTCCAGGATCTCAAGAGATACATGACCAGCCCTCCGGTCATGGTGGCTCCGCGCCCTCAAGAGCCCCTGGTGCTTTACCTCGCCGCCACTCCCTACTCTGCCAGCGCAGCCCTGGTGGCGGTTAGAGAGGAGCGACGAATCAAAACCACATCAGCAGCCCGGGACAAGGCAAAACAGGAACAAGGAAGGCCCACAGAAACCGCCACCACGGCTGAGGAGGATCAGCCGCCGCAGAGGAGTGCACCGGAGGCGGAAGAGGCCCCTCTCCCAGATGGCCAGCCTCAGGAGGCCTCATCGCCTCAGGAGGCGCCATGGTCTCCGAAGGGCGCCACCAGCACTGACGCACCCAACCTCGTTGAGCACCCGGTGTACTTCGTCAACACGATGTTGCGGGACACGAGGGCATGGTACCCCATGCCTCAGAAGCTCCTCCTCGCGCTACTGGTGGCTTTGCGCAAGCTGCGGCACTATTTTCATGGTCACCCCATCAAGGTCGTCTCGTCATACCCCCTAGAGAGAGTGCTCAGGAGCCCTAACTCAGCTGGAAGGGTCACTGGGTGGAACATAGAACTGCAAGCGTTTCAGCTCGAATTCAGCACGACCAGAGTCATCAAGGGAGCAGCATTGGCGGATTTTGTGGCAGAATGGATGGAGGCACCAGGCCTCAAGGCCGACGAGGACCGGTCCCTCTCCTCGGGAAGCGAGGCGCCAAAAGGCTGGGTCATGTACTTCGATGGGGCGTTCTCCAGGCATGGCGCTGGGGCTGGGGCGGTGCTTATATCGCCCACTCAGGACAAGCTCTAATACGCTGTACAGCTCTGTTTCCAGCAACGTGAAAAGGTCTCCAACAACATAGCGGAGTTTGAAGGTTTAATAGCGGGCTTGAAGGCCGCAGCTGCCCTGGGGGTGAAACGCCTCACCATCAAGGGCGATTCATAGCTCCTTGTCAATTTCTCCAACAAGGTGTACGAGCCGAAAGATGAGCACATGGAAGCCTACCTTGCGGACGTCCGCAGGATGGAGAAGTAGTTCTGGGGATTGGAGTTGCAGCATGTGCCCCGTGGCACCAATCAGGAGGCCGACGACATCGCCAAACGGGCGTCTAGGCAGTTACCTCAGGAGCCTGGCGTTTTCGAGGAGCGGCTCTTCAAGCCCTCAGCCCTGCCGTCATTGTCAAACACGGCTCAACCTCGGGAGGAGCTTCCCCAGCCACCTGCCTCAGGAGCCCCGGTCTATGGCCCGGCCTCAGGAGCACGCCGGCTCCTGATGATGGAACCTCAGGAGGGGTGCTGGATCACGGAACTCCGGAGTTACTTAACACAAGGGACCCTGCCGGAAAAGGAGGAGGAAGCGGAGCGTGTGGCACGGCAGGCCACGGCATACTGCATCAAGGATGGAGAGCTCTACCGGAAGCGACCAAACGATGTATCCCTGCGCTGCATCTCCAGGGAGCAAGGAAAGGAACTGCTGGAAGATATACACGGCGGAGATTGTGGACATCATTCATCATCACGGACCCTCGTCGGCAAGGCGGTCCGCAGTGGGTTTTATTGGCCCACCACACTCAATGACGCCGTCAAACTAGTGAAAGCTTGTGAGGCCTGCCAGTTCCACGCCAAGCAGATCCATCAGCCGGCAGGAGGCCTGCAGACTATACCCCTTTCGTGGCCATTCGCAGTCTGGGGGCTGGACATCCTGGGCCCGTTTCCTCGGGCGCCAGGGGGCTACCGCTACCTCTATGTCGCCGTGGACAAGTTCACCAAGTGGGCTGAAGTAAAGGCCGTCCCACCATCCCCGCGGGTTCCGCGGTCAAGTTCATCAGGGGCATCGTGAGCCGGTTCGGGGTGCCGAACCACATCATCACAGACAACGGTTCGCAGTTCACCAGTAACCTCTTCAAAACATACTGTGCTAACCTTGGAATGCAGATATGCTACGCTTCGGTGGCGCACCCCCGAAGCAACGGCCAGGCCGAGCGAGCCAACGCAGAGGTCCTGAGGGGCCTAAAGACCAGGACGTTCAAGAAGAAGCTGGAGGCCTGCGGCAGAGGTTGGTACGACGAGCTTCAGTCCGTGTTGTGGTCCATCCGCACAACCGCGACCAAGCCGACTGGAGAGACCCTGTTCTTCCTGGTCTATGGGGCCGAAGCGGTCCTCCCTCACGAGGTCAGACGTCGCTCCGCGCGGGTCCTGGTGTTCGACGAGGCACAGCAGGACGCCATGCGAGGGATGGACCTCATGCTGGGGGAGGAACGTCGCCGAGAAGCCGCGCTGCGAGCGGCGAGGTACCAACAAGCTCTGCGACGATATCACTGCCGCAACATCCGCCCCAAAACTCTCGAGGTAGGAGACCTCGTGATCAGGCGGGTTCTCTCCAGGGAGGGACTGCACAAGCTCTCTCCCATGTGGGAGGGCCCGTTCAAGGTTGTTCATGTTTCCAGGCCCGGCTCCGCGCGCTTGGAGTCTCAGGAGGGGGTGCCGGTCCAGAACGCATGGAACATCCAGCACCTCTGGAGGTTCTACCCCTAAAAAGGCCCAGAGCCTGTGAAGAAGGCGAATGCCTGTTAAGCTATCGCGTTTTGGAAAAGGCCCAGAGACTGTGAAGAAGGCAAATGCCTGTGAAGCTGTCGCGTTTTGGAAAAGGCCCAGGGCCTGTGAAGAAGGCGAATGCCTGTGAAGCTGTCGCGTTTTGGAAAAGGCCCAGAGCCTGTGAAGAAGGCGAATGCCTGTGAAGATGTCGCGTTTTGGAAAAGGCCCAGAGCCTGTGAAGAAGGCGAATGCATGTGAAGCTATCGCGTTTTGGAAAGGGCCCAGAGCCTGTGAAGAGGGCAAATGCCCGTGAAGCCTGCTTCCCCCAAGAAAGGCCCGGAGCCTGTGAAGAAGGCCAATGCCTGTGAAGCTCGCCGCCCGTGACACTCTCACATAATAATGAGTTGGGGCTGTACACGCCCTGAAGTCTCAGGAGCGCCGGCCTCAGGCCCTGGGGCTCCCTCCCATGCCCAGTGGTAGCACTTAGCTCCGTGCTAGTGAGAAGACGTCGAAGACTAGATTAGGTGCCGGACGCGGCTTTTTCATTTGCTTTCCGCAGTTGGCTTGTTCATTCTCATTCGAAGTTTTATCGAAGCTGTTGCCGTCTTTGGCTTGTGGTTCTTCGACTTTTCACTCTCCTGCCTCGATTTCTCTTATGAAAGGCCTCGCGAGGGGGGCAGCCGAGTGCCCTCGCGAGTGTTCCTGTCCTAGTCGTTCAAAGCTTTCGCGACCTGGGTCCATTACAGGAGCACCCCTCCAGTCCGTCCCCCATGGGCACCGAGACACAAACACAGGGCCTGGGTCGGTCGCCCCCCCACGGCTGGGGCAAGGAACTATCCACGCGCGGGCACGTAGCCAGAAGGCACAATAACGGAAGCAAAGCGATTATTAACAGCAATAACCCAAACACGCCCCCGCGGGGCTCCACGCTACTATCTTTTTACGCAGGAAAAAGGAAAAGAAAGAACAAATCAGGCGCAGCTCGCCTCACACCGGCCTGCAAGGAAGACTCGAGCTGCCTCCGGGGCTCATGCAGACTCCCTCTCGCGCTTCACCGAGGCGCGACGGTGGGCAGACACGCTACCACCTCCCAAGCAGGTATGACGGCGTGGAGGATGACCACGGCCATCGCTAGAAGAGTCGCCGCCTGAAGAAGAATCGGTGAAGCTTGGGGAACCCTGAGCGCCGCCAGTCAAGCGAGCGCTGTCCTCTCCATCATCGCCGGGGCTGGGTTCCCGGCCGCGGTCGTCGTCCTCAGGGCAGCACCCTACGCGGCGACCATCTTCCCCAAACACCCTCACGTAGAGGGTGGCATCGCCGTCAAACTTGAAGTGCAGGGTGCACCGACGGCTCAGGCCACGCGCGCGGGCAAACGTCTGCCAACCGCGGGCTAAGGCCAGGCTCCCAGCTGCGGAGACCTCCAGTGAAGCCCATGAGGCCCGGCTGCAGCAGCCGTCTGCCTGGAGCCAGAGGCCGCCCGGGGCGCCGGCCGGGAGCTCGCCAAGGAGGAAGCGAGGAAGTGGAAGCCGGGTGCTAGTCGGCTCCGCCGACCACACAACGAACTCCGGCAGCACCTCTGCAGCATGAAAGCGCAGCCTAGGGGAACGCGCGACCGAAGCGCGCCCCCCGGCCGCAGCAGTCCGCCCGTCACCGTGCTGGAAATCGTCTCCATGGACAAAGGGAGCTGCCATGGTGGCCACAGGATGTTTGCAAGGGCGCCCTCGGCCGCGCTTGGGCGGGGGAGAGGCAAGCTCAACCTGGCGAGCCTCCCCCTTCTCTGCGGCCGAGAACCTCCTTGACGGGGCCATGAAGAAGAAGGAGAAGCAAGGGGGGATGAACTGGAAGGACGCGCGCCGATCCGTACTTATAGCCGGCGAGGGCCAACCGTCGGCCCCCACGATCGCAGGTAATCATGACCCGCTTTGCATGCAGGGACTTGTCCAATCCGTGCAGTTGCCGAGGCGCCATGGGGAAGTGGAGATGCCCACATCCAATCAACCGCCATGCGGAGCTCAAGGCCACAGGCGGTTAGGGCCCGCGGCGCTTCGCTCTTGCCCTTTCGCCTCCCTGCACGGCCATGTCCGGGCGCGCCTTGGGCCCGGGGGCTACTGTCGGCGTTCTGGGGGCCCAGCACGGCCCATCTTCATCAACACAGACCCAAGACCCTCGCGAGGGGCCCGGCCTCGCGGGGCAGACGACACGGAGCTTCCTCAGGCACGGCCTCATCAGGCTGGCTCACGAGGAGGCGGAGAGATCAAGGCGGGGTACCTCACGATGTGCCCGTGACGCAAGCCATGACGACCAAGGGCGCCAGGCGGGCATCAGCCGCGCAGTGTCCACCTTTCCTCTTTGGTGCAAAGGGAGCAAGTGCAGGCAAGAGCATCAAGCAAAGGCACCCATTTCGGTGCAACGAGACCAAGACCAGTCCAACGGCAGGGAGGAAGTCATTGTGGAGCCCAAGCCAGCGTCACCACCAGGGTCTTTGGCAGGCGAGGACCAGCTTTAGTCAGGATAAGTGTACCAGATGTTCCCCTTCAAAATGGCCAATTGTTGGCGCCCTTCCCGCTCAGTATTTGGGAAGAGGCCGAGGGCCTTTGCCTATAAATAGGACTAGCCACCCGTGGGGTTGGAGATCGAAATCAGAGAGAATCGAGAAGAGAGAGAGAGAAGGGTGATTGAACTCCTCCCAGCAGTTCATCGCCCCAGCCAAGAACAGACCCTCGCGAGGATGTTCTTCCTTGTATTGCTCATCATCATCAGCCCAAGAGGCAATCCACCACACCACACACTAGAGTAGCGTATTACACCACAACGGTGGCCCGAACCAGTATAAACCTTGTGTCTCTTGTGCTGTTCTTTCCATAGCTTAGATCTTAGCGAGGCGGAGGGGTGCAGGTAGGTAGAAGGCGAGATCTCCGCGCGCACCCCAGTGTTCGAACCTCATGGGTCTGCCAGAACCTGAAATCCGACAGTCTTCCTGAGTTCAACAATGCTCCTCTGAAGAAACACCGAAGCTGGCGCCCACGGAGCCCCGGGAGGAAGACAACGGAGAAGTCCTTTACCTGATGAACCGGATTAAAGCGCTGGCTCAATCGGGATTGACAGTAATCGAGGTTATGTCAATACGCATAATGCGGGGAGTGCAGCCACTTCAATATCGAGGGCACCCCCTGTGGTGTTTTAACGGGGAAGACGATGCCACCCGTTGCGGGCTTAAGGGTCCGGACAACGCTGCCGCTTTAGCAAAAATCATGTCCGAGCTGTTCAAAGGAGAGGAAGAGGAGTTCATCCGCATCAAGCCACGGGATGGATTCTCCATGTACAACCCTCCAAGATGGGTGAGTTATATCTCCTTACTCTCATTCTTCCCACATTCTTTGTCATAGGTACTCACCTTGCCATTTTACGGCAGGAACTGTGAAAAGCCATAAGGGAGGTCAACAGCCCGTCCGCACAACCAGAGCACCCTGACCGGGCCCTCGGCCCCGGAATCGAAGAAGATCCGGACATATCCGTGGGGCTGATAGACCGACAGTTCTATCAATTGAGCTGTGATGACGCCATGGTGGCCATTACGGCCGACTATCTCGGACTGCTCCCTGCGTCGCTCGTAAGAAAAACCAAAATCCCAACTCCAAAAACTGGGATCCCGTTTTAGATACTTCACCTACCATATACATATGGTGTTTTACAGGGAAGGCATTCGGGACGCCGTGCTGTACCCGCAACAACTCGCCAACAAGAGGCACCGAGGCCGGGTAGGCCAAAAAGGAAGGCGGTCAGGACGGAGACACCGACGCAGAGGTATGACAAAAACCCCGCTCCGTGGTTATCATCTTTCTCAAAATGTAATGACGTCCATGTTTCTTTAACAAAAAAACGCTCGCCGGAATATGTCCGGTGAGGCTGCCGATCATGCTTCTACCAGTCGGGCTCTAGGACCGGACATAGAGGCGGAAGCCGACATGGGGTGGACGCCGGATACTCCCCCTATAGAGGATGCGGATAGACTATCCGCTACAAATTCAGAAGTGGAGAGCTCCATGAATCATAGGCGTCGCCGTGCCGTACTCCGTGACGCTTGCTTCTCACCAGAGGCATTTGATGCCTTCAATTCTGGAAACGCGTACCTCTGTGCTGCTCAAAATGGTCTAGCCAGAGCCACGGACCAGTATGTAAGGGATGTACGGGTAAGCAAATCTGACGATTATATGTATTAGTAGCCCCTCAGACTTGAAACAGTTAGCAGAACTGATTTAAGGATAATCTATTGTGCAGGTTCTTACAGAGAAGAATACTTGACTGTCACAGGAGCTAGAGGAATGCAAGACCCAACTTCGGGCCGCCGTTTCCGCATTGAAGGAACCTAAATAGTCCCCAGCTGGTAACATTTCTTTCAAAGAATGATAGGTACCATATAGCGTGCGCTGTGGCTGCAGATCTAACGATAGATATTGCAGATGAATCCAGAGAGAATCCGGAGGACCAGCATGTCGTACGCTAGCTAAAGGCTAGCGAACGCGTGCTGACTGAGGTCAGGCAGGAGAAAAACAATCTCCACGACGCCAATACCAAGCTGAGCGTGGAACTGAAGGATGTTCGAGCCCAGCTTGCGGACTCCGAGAAGGAGAATAAGCGGCTTCGATGCGGCATTTTCAGTAAGTGCTTGGATGAACCCTTAAAAGGGGGCGGCGGAGAAGATGGCCAACAGAATTATATGCTGATGGGTCATCCCACGGAGGAGATGCCCGGGTCTGCTGGTGATCTTCTACCCAAGCTCTCGCGACTGCACGAACAAGTTCGGCAAGTGATGCAAGGTATTGCCCAGGCCTTGTGGCCATCCATCTCCCTGCGAGAAGGCATTGGAGAGCTTGCGGAGAAGCTCAAGGGAGCATGGCGGCTCTTCTGATTATGGAAGATATCGGCCTGCCGTCAAGGTGCCAGGGAAGCCTGGGCCATGGTGAAGACACGGTATACCAAGGCTGACCCAAACCACATGGCCGAGGTTGGACCTGTGGGGCCCGATGGGAAAGAGATCCCCGTTAGCTTAGTGTATGGGCAAGTAGAATTAGCCGCAAAGTATCCCCAACAGGATTGTAGGCTAGACAGACTGTTGGATGGTATAGAAGAGGAATTTAGTCAGTCTACATGACTATGTAATTAAAGTGACATGTATAATGCCTTTTAGCCGGATTGTAAATCATTTGTCATGGCGGACCTTTTCGCTTCAACCTCAGGACCCGATAGTCCGGAGTGTGTCCGGATACCCGCTCAGTTATATAAGAACCGGGGTATGCGTGGAAACCAGGCGTAGGGGTCATTAGTTCTTGAACAGACAACTACCCAACTAGCTATGTTATATTACATGGGTAGTAAGAAACATCTTCCAGGGAGAATAGTTCCGTTAGGGGTTCCTTTCCTTGGGTACGCATGCCCTAAAGTGCATGTCCGGACCGCGAGAGGAGACGCAGGTAAAAACATATGGGGGCACATATGGAAAATAAATAAAAATCATCTTTTGTTCCCCGATCGAATATTCCCTTAAGAACGCTAGCTTTCAGCTTCACCCAGTCTGAGGTACACATCCGGCTGACCCGGCAGTAACAATCGCAAAGGTGCTCCCCTTATGCCCTAGCCGAATTAACAGGAACGTAGGGGATAAATACAAGAGCCAGGCAACCCAGCTTGGCCAAAACTTAAGTCATATCGATGCATATAATGGAGAAGAAAAGGTACATGCGGAAGAATAACACATGTGCGGGGCATGAAGCCCAGATAAATAAGTAAGCTTCTGTGTAAGAAGCCCCCAGGTATAATGAGCGCGGTTAGCGCGTCTATAGTGTGCAAGCGAGGCACAAGTTGGCCCTTGAAGGCCTTGAGAAAGAATAAAAGGAAGAAAGAGAAAAAAGACAGATAATGTATATGCAAAAAATGGACAGAGGAAAGAAACGAACATAGAGTCCGACGCTAGGCGTAGAATCTTCGGAGTCTGACTGCGTTCCATGGGTTCGGCTCAAATCGATTATTCGATGCATCCCGCAGATGGTATCCCATTTGGGCTCGTGCTTGGTTTTTTTCTTCTCCGGCAGGCATAGAACTAACTCACCAACATTATAAGTTTTGGCCCGTACTTCTCTGCTTTGGTATCTGCGAGCCTGTTGCTGATAGAATGCGGAACGGGCTTTTGCCACGTCGCGCTCCTCCTCCAGGGTGTCCAGACTGTCCTGCCGATCGAGCTCGACTTCTCTTTCTTCGTACATGAGCACTCGAGGTGAGTCATGAATTATGTCGCAGGGCAGAACCACCTCTGCGCCGTACACCATAAAGAAGGGTGTGTATCCGGTAGTATAATTCGGCGTGGTCCACAGCCCCCAGAGTACGGAGTCGAGCTCCTCTACCTAGTGCGTGTTAGACTCCTTTAAGGACCGTACTAGTCTGGGTTTAACGCCGCTCATGATAAGATCATTTGCTCGCTCAACTTGGCCATTGGTTTGTGGGTGATAGACTGAAGCAGAATCGAGCTTGACGCCAATGTTGCTGCACCTGAGTTTTACCTCGTCGGCCGTGAAGTTCGTGTCGTTGTCAGTGATGATGCTGTGGGGGACGCCATAACAGTGTACAACCCCGGATATGAAGTCTATCACCGGTTCGGATTTGGCCGTTTTAACAGGTTTGGCTTCTATCCATTTGGTGAATTTATCCACCATGACCAGTAAGTAATTTTTTCTTATGGGTTCCCCCTTTAAGGGTTCCAACCATGTCAAGCCCCCAGACCGTGAAGGGCCAGGTAATGGGGATTGTTTGGAGGGCGGTGGGTGGCATGTGGCTTTGGTTTGTAAAAAGCTGGCAACCGACGCAGCGTTGGACCAAGTCCTGTGCGTCTGCCCGGGCCGTCGGCCAATAAAAACCTGTACGGAAGGCCTTGCTTACAAGGGCCCGGGCTGCGGCGTGGTTGCCGCCGAGTCCGGCGTGAATTTCTGCCAAAAGCTTCCGCCCTTCCTCTCCGGAGATGCACCTTTGAAGGATTCTGGTAGTACTTTTTTTATACAGCTCTCCCTCGTGGACCCTATAGGCTTTAGATCGCCGCACTATGCAGCGTGCCTCATTTTGGTCCTCGGGAAGTTCCTGCCTAGTTAGGTAGGCCAGGAATGGTTCTGTCCATGGGGCGATGATGGCCATTATTACATGGGCTGAAGGTGTTATTTCGGTGGCAGAGCCTCCGATTATGTCAGAGTGTTCGGTATCGGGTATTTTGGCCGGGTTCGGACTATTGTTACCGGTGTCCCCTTCCCATACCACGGATGGCTTAAACAACCTCTCCAGAAAGATGTTGGGGGGGATCGCATCGTGTTTTGCACCGATGCGGGCGAGGATATCCGCGGCCTGATTGTTTTCCCGAGCCACATGGTGAAATTTGAGCCCCTCGAACCGAGCTGACATCTTTAGGACGACGTTTCAATAGGCCTCCATCTTCGGATCCTTGGCATTGAAGTCTCCATTTATTTGGGATATTGCGAGGTTCGAATCCCCATGCACCTCCAGGCGTTGAATGCCCATGGAAACTGCCATCCGAAGACCATGTAACAGGGCTTCGTATTCGGCTACGTTGTTGGAGTCTGTATACAGTATCTGCAGTACGTATTGGACTGTATCTCCGCTTGGGGACGTCAGGACGATGCCAGCCCCCAGACCAGCCAGCATTTTGGAGCCGTCGAAGTGCATGATCCAATTGGAGTATGCGCCGTACTCTTTAGGTAGTTCGGCTTCCGTCCATTCGGCGACAAAGTCAGCCAATACTTGCAATTTAATGGCTCACCGGGGTTTGTATGTTATGTGGAACGGGAGGAGCTCAATGGCCAATTTGGCAATCCGACCCGTGGCGTCGCGGTTGTTTATAATATCATTAAGTGGCACTTCCGAGGCTACTGTAATCGAACACTCTTGAAAGTAGTGTCGTAGCTTTCGGGATGCCATGAATACTGCATAAGCTATCTTTTGATAATGTGGGTACCATGACTTGCATGGAGCGAGGATAGTGGATACATAATATACCGGCTTTTGAAGGGGGAATTTATGTCCGTTCGCTTCTCATTCGACGATGAGTACTGCGCTTACAACCTGATGAGTTGCCGCAATGTACAACAACATTGGTTCGCCGATGTTTGGCGTGGCCAGGATTGGGTTGGTTTCCAGGATGGCTTTTATTTCTTCCAATCCGGCTGTGGCAGCATCCGTCCACTCGAAGTGTTCGGTGCGCCGAAGGAGGCGATAAAGGGGTAATGCCTTTTCTCCTAAGCTGGATATAAAACGGCTTAGAGCCGCCACACATCCAGTTAATTTCTGGATTTGTTTGAGGTCTGTTGGGGTAGCCAACTATTATAGAGCTCGGATTTTGGCCGGATTAGCTTCAATTCCTCTACTGGAGACAATGAAGCCCAGGAGCTTTCCGGCCGGTACGCCGAAAACGCATTTTTCCGGATTGACCTTGATATCGTATTTCGGAGGTTGTCGAATGTGAGCCTCAAGTCGTCTATTACAGAGTCGACGTGCTTGGTTTTGACGACCACATCATCTACGTATGCCTCTATTGTTTTGCTGATCTGTTTCTACAGTCATGTCTGAATCATGCGCTGATATGTTGCGCCGGCGTTTTTGAGCCCGAAAGGCATTGTGTTGAAACAGAAGGGGCCGTATGGTGTGATAAATGCCGTTGCAGCTTGGTCGGACTCCGCCATCTTGATTTGGTGGTAGCCGGAGTATGCGTCGAGGAAACACAATGACTCGTGTCCTGCGGTAGCATCGATAATTTGATCAATGCGGGGGAGGGGGAAGGGATCCTTTAGGCAGGGCTTGTTGAGGTCCTTAAAATCGACACACATGCGCCAGGATTTGTCCTTCTTTGGTACCATCACCAGGTTTGCTAGCTAGTCCGGGTGTTTTATTTCTCTAATGAATCTGGCCTCTAATAACTTGGCTAGTTCTTCTCCCATAGCTTGTCTCTTATGTTCAGAGAAACGCCGAAGAGTCTGCTTGACCGGCTTGAATCCCTTTAGAATATTGAGGCTATGCTCGGCCAGCCTACGTGGGATTCCTGGCATGTCTGAGGGGTGCCAGGTGAATATGTCCGAACTCTCGCGCAGGAACTCTCATAGTGCAGCGTCCACGGCGGGGTTTAGCTGTGCCCTAATGGAGGCTATTTTTGTACGGTCCATTGGGTGGACTTGGTATTTGACTATTTCATTCGCTGGTTTAAAAGAGTTGGACTTGGATCTCTTGTCAAGTATCACGTTGTCCCTGTCCACTGTGGAGCGTAGCGTAGTTAACTCCTCGGCCGAAAGAGCTTCGAACAATGCCTCGACGGCCAATGCAGCTGTTTTGTTTTCGGCGCAGAGTGCTGTGTCCGGATCACTAGCGAGAGTGATGATTCCGTTGGGCCCGGGCATTTTGAGCTTCATGTACCCATAATGGGGTATGGCTTGGAAGATTGTGAACGCCTCCCGTCCTAAAAGGGCATGGTATCCACTACTGAACGGGGCCACTTAGAATGTAATTTCTTCGGACATATAGTTCTCCGGCGTGCCAAATACCACATTAGTGTGATTTTCCCGGCACAGCGTGCTTCCCAGCTGGGGATGATTCCTCTGAAGGTTGTGCTGCTTTGCTCAATGTGGTTCCAATCTATTTCCATTTTTTGAAGAGTTTCCTCATAGATGAAGTTCAATCCACTGCCGCCGTCCATGAGTACTTTGGTGAGTCGAAAGCCGTCCACAATTGGACTGAGGACTAGTGCAGCTGGTGCTTGGGCTGTTTGGAATTTAGGTTCCTCACTGGCATTGAAGGTAATAGCCGTGTCACTCCATGGATTCATTCCTGCCGCGTGGCAGATTTCGGCGAGGCTGCGGAGTGTTCGCTTGCGCCTATTATTTGATGCGAAGGTATCGAACACTGATAATACCGTATTGTTATCCACGGGATGATGCTCTATGGTATTTGGGATGAGAAGATCCTCACCACTTTAGGCCACCTACCGGAGTACCCAACATGCTCTAAGGCTGTGTGTTGGTGTGCTATCCGCTGTACTATGAATTTTGCAGGGGCCGTTGAGCCATCCCTCCAATACGGTTCCATGCCCTGTAGAGGGTTTTTGTTTCTTTGTAACTAACTCGGGTGTCTTATGATAGTGCACCCTTTTACTTCGGACTAGGTGTATATTCCGAGCCGGATTATCCCAAAATTTCGTTTCGGTTTTCCAGGCGCTTTCCATCGCACAGTACTTTTGTACTATGGACGCCAAGTCAGCGAAGCATGATATGTCACGGCGACTTAAGGCGTTAAGGATTCCCTTGTCTATGCAATTATTGCAGAAAAATGAGACTGCGTCTGCCTCGCGACAGTCCTTAACCTTGTTCATCACAAGGAGGAATCTGGCCCAATAATGATGTACTGTCTCATGGGGCTCTTGCCTGATGTGGGAAAAATCGTTTATGTCTGGGTGGGTGGGTGGATTTGAGTCCGAACCCCTACCCGCTCTGAGACCCAGGGGCCAAGGAGTTTCCGATCTTGGAAGTTTGGATTCCGGGATGTTGCCCGATAAGTCTGGCCCGCTACCTGACTCTAGGTTCAGGGCTTGGGTGATGTTCTCCCGTAAACGGGTATCTGGCTTGGAGAGTTCAGGAATCCGGACATAGTTAGTCCTCAAGATAGAGGAAGAATCGCCGCATTGTTCCTCCACCACCGCAATATGATGGGTGACCGGTGGAGAGTTAATCTCCCTTTGATCGGGTTTAAGCCCAATCCGATCATAGTCTGTAGTGACCCCCAGGGCGGCGATACGATCCAAGAGCTCGTTTAGGGAAGAGAGCTCCATTGGATCCATCTGCTCGGCAAATTCCGAGCCGACGTGGAGACTGCTTTTGATGACCTAAGAAGTCATCGTCGGTGCAGCGGCCGAGCGAGCGGTCATGATGAAACTGCCTAGCCGGAGAGTTTGGCCGACAGCCAGGGCTCCCCCGGCGGTAATGTTGTTTTTAACAACGAGACAAGGCATCCTTCCTTACGGCGACGGTACAGTGGAACTCTCAATGAAAGCACCAATGTCGGTGTCAAAACCGGCGGATCTCGGGTTGTGCGTCTAAGGCGGATGACAATAGGAGGCAGGGGACATGATGTTTTACCCAGGTTCAGGCCCTCTTGATGGAGGTGAAACCCTACGTCCTGCTTGATTATTCTTGATAATATGAGTAGTACAAGAGTTGATCTACCACGAGATCAGAGAGGCTAAACCCTAGAAGCTAGCCTATGGTATGATTGTATGTTGTCCTACGGACTAAAACCCTCCAGTTTATATAGACACCGGAGGGGGCTAGGGTTACACAGGGTCGGTTACAAAGAAGGAGATCTACATATCCGTATTGCCAAGCTTGCCTTCCACGCCAAGCAGAGTCCCATCCAGACATGGGACAAAGTCTTCAATCTTGTATCTTCATAGTCCAACAGTCCGGCCGAAGGATATAATCCGGCTGTCCGGATACCCCCTAATCTAGGACTCCCTCAGCCCTCAAGGCGAAGTTCCTCAGCAATGCCCTCACAGCCAGAATCTTCAAAGCCCTCAAGGCAAATTCCTCATGCTGCTCCTGCTCCTCCCAAATCCTCAGCTCCTCAAAAGTCCTCAGCAGCTCCTCCAAAGTCCCCAGCTGCTCCGACAAAGTCCTCTGCACCTGTGCATCTTGCCACGTGCCAAAGGACCACAGGCGTCTCAATTGCCTCAGGAGCTTCAGTTAGTTCCTCAACTTTACCCAATTCTTCAACGGGACCCTCTCTGCTGAAGACAAAGGCCACTGCTGGACGAGGTCCTCGCCCCAGTCCTCAGAAGAAGCAGGTCGCCTTCCAAGTGCCATCTGAAGAAGACACGACTGATGATGAAGAACTTGCTGAGATCATCAGAGATAGGCAAGTCAGGGCCGCTAGAGCCAAAGGCACAAATGTGCCACTGCTTTTGGATCCAAAGTTGATCCTCGAATACATTGATGTTTGGCACAAGGACCCCAAGACTCCCATGCCTGACTTCAAGCTGACTCCTGGCCAAAGTCACATGCTGACCCACTTCATACAAGAAGAAAAATGGAAATATGAGAAGGCCAGGCAGATCAAGAAAGCGCAGTACAAGAAGGAGCGCTATCTGAAGAAAAACGTTGTCTCTATGACAACTGAAGAACTTGTCACTGTTCAAACTGAGATCAAGAAACTCAGTGATGAATTTGACACATATCGCGCTGATTGGCTTGGAGCCAAGGTTCGCTTTCTGAGACTTGCTGATAACCTTACCTCAAATGTTGCAGCCCCAACGCAACAGGAAATTCCTCAGGCTGAAGCATCTGCTCAGCCAACTGAAGAACATTCTAGCACCGCTGATGACTTTCAGGCTGCTGAAGAAAATGTGAGTTCCAGGGCTGATGACTACATTCCAGCCGCTGAAGAAATTGCCAGGGCATCCACTAGTGGTGCGCCTGAAGAAAGTGAAGAAGTCAGGGCAACTGCATCAGTTGTGCCTGAAGAAAATCAACCAGATTCCTCTGCTCCTCCTGCGCCTACACCAACTCCGATCCTTCCATCTGCATCAGATGTGAAGAAGACCAAGGCTACGGAGTGTGGAGCTGTGAAGAAAAGGAAAGCATCAGCTACTTCAGATTCTTCAGCTCCAAAGAAAAAGAAGTCTATGACAAGTTCGTTTGAAAATCCCATTGATGTTGTTCCGATCTCTACCATGCCATCAAAGGACCTTGTTCCTTTTGATGAAGAATATGTGATCCCCAGCGGATCTGACAAAGAAAATCCTTCTGCTGCTTCGTCAGAGCAGATGGATGAAGAAATTGAAGCGGATCAAATCCCTTCAACACCAGTTACTTCCTCGCCTATGCCTCAGTTCACTGCTGAAGAGGCTGGTGTTGAAGAAATGGAAGATGAAGATGTGGACATTGGCTACTCCACACCAGTGATGAATGATGAATTCTGAGAAAGTCAGCATGCCAACTCTCCAATGTTCACACCTTTACTGCAAATACCTCAGTCCCCTATCCAAACTGTTCAAATGAGATCTAAACAAACTCACCCAACTTCATCTGTACGTGAAGAAATTCCAGCCACTAGTGCTGAAGAAACTGCTGCTGCTCAACATCTGAAGACGCAGACTACCACTTAAGAGGAACCAGAAATTCCTCAGCCTGAAGAACCCGAGATTGCGATTCCTGAGGTTGTGATGCAACTCACTGACACTCCTCTACCCAAGACAAAGGATCCATTCTCCAGGAAGCAAAAATTCAAGGCTGATGAGTTCTTCGGCGAGCACGTATTCTTCACAGACTACAACCCCTATGACTCTGCTCGCATTAGGAAGAGGCGTTTCTGGACTGCCAGCCAGGCTAATTTCTATTCCTCAGTGCTGTTCAACAAAAACAAAATCTTCTACCATGAGCACATTCCTCACATGGATATGGAATCTCTGTCGTGCTTCGTGCGAGTCCTCAGTGTTCTTCACGACGCTGAACTGTTATATTTCTGCACTAACATCTGTGATTGGAATGAAGAACTCATTCTTCAATTTTATGCGACGCTGCACATCACAGGAGATTCTGAAGATGTGAATTCATGGGTGCTGGACTGGATGTCTGAAAACACTCACTACACGGCACCAGCTACTGAATTGCTTTGTGCCTTACCACTCAGTCCTCCCCTTGAAGCTGCTCGCTGCGCCTACAGTGAACCTGAGCTTACAAACCACTACATGCAAGTTCTGATGAAGCCTTTGAAGCCAGGTCAGGCCCCACGAACCAAATTCCTCGTGAAGGAATTACTATATGTGCCCAGAACTGTCTATCGCCTTCTGACGAGGACAATGAGTCCGATCAAAGGCCACGACTCATTTGATGAGGAAATTGTTGGCATCATGAAGAATCTGGTATTCAATATCATTCATGGCATTCCTGTCAATCATCACGATTTCTTCCTGAGGACTCTGGCAAATGTTGCACTTTCTCCGTTTGAGCTGAAGCCTTATGCACCCTGGATCATGAGATTCCTCAGGACAAGGACTTCCCTCAACTATAAAGCTGATTTTCAAAATCACCTCAGCTACTTGCCCCCGATTGAAGTCCTCAAGCGGACCTATTCCTCAGTTGACGAAAAGGGCAAGGCACCAACTGTTATAGATGAAGGCATTCGTCCATTGGATGGTCAGTTTCGGAAAGCTGCATCTTATTCCACCAATGATGACTCTGCCACACATGACTTTGCCAATGCACCCAAGTCTACTCCTCAAGCCACTGCTCCTCGTGTGATGACTGACCATGAGCTTCTGCTGAGTCTTCACTAGAAGGTGGATCGAAACCATAAACGGGTTAAGCGTCAGTTTGGTTCATTTCTTCACAACATGACTGCTACACACAATGAAGTGAATAAAAACCATTACTACCTCCATGAAGTTTTCGGTTGCACCTGGGCCATTCTGTCACATCTGTATGGTGAAGAAGATCTCAAGAACATGGGTCTCAAGGAAGATTTTTACTGTTCTGCACCTCCTCTGAAGAAATTCAAGAAGGTCAAGGTTCCTTCCTTGGTGGCCAGCTCCTATTCTTCATCGCGCGACACCGATGAGCATGAAGAGTTGGACGACACTGCAGCAGGTTCTTCCACGACAAACAACCCCAACAATGCTGGCGCTCCTTCATCAACATGATATTCTTCAGGGGCGTTAGTCCTCATTTTCGATCCTTTTGGTCATTTGATGACAAAGGGGGAGAATTTTGAGTTAGTCTTCAAGCGAGTCTGTCTAATGGGCATTTTTTTTGCTAAGTTACAACTCTCGTTCTTCTGAAACTTTACTGGATCAAGTTCTAAACTTAAACCCGATGGTGCTCTGATACTCTTGACGCTTTTTCTGCATGCTTATTCCTCATATATGTTAATGCACGCATGTTGAATTACATCAGTCACCATATTTCATCATGCATTTCAAATTCTTCACTATGATATGTCAAATGCGTGTACGAACTACAAGATATAGGGGGAGATCTCCATGATTCTACTCTTCAAGTGTGGAATGTTTCAAAAGCAAATTCCTCACCATGTACATATTCAGGGGGAGTGCTCCTATATTTTGCAATCAAATTCCTCATTATCAGTATTTAAATTTCATATGTTTATCCCCGTTGAAAACTTAACCTATATTGTCATCAATCACCAAAAAGGGGGAGATTGTAAGTGCATCTAGTGCCCCTTAGTGATTTTGGTGTATTGACGACTTATAGGTTAAGGGACTAATGTGTTTTTGAGTGTACACAGGTCTATAAGTCTATGAGGAGTTTGATATTTACAGAAAAAGTCGACCCCTAAAAATGAGTTCTTCGACTGAGACTTTGGATTTCTGGAGACTTTCTGAAGACTTTGAAAGTGAAGAAATTGGTGTGAACTTGAAGACTTGGTATTCATTTGAGGAACATGAAGTGTGAAGACTCTTGTTTTTGTAGTTTCATTTTGTCTTTCTTGAGTCTTAGGAAACACCATACTATTAAAGGGGGTCGAGGAAATACTAAGGAAAAATTTCCATGTGATGCTCAACTCAAAATCCTACACCTACCAATCCCTTTGAGTGAAGCCATTGGAAATCTCATACAGTTCAGTCATATTCTTCAGTGACGGAGACGAAGTTCTTCTTGTCTCTGAGGAATTTGTTCTGACTGAGGAGTTAGGAATTCGCTAGTGCGGATTGCCTACACGGTGAGAAACATGATAGCCCTGAGGATTTTGCTACTCAAAATTCCGACCATTGTTGTGCTATGCGCTAGCTGTCCCAAAATATCTACCCACCTAACGGTCATATCATTGAAGGGCATTTATGTCTTATCATGTCAGGCTGCTCCCTAGGCTATAAATAGCTGCCCCCTACATCCACTAGTTGGTTGGCTGCTCCGAGAGAAATAGACACTTGTCATTTGAGAACATCCCACCCTCTGAGGACTTTGAGCGAAAATCATCAAGTGAGGAAAACCCAAACCCAAACACCTACAAACCCAAAGTGATTAAGCATCACTGAAGAGATTGATCCTGCGTGGATCCGACGCTTGTTACCTTTGAAGAATGTGCTTCTTCCAGACGGTTAGGCGTCAAGGTCTAGAGCATCCAAGAGGAATTGTGGATTGCCGAGTGACCAAGTTTGTGAAGGTTCGGAAGTCACCTGAAGACTTACCACAAGTGATTGAGCGAGGTCTGTGTGACCTTAGCTCAAGGAGAATACGGCGAGGACTGCGTGTGTGGGACTGGGTGTCCTCAGGTTTAATACCTAGCTGCTCCAACCAGACGTACAACTGAGACAGCAGTTGGAACTCGTCTACCAAATCATTGTCTTCACCAAGCTTACTGGTTCTATTTCCTCAACTCTTTCACTTCCTCATAACTGTGTTGAGTGCTTGTTCATATCTGTGCTTGAAGACTTTGACTAAAGACTTTCTCAAATTCCTCAGTTCAATTTCTTCAGTCTGTTTGTCTTCATCTTGTGTTATCATGTGCTTACGTTTCCTGTACTCTGTGCTTGTCTTCATTTCATCATGATGACTATGCTTGTGTTTTGTTATGTTTACTTTTGAGTACTTATTCCGCTGCTAGTAGTTCTTCGCTAAGGAATTTCCTCACCTACAATTTCCTAGGTGAAGAATTCATAAAAATCGCCTATTCACCCCCCTCTAGTCGATATAACGCACTTTCACAGAGATGTGACCCTCGCTGACACGGAGGAAGAAGAAATGGCGCAGGAGCGCCACGGACGGCATCACGCCCAGGTACGCCTCACAGTAGTAGGCAAAGATGGACAGGAGGAGGAGAGAGTTGGGATGGAGATGCAACGCTTGCAGCCCATAGTGGTCGAGGACTTCATAGAAGAAATCAGAGAAGGGAGGAACCAACCCGACGGCAACGCTGCTCGAAAAGAAGGGAAAGAAGGTGCTCCCCTCAGGCTCTGGCTCGTCGGAGGCAAGTCGGAGCTCCGTCTTCCCCCACTCGTTGCTCTTTCCCGCCGTCAACAGGCGCACGGAGGCAAGGCTCTTCTCCGTGACAGTGGGCGCCTCAAGAGAGGGCTCGTACCAAGCCGGGGCCGAGGAAGTCTTGACGTTGCGCGACACCATGGGCGGCAGATGCAGAGCGAGGCCGGAACAGATCTGTAGGTAGCAGCGGCGAAGAGCAAGAAAGGGGATCTGGAGTGAGGCAAGGAAGAAGCAATGAAGGCAAGTGCCACCCGCGCCAGCCTTTTGTCAGGTCAAGCAGTTGCCGAGGCAACGTGGGGAAGCGGAGACGCCCCCGTCCAATCAACCGCCACGCGTCAACCGAGGCCGCAGGCTTTTGGGGCCCGCGGTGCTTGACACTTGGCTTCGCCGCGAAGCCAAGCCCGTGCGCACCTTGGGCCCGGTGGATACTGTCGGCGTTCTGGGAATGGGGGTCCCCATACTTGCCTGCCTGCGGTCCGCGGCATGGCGGAGCCAGCAGGCCGTACGACCCATCTTCACCAACAAAGCATCCAAGACCCTCGTGAGGGTCCAAGCCTCGCGAGGCGGATGATGCAAGACCTCCTTTGGAGTGGCCTAGCTAGGCAGGCTCATGAGGAGCGGAGATATCAAGGCGAGGCGAACCTCACGAGGCTCTCGTGACGTGAGCCATCACGATCGACACCAGGCGGGCGCCAGCGCGCGCAGCGTCCTTGTTTCCCCTTTGGTGCAAAGGAGGCAAGCGCAGCCGCGGAGTACCGAGGCCTCAGGCAAAGGTTGCCATTTTGGTGCAACAAGACCAAGACCATGGACTGCAAGACGGAGGTCATCGTGGAGCCCAAGACGGCGTCACCACCAGAGCTTTGTGCAGGCGAAGACTACTTTTTTCAGGATAGCTTGTACTAGCTGTCCCCCTTCAAATTAGCCCGCCATTGTTGGCTCCCTTCCCGCTCGATATTTGGGAAGAGGACCAGGGCCTCTATAAATAGGACTAGCCACCACCATAGTATAAAGAGGGAAAGGGGGATCAGACCCAGAGACACCACAAGTTCATACGCGCAAGAACACCTCAACCTCAGGAGGTTGTTCTTCCCTTGTATTGTTCATCATCAGCCCAAAAGGCAATCCACCACCACCACACTGGAGTAGGGTATTACACCACAATGGTGGCCCAAACTAGTATAAACCCCATGTCTTTCTGTGTTGTGAGTTCGTCGAGTTCGTCCGCGAGATCTAGTGAGCTTGAGCGTTGATCGGTAGGAGGGGAAGACTTCGCACGCACCCCAGTGTTTGAACCTTAAGGGTTTGCCGGAACCCCACATCCGACACGGGTATCTGGTGAAGGGAATCGCCCACTGCCTTCCAGCCCAGGGACAAACCGTTCCCATGCCAAAGTCCAACGAGAGGGTTAGGATTCATCCCTCAGTTCCTCCGCGGGTTAGGGTTTCCACTCCACCCCTTCGTCTGCGGGCTGATGTTCTACTGTGGCATAGACTTATACGACCTATCCCCGAACTCCTTTCTCAATATCTCAGCGTTCATCATCGTGTGTGAAGCCTTCCTCCACATACAACCCCACTTCGGGTTGTGGCTCAAAATCTTCAATGTGAAGCCGAAGGTGGTGGATGGCCAGCACGCGGAGTGCGGAGGCACCATGGTGAGCAAGCTGGCCAACATCTCTTGGCCAAAAGGAACTTTCGTGGAGTCTGTCAAAGAATGGCAGAAACAATGGTGCTACATTACAGAACCCCGCGATGCTACCTGGGCTGCGGTTGCCGAATTCAACTCCGGAGCTCCCATGTGACTCACCTCCTGGGTTGAGAAGAGCCCAAACTGGTGTTCGTCAGATGAGCTGATAGCGCTGCAAATGCGCATTCAAAGCATGGTGGACAAGGATGTCAAACTTGTCGATGTAATCCAGGTGATGCTAGTTCGCCAAATTCTCCCCTGCCAAAGCCGAAGTCACTCTCTATGGGAGTTTAATCCGAAGAAGCACCAAACCCTAGAGAGGCTCTTCGAGACAAACCATGAAGACGCCTGGAAGTTGCTCTTCAAGGGTAACGAGACACCACCGGCCACAACCTCGGACTGTGGGTACAACGTTAATCGCTCCACCAGCAAGGTAAATCTTTACTGCATCCTTTACTTGCTTGTTTCAAGGATGATATCTAAGCTTTTATTATCATGGCTTCTTCAGGAGTGGATGGAGAAGGCGAAGCGGATCCAATGTCCGGCTCCGCTGCCTGAAGAACCGGTCATCCCGTGTTTAGCGAAGATGCTGGTGCCGGTGCCCTATAAGGCACTGGAGAAGAAGGCCACAGGGAAGGCCAAGGGGGTCCGGAGTGGCCCCCGCCGCAAGGGCGCTTCGGATGTGACGTCCGAAGACAAGACCCGCTCCTCCGCCGCCGAAGACGACGACGATGAGGAGGAGGAGACCAACCCTCCCCCTGATGAGGGGAGGAAGAAGAGGGCGGCTTCCACAAATCTGGAGGCAGAGACGTCCAAGAAAGGGAAGAGCTCCCTTGCAGATAACTCCGTGTGGGACGTCGACAGTAGTCCGGAGAGACACCCCTGCACTAAGCCTCAGGCCACGTTGTAAGTGCTAAAACTCATATCCGCCCATAAACCAAATCTTTCATCTTTGTTGTATTGATATAATTAGTTATGCTATTTCAGTCCAACCCACAACAGCTCCCAGCAATCCTCATCACGAGGTTCGCTGGACTCAAAGGCGATGGCCAGCGATTCACCGCAGGCCGCTCACTCCCCCAAGCCCAAAGATGATGCAGAGGTGATGTCCCGAAGGACTGTTCCAGGCGGGGGAGAGGCTCAGGAGGCGCCATAAGGCGAAACCCCCGTCGCTGGACACCAGGGGGAATCAATCCCCATGGAGACTGGTGGGGAGGGCCGTATTCAGTTCATCCCTCAGCCGGACTCAATTCCAGAGACCGATGTGGCTCCGGAATCCGGCACACAACCTTCTTCTAAAGAAGGGGGGATGCCTATTCCGCGAGTGAGCCCTGTCCAACCAGGGGCACCGAGGCGCTTCCATTGTGGATGAGCACCGTGTCCTTATGGGACCAGTAATTGAAAGGGTTCAGTCCGCCAAGAGCGGACTAACCAAAGCCTGCAGCAGCCTGCAAACAGGTTTTGAGGTAAGCGACGCAAAAAGGAGAAAATCCCAATGTAGACAGTAGCCCCTAAGACATTGTTCGGTGTTCGGAAAGAAAAAGGAGGACAGAGGATCAATCTCCTATTGCAGGAAGCTAACTTTTTTTTTTGAAATGTAAACACATGCGTCGCTGTTGGCTGCAGCCTCGCATACTGCCGAAGTCTCCGGACTGAAGCAGAAACTGGCGGAGGCCGAGGAGGAGCTGGGCCAGGTGAAGAGGCAGCTCCAGGAAAAACAAGGTAAGTAATAACCTGTTATGTATTCGAGAAAAGGTAAAATGATATGCAGTGACTGAACTTCCATGATGTGTACAGAGGCGACGACCGAGGTCGAGGCCCTAAAAAAGGCCCTAACCAAAGCTGAAGGGAAGGCTGTCAAGGAGCAGGCCGCTCGGAAGAAGCTCAAGGCCCGAGTCAATGAGTTCCAACAGGAGCTCGAGGATGTGGTGAAGAAGTGCGAGGCCTTGGAGCATGATGCGTCAGTTCAAGAGACCGAACTCGCCAAGGCTCGTCAGAGGGCGGACGCAGCCCGGAATGAGGCCCAGGGCACCCTCCAGGAGATCTAGGAGGCCAGGAAGATCGCGGCGGGTAAGGCATTCAATATGCAAAGCAATAATGTGAAGATGAAATATCGTTTACTAACCCCGATTCGGTGTTCTCCAGGGGCTTTTACTGATCTGCCATGCAGTGTGCCTGACGCCGCAGAGATCTTCTAAGCCGAAGAAGGGAGCTCCACGGAGAAGCTGTTCTGGTCGCAATATCTTGCGCCAGAACATCCGGTGCCCTTCAGCGATCAGTTAAAACAGCTGGTCAAGCTGCATAGGATGGCTGAACTGGCCATGAAGGATTTAATAATCCGGTTGTGGCCAGCCGAAGCTATACCCGAGAGTTACTTTGGCCTCGTGAAGCGACTGGTGGGTGCCTGTCCTTGGCTGGACGTCGTCAAGCAGTCCGTCTGCATCGAGGGCGCCCGTTTGGCCTTCTCCTATTGTAAGGTCTGGTGGGCGAAGCTGGACACTATCAAATTAGTGACCGAGGGGCCGCCGGAGGGCAAGGAGCACCGCACACCCGAGCAATATTTCGGCGATGTCTTGGAGGGGCCCCGCATTGTTGTGGATCATTGTGCGAAAGACACTATATTTGAATGAATGTATCCGAGCTCCCTCTACCTTGTATGATAAAACAAAGTGATTTTGCAATATAATGCTTGTTATGTTTTTAAATTTTTACTTCCTGTGCGGCCGTGTTGTATGAAATCTGAGGTTAACCAGTCGTCGACTTCTGCCCCCATGTAGGTAGTACGGGGGTGTTCGGGATGGAATCTAAATAATCCTGATCCAATTAGATGGTCCTTGAAGGAGTTGTTTAGCGCAACGAACCAGGCAACCAGACTATGTGGCTGTAACGCCCTCACTTACCATAGGAGTTCGACAATAAAAACATGGGCGCAACCCCTAGTATCCAAACTAGAGTGCTATAAGCGTTTGATCGGGAAGTACCAATGCTTCACGTAATGCAGAAGAAATCTCCAACGATTTGTAACCTCCGAACAGCTGACCGGCTCACCCCGCATCATGACAGTCAGTTTTCGGCTTTCTCTACTGAGGTGCTCCTTTGGATAAACCAAGGCACAATTGCAGTAGTTCTCCCTTTACTACCTTAGCCGATATAGCGGAACGTAAGGTAGCAAGCATAGGAGTCGGGCAACCCAACTATTGACCAAAGACATGATTCGGAGCCGATGCATATAATGCTAAATTCGGGGTGCCAAACTATACTTATAAAAAGTGTTCGGACTTTTGTTGCCGTAATGTGGGGTGCTATGAAGCCCCAGGCAAACATCAAATGTACCAAAGTGTACGGGTGCTACCTAATAGGGTTATCCACAGGGGAGCTGAGAGAAAAAAAGAAAGAAAACAGAAAAGGTGCAAAGGTAAAAAGCTGGGGTCCTAAAGCTCCAGCCGCAATCTGTTCTCATTGTAATTTAATTAGTACGTCAAAGCGCACTGATACAGGTAGTGCGATAAGCAACAAGCTATTTGACATGCCGAAACCAAGGGAGAGCTTCATGTGGGTCATGAAAAACAGGTAGAGTTATCGTTAACGGAATCACCTAAAAAGTCCCTCATATGTCTGCGTTTCTCGCCGTCTTGGTGTTTTTATCCTTCAAGAGGACCGATGACCAGACCACCAGATGGGGCCTGTGGGATTGAGACCTGAAAAGGAAACAAGTAAAAGCGAAAGTATCTGTGTATCCGATGTCGGTTGAGCCGTACTATGGACCACAAGCTAGCTATGACTCCATCGATGCCCATGGGATTTTGAGTGCGTAGTTATGTACGCATGGCATGAATGCCACCACTTGATCGGGACTGAGATGGAGGCCGAATTGCTAGACGAGCTCCTGACGAGCCGAGCTCTCCTGCTGCAGAGTAGTTCAGACCCTCTTAACGGTGTCCGTGGGCTCGGCAGACGAATTAAGGTTCTGCTTGAGAAGGCCGCTCTGTACTTCTGCTGCTAAGGTAGCTGTGTGCTCTTCTATAAGGAGGGGCCATTCCGTATTTCCATTGACCGTTATGATGCTGCGTGGACCAAGCATCTTGAGCTTGAGATAAGCATAATGTGGTACTGCGTTGAATCGAGCAAACGCAGTTCGTCCGAGCAGTGTGTGATAGCCGCTGCGAAAGGGGACGATATCGAAGATTAGCTCCTCGCTTCGGAAGTTGTACGGAGATCCGAAGACAACCTCTAGTGTGATTGAGCCCGTACAGCGGGACTCTACACCTGGTATGACTCCTTTGAAGGTAGTCCTGGTGGGTTTGATACGTGATGGGTTAATGCCCATTTTTCGCGCTGTATCCTGATAGAGCAGATTGAGGCTGCTACCTCCGTCCATAAGGACGTGAGTCAGGTGGAACCCATCAATTATTGGGTCTAGGACCCGTGCGGCTGAGCCATCGTGGCAGATACTGGTCGGATGATCCCGACGATCAAAAGTGATCGGGCATGACAAACCATGGATTAAATTTTGGGCCGACTGGCTCTATCGCGTAGACGTCCCTGAGAGCACGCTTGCGCTCCCTCTTGGGGATGTGGGTAGCGTATACCATGTTCACCGTTTTGACCTGAGGGGGAAACTTCTTATGTCCCCTATGTTCGGTTGCCGGGGCTCTTCGTCATCATCCTCGCTTTGCGATCCCTTTTCCCTGTTCTCGGCGTTTAATTTGCCGGCCTATTTAAAAACCCAGCAATCTCTATTTGTTTGATTGGGTGGTTTGTCTGAGGTGCCATGAATCTGGCACGGACGATCAAGTATGCGGTCCAAGCTGGATGGGCCTAAATTGTTCTTTTGGAACAGCTTCTTCCGTTTACCGGACTTAGAGCCACTGAATCCGGCATTGACCGCCGTATCCTCAGTGTTGTCACTATTGTTTCGACAACTGTATCTGTTGTGTCAAGACTTGTCTTTGTTATTTTTAACTTCAGGGGTGCCGGCGTTGCTTGCATTGTTTTTGCTACGGGCCAACCAACTGTCCTCGCCCGCACAAAAGCGGGTCATGAGTGCCGTGAGGGCCGCCATGGATTTTGGCTTTTCTTAGCCAAGGTGGTGAGCGAGCCATTCATCACGGATGCTGTGTTTGAAGGCTGCTAGGGCTTCTGCATCCGGACAATCGACGATTTGGTTCTTTTTAGTTAAGAACCTAGTCTAGAATTTCCTGGCGGACTCTCCGGGCTGTTGAACTATATGGCTTAAGTCATCAGCGTCCGGAGGTCGAACATATGTACCTTGGAAGTTATCGAGGAAGGCCTCTTCCAAGTCCTCCCAGTTGCCAATAGAATTTTCAGGAAGACTGTTGAGCCAATGCCGAGCTGGCCCTTTGAGTTTTAAAGGGAGGTATTTGATGGCGTGGAGGTCATCGCCGCGGGCCTTATGAATGTGGAGAATGAAGTCTTCGATCCACACCGTGGGGTCCATGGTTCCATCGTATGATTCTATATTCATGGGTTTGAACCCTTCTCGGAATTCATGATCCATGACCTCATCAGTGAAGCAATGAGGGTGTGCGGCGCCTCTATATCGGGTCGTATCACGACGTAGCTCTGATGGAGTCCGTCTGCACTTTTCATCCCGCACATGACTAAGTTTGTCACATCCGATTAGGTGGTCATCATCGCGTGTCGAGGCACGTCCTCGCGATCCGTAGATTGATCTGGTATGTCCTGCTTTATTGTTCAGGTTTTGCCGGAGGTCATATGTATGGCTGTGGGCTAATTTACCTCTAACTGTGTGATGAGGCGGGGCGGGCTTGTGTTCAACGTGAGATGCCATTTTGTCCTGACCACGTGGTGGTCGGTTAGCCGCATTGTACGATGGTGGTGTGTATTCCGGCGCCTCCTCGTCAAACTGGGGTAGCAATTTGCGCTTTGGGTAGCATTTGGTTGGGCTCTTGAGGCCGTATTCTTCGGCTGCTAGGACATCGGTCCATTTATCATTGAGCAGATCTTGGTCAGCTTGAAGTTGCTACTGCTTCTTTTTCAGGCTCCTTGCAGTGGCTATTAGCTGGTGCTTGAAGCGCTCCTGCTCAAGAGGTTCCTTAGGCACGATGAAATCGTCAGTGCCGAGGCTCACCTCATCCTCAGAGAGCGGAAGATATCTTCCGTCCTCTGAGTATTCGTGCGTGGCGTGTTTACCAGGGCTAACCTGCCCATCTTCCCGTTCATCTTGTTCATTAGCTGTTTCAATGGGGTCTTCATTGTCTTTGACACCTTCTGGAGTGTTATCTCCTCCTGTACCGGTGTTGCTGTCTTAGAGCGGCGTGACTTAGAGTGGTGCCGCTGATGCCGGCGCTTGGATTGTATTTCGGAAGGTTTATCCTCAGCTAGATCTTCCTTGTCATCGCCACTGTTCTCCTTTGGTGCATCCACCATGTATACATCATATGAGGAAGTGGCCGTCCAGCGTCCGGTGAACGGCGGGTTCTGGGCCTCTTCTTCTCCGGCATCGTCGTCCATACCGTCGATGTCCTCGGAGTCGTAATCAAGTGTGTCGGTCAAATCCTCGACCGTGGCTATGAAGTGGGTGGCAGGTGGGAAGCAAAATTCTCCACCGTCAACCCCTAGTTCGAACCGGATAGAGTTCGACTGTGAGTCGTCCGTTGAGGACAGGTTTTTTTAATGAGTTTAGCATGTCGCCCAAAGGTGAGTGCTGGAAGATGTCTGCGGCGCTGAATTCGAAGATCGATAAACGATCAAGTTCGGCGTCCGCGGGCTCACATGGTTCGGAACTTACGGCCAGAGACGAGTCCAGAGTTCCGGTGGCACAGGTATCGTGCGAGATCAAGTCTATGTGCGGCTCCAACACGGAGGAATCTATGGCCTCCGTGGCGGGGTTGAGCTTCCTGTCCTTGGATGGCGCAGTCTGCTCTGGATCTAAGGCTAGAGCGGTTACGTGAGCTTTCTCCTGGATGTAGTCCGATGACAGGTTTAGGCCATGTCTCATGGGGTGATCAGGAGTGGTAGCCGCGGTCTCGAATCCGGTGAAGATCAAGTCTCCACGGATGTCTGCAATGTAGTTCAAGCTCCCAAATCTGACCTGATGGCTAGGGGCGTAGCTTTCGATATGCTCCAAATGGCCAAACGAATTGGCCCGCAGTGCGAAGCCACCGAACACAAAGATTTGTCCAGGGAGGAAAGTTTCTCCTTGGGCAGCGTCATTATTGACGGTTGAAGGGGCCATTAAACCTTTTGGTGACAACAAAGTGGAACTCTCAATGAAAGCACCAATGTCGGTGTCAAAACCGGCGGATCTTGGGTAGGGGGTCCCGAACTGTACGTCTAAGGTCGATGGTAACAGGAGACAGGGGACACAATGTTTTATCCAGGTTCGGGCCCTCTCTATGGAGGTAATACCCTATGTCCTGCCTGATTGATCTGGATGAATATTAGTATTACAAGAGTTGATCTACCACGAGATCGTAATGGCTAAACCCTAGCGGTCTAGCTTGTATGGCTATGGTAATGTATCCCTCCTCCAGACTAAGTCCTTCTGTTTATATAGACACCGGGAGGATCTAGGGTTACACAAGGTCAGTTACAAAGAAAGGAATCTACATATTTGGTCGCCAAGCTTGCCTTCCACGCCAAGGAGAGTCCCATCCGGACACGGGTGCAATCTTCGGTCTTCGTATCTTCACAGCCCATCAGTCCGGCCCATGGCTAACAGGTCGGACGCCCGAGGACCCCTTAGTCCAGGACTCCCTCAAAGGGGTCGGAGGCCCTCCTACGCCACCGCTGGGTGAAAGAGAACAACTACGTCGATAGTGGATTCCCTCCCTCACCGATGGCGACAACGTTCAAAGGATCGATATAGTTAACTAGAGGGGGTGTGTGTATAGGCAACTAACAATTTTAGCTTTTCTTTACCAATTTAAACTGTGCATCAAAGTAGGTTGTCTATATGTGCAACTAGGTGAGCAACCTATATGATGCAGCAACAACAAGCACACAAGCAAGCAAGGGATAGGACACAATATAAAATTGCACAAGTAAAGGAACGAGATAACCAAGAGTGGAGCCGGTGAAGACGAGGATGTGTTACCGAAGTTCCTTCCTTTTGAAGGGAAGTATGTCTCCGTTGGAGCGGTGTGGAGGCACCATGCTCCCTAAGAAGCCACTAGGGCCACCGTATTCTCCTCACGCTCTCACACAATGCGAGATGTCCTGATTCCACTATTGGTGCCCTTGAAGGCGGCAACCGAACCTTTACAAACAAGGTTGGGGCTCTCTCCACAAATTAATTGGAGGCTCCCAATGAAACCACGGAGCTTCACCACAATGGAATATGGCTCCGAGGTGACCTCAACTGTCTAGGGTGCTCAAACACCCAAGAGTAACAAGATCCACAAGGGATTAGTGGGTGAAATCAAATTTATCTTGGTGGAAGTGTAGATCTGGGCCTTCTCAACCAATCCCTAGAAAATCAACAAGTTTGATTGGCTAGGGAGAGAGATCGGGCGAAAATAAGCTTGTGGAGCAACAATGGAGTTTTGGGGGAGAAGAGGTGAGTCTTCTTGGAGAAGAAGACCCATTTATATAGAGGGGGGACACATCCAACTGTTATGCTACCCGCAGCCCGCATCTGGGCGGTACTACCGTAGCCGGAGCGGTACTACCGCTGCCACAACGGTACTACCACTGTGGCAAGTACTACCGCTGTGGCAACAGGCATAGGGCAACCATGGCCGAGGGAGAAGAAGTACATGCACTAGGCCAGTACTACCACCCTGTGGGCGGTACTACCGCCGATACGCGGTACTGCCGCTCCCTGCAGCCGCTGGAAAACAGAGGAGGACAGCGAGCGAAGCGGCTGTTGGAGCGGACGTAGGAGCGTTACTACCGCTAATATAAGCGGCACTACCGCGCCCTACTGCTGTCCCTACTACCACTCCCCTGTGTGGTCCTTTACGGAAACCCGACACAAAAAATCGACACCACAGCAGGGGCGGTAGTACCAGCGGCACTAACAAGCGGTACTACCGCCGGTAGGCGGTACTACCGCCCTGACCGCAGTACTACCGCTTAGCACTCAGCACCCCTTGTTTTGCACAACACGGATACTCCAAAGAAGCTGGAAGAAGGCGAGGGCGCAAGGAGAGAGTGTAAGTGATGATTCCACCCATACTCTTCCGAAACGGATCCCCTCTTGATAGAACGGTTATCCCTATGACTCTATTCCACCGAAAAGAAACGGGGGAAAATAATCCGTCTAAAGTGATGTCCTCGAGGGGAAACAATCGCATAGTGCCTTTATATTAGATAACCTAAAAAGCTTAATGCACACGATTAGTCTGCAAAAGTATTGTCATCAATCACCAAAACAAACAAGGGATAATTATGCCCTAACAATCTCCCCCTTTTTGGTGGATTGATGACAACACAGGATTTGCAGAAAATATAGTAACAGGAAATTAAGCAAACCAACTCCCTACAAAATATAGACGGGCTCCCCCCTAGAGTTGTGCACCAAGGAAATTAGCCTGAAAGGCTATGTGCACATCTTTAGGATCAAACTTCCCCTATATTTTATAGACAGGCAACATCCTTGCATATAAGAATAATAACAAGTACATCTAAGCAAGGACAAGCATGAGAGCAATAATATAAGTGCCGGTAATGATGCATCTCATAAGAGAACAGAGTACTTGAGACTAAAGTAGATAAGATAGGGTAGTTCACATATGTCTTACACCATATGGTCTCACTCATAGCCGAACAGAGTTCAAAACAAGAAAGCAAACGAACACGACGAACACGAACAGACACGCAAACACAAAACCCAAAGCAAATCCCTAACTCTCCCCCTTTGGCAGCAAGACACCAAAGGTAAAGGGACGACACAAGACACGATGGTAGTAGATCTCCATGACATCACCAGTCATGCTCCTCCTCCTCCTCAGAGTCCTCTGCAGCATGAGGAGAAGCGCGAACTCCGGTGTCCTCCTCAGTGTCAGACCACGGGCAGTGCAGTCTGGTCCAAGACTCCTCATCAGTGGTCCGCTCCTCAGAGCCACTAGCAACCTCAATGCCAACATGTCTCATAATGGCCTTATCACAACGACGAGCCATCTTGGCCTCGTTGTGAGGCTTGTACTGGCCCTTGGCCTGAAAGCAAAACAGACGCTTCATCTTCTCCTTGAGTTTCCCCGCCCAAGAGGGCTCCTTAGATGGGGGCACATACTCCTCCCCATCATTATCCTCATCATCTGCATCAGATAAGACAGTCTCCTGCACCGGAGGTGCCGAAGTAGACTTAGTCCACTTCTCCTTCTGACGCAGCTCGATAGTATCATGAGAAACCATATTGTTTGTGACAAGCTCCTCATCTGGAAACTTGGCTACCCAAGTGTCTTTGATAAGATGCATAAGATAGGGTCCAGAAATGATGCACTTGTGCTCCATGACAGCAGAGTGAAGTTCAGAGCACATCACATGTGACACATCCAGCACCTGCTGAGAGCCCTACTCTTCTTGACAGAATAGAAGCAAGTCAACAAGGTAAGAGTGCACCTGGTCCAAGTTGCCGACCCGAGGAAACAGGGTATTCCAGAAGATCCGATGCATAATGTCTAGGAAGGGCCAGAGCTCATAAGAAACCTTCCCAGTCTCAGACACCTTCCTGGTAGAATAGGGCCAAAGCTTTTCCTTATGAGTAGCGGCAATCTCCTTATGAGGGAGAAACCCAAGTGGGGTTTGGGCACCCTCATCATATTATGATAAGCTGACCATGAAGTCCTATGGTGCGGACAGAGGATGACCATTGGTCATCCAAGACAGAGTGCGGGCAGGATCATGCCCAAAGTGAACGGTGGCAAAGAACTGGGCCACGAGCTCGGCATCAAAGTCCTTGTTGAAAGTAATGATCCTCTTGATATCCAACTCCTCACATCTCTGCAGAGCATTCCCAATGTATCACAAGTCCTTCTCCATGTGCGAGAGATCGACAGACTTGACCTTCACACACAAGTTCTTCTTTTGCTTCAAGACATCGTGATAGATGGACTGCTGAAATCTGTTCCAGAATGGACGGCTCTGAAGAGCAGGCTCCTGGTCCACATGGTAGGGATTGTGCTTCCTCTTGGTATAGAACTCTATTGTAGACATCTAATTAGCACGCTTGCGCCTAGCAGAGGTGTTCGATGTTGGGACCTTGGCCTTGCGTTTTGGTGGCTCAGTCGAGCCACCCTCATCAACAGTTGCAACAGCCTCTGGTGCATCCAAAGAGCGATAACACTTGGAACCGGCTGCACGGTCTGGATTCTTGCGGCGAGTCGGATGCTCGGAGCTACTACCACCTTAAACACACACACACACAGACACACACACACACACACAAGAACCACAAGAGCAAGAGAGCATAAGCCAAGGAAAGACAAACACCAAAGATGGAAAATTAGGTAGAGTCATATGGGCATTAGCATCTTAGAGCGGTAGTATAGCGCACCAGAGCGGTAGTACCGCTTATAAGTGGTAGTACCGCTAGGGTGCAGTGGTAGTACCGCCGGAGCAGTTGTCAGCAGGCTGACACCTACCGCGGCAAGATCCGGTACTACCGGAGATGCAAAAGTCCATATTTCTATACCTAATCATCAATCTACCTAGTCTAGCAGTCTCCCAGGTCCTTCCTAAGCCTCGATTCAACCAACAAATCGAGGAATGCAACGAATATAGCCCAAAACATAGATTCAAGAAAGAGAACCAAGGGAGAGAAGAACGGGGGCAATACTGGCATCCATGGCAAGAGGAGAGGGTGGGGAACGATCCCACCGGTTGGAACCGAGGGAGACGGCCTGGATCCGGCGGCCCGGCGGCGGACCTCCGGTGCTTGGGGCGTCGCCTGAGAGAGGAGACGACGAGGCGATGGGGCAAACTGAACGGGTATGGGGGAGTGGAAACTCCCCCTGCCCGACACATATCCCACACAAGCAGCCCTAAGCGGTAGTACTGCACAGGGCACGGTAGTACCACTTTGGTGCATATCTGAAGCACAACGCGCCCAGCTGTACCACTCCATGGTAGTACTGTGTCGGCAGGGTGGTAGTACCGCTCTGCTTCCGCGGTAGTACCGCTCAGGTGCCCCAAAGCAGGAACAAGGGGGAAAAGATGGCTTACACATGACTAGCAAGAAAATAGGAAGAACACACAAGACACAAGACAGGCCAAGGCAAACCCGAACACGACCACACTAGAGCACAACCACTCAAAAGAGAGAAGCACAAGCAAAAGGAAACAACTCACAGACAAACTCTCTAAAAGAGAGGGCGGTGGTCGAGATCACCTATGTTTGAGCTATATGGTATGGCACCGCGAAGATTTTAACCTTGGGCCCATGACCAACACTCATCTTTGAAGCACAAGTACCATCAAAATGGCTAATGTGAAAAGACTTGATCAATTTATGCATAATGGGGGGAGGAAGAGTTCATTGAGAGAACACCACTCCCCCTATGTCCATGCCAACATCTAAACAAGACAACAAGTTGAGTACGGTGAGGTGTGCAAGGGTTCAAGCCACATTGCTTGAATCAATGATATTTAGCTCATGCCTTAACTCGCGAAATCTTGCTTCATCCAAGGGCTTCGTGAAAATATCTGCAAGGTTATCATGAGTGTTGACATAGTTGAGCTCGATCTCCCTTCGCCTAATGTGATCCCGGATGAAGTGATACTGAAAATCAAAAAGCTTCGTCTTGAAGTGTTGAACCGGGTTGAGAGAAATCTTGATGGCACTTTCATTATCACACCAAAGAGGCACTTTGTCACAAATGGCACCATAATCCTTTAAAGTTTGCCTCATCCATAGAAGTTGTGCACAATAGCTATCGGCAACCACATACTCCGCTTCGATGGACGAGAGAGACACACAATTTGCTTATTGGAAGACCAACTCACCAAAGAGCAACCAAGAAATTGGCACCCTCCGGAAGTGGACTTCCTATCCACTTTGTCTCCTGCCCAATCAGAGTCCGAATAGCCCACAAGGTTGAAGTTAGATCCTCTTGGATACCATAGGCCAAAGTTTGGGGTATGAGCCAAATATCGAAAGATTCGCTTGACCACCACAAAGTGGCTTTCCTTAGGTACGGCTTGAAACCATGCACAAATTCCCACACTCAACATGATATCCGGTCTAGATGCACAAAGGTAAAGCAAGGAGCCAATCATGGAGCAATATACGTTTTGATCCACCGCTTTACCATTGGGATCTATGTCAAGTTGGCATTTGACGGGCATTGGAGTGGAAGCCGCCTTGACATCACTTAGCTTGAATCTCTTGAGCATGTCTTGAGTGTATTTGGCTTGGTTGATGAAGGCTCCTTCTCTTCGTTGCTTGACTTCAAACCCGAGAAAGAACTTCAACTCTTCCATCATGGACATCTTGAACTTGGAGGTCATGAGTGTGGCAAATTCCTTATTGAAAGCTTTGTTAGGGGAACCAAAGATAATATCATCAACATATAATTGGCACACAAACAACTCCCCTTTGACCTTCTTAGTAAAAAGAGTGGGGTCAATTTTCCCAATTTCGAAACCACGATCTTGCAACAACTCGGAAAGGTGGTCATACCACGCACATGGGGCTTGCTTAAGGCCATAAAGTGCCTTATTGAGTTGGTACACATGATCGGGAAAATAGGGATCCTTGAACCCGGGGGGTTGCCTGACATATAGCAACTCATTAATAGGACCATTAAGAAAAGAACTCTTCACATCCATTTGTTGTAACTTAAAATTATGATGAGATGCATAAGCAATCAACATGCGAATGGATTCAAGGCGAGCAACGTGAGCAAAGGTTTCACCGTTGTCGATGCCCTCGACTTGGGAGTAGCCTTGTGCTACCAAACAATCCTTGTTGTGAATGATAATTCCATGAGAATCTTGCTTGTTCTTGAATATCCACTTGGTTCCAATGACATTATGGTTCCCGGTTGGCCTTGGCACCAATCTCCACACCTTGTTGTGATCGAAGTTGTTGAGTTCTTCATGCATGTCATTAAGCCAATCCGGATCCTCGAGCGCCTCATAGACCTTTTTGGGTTCAACACAAGAGACAAATGCGTGATGTTCACAATAGTTTGCCAATTGTATACGAGTGCTTACCCCCTTTCGAATGCTTCCAAGCACATTTGTCATGAGATGACCCTTGGTTGCGAGCTTGGATGCGATCTTGGCGGCACGCCGCTCTAATTCCTCCTCTGGAGTGAGTTGAGGAGCGGTCACTTGATCATCTTGAGCGTCGTCTTGAGCTTGTTCTTGATCTTGAGCTTGCTCTTGATCTTGAACTTGCTCGGATGGGAGAACTTGACCTTGGGCATCGCTTGGTGATTCAACACCATCTTGAGGTAGATCTTGCCCTTGGTCTTGTTCATGAGGTTGAGGGCCTTCACTTTGTTCTTCGGAAGCGTGTGGGTCTTGGGTTGGTGATGGTTCCACTTGAGTAGAAGATTGTCCTTCTCCTTCGGCCACAAGGGGTTCCTCAATGGGTAGGATAAAACCAACACCCATTCTTCTTATGGCTTGGGGAGGAATTTCATCACCTACATCACAAGTACCACCTTGCTCCACTTGGGAGCCGTTACTCTCATCAAACTCCACATTACACATCTCCTCAATAAGTCCCGTGGACTTATTGAGGACACGGTAAGCATGAGAGTTTGTAGCATAACCAATAAATATGCCCTCACGAGCTCTAGCCTCAAATTTAGACAAACGAACACCTTTCTTGAGAATGAAACACTTACACCCGAACACCCGGAAGTACTTGAGGTTGGGCTTGTTACCGGTGAGTATCTCACATGGAGTCTTGTTCAAGCCTTTGCGGAGGTAGAGCCGATTGGATGCATGACACGCGGTGTTGATGGCTTTGGCCCAAAAGTTGTATGGAGACTTGAACTCCGCCATCATGCTTCTTGCCGCATCCATCAACGTCCGTTCTTCCTCTCCGCTACACCATTTTGTTTAAGGGTGTAAGGTGTGGAATATTGATGTTTGATCCCCTCATCACTAAGAAACTCATCCAAGGTGTAGTTCTTGAACTCGGTGCCGTTGTCACTTCTTATTGTCAAGATCTTTGCATTGTGTTGACGTTGAGCTTCATTTGCAAAGTCAATGACGGTTTGTTGGGTCTCACTCTTCCTCTTGAAGAAGTACACCCAAGTGTATCTTGAATAGTCATACACAATCACCAAGAAATACTTTCTACCACCAAGACTATCACAGGATGAGGCGCAAAGAGATCCAAGTGAAGGAGCTCCAAAGGCCACTTTGAGTAAATGATAGTCATGGGAGGGTGAGCCTTCTCATGTAGCTTTCCTTCACTGCAAGCACGATCTTTGGAAAAACTAACATTTGTTAGTCCACAGTCATGGTCCGCCTTGAGAAGACTTTGCAAAGATCTCATATTGGCATGGGCTAAACGGCGATGCCAAAGCCATCCCATGTCAACTTTAGCCATTAGGCATGTCGCGGTCTTAGTGGGTCACTCCGAAAAGTTAATCACATAGAGGCCGTTATCGACATGCCCAACAAAGGCTACTTTAAGAGTCTTGCTCCACAAGAGGGCCACAATATCAATATCAAAGAAAGTGGCAAAGCCCATGATTGCAAGTTGACGAACAGAAAGTAAATAGTATGCAAGGGACTCAACAAGCATGACCTTCTCGATTGTGAGATCATGAGAAATGACAACCTTGCGCATCCCCAATACCTTACAGAATGAGGCATCACCCCACTCGATGTTGGTGGGCATAGATGGAATCTTTTGCACATCCACCACCAAGTCCTTGCTTCCGGTCATATGATTAGTGGCTTGATAATCCCCAAGTGCAGGGAATCATCGTAGCAATTTACAAAGGTGGAAGTGATAAGTATGGAGTGTCGAACCCACAAGGAGCTAAAGGTAAGATCAATATTCTCTCAAGCCGTATCTTCCACTGATACGACTCTACGTACACCGAACGTTTGCTTCCAACTAGAAACGATAAATAAAACTACGTTGTGGGTATGAAGTGGATAACTTTGTATGATATCGGAGAGCTAAAATATAAAAGTAGGTGTTGTTATCATATAGTTAGAATATATTACTAAATATTATAAAATAGCGAGTGTGGAATAATGGTGGATCGGTGTGCGTGTCGGTGTTCTGGGAACGGGGGTCCCCAGACTTGCCTGCCTGCGGCGTGGCCCAAGTGGGGGCCTAGCGTGGCCCATCTTCATCAGCTCTAGCTCAAGACCCTCGCGAGGGGCCAAGCCTCGAGGGGCGGACTACCGGAAGCTTCCTCAGTGGCAGCCTCATCAGGTAGGCTCGCGAGGAGGCGGAGATATCAAGGTAGGGGTACCTCGGGAGGAGCCCGTGACGCAAGCCATGACGATCGAGACCAGGCGGGCGCCAGGCGGGCGCAGGCCTACGCAGTGACCTTGTTTCCCCTTTGGTGCAAAGGGGGCAAGCACAGGCCAAGGCATCGGGCAAAGGTTGCCATTCCGGTGCAACAAGACCAAGACCAGCAGAGCGGCAGGACGGAGGTCACTGTGGAGCCCAAGACGGCGTCATCACCAGTACTTTTGGCAGCCAAAGACCACCTTTGGTCAGGATAACTTGTACTAGATGTTCCCCTTCAAAATGGCCAATTGTTGGCGCCCTTCCCGCTCATTATTTGGGGAGAGGCCCAGGGCCTCTATAAATAGAGCTAGCCACCAGAGAGTAGAGACATCTAGAAAAACCCCGAGACATCTAGAAATCTGGTAGAGCCCTAGCAGAGAAAGAGAGAGAGGCGACTGAACTCACCCTAGCAGTTCATCGCACCAGCTCAAGAACACCTCTCGCGAGGCTGTTATTCCCTTGTACTGTTCATCATCAGCCCCCTGAGGCAATCCACCATACCACACACTGGAGTAGGGTATTACACCACAATGGTGGCCCGAACCAGTATAAACCTTGTGTCCCTTGTGTTGTTCGTTGTTTCCAGCTTAGATCACGCGAGGAGATTGGATGTAGATTGATAGGGGAGAGATCTCCGCGCGCACCCCAGTGTTCGAACCTCAAGGGTCTGCCGGAACCCAAAATCCGACATTTGGCGCGCCAGGTAGGGGTGCGCCAGAATCTTTCTTCCGCTGTTCGCGTGTGATCTTCTGTCGTGTCCATGGCTGACGCTCGTCGGGCTCGCACTAAGCACCGGGCTGCTCTCGCCTCCCGCGTCGCCCAGACGGCGCTCGTCGGTGGACGCCCTCGTTGTTCCCCGTCGCGTGCCGCCAACGCGGCCACTGGCCCGGCAGGGAACGAGCAGCAGGACTCATCCCAGCATCCTTCGGTACGGCGGGGAGGCCGCACCGCCACATCGTCGCTGACTCTAGCCGCTTCGTCGTCCCACGCCCGTCGCGCCCCCACGGACGCGCATGCCGCGCTGCTCCTGGCAAGAGAGCTCTTGCACTACCACCCCGTCGATGACCTCTACGAAGACTGGCTCGCCCGCATCACCGAGCTCGTCAGCGCCGCAGGGGGCTCCCCCTTGCCGTCCCTCTCGCTACCTTGCCCTCCATTCCGCGCAGGAGGCAAGGATCAGGAAGTGCCTCCACCACCTCCTCCCAAGGAGGTTCCCTGGCTCCAAAGCGCGCAGCCCCAGGGTGAGACCCTCCGCGTCCAGCGTGTGCGTAGCAAGAAAGGAGCTGCCAAGAGATCCCTCGTCCCCAAGAAGGCGCACGCGCGCTCCCGGCGCCGGCGCGCCAAGATCGCGTCCCTGCACCTCCACGCCAAGACCCCGCGTTGCTCCAAGTGGCGGCGCGCGGTAATCCCCAGGAGCAAGACCAGTACCAGCAAAAGGCACCGGTGGCCACAGCAGGCTGCCGTGCCCTCACCCCCGAGCTCATCGACTTCGACTTCGCCCACATCCGTCTGCCATACAACGCCATCCTCGGGTACCCAGCCCTGGCCAAGTTCATGGCAGTGACTCACCATGGATACAATGTCCTGAAGATGCCAGGAAGCGGTGGAGTCATCACCGTACCCTGTGAAGAAAGGGACGCAGTGTGTTCACTTGAGCGCGCATTCCAAGCCGCAGCAATCGAAGACCCGGACGCAGAAACGGAAGAATTCCCGAGGCGAACCCCAAGAAGAAGAAGGCTTCGCCTGGCCCAAGCCATCAGGAGGAAGGCGCCTCCAGAGGTGTTGGGTCAGGATCTACGCCCAATCAGGGAGCGCCACCCTCTCTCACATAGGAAGGCGCGCCCGGCGCCCTCCTCAGGCAGGGCTCAGGGGCTCTTTCTTGGAGAGCCACCGACTTTGCCAAGGTTGCGAGGGAGGCGCTCGGGCACAACTTGGACGGGTGCTTCTAGGCACGTTTCCCTCAAGAAGGTACAAGGCAAGGAAGACCAAACCCTCAGGAGTTCATTGCAAGCAACACTCAGGAGCTACAGGAGTCGAGAGTCATGTGCGGCAGCCGCCGCTTGCCCACCATGGCCCCACATCTAGGCGAGGATGGTGGGCTGCGCGTCTGCGTCGACATGCCAGGGCTCAACCAAGCCGTGTCTCAGGAGCGCCTCTGGCCTTCGCGCGTGGGGCGTTGCGAGGGTCCACCTCATAGCTATGTTCGCATGCCTTTCGGCCTGCCAAACGCGGTCGCCGCTCATTAGCGCTTGCTGAGGAGCATTTTGGAGGCTCAGGAGGTCAGGCATCGTGCGGTCCTGGCGGAGATGGAGATGGCTCTCAGAGACCCACCTGTGCCCGTAGAGCCTCCTGAGGTTCCTGGGCCTGGGGGCTTGTGAGGGTCGACGTCTTCATCACGCATCGCCCGCTTCTTCAGCATCACTCCATCTTCAACGGCAGCAGGTGACATCTTTCTAAGTTCCGTTTTTAGCTGGGAGCGCCCACAAGGCCGCATTATTCCCAGGTCGCGTGGGTCCGTCCCTACGGCATGTATCCGTTTTGCTTATGCTCTTTACTTAGCTTGTTGGGGGCGCCCCTCAGGCTGCATCATCCCCGAGCTGCTCGGCCCTGGCCCTGCGGCGTTTTCTTTTCCCGCGTCTACTTAAAATGAATTTGCTCTTCCGCGCTCAATTATCACCTGCTGCTTATCGCGGACTTCTCCGCTTTCATGCAAAGCGCTTTCACGTTAAAAGGGGGGTACCTGAGCATCGCGACTCATGGACTCCTACTGGCTCTCTAGCCCTCACCCCCTGGCCTTGACCCACGGCATCGCGACCTGTCATACCAGCGGCGGCTGAGCTCGCTCGAGGGCCGGGACCTGAGGACGTAGAGCATTTGCATCCTAACCACCCTGTAGGAACACACCATTGATAAAGGCCAAGAGCCAGGCGCAACCCGCCTCGAGGTAGGGTCTCATGAGTCCCGCGCTGGCTCACGAGTGCCCAGATACACCTCTCCTAGCTCTACCATGTCGGCCACGTGTCAGGGCGGGGCTGTACACGCCCCGGGGGGTCCTCCCGGAGGGGAGCCCCCTCCCACGTACCAGTGGAAGCACCATGCTCCGTGCTGGCTGACGACACTGCCGAGGAGCGGCTATGCCCGTACACATACGGAAGCGCTATGCTCCGCGTTGGTGATAAACAACTGAGGGCGGCCTCCGGCCGTACCAACCTCAGGGAGCCCAGAGCTCAGTGTCCGGCACCATCGCAACGCCTCCCCTCGGGAGCGCTGCGCGAGGGGGCTGGGCACGGGGGCTACGCCCAGGCCTCGCCTGAGTGCACGCCACCCAGCCATGTCCCTCGGACCTGGTTGTCACGTGCCCCTCCCCAAGCGGAGCCAAGGTATGGAAACCCGTTTGAACATCAAGGGGGACTCCTGAGCATCGCGACTCAGGAGCCTAACTTGCCCCACAGCCCCTCACTCCTTAGTCCCGTCCTGGTTTCCGGTCGGGGCTAACACTGGGTGAGGTACGCGCGGGGCCGGGCCCTGCCTACGCAGAATGATCAATCCACTCCTCGTTTCCCCCTTTCCTACTTGTTGCTTGTGCATCAAGGGGGACTCCTGAGCATCGCGACTCAGGAGCCTAACTTGCCCTGTAGCCCCTCACTCCTTAGTCCCGTCCTGGTTTCCGGTCGGCGCTAACGTTGGGTGAGGTACGCTTGGGGCCGGGCCCTGCCGACGCAGAACGATCAATCCACTCCTCATTCCCCCCTTTCCTACTTGTTGCTTGTGCATCAAGGGGGACTCCTGAGCATCGCGACTTAGGAGCCTAGCTTGCCACGTAGCCCCTCACTCCTTAGTCCCGTCCTGGTTTCTGGTTGGGGCTAACGCTGGGTGAGGTATGCGCGGGGCCGGGCCCTGCCGACGTAGAGCGCGAGCAAGTAGGGGAGAAAAATGCAAATTCCAGGAAATTCAAAGCAAATATTACAAGCTATAGATTGTTTTTACGACGCCAAACACAAGTTTAAATGCCTCCGCGCGGCATGGTGCATGTTGCAGGAATAAAAACAGGACAGAAGCCGTGAAGGGATCACTCTCCAGTGGAGTCGCCTCCTGGGGCCGCGGAGCTGGCGGCACCGCGCCCGGGCAAGATGCTAAAGGCGCGGAACCTCCCAAGCAAAGCTTCGGCTCGGCCTTCCATGGCCTCAATGGCAGCGGCGACAGCGGCGGCAAGGTCGCCGCTCACGGGCTCTAGCAGGCAGTCGAGGTCGACGTTCGGGTCCCGTAGGTAGACGTGGCTGAGGACACACGTCAGCGCCGCTGAAGACAGGGCGCGCGCCTCGGCCTCGGCCGTGGGGCCAAGGCCGTCTACGACATCTTCAAGGGCACGGACCAGGAAGGGAAGCAGCTTGGCGGGGACGTCCTCTGCGCCGGCCAGCGGCTCCTCCAAGCCGCTCTCGTAAAGCGTCTTCAGCACGGCACGAGCCCTCTTCTCCATCTTCGCGAAGGCCACCTGATCCTCCGCCAGGACCTTCACCTTGGCGTCCAGCTCGGCCCTCTCCGCCTGCAGCGACCGCTCCAATGTCTCCAGTTCGCCGTGGCGGTCATCGAGCTTGGAGTCCCGGTCCTTGACGGCAGCCTCCTGAGCCTTCATCTCCTTCTCCTTCTCCTAGCGGCCGTGGACCTCCTTGGCGAGCTCGTCGTGCAGGCCTTGCAGCTCGACCTCCAGCTCCTTGCAGCGAGCCTTGGCAGCCGCAGCGTCGCCCAGGGCAGCATTGCAGGCGGCCTTGGCTTGGTTGGCGGCCTACTTCTCCCCATCGGAGGCCGCCATGGCCTGGCTCAGCGCTGCTCGGACAGAGGCAGCAGAACGGGCCCAGCCAGAAGCTAGCTCCAGGCGCCCGGCCGCTAGGCGAGGGTCTGCACTCAGAAGATCCTCCCGCGGCTAACTCAGTTCGCTGGCGACCTGGTCTAGGACGGTGGCAGAGGAAGCAGAAGAGGCGAGAACCAGTGGAGTGGGCGAAGAAGACGGCGTGATCACAGTTTGGCAGGAAGGAACCCCCTGGGCCTTGGTCGCCCCGGCTGCAGCATCAAGCACAATTGACTCAAGGCGTCCCAGGCGGCCTCGCGAGGACGATCAGACCAGGGAGGCACGAGCCATGCCGTCTTCCTCCCCAGCGGACGAAGGCACTGCCCCGGCAGATGTACTCGCCCCAAGCGGAGCCGCAGAAGCCCCTCTCAACCTCTTCGCCGCAGGCGCCGGCCTGACAAGAGAATATGGATGTCAAGCCTCGGCGGCAGAAACCAAGCAAAGCAGGAATCAAGCACTTACTGGTCGTCGCTCGCGGACCCAAGCAACTTCTGGCCGAACTTGAAGCCCGAGAGCCTGCAGCTTGGGTTAGCCTCGGGAGGCCCGGAAGCAGAAGCCACGTCGGGAGGGCTGGGGCTGGCTTCAGACCGCCCAGGGATCGGAGCGGACCCGGGGGGAACCAGCCCCGACCTGCCCTTTCCTGTGACCAAGGGAGAGTCCTCCCGTCCTCGCCCGGCGCCGGCATCGTCATCATCCGGCATGGAGCGGAGGGCCCGAGTCCTGAGCCGAGGGAAGGACTCCCCCGACTCCTCGCCAGTCGCCTCGAAGACAGACTCTTCCTCCTCCGCATCTTCTTCCTCCTCACTCCCGTTGGAGCTGCCAGAGGACACGTCCACCATCGCCAGCGCCGCAAGATCCTCGGGAGCTACCGCGGGCACCAGCCCCTCACCGTTAAAGGTGCGCATGGCGTTCACCGCCTGCTCCCAGACGTCGCGAAGGAATAGGGGGACGGGGGCGCCCACCGGCTTCGCCACATCTTCCCCAACCAAGGAATGGAGGGCCGCGACCAGATTTTCATCGGTCAGGGCCTCAGAGCTTAGGGGCAAGGCGGCGTCCGCTTCCCCAAGCCTCCACAACGGGAGCGAGTGCTCCTGGAGCGGAGCCACCCGGTGCTCCCAGAACTCCCTCTGGAGCGTGGCTCCAGTCAGCTTCGCCGCCCCCAAGTTGCTCGGCCTCAGGTCCGCGTTCATCCTCTTCAGCACCGCCCTCGCGCGGGGGTCGACGAGCTCCACGCAGGACCACGCGTCGACAGCCTTGGGCTGCCCCGTGGGCAACACCAGACGGGGGTGGAGGTGCCCGACGTCCACCATGACCCACTTGCTCCGGAAGCCTTCGATCCTGTTCCAAGGCTTCAAGATAGCATTGGAATTGGAGTACGCGATGAAGCTCGCACATGCGGAGACATGGACACCAAAAACCCAGAGGGAAAAATAGTGATGCAACAAGGCCACCGAGGGCTTTACCCCGACGTGATCCTCACAGTAGTAAGCAAAAAATCGCCAGGAGAAGAACGGAGTTTGGGTGGAGGTGCAGAGCCTGCAAGTTGTACTGTCGGAGGACAGCAAAGAAGAACTCAGAGAAAGGAGGCACCAGACCGGCGACAATGGCGCTCACAAAGAGCGGATAGAAGGTGCTCCCCTTGACTTCACGCTGGTCGGAGCCGGCCTTGAGAACAGTCTCCCCCTTGCTGCTCTGCGCCACCATCATCAGGCGCGTAAGGGCGAGGTTCTTCTCCGACAGGTTCGGGGAATCCAGGGCCGGCGAGTACCAGGCCTCGGTCGGGGACTTGCGAGGCGCCATGGCGTGCCGGACCAGAAGGATTGAGACAGATCTGGAGGATTTCGGAAGCAAGAAGGAGGACAGCAAGAAAGGGGATCTGGAGCGAGGCGAAGGAGAACAAAGCAAGTAAGTCTGGCCCGGGCACCTCTTTTGTCAGATGGATAGTTGCCAAGGCGTCGTGGGGAAGCGCAGACGCCCACGTCCAATCAATCGCCACGCGGCGCCCAAGGCCGCAGGCTGTTAGGGCCCGCGGCGCTCCGCGCTTGCCCCTTCGTTTCCCTGCTGGGCCAAGCCCGGGCGCGCCTTGGGCCCGGGGGCTACTATCGGCGTTCTGGGAACGGGGTCCCCAGACTTGCCTGCCTGCGGCCTGCGGCATTGTCCAAGTGGGGGCCCAGCGCGGCCCATCTTCATCAGATCAAGCTCAAGACCCTTGCGAGGGGCCAAGCCTCGCAGGGCGGACGACCGGAAGCTTCCTCAGTGGCAGCCTCATCAGGCAGGCTCGCGAGGACGCGGAGAGATCAAGGCAAGGGTACCTCGCGAGGAGCCCGTGACGCAAGCCATGACGATCGAGACCAGGCGGGCGCCGGCCTGCGCAGTGTCCTTGTTTCCCCTTTGATGCAAAGGGGGCAAGCACAGGCCAAGGCATCGGGCAAAGGTTGCCATTACGGTGCAACGAGACCAAGACCAGCAGAGCGGCAGGACGGAGGTCACCGTGGAGCCCAAGACGGCGTCATCACCAGTACTTTTGGCAGCCGAAGACCACCTTTGGTCAGGATAACTTGTACTAGATGTTCCCCTTCAAAATGGCCAATTGTTGGCACCCTTCCTGGTCATTATTTGGGGAGAGGCCCAGTGCCTCTATAAATAGAGCTAGCCACCACAAAGTAGAGACATCTAGAAAACCCCGAGACATCCAGAAATCTGGTAGAGCCCTAGCAGAGAAAGAGAGAGAGGCGACTGAACTCACCCTAGCAGTTCATCGCACCAGCTCAAGAACACCTCTTGCGAGGCTGTTCTTCCCTTGTACTATTCATCATCAGCCCCCTGAGGCAATCCACTACACCACACACTAGAGTAGGGTATTACACCACAACGGTGGCCCGAACCAGTATAAACCTCATGTCCCTTGTGTTGTTCGTTGTTTCCAGCTTAGATCATGCGAGGAGATTGGACGTAGATCGGTAGGGGAGAGATCTCCGCGCGCACCCCAGTGTTCGAACCTCAAGGGTCTGCCGGAACCCGAAATCCGACAGTGCGGAATTGTCTTAGGAAATTGTAACAAGACCGGTAATCACTATTGCAGTTTCATATGAGGGAGAGACATAAGCTAACATAGTTTCTCTACTGGGATCATATGCACTTATGATTGGAACTCTAGCAAGCATCCGCAACTACTAAAGATCATTAAGGTAAAACCCAACCATAGCATTAAAGCATCAAGTCCTCTTTATTCCCATACGCAACAACCCCCTTACTTGGGTTTGTGTTTCAGTCACTCACCAACCCACTATAAGTGAATCATGAACGTATTGCAACACCCTACAACGGGAATCCCTCACACTTGTGCGACACGGAGGGCACCATAGGACAACATCAAAGTAAAACATACAACTCATACCAATCTAGGTCATCAATCAACCCAAAGACAAAAGATATCTACTCAAAACATCATAGGATGGCAACACATCACTGGATCATAATATGTGGCATAAAGCACCATGTTCAAGTAGGGATTACAGCGGGGTGAGGGAGAGTGGACCGCGTAAAAGAGATGAGGATGGTGATGATGATGGTGATGTTGATGAAGACGATCACCACGGCGATGATTCCCCTCCCGATGGCACTCCGGTGCCACAGAGAGAGAGGAGGAAAGGTTCTCCCCTTGTGCTTCATCCTCCATGGCCTCCCCCCTAGATGGGGATAGGTTCTCCCTCTGGTCCTTGGCCTTCATAGTGATGATGGCCCCTTCGGGATCCTCCTCCATGCCCTCCAGTGATGATGGCCCACTCCGACAGGGTGCCAGAGAGGGCCTAGATTGGTCTTCGGTGGCTACGGAGGCTTCTGGCAGCAGAACTCCCGATCTAGGTTAATTTTCCGAGGCTCTGTATTTATAGGAATTTTTGGCGTCGGTCTCACGTCAAGGAGCTGCCCGAGCCACCCATGAGGCAGGCCCACGCGCCTGGGGGGGGGGGCGTCCCCACCCTCATGGACGCCTCGGGACTCTTCTGGCCCAACTCTTTTACTCCGGGGTCTTCTTTTGGTCCATAAAAAATCGTCAAAAATCGGTACATCAATTGTACCCCGTTTGATATTCCTTTTCTGTAAAACTCAAAAACAAGGAAAAAACATAAACTGGCTCTGTTGGGGATCGTAGCAGAAATTTAAAATTTTCTACGCATCACCAAGATCAATCTATGGAGTAATCTAGCAACGAGGGGAAGGAGAGTGCATCTACATACCCTTGTAGATCGCTAAGCGGAAGCATTCAAGTGAACGGGGTTGATGGAGTCGTACTCGTCGTGATCCAAATCACCGATGATCCTAGCGCTGAACGGACGACACCTCCGCGTTCAACACACATACGGAACGGAGACGTCTCCCACGCCTTGATCCAGCAAGGAGGAAGGAGAGGTTGAGGAAGAGAGTCCAACAGCAGCACGACGGCGTGGTGGTGATGGAGTGGCAGTTCTCCCGCAGGGCTTCGCCAAGCTCACGCGGAGGAGGAGAGGTATTGGAGGGGAGAGGCTGCGCCAGGTTCAAGGGTGTGGCCGCCCTCCCACCCCTCCACTATTTATAGGTGGGGAGAGAGGGGGCCGGCCCCCCTAGATCCCATCTAGGGTTGGGGGCGGCGGCCAAGGGGGGGAGGAGTGCCTCCCAAGTCAAGTGGAGGCCCACCCCCTTAGGGTTTCCCCTCTCCCATGCGCATGGGCCTTGGGGGGGCTGGTGCCCTTGGCCCATTAAGGTTAGGGCGCCCCCCTACAGCCCATGATGCTGTATTGTACGTGGTGGAACATTTTCCGGACCTCCGGACCCCTCCGGAATCCTCCTGAACCTTCCAGAAGCTTCCCGGTACAATACCGGAAAAAACCGAACTTTTCCCGGAACCCGAACAACAACTTTCCATATATAAATCTTTACCTCCGGACCATTCCGGAACTCCTCATGACGTCCGGGATCTCATCCGGGACTCCGAACAACATTCGGTAATCACATACAAGTCTTCCTAATAACCCTAGCGTCATCGAACCTTAAGTGTGTAGACCCTACGGGTTCGGGAACCATGCAGACATGACCGAGACAACTCTTCGGCCAATAACCAACAGCGGGATCTGGGTACCCATGTTGGCTCCCACATGTTCCACGATGATCTCATCGGATGAACCACGATGTCGAGGATTCAATCAATCCCGTATACAATTCCCTTTGTCCAGCGGTATTGTACTTGCCCGAGATTCGATCGTCGGTATCCCGATACCTTGTTCAATCTCGTTACCGGCAAGTCTCTTTACTCGTTCCATAACACATCATCCCGTGATCAACTCCTTGGTCACATTGTGCACATTATGATGATGTCCTACCGAGTGGGCCCAGAGATACCTCTACATTTACACGGATTGACAAATCCCAGTCTCGATTCGAGCCAAACCAACAGACACTTTCGGAGATACCTGTAGTGTACCTTTATAGCCACCCAGTTACGTTGTGACATTTGGCACACCCAAAGCACTCCTACGGTATCCGGGAGTTGCACAATCTCATGGTCTAAGGAAATGATACTTGACATTAGAAAAGCTTTAGCAAATGAACTACACGATCTTGTCCTAGGCTTAGGATTGGGTCTTGTCCATCACATCATTCTCCTAATGATGTGATCCCATTATCAACGACATCCAATGTCCATGGTCAGGAAACCATAACCATTTATTGATCAACGAGCTGGTCAACTAGAGGCTTACTAGGGACATGGTGTTGTCTATTTATCCACACATGTATCTGAGTTTCCTATCAATACAATTCTAGCATGGATAATAAATGATTATCATGAACAATGAAATATGATATAATAATAACTAATTTATTATTGCCTGTAGAGCATATTTCCAACAGTCTCCCACTTGCACTAGAGTCAATAATCTAGTTCACATCACCATGTGATTAACACTCACAGGTCACATCGCCATGTGACCAACATCCAAAGAGTTTACTAGACTCAATAATCTAGTTCACATCACTATGTGATTAACACTCAATGAGTTCTGGGTTTGATCATGTTATGCTTGTGAGAGAGGTTGTAGTCAACGGGTCTTGCCATATTCAGATCCCTATGTATTTCGAAAAACTTTATGTCATATGTAGATGCTGCTACCACGTTCCACTTGGAGCTATTACAAATTGTTGCTCCATTATACGTATCCGATATCTCTACTCAGAGCTATCCGAATAGGTGATAAGCTTGCATCGATGTAACTCTTTATGTCGAACTCTAGTGCGGTACTCATCATGGCATACCGTATAGAGCCTATGACAAGAGCATAGGGGACGACCTTCGTCCTTCCTCTTTCTTCTGCCGTGGTCAAGCTTTGAGTCTTACTCAACTTCACACCTTACAACTCTGGTAAGAACCCCTTCTTTGACTGATCTATTTTGAACTCCTTCAAAAACATGTCAAGGTGTGCGTTCTCTGAAAGTATCATCAGGCGTCTTGATCTATCTCTATAGATCTTGCCCAATTTGTAACCAACTTTATCCAGGTCTTCCTTTGAAAAACACTCTTCAAACAACCGTTTATGCTTTCCAGAAATTCTACATTATTTCGGATCTACAATATGTCATCCACATATACTTATCAATAAGGTTGTAGTGCTCCCACTCACTTTCTTGTAAATACAAGTTTCTAGCAAACATTGTATAAACCTAAAAGCTTTGATCACTCTATCCAAGCATATATTCTGACTCCGAGATGCTTGCTCTAGTCCATAGAAGGATCGCTGGAGCCAGCATACCTTTTAGCATCCTTAGGATCGACAAAACTTTGATTGTATCAAATACAACTCTTTCTTATGAAAACTGGTAAGAAAACTTGTTTTTGACATCCATCTGTCAGATTTCATAATCGAAAAATACAGCTAATGCTAACATGATTCCGACGGACTTAAGCATCGCTACGGGTGAGAAATTCTCATCATAGTCAACTCCTTGAACTTGTGAAAAGACTCTTTCCCACAAGTCGAGCTTCATAGACGGTAACATTACCGCCCACGTCCGTCTTCTTCTTAAAGATCCATTTTTCTCAATGGCTTGCCGATCATCGGGCAAGTCCACCAAAGTCCATACTTTGTTCTGATACATGGATCCTATCTCGGATTTCATGGCTTCTAACCATTTGTCGGAATACGGGCCCACCATCGCTTCTCCATAGCTCGTAGGTTCATTGTTGTCCAACAACATGATATCTGAGACAGGATTACCGTACCACTCAAGAGTAGTACATATCCTTGTCGACCTACGAGGTTCGATAGCAACTTGATCCGAAGCTTCATGATCACTATCATTAACTTCCTATTCAATAGACATAGGTTCCACAGAAAACATCTTTCTATGTTGCATCACTCTCTGGTTGAAGTAAAGGTTCGACAACCTCATCAAGTTCTATCTTCCTCCCACTCAATTCTTTCGAGAGAAACTCCTTCTCGAGAAAGGACCCGTTCTTAGCGACAAACAATTTGCCCTCGGATCTGAGATAGAAGGTATACCCAACTGTCACCTGTGGGTATCCTATGAAGATGTGTTTGTCCGCTTTGGGTTCGAGCTTCTCCGGCTGAAGCCTTAAGCATCGCAGCCCCAAACATTAAGAAACAACAACTTTGGTTTCTTGTCAAACCAATGTTCATACGGCGTCGTCTCAACGTACTTATATGGTGTCCTATCTAAAGTGAATGCAGCTGTCTCTAATGCATAACCTCAAAATAATAGAGGTAGATCATAGATCGCACCATATCTCATAAGGTTTGACTACGATGTCCGGACACACCATTACCCTGTGGTGTTCCAGGTGGCTTCAACTGTGAAACAATTCCACAATGTCTTAAGTGTTTGCCAAACTCATAACTCAGAAATTCTCATTGATCAGATCGTAGGAATTTGATCTTCTTGTTATGATGATTCTTAACTTCACTCTGAAATCACTTGAACTTTTCAAACGTTTCAGACTTGTGCTTCATTAAGTAAATATACCTATATCTGCTCAAATCGTCAGTGAAGATGAGAAAATAGTGATATCCACCGCACGCTTCAATTCTCATTGGATCAGACGCATCAGCATGTATGATTTCCAACAAGTCACTTGCCCCTTTCATTGTACCTGAAAACGGGGTCTTAGTCATCCTGCCTATGAGGCATGGCTCGCATGTGTCAAGCGATTCAAAATCAAGTGACTCCAAACATCCATCGACATGGAGTTTCTTCATGCATCTTACGCCAATATGACCTAAGCGGCAGTGGCACAAGAAAGTGGTACTATCATTATTAACTCTACATCTTTTGGCGTGAACATGTGTATTACCATGACCGAGATTCAATGAACCATTCACATAGGGTGCATGACCATGAAAGGTATTATTCATGTAAACAGAATAACCAGTATTCTCTAACTTTAATGAATAACCTAAACAGAATAACCAGTATTCTCTAACTTTAATGAATAACCGTATTGCAATGAACATGATCTAATCATATACATGCTCAACGTAGACACCTGATAACATTTATCTAGGTTCAATACTAATCCCGAAGGCAGATGGAGCGTGCGATGGTGATCTCATCAACTTTGGAAACACTTCCAACACACATCGTCACCTCGCCCTTAGCCAGTCTCCGTTTAGTCCGTAGCTTTTGCTTCAAGTCACCAATAATAGCAACTGAATCGGTATCCAATACCCAGGTGCTACCAGGAGTACTAGTGAGGTACACATTAATAACACGTATATACTTTGAAGTTGCTAGCCTTCTAATCTACCATGCATTTGGGGTAATTCCGCTACCAGTGACCGTTCCCCTTACAATAGAAGCACCTAGTCTCGGGTTTGGGTTCAACCTTGGGTTCCTTCACTGGAGCGGCAACTGTTTTGCCATCCATGAAGTTTCCCTTCTAGCCCTTGCCCTTCTTGAAACCAGTGGTCTTGTTAAACCATCAACACTTGATGATCCTTCTTGATTTCTACCTTTTGCAGTCTTAATCACCGCGGACAACTCCGGGATCAATTCCATCCCTTGTATGTCATAGTTCATCACGAAGATCTAGTAGCTCAGTGATAGTGGCTAGAGAACTCTATCAATCACTATCTTATCTGGAAGTTTAACTCCCACTTGATTTAAGTGATTTTAGCACCCAGACATTCTAAGCACATGATCACTAGCTGAGCTATTCTCCTCCATCTTTTTGGCAAAAGAACTTGTCAGAGGTCTCACACCTCTCAACACGGGCAGGAGCCTGAAATCCCAATTTCAGCTCTTGGAACATCTCATATGTTCTATGGCATTCAAAACGTCATTGGAATCCCGATTCTAAGCCGTAAAGTATGGTGCACTAAACTATCAAGTAGTCATCATGATGTGTCTGTCAGGTGTTCACAACATCCACAGACGACGTTGTAGGGGTTTGCACATCGAGCGGTGCATCAAAGACGTACGCCTTCTGTGTAGAAGTGAGGACACTCCTCGGACTATGGACCTAGTCCGCATCATTGCTTACAATATCTTTCAACTTAATCTTTCTCTAGGAACGTATTGAAACAGGGAGCTACAACGTGAGCTATTTATCTACAACATATTTGCAAAGACAATTTAGACTATGTTCATGATAATTGAGTTCATCTAATCAAATTATTTAATGAACTCCCACTCAGATAGACATCCCTCTAGTCATCTAAGTGAAACATGATCCGAATCGACTAGGCCGTGTCCGATCATAACGTGAGACGGACTAGTCATCAACGGTGAACATCTCATGTTGATCGTATCTTCTATACGACTCATGTTCGACCTTTCGGTCTTCCGTGTTCCAAGGCCATGTCTGTACATGCTAGGCTCGTCAAGTCAACCTAAGTGTTTCGCATGTGTCCCGAGGCCATGTCTGTACATGCTAGGCTCGTCAACACCCGTTGTATTTGAACGTTAGAATCTATCACACCCGATCATCACGTGGTGCTTCGAAACAACGAACCTTCGCAATGGTGCACAGTTAGGGGAACACTTTTCTTGAAATTTTAGTGAGGCCTCATCTTATTTAAGCTACCGTCGTTCAAAGCAAATAAGATGTAAGACATGATAAACATCACATGCAATCAAATAGTGACATGATATGGCCAATATCATTTTGCTCCTTTTGATCTCCATCTTCGGGGCTCCATGATCATCGTTGTCACCGGCATGACACCATGATCTCCATCATCGTGTCTTCTTGAAGTTGTCTCGTCATCTATTACTTCTACTACTATGGCTAACGCTTTAGCAATAAAGTAAAGTAACTACATGACGTTTATGTTGACACACAGGTCATAGATAAATTAAGACAACTCCTATGGCTCCTGCCGGTTGTCATACTCATCGACATGAAAGTCGTGATTCCTATTACAAGAACATGATCAATCTCATACATCACATATATCATTCATCACATCCTTTTGGCCATATCATATCACAAGGCATATGCTACAAAAACAAGTTAGACGTCATCTAATTGTTGTTGCAAGTCTTACGTGGCTGCTATAGGTTTCTAGCAAGAACGTTTCTTACCTACGCGAAAACCACAACATGATATGCCAATTTCTATTTACCCTTCATAAGGACCCTTTTCATCGAATCCGATCCGACTAAAGTGGGAGAGACAGACACCCGCTAGCCACCTTATGCAACTAGTGCATGTCAGTCGGTGGAACCAGTCTCACGTAAGAGTACGTGTAAGGTCGGTCCGGGCCGCTTCATCCCACGATGCTGCCGAATCAAGATAAGACTAGTAACGGCAAGTAAATTGACAAAATCGACGCCCACAACTGCTTTGTGTTCTACTCGTGCATAGAAACTACGCATAGACCAAGCTCATGATGCCACTGTTGGGGATCGTAGCAGAAATTTAAAATTTTCTATGCATCACCAAGATCAATCTATGGAGTAATCTAGCAGTGAGGGGAACGAGAGTGCATCTACATACCCCTTTAGATTGCTAAGCAGAAGCGTTCAAGTGAACGGGGTTGATGGAGTCGTACTCGTCGTGATCCAAATCACCGATGATCCTAGCGCCGAACGGATGGCACCTCCGCATTCAACACACATACGGAACGGAGACGTCTCCCACGCCTTGATCCAGCAAGGAGGAAGGAGAGGTTGAGGAAGAGAGTCCAACAGCAGCACGACGGCGTGGTGGTGATGGAGTGGCAGTTCTCCGGCAGGGCTTCGCCAAGCTCACGCGGAGGAGGAGAGGTATTGGAGGGGAGAGGCTGCGCCAGGTTCAAGGGTGTGGCCGCCCTCCCACCCCTCCACTATTTATAGGTGGGGAGATAGGGGGCCAGCCCCCCTAGATCCCATCTAGGGTTGGGGGCGGCGGCCAAGGGGGGGAGGAGTGCCTCCCAAGTCAAGTGGAGGCCCACCCCCTTAGGGTTTCCCCTCTCCCATGCGCATGGGCCTTGGGGGGGGCCGGTGCCCTTGGCCCATTAAGGTTAGGGCGCCCCCCTACAGCCCATGCTGCTGTATTGGACGTGGTGGAACATTTTCCGGACCTCCGGACCCCTCCGGAATCCTCCGGAACCTTCCCGGTACAATACCGGAAAAAAACGAACTTTTCCCGGAACCCGAACAACAACTTTCCATATATAAATCTTTACCTCCGAACCATTCCGGAACTCCTCGTGACGTCCAGGATCTCATCCGGGACTCCGAACAACATTCGGTAATCACATACAAGTCTTCCTAATAATCCTAGCATCATCGAACCTTAAGTGTGTAGACCCTACGGGTTCGGGAACCATGCAGACATGACCGAGACAACTCTCCGGCCAATAACCAACAGCGGGATCTGGATACCCATGTTGGCTCCCACATGTTCTACGATGATCTCATCGGATGAACCACGATGTCGAGGATTCAATCAATCCCGTATTCAATTCCCTTTGTCCAGCGGTATTGTACTTGCCCGAGATTCGATCGTCGGTATCCCGATACCTTGGTCAATCTCGTTACCGTCAAGTCTCTTTACTCGTTCCATAACACATCATCCCGTGATCAACTCCTTGGTCACATTGTGCACATTATGATGATGTCCTACCGAGTGGGCCCAGAGATACCTCTCCGTTTACACGGAGTGACAAATCCCAGTCTCGATTCGAGCCAAACCAACAGACACTTTCGGAGATACCTGTAGTGTACCTTTATAGCCACCCAGTTACGTTGTGACATTTGGCACACCCAAAGCACTCCTATGGTATCCGGGAGTTGCACAATCTCATGGTCTAAGGAAATGATACCTGACATTAGAAAAGATTTAGCAAACGAACTACATGATCTTGTGCTAGGCTTAGGATTGGGTCTTGTCCATCACATCATTCTCCTAATGATGTGATCCCATTATCAACGACATCCAATGTCCATGGTCAGGAAACCGTAACCATCTATTGATCAACGAGCTAGTCAACTAGAGGCTTACTAGGGACATGGTGTTGTCTATTTATCCACACATGTATCTGAGTTCCTATCAATACAATTCTAGCATGGATAATAAACGATTATCATGAACAATGAAATATGATATAATAATAACTAATTTATTATTGCCTGTAGAGCATATTTCCAACAGTCTCCCACTTGCACTAGAGTTAATAATCTAGTTCACATCACCATGTGATTAACACTCATAGGTCACATCGCCATGTGACCAACATCCAAAGAGTTTACTAGACTCAATAATCTAGTTCACATCACTATGTGATTAACACTCAATGAGTTCTGGGTTTGATCATGTCATGCTTGTGAGAGAGGTTGTAGTCAACGGGTCTTGCCATATTCAGATCCCTATGTATTTTGCAAAACTTTATGTCATATCGTAGATGCTGCTACCACGTTCCACTTGGAGCTATTACAAATTGTTGCTCCATTATACGTATTCGGTATCTCTACTCAGAGCTATCCGGATAGGTGTTAAGCTTGCATCGACGTAACAATTTATGTCGAACTCTTTATCATCTCCATAACCGAGAAACATTTCCTTATTCTTCTAAGGATAATTTCGACCGCTATCTGGTGATCCAGTCCTAGATCACCTTTGTACCCTCTTGCCAGACATGTGGCAAGGCACACATCAGGTGCGGTACTCAACATGGCATACCGTATAGAGCCTATGACAAGAGCATAGGGGACGACCTTCGTCCTTCCTCTTTCTTCTGCCGTGGTCAAGCTTTGAGTCTTACTCAACTTCACACCTTACAACTCAGGTAAGAACCCCTTCTTTGACTGATCTATTTTGAACTCCTTCAAAAACATGTCAAGGTGTGCGTTCTTTGAAAGTATCATCAGGCGTCTTGATCTATCTCTATAGATCTTGATGCCCAATTTGTAACCAGCTTTATCCAGGTCTTCCTTTGAAAAACACTCTTCAAACAACCGTTTATGCTTTCCAGAAATTCTACATTATTTTGGATCTACAATATGTCATCCACATATACTTATCAGAAATGTTGTAGTGCTCCCACTCACTTTCTTGTAAATACAAGTTTCTAGCAAACATTGTATAAACCTAAAAGCTTTGATCACTCTATCCAAGCATATATTCTGACTCCGAGATGCTTGCTCTTGTCCATAGAAGGATCGCTGGAGCCAGCATACCTTTTAGCATCCTTAGGATCGACAAAACTTTGATTGTATCAAATACAACTCTTTCTTACGAAAACTGGTAAGGAAACTTGTTTTTGACATCCATCTGTTAGATTTCATAATTGAAAAATACAGCTAACGCTAACATGATTCCGACGGACTTAAGCATCGCTACGGGTGAGAAATTCTCATCGTAGTCAACTCCTTGAACATGTGAAAAGACTCTTTCCCACAAGTCGAGCTTCATAGACAGTAACATTACCGCCCACGTCCATCTTCTTCTTAAAGATCCATTTATCTCAATGGCTTGCCAATCATTGGGCAAGTCCACCAAAGTCCATATTTTGTTCTGATACATGGATCCTATCTCGGATTTCATGGCTTCTAACCATTTGTTGGAATACGGGCCCACCATCATTTCTCCATAGCTCGTAGGTTCATTGTTGTCCAACAACATGATATCTGAGACAGGATTACCATACCACTCAGGAGTAGTACATATCCTTGTTGACCTACGAGGTTCCATAGCAACTTGATCCGAAGCTTCATGATCACTATCATTAACTTCCTATTCAACAGACGTAGGCTCCACAGAAAACATCTTTCTATGTTGCATCACTCTCTGGTTGAAGTAAAGGTTCAACAACCTCATCAAGTTCTATCTTCCTCCCACTCAATTCTTTCGAGAGAAACTCCTTCTCGAGAAAGGACCCGTTCTTAGCGACAAACAATTTGTCCTCGTTCTCCGGCTGAAGCCTTAAGCATCGCAGCCCCAAACATTAAGAAACGACAACTTTGGTTTCTTGTCAAACCAATGTTCATACGGCGTCGTCTCAACGTACTTATATGGTGTCCTATCTAAAGTGAATGCAGCTGTCTCTAATGCATAACCTCAAAATAATAGAGGTAGATCATAGATTGCACCATATCTCATAAGGTTCAACTACGACGTCCGGACACACCATTACCCTGTGGTGTTCCAGGTGGCTTCAACTGTGAAACAATTCCACAATGTCTTAAGTGTTTGCCAAACTCATAACTCAGAAATTCTCATTGATCAGATCGTAGGAATTTGATCTTCTTGTTATGATGATTCTTAACTTCACTCTGAAATCACTTGAACTTTTCAAACGTTTCAGACTTGTGCTTCATTAAGTAAATATACCTATATCTACTCAAATCGTCAGTGAAGATGAGAAAATAGTGATATCCACCGCACGCTTCAATTCTCATTGGATCAGACGCATCAGCATGTATGATTTCCAACAAGTCACTTGCCCCTTTCATTGTACCTGAAAACAGGGTCTTAGTCATCCTGCCTATGAGGCATGGCTCGCATGTGTCAAGAGATTCAAAATCAAGTGACTCCAAACATCCATCGACATGGAGTTTCTTCATGCATCTTACGCCAATATGACCTAAGCGGCAGTGGCACAAGAAAGTGGTACTATCATTATTAACTCTACATCTTTTGGCGTGAACATGTGTATTACCATGACCGAGATTCAATGAACCATTCACATAGGGTGCATGACCATGAAAGGTATTATTCATGTAAACAGAATAACCAGTATTCTCTAACTTTAATGAATAACCGTATTGCAATGAACATGATCTAATCATATACATGCTCAACGTAGACACCTGATAACATTTATCTAGGTTCAATACTAATCCCGAAGGCAGATGGAGCGTGCGATGGTGATCTCATCAACTTTGGAAACACTTCCAACACACATCGTCACCTCGCCCTTAGCCAGTCTCCGTTTAGTCCGTAGCTTTTGCTTCAAGTCACCAATAATAGCAACTGAATCGGTATCCAATACCCAGGTGCTACCAGGAGTACTAGTGAGGTACACATTAATAACACGTATATACTTTGAAGTTGCTAGCCTTCTAATCTACCATGCATTTGGGGTAATTCCGCTACCAGTGACCGTTCCCCTTACAATAGAAGCACCTAGTCTCGGGTTTGGGTTCAACCTTGGGTTCCTTCACTGGAGCGGCAACTGTTTTGCCATCCATGAAGTTTCCCTTCTAGCCCTTGCCCTTCTTGAAACCAGTGGTCTTGTTAAACCATCAACACTTGATGATCCTTCTTGATTTCTACCTTTTGCAGTCTTAATCACCGCGGACAACTCCGGGATCAATTCCATCCCTTGTATGTCATAGTTCATCACGAAGATCTAGTAGCTCAGTGATAGTGGCTAGAGAACTCTATCAATCACTATCTTATCTGGAAGTTTAACTCCCACTTGATTTAAGTGATTTTAGCACCCAGACATTCTAAGCACATGATCACTAGCTGAGCTATTCTCCTCCATCTTTTTGGCAAAAGAACTTGTCAGAGGTCTCACACCTCTCAACACGGGCAGGAGCCTGAAATCCCAATTTCAGCTCTTGGAACATCTCATATGTTCTATGGCATTCAAAACGTCATTGGAATCCCGATTCTAAGCCGTAAAGTATGGTGCACTAAACTATCAAGTAGTCATCATGATGTGTCTGTCAGGTGTTCACAACATCCACAGACGACGTTGTAGGGGTTTGCACATCGAGCGGTGCATCAAAGACGTACGCCTTCTGTGTAGAAGTGAGGACACTCCTCGGACTATGGACCTAGTCCGCATCATTGCTTACAATATCTTTCAACTTAATCTTTCTCTAGGAACGTATTGAAACAGGGAGCTACAACGTGAGCTATTTATCTACAACATATTTGCAAAGACAATTTAGACTATGTTCATGATAATTGAGTTCATCTAATCAAATTATTTAATGAACTCCCACTCAGATAGACATCCCTCTAGTCATCTAAGTGAAACATGATCCGAATCGACTAGGCCGTGTCCGATCATCACGTGAGATGAACTAGTCATCAACGGTGAACATCTCATGTTTGATCGTATCTTCTATACGACTCATGTTCGACCTTTCGGTCTTCCGTGTTCCGAGGCCATGTCTGTACATGCTAGGCTCGTCAAGTCAACCTAAGTGTTTCGCATGTGTCCCGAGGCCATGTCTGTACATGCTAGGCTCGTCAACACCCGTTGTATTCGAACATTAGAATCTATCACACCCGGTCATCACGTGGTGGTTCGAAACAACGAACCTTCGCAACGGTGCACAGTTAGGGGGAACACTTTTCTTGAAATTTTAGTGAGGGCTCATCTTATTTAAGCTACCATCATTCTAAGCAAATAAGATGTAAGACATGATAAACATCACATGCAATCAAATAGTGACATGATATGGCCAATATCATTTTGCTCCTTTTGATCTCCATCTTCGGGGCTCCATGATCATCGTTGTCACCGGCATGACACCATGATCTCCATCATCGTGTCTTCTTGAAGTTGTCTCGTCATCTATTACTTCTACTACTATGGCTAACGCTTTAGCAATAAAGTAAAGTAATTACATGACGTTTATGTTGACACGCAGGTCATAGATAAATTAAGACAACTCCTATGGCTCCTGCCGGTTGTCATACTCATCGACATGCAAGTCGTGATTCCTATTAGAAGAACATGATCAATCTCATACATCACATATATCATTCATCACATCCTTTTGGCCATATCATATCACAAGGCATATGCTGCAAAAACAAGTTAGACATCCTCTAATTGTTGTTGCAAGTTTTACGTGGCTGCTATAGGTTTCTAGCAAGAACGTTTCTTACCTACGCGAAAACCACAACGTGATATGCCAATTTCTATTTACCCTTCATAAGGACCCTTTTCATCGAATCCAATCCAACTAAAGTGGGAGACACAGACACCCGCTAGCCACCTTATGCAACTAGTGCATGTCAGTCGGTGGAACCAGTCTCGCGTAAGAGTACGTGTAAGGTCGGTCCGGGCCGCTTCATCCCACGATGCCGCCGAATCAAGATAAGACTAGTAACGGCAAGTAAATTGACAAAATCGACGCCCACAACTGCTTTGTGTTCTACTCGTGCATAGAAACTACACATAGACCTAGCTCATGATGCCACTGTTGGGGATCGTAGCAGAAATTTAAAATTTTCTACGCATCACCAAGATCAATCTATGGAGTAATCTAGCAGCGAGGGGAAGTAGAGTGCATCTACATACCCTTGTAGATCGCTAAGCGGAAGCGTTCAAGTGAACGGGGTTGATGGAGTCGTACTCGTCGTGATCCAAATCACCGATGATCCTAGCGCTGAACGGACGGCACCTCCGCGTTCAACACACATACGGAACGGAGACGTCTCCCACGCCTTGATCCAGCAAGGAGGAAGGAGAGGTTGAGGAAGAGAGTCCAACAGCAGCACGACGACATGGTCGTGATGGAGTGGCAGTTCTCCGGCAGGGCTTCGCCAAGCTCACGCGGAGGAGGAGAGGTATTGGAGGGGAAAGGCTGCGCCAGGTTCAAGGGTGTGGCCGCCCTCCCACCCCTCCACTATTTATAGGTGGGGAGAGAGGGGGCCGGCCCCCCTAGATCCCATCTAGGGTTGGGGGCGGCGGCCAAGTGGGGGGAGGAGTGCCTCCCAAGTCAAGTGGAGGCCCTCCCCCTTAGGGTTTCCCCTCTCCCATGCGCATGGGCCTTGGGGGGGCTGGTGCCCTTGGCCCATTAAGGTTAGGGCGCCCCCCTACATCCCATGCTGCTGTATTGGACGTGGTGGAACATTTTCCGGACCTCCGAACCCCTTTGGAATCCTTCGGAACCTTCCGGAAGCTTCCCGGTACAATGCCGGAAAAAACCGAACTTTTCCCGAAACCCGAACAACAACTTTCCATATATAAATCTTTACCTCTGGACCATTCCGGAACTCCTCATGACGTCCGGGATCTCATCCGGGACTCCGAACAACATTCAGTAATCACATACAAGTCTTCCTAATAACCCTAGCGTCATCGAACCTTAAGTGTGTAGACCCTACGGGTTTGGGAACCATGCAGACATGACCGAGACAACTCTCCGGCCAATAACCAACAGCGAGATCTAGATACCCATGTTGGCTCCCACATGTTCCACGATGATCTCATTGGATGAACCACGATGTCGAGGATTCAATCAATCCCGTATTCAATTCCCTTTGTCCAGCGGTATTGTACTTGCCCGAGATTCAATCGTCGGTATCCCGATACCTTGTTCAATCTCGTTACCGGCAAGTCTCTTTACTCGTTCCGTAACACATCATCCCATGATCAACTCCTTGGTCACATTGTGCACATTATGATGATGTCCTACCGAGTAGGCCCAGAGATACCTCTCCGTTTACACGGAGTGACAAATCCCAGCCTCGATTCGAGCCAACCCAACAGACACTTTCAGAGATACCTGTAGTGTACCTTTATAGCCACCCAGTTACGTTGTGATGTTTGGCACACCCAAAGCACTCCTACGGTATCCGGGAGTTGCACAATCTCATGGTCTAAGGAAATGATACTTGACATTAGAAAAGCTTTACCAAATGAACTACACGATCTTGTGCTAGGCTTAGGATTGGGTCTTGTCCATCACATCATTCTCCTAATGATGTGATCCCGTTATCAACGACATCCAATGTCCATGGTCAGGAAACCGTAACCATCTATTGATCAACGAGCTAGTCAACTAGAGGCTTACTAGGGACATGGTGTTGTCTATTTATCCACACATGTATTTGAGTTTCCTATCAATACAATTCTAGCATGGATAATAAACGATTATCATGAACAATGAAATATGATATAATAATAACTAATTTATAATTGCCTCTAGAGCATATTTCCAACAGGCTCTAGGTTAATAGGTTAGTCCCAAAAACCATATAAACATGTAAATGGATATAAAACATCCAAGGTTGATAATATAATAGCATGATTACTTTATAAATTATAGATACGTTGGAGACATATCAGCATCCCCAAGCTTAATTCCTACTCGTCCTCGAGTAGGTAAATGATAAAAGCAATAGTTTATGAAGTGTGAATGCTAGCAAGTGCATGAGTTTCATCAATGATAGTTCCAAGCACTTTTCCTAGCATTATTATATATCATAACAATAGCTCATTTTCATAAAACTTTTCATGATCAAGTAACAAGCTATTCACATGTTAAAAGTATAGATCATAAACTCTCTTGAAACTAACAAACTATATTCTCAGTCATCAGACAATTGCAATTCATCTTATTTTCAGGAAGGGTCTATGTCAGAGCTTTGATTTAGCAAACTCCACATACTCGACTACCATTTAGTCTTTCACAATTGCTAACACTCACGTGATATTTATGGGTTCAAAGTTTTAATCGGACACAAAGAAAGATGGGGGCTTATAGATTCGCCTCCCAACCTTTTACCTCAAGGGTAATGTCAACAATAATAGTTCATGATAACTTACATCCAATTGGATA